>NW_026294469.1:65519500-66119500 GCF_007827085.1 Peromyscus californicus insignis | reverse complement strand
TTCTAATATCTAATGATCTAATATTCGACTCGTGACTGTTTGCAGATCTGTGTACTCTCCCTCTGGAGGGTTCTAGAACCACCTCTTTGTCTTTGTTGATTGCACATTTCATCGTATGTCCTAATGTGCAGTTCTTGTCACCACTGTTGGCCACTGAGGCCACCTTTCCTATCTGGAAAAGCAGACCTTCCGCCTGGGAAGTATTTCTTAAAAGGTTTCCCCCATAAGCCTCTCCTCAGTATCTCCACTGTCCTCTCCCTTACAAGTGAAGTTCAGAGTTCTGTCTCAGCTGCATCCTGGGAAGTGTTCTCGGCTTGCCCTCCGGAGGGCCCTCCTGTTCAGCTCCTGATTTTACCCAGTGTGAATTTAATTTTCAAGCCCTCCCCATCTTTGCCATTGATCCTTTTGAGAGCACTTCCTGTTGTTACAGATCCCATATCTTATTTCACAAAAAACATTGGATTTTTTTTTTTCTGGTCCTTGTATTATCTCTCTTCTCTTGGATTTTCTTTTTCTTTCTCATATCAAAGTCGGTATGTTCTCTCCCTTCACTTTTTGCCTTCTTCAAAAGACTGGTCACCTTTGGGTAGCCTGATTGTGTCAGAGTAGGTCACTAAACGCTGTTTAGCAGCTCTGTGCACACAGAGGAGAAATAACTTTCCAACAAGTGGGCTTCAGGATACAGAGGCTGCTGGGGAGCTAGACATTTTATTGGGGTGTTCTGAACCACAAGGACCTGTAGGGCACTTCCGGGACCAAGGACTTCCTTTGAGAGAAGCAGCCCCAGCTTTCAGCCTGGCGTAACTGTGTTGAGTGCAGAGTGACGTCACATATCTAGCGACAGAAGAAAGTGGGGTCCCAAAGTCCCATCATCGACTTGGGTAGATCTTCCCCTGGTCCTGCCTCTGTGCCCAGTGTCCCTCCCCCATGCACTAGGACCTTTCTGGGAGACTAGGAAAGGGGAGGAGCTGTACCTGTAGCTGCCCAGGGAGCAGACCTAGCTTCCCTCTCCCTCTGCTTAGTCCCGGGCTGTCTCTGCCTTTCAAAGCAGCTGCTGCCTCCATTCCTGACCCTTTGGCCTCACGGGGCATCTGCCCACTGCTGGTTGACTGACCTTGACCCTTTGGTAGGTGCTGGGTTTCCGATTTCTCAGTTTTGCTAATTCCTCCATCTGCTTTCCAAATTCTGTTGACGTCTGTTGTCAGCTGATGTCATCTCTCCTGTTCCCTCTTTTTCTCTACCTTTTTCTTACCCTTCTGCTCTTATGTCAGTGAGTCTGGGGAAGAGGCAGATGTGTCTTGAATCTACTAGGTGTTTGTTTGTTTGTGGTTTTTTTGAGAGAAGGTTTCTCTGTGTAGCAACAGTCCTGGCTGTCCTGGAACTCGCTTTGTAGACCAGGCTGGCCTTGAACTCACAGAGACCTGCCTGCCTCTGCCTCCCAAGGGCTTGGATTAAAGGCGTGGGCCACCACCGCATGGCTGAATCTATCCGTTTTAACAGGAACTCCCCTGAAGACCTTTCTGTAGTGTCAACTCTGCTGGCTGCCTCGTGGGAGGACTTCTCTAGTGCTGATGCTGTGTTGTCCTTCTGGGCATCTGCAAAACTTTGTAATTAAGCTCAAGTCTATTCCCAAAATCCTGGAGCCTCAATTAGATATAACTGGAGTCTAGTTTATACCTGGATTTGTTTGCTTCTAAGTAAAGTCTAATTTTATAATAAACAGATTGATATTTTATTTTTTGACTAAACTTCTTATTTTGCCCCCCCCCCCCCCCCCCCCCAGAGACAAGGTCTCTCTACACAGCCTTGGCTGTCCTAGAACTCACTATGTAGCCCAGGCTGGTGTCTGCCTCCCGAGTTCTGGGATTAAAGGTCTGAGCCAACCATGCCAGGCTTGACCGGTATTTTAAAAGGTCATTTTCTGTGATCCCTCCTGGCTTAAAATTGCAACACAAAATTTTAGCTGCTTATGATGGAATAGAACTTGTTCCGTAAAATCAGGGCTTAGCTAAGTCGCCCTGAATGTTCTCTATGTGCACATAAGAAATTGCATGGAAAGAGTCTAATTCAAGAAAGCCAGGCCGGTTTTAGGGGCCGTTGAACCCCTTTAACACGTGTGGTATTTATAAAAAGGTTGCTTCTCTGTTCATTAAAACAAACACTCTACCCCTGCTAACGCACCCAGAACCTTTACATGGGAGCGTTAAAGATGGTGGCACACCATCTTTAGGTGTTGGGAAGGTCTTGCCTTTCACCAGCTCCAGGTTGCCCAAGGGCGGGGACCCCGCTCAGGTGGGAGAGCCCTTTGCAGGTCCTCACGGAGACCTCTTTGTCTTTTGCCTCTACAGGTGCCCCCTTTCAAAGGTCTCAGCATCCTCACGCTACCTCCTGCCGCCACTTCCACCTGGGTCCCCCGCAGCCGCAGCAGCTAGCCCCGGACTTCCCGCTGGCACACCCCGTGCAGTCGCAGCCGGGCCTCAGCGCCCACATGGCCCCGGCCCACCAGCACAGCGGCGCGCTGCACCAGTCGCTGACCCCGCTGCCCACCCTGCAGTTCCAGGACGTCACAGGTCCCTCCTTCCTACCTCAGGCCCTGCACCAGCAATACCTGCTGCAGCAGCAGCTCCTGGAAGCTCAGCACCGCAGGCTCGTCTCGCATCCCAGGTCGGCAGGGGCGGGGCCGAGGAGAGAGGGCGGGGCCGTGGAGGGGGTAAGGGCTGGGACAGGGCTTATTTCAACCAAGCTTGGATGCAGTCGCAGATGGTTCTGCACCGGGTGGCTTTTGCCTCAGTTAGTGGCATTCATTCAGGTCAGAGTCTGCTATGACTCCTCACATCGCCCAGGTTCGGGGTTAGCGGCTTGGTAAGCAGTGACGCTTACCAAGCAGTGAACGTTTGCAGCTTAAGAGGTTTGCCTAAAGGTTTCTCAAGTCCCTTCCCGCTCTCATGGTGGCCTGATTTCTGATTTTCCCCACACCATACCAGAATACCAAACGTATATGACTGGTTCTAGCTCTAGCCTCCAAAGGGTCAACGTCTAGTTGGAGGCTAGAGTTGGAGACTGGCTGTACACCATGAAACCAAATTAAATTAACAGTGATTAAAGTCCTGATGTGGCAAGTCAGTGCCCTTCTCTGAGCCTCAGCTGCAAAGAAGAAGAAGAAATGGATGGGCACAGCTGGGTGCCTCTCAGTCTTCTGGGTTTCAGGGCCCTTTCCACACTCAAAAGTTAATGACTACGAAGAACCTCTGCTTACATGGGTTTACCAAGTTAGAAAATTTGAAGTATCTATTAATTCATTAAAAATAACAATAGATTCCTCGTGCTAAATTTGTAAAATGTTCTCTTTAATTTTTAATTATTTTCCTTTTATTGAAAATAGATTTTTTTTTCTCATATCATATATCCCGATTATGGTTTCCCCTCCCTCTTCTCCTCCCAGTGCCTCCCCACCTCCCTTCCTACTGGGATCCATTCCCTTTCTGTCTCTCATTAGAAAACAAACAGGCTTCTAAGGGATAATAATATAATATAATATAATATAATATAATGTAATAAGATAAAACAAAAAGTAAGTCGGAATTGGAACAACAGCAGGAACAAAAGAGCCCAAGAAAAGACACAAGAATCAGAGACCCACTCAAGAATCCCATAAAAATACTAACCTGGAAGCCATAATATATATGCAGAGGACCTGGTGCAGACCCAGTCAGGCCCTGTGCATGCTGCCTCAGTTTGTGAGTTCATACGAGATTTGATCATGTTGATTTTGAGGGCCTTGTTCTCCTGGTGTCTTCCTTCCCCTCCAGCTCCTCAACCCTTTCCCCCTCCTCTTCCTCAGGGTCCCTTTAGAGCTGTGTGTTCCAAAGTGTCTCTCTCTGTCTCTGTCTCTCTCTCTGTCTCTGTCTCTGTCTCTGTCTCTCTCTGTCTCTCTGTCTCTGTCTCTGTCTCTCTCTCTCTCTCTCTCTCTCTCTCTCTCTCTCTCTCTCTCTCTCTCTCTCTCTGTGTGTGTGTGTGTGTAATGTCTGGCCGTGGGTCTCTGTATTTGTTCCCATCTCTTGCAGAAGGAAACTTCTCTGATGGTGGCTGAACAAGGCACCGATCTATGTGTATAGCAGAATGTCATTGGGAGTCATTTTATTGCCTTTTAATTTATTATTAGTTTTTTAAAGAACAGTGGTATTTGAGCTTACCTTAGGTCCCAGGGCTGTCTAGTCTCAGGATCTTGGTCACCCAGGCAGTGTCAGGGATGGGTTCCATCTCATGGAGTGGGCCTTAAGTTGAATTAGGTGTTTGTTGGGCACTCCCACCAGCTTTGTGCCACCCCTGCACTGGCACATCTTGCAGGCAGGACAGCACTGTAGATCAAAGGGTTTGTGGCTGGGTTGTTGTTTATGTTCCACTCTGGGTAGCCTGCAGAGTACCTTCCTGTGCCAGAAACACTAGAATACAGGGGTGAAGGCTCCATGTAGGCACCAGCTCAACTTCTCCATGTTCAATGAGTTGTGTAGGTGCCTTCTGCAATGGGGGTCTTGCTTTCAGTTTGTGGAGAGCCAACTATAGTCTTGGCAACAGCCTGGGTTGTTTGGCGACTCCCATGGGACTCCTTTGGCCAACATCTCAATTATATGTAACCCAGTCCTGGTACTGGAAGCTTCATTTGGTGACAATGAAGAGATATCCAGCTGGGGCTCTGTCTTCCCCACTATTTGTCAGTTTCATTTAGGCTGCCCTCATATATGTATGTATTTTAGGACGCTTTTACTGAGGCAATTCCGTACAACTCTTCAAATGACCCTTTATTTTAGTTGTCTCTCCCTCATTACCTTCTTCCCACTTCCACTTGATTTTCCTGTTCCAGGCCCCCACTCCACCATCCATACCTATTTCTCTTTCCTAGTGAGATCTGTCTGTCCCCTCTAGTCCCTTACTCTATACCTAACCTCTTGTGGTTCTGTGGATTTTGGCTTGGTTATCATTGACTTAAGAGCTAATATCCATATATAAGTGAATAAATACTGTATTTGTCTTTTTGGGTCTGGGATACCTCACCCAGGATGATTTTTCTACTTCCATCCATTTACCTGAGTATTTAATGATCTGATTTTTTTTTAACTACTGAGTAATACTTCATTGTGTAAATGTACCACCTTTTCTTTATCCATTCTTCTGTTGAGGGACATCTAGTTTGTTTCCAATTTCTGGCTATTATGAACAAAGCTGCTATGAACATGGCTGAGCAAATGTCTTTGTGGTATGATGAAGCATCCTTTGGGTATATGCCCAAGAGTGGTATACCAGGATCTTGAGGTAGATTGATTCCCAGCTTCCTGATGAACCACCACGTTGATTTCCATAGTGACTGTACAAGTTTGCACTCCCACCAGCAATGGAGGAGTGTTCCCCTTACTCCACATCCTCACCAGCATGAGCTGTCACTTGTTTTGTTGATCTTAGCCACTCTGACTGGTATGAGATGGAATCTCAAAGTAGTTTTGATTTGCCTTTCCTTGATGACTTATGGATGTTGAACATTTGTTTCTCAGTCTTCAAGTTTCCTTTACTGAGAATTCTGTTTAGATCTGTTAATCCATTTTTAATTGGATTATTTTTTTTCTTGATAACTAGTTGTGGGTTTTTTTTGTGAGTTCTTTATATATTTTGGATATTAGCTCTCTTTCAGATATGTAGTTTAAAAAACAGTCTTTTTCCATTCTATAGGCTACTGCTTTGTCCAAAAAATGGTGTCCTTTGCTTTACAGTAGCTTTTCAGTTTTATGAGGTCTCATTTATTAATTGTTGATCTTAGTGCCTGTGCTATTGGTGTTCTGTTCAGGAAGTTGTCTCCTGTGCCAATGAGTTCAAGGCTGTTCCCCATTTTCTCTTCTGTTAGGTTCACTGTATCTGGTTTTATGTTGCAGTTCTTGATCCTCTTGGAACTGAGTTTTGTGCAGGATGATAAATATCAGTCTATCTATATTCATCTACATGCAGACATCCTCAGTGATCAGCACCATTTGTTGAAGATGCTGTCTTTTTTCCAGTGTGTATTTCTGGCTTCTTTATAAAAAGTCAGGTGTCCATAGGTGTGTGCATTTATGTCTGGGGTCTTCATTCAATTCCACTGATCAATGTGTCTGTTTTTATGCCAGTATTATGCTGTTTTCATTACTATAGCTCTGTAGTACAATTTGAAATCAGGGATATAGATAGCTCCTGCAGTTCTTTATTATTCAGGATTGTTTTGTATTTTCTGGTGTGTGTGTGTGTGTGTGTGTGTGTGTGTGTGTGTGTGTGTGTGTGTGTGTGTTTCCATATGAAGCTGAAAATTATCCTTTCAAAATCTGTGAAGAATTTTGTGGAATTTTGAATCTGTAGATTGCTTTTGGTAGCACGAGCATTTTTACCATATTAATCCTACCGATCCATGAGCATCTTTCCATCTTCTGTTATCTTCTTCAATTTCTTTCTTCAATGTCTTAAAATTTTTATCACACAAGCTTAGTTAGAGTTACATCAAGATATTTTATATTTTTGAGACTGTTGTGAGAGGTATTATTCTCCTTGATTTCTTTCTCAGTCTATTTGCTATTTGTATATAGGAGGGCTACTGATTTTTGTCAAACAATTTTGTATCCAGCTACTTTGCTAAAAGTGTTTATCAGTTGTAGGAGTTTCCTGGTGGAATTCTTAGGGTCATTATTGCAGCGTATTGTATCATCTGCAAATAAAGATACTTGGCTTTCTTACTTTCCAATTTGTATCCTTTTGCTCTCCTTCAGTTGTCTTATATTCTAAGACTTCAAATACTATATTGAATATGCATGAAGAAAGCGGACAACCTTGTCTTGTTCCTGATTTTAATGAAATTGCTTTGAGTTTCTTTCCATTTGAGTTGATGTTGGCTATGGGATTGCTGTAAACTGCCTTTATTACATTTAAGTATGTCCATTGTATCTCTACTCTCTTCAGGACTTTTATCATGAAGGATGCTGGATTTTGTCAAAGGCCTTTTCTACATCTAATGAGATGATCATGTCATTTTTTTCAGTTTGTTTATATTGTGGATTACATTTTTTTTTTTTTTTTATGTACGTTGAACCATCCCTGCATCTCTGGGATGAAGCCTACTTGATCATAGTGGATGATCTTTTTGGCGTGTTCTTGAATTCAGTTTGGAAGTATTTTATTGTAAAATTTTGCATCTATGTTCATAAAAGAAACTGGTCTGCAATTCCTTTTCTCTGTTAGGTCTTTATGTGATTTGGGTGTCAGGGTAACCCTGGCCTCATGAAATAAATTAGGCAATGTTTCTTCTGTTTCTATTTTGTGAAAAAATTTGAGAAGTATTGTCATTAATTTTTCTTTGAAAGTCTGGTAGAATTCTGTGCCAAAACCATTTGGCCCTGAGATTTTTTTGGTTGGGAAAGTTTTAATAACTGCGTCTATTTCACTAGGGGTTATAGGTCTGTTTAAATTGCTTATCTGATCTTAATTTAACTTTGGCAAGTGTTATTTGTTGAGAAAATGATCCATTTCTTTTAGATTTTCCAATTTAGTGGAGTACATTTTTTAAAATGTGTCCTTATGATTCTCTGGATTTCCTCAGTGTCTGTTGAAATGTTCTCCTTTTCCCCTTTCATTTCTAAGTTTATGAATTTGGATATTCTTTCTACCTTAATTTGGATAAGGGTTTGTCAGTCATAATAATTTTTTTCAAAAAACCAACTCTTTGTTTCATTAATTCTTTGTATTATGTTTTTTATTTATTTGTTGTTTATTTTTATTTCATTGACTCCAACCCTGAGTTTGATTATATCTTGTCATTTACTCCTTTTGAGTGTGATTTCTTCTTTTTGTTCTAGAGCTTTCTGGTGTGCTGTTAAGTTACTAGTGGGATCTCTCCAATTTTTTTTTTTTAATGTAGACATTTAGTTCTGTGAACTTACTTGCCTCTTAGAACCTTCTACATTGTGTCCCCTAAGTTTGGTTATGTTGAGTATTCATTTTCATTCAATTCTAGAAATTTATTTCTTCTTTTTTCAAGACAGGGTCTCACCATGTGTTTCTGGCTGTCCTGGTGTGTGTGTGTGTGTGTGTGTGTGTGTGTGTGTGTTTGATTTGCTGGTCTGGGGTTATTTATTTCTTGTGTTTTCTTGGATGTGGTTAACCTCTTTAGGTTGGCATTTTGTTTTTAGCACTTTCTGTAGGCTGGATTTGTAGATAGACATTGCTTAAATTTGGTTTTATCTTGGAATGTCTTATTTTTTCCATCTATGGTGACTGAAAGTTTTGCTGGGTATAGTAGTATGAGCTGGCATCTGTGGTCTCTTAGTGTTTATGGAACTTTTAAAGTCTCCATCAATAAGTCAGATGTAATTCTAATAGGTCTACCTTTATATGTTACTTGGTCTTTTCCCCCTTGTAGCTCTTAATTTTATTTATTTTTTTTCTGTATGTTTAGTGTTTTTGGTTATTATGTGCCAAGGCAACTTTTTTTCCTGGTCCAGTCTATTTGGTGTTCTGTATGCTTCTTGTACCTGGATAGGCATCTCCTTCTTTAGGTTAGGGAAATTTTCTTCTGTGATTTTGTTGAAAACATTTTCTGAACCTTTTAACCTGGATTTCTTCTTCTTCCCCTATTCCTATCATTCATAGATTCCGTTCTTTCAGGGTGTCCCAGTTTTCCTAGTTGTTTTGTGCCAGGATTTTTTATATTTAACATTTTCTTTGAGTGAGGTATTCATCTCTTCTATTGTGTTTTCAGTGCCTGAGATTTTTCCCTTCCATCTCTTGTATTTTGTTCATGATGCTTGCCTCTGAGGCTCCTGTTTGAGTTCCTAAATTTTTCATTTCCAGAATTCCCTCAGTTTGGGTTTTCTTAATTGAATCTGTTTCCACTTTCAGATCTTGAATGGTTTTATTTCCTTTCTTTCCATTGTTTGTGTTTTCATAGAATTCTTTAAGGAATTTATTAATTTCCTCTTTAAAGACCTCTATCATATCCGTAAAGGCTGTGTTAAGATCTTTGTCTTGTGTGTCAGCTATTTTGGAGTTCTCAGGACCTGCTGTGGTAGGGTTGCTGGACTCTAGTGGAGACGTGTCATCCTGGCTGTTACTGATTGTGTTTTTACACTAGTATCTAGGCATCTGGGTTTGGGAAGACTGTAATTCTAGGTGCTGATATCTGGTCTTGTCTATGTTGGGTGTTTTGTTCCTTGAGTTCTTTTTCCTCTCTGGTTCTTAGGAGAGTGTGGTGGCTGTGTGTGGCCTGGTAGGAAATTCTTCTGTGATCCTGATAGCTGTGGCCACTAGGGGTTCCAGGTAAAATGTGTTTCTAGGTATTGGGAGCTGACCCTTAGAAATGGGGATGGGCTAGGTAGAGATGCTAAGGGGGTCCACAGGAGGGAGGACAGCAGGGTGTTCCACCAGGATTTGCTAGTCCCCTGGGAATGGGACAGAGGTGAGGGGAAGCCACAACAGGTGGTCTGCTACAGAGCTGGGGATGAGACCCAGGGATTAGATCTCGAGAGAGGAGGGAGAGGTGAAGATCTGCAGTCAGCCTACATGCTTCCCTAGCTGGAGTGACCTGTGCATTCCCAGGGCTATAAAACAATTGTTATGAAAAATGGCCATGTATCAATTTAGTGAGAAGAACCACTCAAAAGGTATTTGTAAGTCTCTGTGACACACAGCTTGACAGAACTTATCTGCACCCTCATGTCTGCTTCTGTACTAGATCTTGAAGAGTCCTGTGTCACAAAGTTTCTGGAAAGTTCCACTGTTTGCTTTTAAGAGAGTGAAAAGGAAAGTTGTTTGTTTGTTTCCTCTCAAGCTACCTAAAGGGCTTCACTGACTTCTAAGGGTGCCTAGGAGAACTCAGGCTCATCCTTAAACATTAGTGACTAGATGGCTGGGACAGACAGACAGACAGTGTTGTGGGACGTCAAGGAAAAAGGCTGCCATGATTTGGTGTTCGGGGAAGTAAGTCTTCCTGGAGAAGGAGAACTCTGACCTGGGCCTTGGAAGCTAGGAAGAGTGTGGCAGAGAGGAAAGAATGGTGGGGGCGGATGAGAGGATTCAGGGGGACAGTCTCTGCTCACCTGGGAAATTCCTTGTTGTTTGGGAACTTTAGTTTCTGTGGGGGATGGCAGAGTGGGGGCATCCTCAGTCTGTGGAGGGAGCATCGCTCGGAGCTTCAGGAGCTTGGCTGGCCCAGGCAGCCTCTAACACAAAGGTTTCTTTCTTTCTGTGCAGGCGGAGTCAGGATCGAGTGTCTGTTCACCCCCACCGCCTCCACCCCAGCTTTGACTTTGGCCACCAACTGCAGACACCTCAGCCCCGGTATCTGGCTGAGGGCACTGACTGGTGAGTGAGTGTGTGAGTGAGTGAGTAAGTGAGTGAGTGAGTGAGTGAGTGAGTGGGATGCTGGGGAGTGCAGGAGGGAGGACGGAGATCATGCCAGACCCACGGAGTTTCTGTTTTGTATTACTTTCCAATGGTATAGGCTAGACCCCAGTCTACTGAGCCTTGGTGTCTATTTCAGGCACCTACAGGGCCTGTTTGTAGGTAGGAACTCAGTGTGACCGAACACTAGCCTGGACCAAGTCTGAGGCTTGGTCTTGATGGTCCTGCCAGAAAGAAGAGAGACAGGATGTGAAGCATTTCCCCGAGCTCAGTAGAGCTACAAACCAGTAGACTCTAGAGGACAGCTTGGGAGGAGAACACAGAGGTGCCAGGGTGGTCTGGGAAGGCTTCCTGGAGGGGGTGGTAAGTAAGAATCCACAGAGAAATGATAGAGCTTACTGGCAAGGCAGTACAGGGAGTGTGACTTGGGCTGAGGTCAGAGGTAAGGGAAGGACTGTGGATAGGCACTAGAGAGGAAGAGGGAGGGTGTTGTGTGTTAGGGACAGGTGGCCCTTAGGGAAGTCTTCCAGTCACCCATGCTTCTGGGATTTTGTAGCCCATTCACCTCTCTAGCTGTCACCCAGGAAAGATCCGGTCTTAACTAGAATCAGACTAGACCCCCTCAGATAATTTAAAAAGATGTGTAGTTCACTGGTTATTTAATCATGCCTGCAGTGGATTTCTGAGTAGCTGTTGCTAAAATCCCTTTCCTGAGGAAATACGCCAGTCTCTACTCACTCCCTTCAAGGTCCAAATGACAAATGAAAAGTTTGATTTCACCAAAGTTTCCCTTTGAGAACCAACGAGTTTATTGGTTTCCTTATAGCGTACAGGAGGAGAGCGGCTTACAGGAGCGCAGGTGACCCCAAAGCAGACAAGGTTTCTCTGTGTAGCTTCGGAGCCTTTCCTGGAACTCACTCTGTAGCCCAGGCAGACCTTGAACTCACAGAGATCCACCTGCCTCTGCCTCCTGAGTGCTGGGATTAAAGGCGTGGGCCACCACCGCCCGGCTAGTTTTAAAAGCTGACATGCCAGTGTGTGGTCTTCCACACATTGGGCCAGGAAAGCTGGTTAGGTCAGGGCGGCTTTGGGAGCCCCTTCCTCTATAGCTGGAACTGATTCTCAGTATAGCTCTTGTTGGCCGTCTGCTTCCCATGCTTCTGAGGGCCAGAAAGAGTGCAGTAAGCATGTTCTGTGTCTCCCATCCCCAGCATCCTCAGGTACTCCCTGTTAAAATTGAACAGTCTCTTAAAAGATGGATCACACTACTGCCAACTTCCGCCCAGCCTTTTCCCAATTAGCAGATTCAAATTAGGAAGATTTAATTGCAGTCTGGATTCAGTTCTGTCCCTCAGCAGTCAAGTCAATTCAGTTTGATTCAATTCAGCACACACGGAGCACCCAGAGCCCTTGAACACAAACACAGGGTCTGACGCCGCACGTGGGACTACACAGGTGGGGGTTGACGGTGGGACCCTGCGCTAAGGTCACCCTTGGGAGGAGTCAGGAGCAGTGTGATGTGTCGTCCCTGTCCTTAGCTTGCCTATCCATCCAAACCTGGTCTTATTTTTCTTTTGAACCTCTCTGCATTCCCTGCTGCCCTGAGAAACACTAAGAATAGGAATCCGGGAGGCTGGTCCATATTCCACAGTCTTGTGTGGACTCACCCCCACCTCATTCTGCTTGTCCTATCCCCACTGGGGCAGCAGAGTCTTCTCCCTGTAATGAGCTCTGCTTCCGCAAGGGTAGGCCCAATGGTGAGAAAGGATTTTTTTCCCTTGAAGTTTTTTGTTTTTTTTTTTCCCTTAAGTTTTTTTTTTTTGTTGTTGTTGTTTTGTTTGTTTTGTTTTGTCAATCATTCATGTTAACTGTATCCCCATTCTCTTCTATGGAGGAGGCTTGTCTTCCAGGAGACAGTCTAGTAATTAGATGACAGGAAATGCACCATAGGAGGAAGCTCCTCTAACCCTCTGGAGGGCACTCCTGGGAGGGAAGGAGTTGTCTGTAACAGCCACCACCTCCCCAGTCCTTTCCTTTCATACCGTCAGAAGCCACTGAATTCTGCCCTGAGTCATTATGAGCATTTGGCCTCAGGCCTGGTCCAACCTCAAGTTTAAGGCTATCCTGGTCTTACTTTGGGATATCATACCCTTCCCCATCAGTTCTCAAGTGGATGTCCTGGCCTAAGACTGAGTGAGAGCATCAGGCCTTGGGAGATAATTCTCAAATAGCTCCCTTCTCTATCCCTGTCTAAAACCTGACCCTGAACTTGAGCCACAGCCCAAGGTCTCCATCCTTGTCAGGTGTCACCATGGTTGGCTGTTGTTTTCCAGATGGAAGTCTGTGTTTGTTAGTAGGAATATATAGAACATTTACATTTATTATAATTATCCATATAGTTAAGGCTGAATCTACTGTCTTGCACTTCGTTTTCTGTTTGCCTTGTCTTTTTTGTCTATTGTGTACCTTAGTTTGGGTTGGTTGAGTGTTAAAACTAAATACTAGATTCACAGTTCTGTCACTATTTTGTTTATTTTATCAATGTACTTATTAATTGCAAATATGTATAGTCGCTCTACCTTAAATAGATTATATCACTTTGTGTGACATGGAACCATATACTAATAACAGTATACTTACATTTCTCCTTTTACATTGTTTCTTATTCCTTCTATGGGTGTATATATACGTATATATGAATATGTGCATATATAATTGACACATACATTGCTATAATTTTTGCTTTAAACCGGTGGCCTGGCAAATTATGGACTATAGGTCAAATCTGGCCCAGTCCTTGTTTTTTTGTTTTTTTGTTTGTTTGTTTGTTTTAAAGTAGTTTTGTTAGAACACAGCCATGCCTATAGGTTTACAAATGGTTTGTGGCTGCTTTTGAATAGTAGTTGCTGCACTAGAGAATGTACTGCTCTTGAAGCCTGAAATAGTCACTATGTGGCTCTTTATAGAAAATGTTTGCTAGTGTCCACTGCTAAACAGCCAGATCCCAAAGAGAAAAGTTAATGGATGGGAAGAACCTTGTATATTTCTTATATAATCTGAATATCCAGAAGTTTTTATTTCTCTGATTAGATCCGAGTTTTTACCTGCACTTTTCTTCAGTCTGGAGCGCTTCCTTTAGTATTTCTTCTTGTGCTGGTCAGCTGCACTCTCAAATTTGGTTGACTTAAAATGTCTTATTCCACCTCATTCTGAAAGACATTTTTGCTGGGTACAGACTTCTGTGTTGACAGTAATTTTTTTGTTTAAGAATATCATTCCATGGTTTTTTGGTTTACTTTATGACTAGTAGAAAATCTGAAATTCATTTTTTTTTTTTTTGGAGACAGGGTTTCTCTGTGTTGTTTTGGTGCCTGTCCTGGCCTCGAACTCACAGAGATCTGCCTGCCTCTGCCTCCCGAGTGCTGGGATCAAAGGCCTGCACCACTACCACCTGGCTTGAAAAATCTGAAATTTTTCTCTCTGTTCATGGCTCTTCTGTTTCCTTGGGCTGGCGTTAGAATTTTATTAGTATTTTCTAGGAATTTATGTATCTTGGGCAGATTCTCTTTTTTTAGCTCTGCTGGAAAGATGTTGAGGGTTTTGAATCTGTGTCTTTTTGCTTTTTAGCAGTTTTGGAAATCTGTTTTGCAAGTTTTTCTAACATGTTTCTTTTCTTTAACCTTCCTTTGGCCCTTTGGAGAGGGTGGTCCTTGTTTACCCATCAGGCTGCTCGCTTGGCAGTGTCACTGAGGTTTAAATTTCTCTTCCTTTTTGTCTGCATGCTTCATTTAGATTATTTTTATTGCTGGGTATTTAAATCACTAGTCTTAATCTGGTGTTGACCCAACCCAGTGAAGTTTCCATTTTCAACATTGCATTTTTCATCCCAAGAAGCTCCTCTTATACCACTGTCCGGAACCGCTTCCCCACGTTTGTGATTCTCTATGCACTTGGACATGGTTATAATGGCTATTTCGGCATCTTTATTCGCTAATTCCGCCATCACTGCCGCTTTCTAGTATCAGGGTACTTCTGTGGTCTGATTTTTCCCCCAACTGTAGGACATATTATCCTTCTTTTTATCATGACCAGTTATTTCCTGCTGAACTGTGGACATTCTGAGCTATAGATTGTTGAGTAACTGGATTTGCTTTGGTCATTTATGGAATGTTGGGCTTTGTTCTGGTAAATAGCACTTGTGGATCTGTTGGAGTCTTTGGAGGCTTGTTAAGTCTTATTACAGCAGATCTCAAATGTCCCTAAATCAGCAAGTATTCTAGATCTGCCCTAATAAAGCTTAGAGGCCAGCTTTGAAAGAGTGTTCTGAAGTCTTTAGTAAAGGCCCTTAGTGGTGAGCAAGAAGTCTCATTCTTAAACAGAATTTAGAGGTCTTTTGATCTGTCTAAATTCTAGGAATCACTATTTTCATGGGTACTTTGCTCAACCTGTGGGATGTCAACCTACACAGCTATCCTCAATCTTCCTAATGCTGCTACCCTTTAATACAGTTCCTTATGTTAGGGTGAACCCCAACTATAAAATTATTTTTGTTGCTACTTCATAATTGTAATTTTGCTGCTGCTGTGAATTGCGATGTAAATATCTGATATGCAGGTATTTGATATCTGATATGCGAATCCCTGTAAAAGGGTCATTCCAGGGGTCGCGTGACCCACAGGTTGAGAAACTGCCCTACCCACATAACTTACTGTTCAGTAAAGACTCAAGGGGACACCATAGACTTCTGGAACTCTCATTTGATTCTCATTTGATGCAGTGACTTCCTTTTCAGGACACTGCACCACAAGCATCAGAGGCGAGCGAGTCCTCCACCTGAGAGAACACCAGTCTTTCTCAAACACCAGTGTGTTTCTGGCCTGGATACCTTCTCGGGTAAAGTCAGTGAGGCTGGACGGTCACCTGGGTCACAGCTTTGTGCTGGTTTATGTGGTATCCAAAAGCAGATGCTGTATGTATTCTGTTCAGTTTTCCAGTGGCTTATAGTGGAGGTTATAAATGCAGTCTCTGTTACCTTAAAACATGGCTGGAAGCAGGAACGCCTTTAATAGTTCTCTCTCTCTCTCTCTCTCTCTCTCTCTCTCTCTCTCTCTCTCTCTCTCTCTCTCTCTCGTCGTGTGTGTGTGTGTGTGTGTGTGTGTGTGTGTGTGCGCGCGCGTGTGCATGTGTGTGTGTGTGTAGACACTAGACTGCTCTTCCTGAAGAGTCCACCTTATCTAGATTTTGCTGTTATACTCTGATCACTTCAGATGTCCTCAAAAGTGGAACAAGGGCAGCTCATGCCTGCAGTCTTAACATTTTGGAGGTGGAGGCAAGATTGTGAGTTCACTTCTGGCCTAGGCTACAGAGTAAGGCCATGTCTTAAGAAACCATTTAAAAAGTCCCCAGTTCTCTCTCTCTCTCTCTCTCTCTCTCTCTCTCTCTCTCTCTCTCTCTCTCTCTCTCTGTCTCTCTCTCTCTCTCTCTCTCCCCTCTCCCTCTTTCCCTCCCTCCCTCTCTCCCCCTCTCTCTACCTCTCCCTCCCCTCCTCCCTCTCTTTTCCTCTTTCCCCCTCTCTCTCTTTTCCTCCCTTCCTCTCTCTCTCCCCGTCTCTCTCCCTCTTTCTCTTCCTCCCTTCCTCTCTCTCTCTCTCTCTCTCTCTCTCTCTCTCTCTCTTTTCTCTCCCCCTCCCTCTCTTTCCCTCTCTCTCCATCTCTTATTTCTTAGCAGAAACACTTTGGAAACACTACTGTTTTTCTACCAGAAAATACTCTGTGTGGCTGCCTGTCCTTCTGTAATGTTGGCAGAAATTGATGACCTCTGCATGGGTCTTTATTTCTTTGGAGGATGCAAAATGGTGACAGGTAATTTAATAATTCCTTATTCATATGGGCGCTGGAAAACTTCACTCTGAGAAATGACCCTCATCAACCATTTGGTTACTCTGAGTACCTTGGCAAGGCAAACACTTGTGTCTTCTCTTTGTTTACTAGTCTTCTGGATTAGGAGCTGGTCCCTTGGCAACATCCTTCAGAGAGGATGGTTTTGTCCAGCATCATCTCAGCCCACATTTAATGTATTTCACGGGCTTCAATATCTTTTTGTTGTTATAGTTACTGACATGCATGTTATCCAAACCTGGCTGATGGAAGCCTCTTCTGGAAGATTCTTTCTGCCATGACCCTGGTGCACATCAGTAGCATTCCTGCCTTTGGTTATGACAGAATGTTCCAGTTTCTCCTCTTGCGTTTTCTCCACAGACCCAAAATTGGCTCTATTTCTCGTTAGCGGCCGATTCCTCTTTGTTCCTTTGTATGGATCTAAGTTCTTACCTGGCATCATTTCTCCCTGTCTGCAGATCTTACATGACTATTTCTTGTGACACTGGCCTATAAGCACTACCTCCTTTCAGCCTTTGCTCATCCAAAAAAGCTTTACTTCACCTTCATTTTGAAAATCATTTTTTGCTGGGTGTAGACTTTATGCTCGATAGTTTATTTATTTTTTCTGATTGAGGCCATCTCTTTCTCTCCCGGCTGCTTCTGTGATAATGAGTACCAAGCTTCTCTATCTGAGTGGCCTTCCTCTTTAATCTCAGGTTAATTTTAAACCTTTATCTTTATTGTTTTTTCAAATGTGACTATTATGTACTTTGGGGTTATTTTCTTTGCATTACACTGTTGAAATTTGTTAATCATTTTAGTCTGTAGGTTTACAGTTTCCATCAAACTTGGAAATGTTTTGGTGAAACTCATGTTTAAATGAAGTGACTTTTTCTAAACTTTTAGGAGTGACAGGGTGGGCTAGGATTCCTTTCTAACCTGTAGGATGAGCAGCAGAGGAAGTCCCTCACTTGTGGTTTTATTGAGTGGTGAAAATATGGCCACTGCCCATCCTCAGTCTGGCCTTGGCTTCCTTTGTTCAGTATCCCAGACCTGCTCCATTTAGACTCTTCCTTCGAAGGGCGCATTGGACATGGTTCTTGAAAAATGGTCCTTATGCCTCTGACTGAAAGGTCTTAGATGCGGGTCCAGGAGGGACGTGGAGACAGTTCGTTGTGGATAAGCAGCTTGTAGGAAGATTGGTTAATGCCATCTCTCCCACTCTGAGGGGCAGAGTCCGCAGTGTGTCTTCCGCCTTTGGCCCAAGGTGGTGTGTGAGACCTCTTCTGAAACCGGTTGGTGCCTCCCCCGCCTTGTAGCTCACGAGGCTGTGTCTCTGCAGGGATCTCAGTGTGGACGCCGGCTTGAGTCCTGCCCAGTTCCAGGTGCGGCCCATCCCCCAGCACTATCAGCATTACCTAGCAACTCCTCGAATGCACCACTTCCCCAGAAACTCTTCCTCCACCCAGATGGTAAGTCACAGAGTCCTGGGGGGGGGGGGGGGGGGGGGCCGCATGGGACATGAACTTCCTCACTGCCCACTGCGTGCTAGTGGTGAGCTGAGGCCACGGCTCTCGGGTGCCCAGGGTCCTCTGAGTCCTGGCTCCCAGGCAGACCAGCAGCTGCCCTCCACTCTCAGCCCCAGAGCTTGTACAGCTTGAGAAAGATGAAACGGAGCAAGTGACTAGTCAGTCCAAACGCCCGCACTGCTGAGGGGTGTCGAGTGGAAGAGGCAGCATGGCAGGCTGTAGTCTGGGGAAATGCCCGGTGCCCAGAGACTGCCCTGAGGCTGGGGAGATGGCTCAGTCAGAAAGACGCCTGCTGGACAAGCACGAGGACCTGAGTTTGATTCCCGGCACACCCACAAAAAGCTAGGCATGGTGGTGTGTGCCTGTAACACTAAAGCTGGGCAAGTGGAGACAAGCAGATCCCTGGGGTTCACTGGCTTGCCAGCCGAGCCTTATCAGTGAGCCGCTGGTGCTCCTGAGAACCTCAGTCTCATGAAACAAAGAGGGCAGCTCCTGAGGAACAACACCTGAACCTGACCTTTGCTTCCCCCCACCCCATACTTCTGTCTCCCTGAGCATGACTTTACTTTTTTTGTGAGATGGAATGTAGACACCACTCTGTGTGACTCTCACAGGGTTGGTTCGAGGGTCACAAGAGAGCCTAGAGGGACCTCCCTGCAGACTCAGGCCACCCCCTCCCCAGGAGCAGCCCTCTTGGGGCTGTAGAACCCCGAATGTGCTAGAAAACTCAGGTTGGGTTTGGGGTTGCAAGTGACACACAATACCAAGAGAAACTCTTGTTGCTGTCCCCAAACAGAATTCTCCCTCCTCAGCCCCGGATGCTCTCATTAGCCACCCCGTGGCTTGGGGAAGGAGCACTTACTACCTACCAGACACGATTATGAACACCTCACAGAACTAGTCTTACTTCCCCCTGCCAGTACCCCCGCACAACCAGGCATCATGTCCGTTTTCATATTGACAAACTGAGGCCTCGAGAGTTTAAATCATTGGCTCTAGTGTATGCAGTGGGAGGCTTGATGGTAGCTGGCCTGACTCCTAGCTGGGGTTAGGGAAGGCTGAATAAAACAGAGATCAGCCAGTTTGGGGCTAGAGTCTGCACTGTTTCTCATAGGTTTGTAGAAATTCATTTTGACTTAGAGACACTGTGGTCCAATACTATTTACCTTGGTTACTGACATTTTTGGCCCTGGCACTGACCCGTAGCCATCCTGTTGCTCTTGAGGATAGTAGAGGAAGCTCCTGCCACCCAGCTGCTGCTTAGGCCTGTGTCTTGACTCTGTCACTTGCTTGAGTGGCTCGAGCTGATTGTTTAATCTACTTGTGCCTTATTCAAACCCCTCAGGAAAAAGGGGATTTGTGATTGGACCTGCAGTTTCCATCAGGGGAGGCAGTTAAACTGCTTAGTCACAGGAAGCGTTCAGCTGGTGCTCGGCCAGGGTCAGCACCCCTGTGTTGATGGTTATTCAGGTTACTCCTGGCTCTTCGGGAGTAGGGTAGGAGACAAGAGTGGGGGGACAGCCCTGCTGCCTGCAGTAGGTCACGGGTGTGCTGTCTGGTGGTTGAGGGTGGAGGAGTTGTCTGTTGGTCCCAGGAGAAGCCTGGGATGCTCACTCTCGCCAAAACTGTCTTTTCCCTATCAGGTTGTCCATGAAATTCGAAACTACCCTTACCCACAGCTTCACTTCCTCGCTCTCCAGGGACTAAATCCTAGTCGACACACCTCTGCTGTTCGGGAGAGCTACGAGGTATGTTGCTGCCCTGTATGGCACTGACTAGTTGGCACCCTACCGTTCATAAGCCGCTCTCTCTGACTGTCCTTGTCGGTGGGTAGATGCGGTGGGTAGATGCGGGTGGTGGGAAGTCCTGGGATGGAAAGTAAGAGAGAAAGAGGATGTGAAAAGAAAAGTACAGCTTCCCACACTACACAAGTGCTTCCGGCTGGCAGTGTGACTGCTTCCTGCACACATCCCCCGCTGCTTGCTCATCCTTTCCATGTTGTTTATATGTACTTGTACACGTCGAGCACACATGCTGGTGTTTTCCTTTTGGCAGGAGCTGCTGCAGCTCGAGGACAGGTTGGGAAACGTGACTCGAGGAGCCGTACAGAACACCATCGAGAGGTTCACCTTCCCCCACAAGTACAAGAAGGTGAGGCTGTGGAGTCTAGCTGCATGGGCAGGGGGTGGGAAGGGAGATGTCAGCTTGTCTGCTTGAACCAGCCTGGCCATCTGCAGGGGACATCATCCAAAGCCCAGAAGCCTCTGCTCTGGTTAGATAGCTCCTCAGGATTGTCTCATCGGCTCACAGGAGGTGTGGTCAGGAGGGAGGATGGGAGAAAGGCTGAGTGTGTGGATGTTGGCTAGAGTGGTCACGAGTGTATTTGTGCATGCATCGGTATATAGATAATCAGTGTTTTTTTTATCAGTCTGGGGGCAAAGGGGCTCCTGCACACAAGGGTAATAGAAAATGCCTTAGAAAATAATTCAAAGTCCTCTCTCATAAGAACAAATGGACAAAGAAGGCCTCTAAATGGTGTGGGATTTGAAAGTTTCAGAACTGTGGACTGTACCCACTGACCTTAGTAGTAGAATCTATAGGGCTGGCACCTAGAAATATGAGCTTTTAAAACATTATTTCAATTAAAACAAATGAAAACCTGGAAGAAGCCAAAATGTTCTTTAATAAGTAAATAAATAAGCATCCATAAAGAAATAATCCATGAGCTATGAAAAGATGTGGAGGGAGCTTACGTATGCACTAAAAGGTGAAAGGAGACAGCCCCGCAGGCTGTAAACTGTATACTGGGAGCTGTTTGGCATTCCAGAAAACAACACTACAGAAAGAATAAAAAGAAGAAAGATCAGGGGTTGCCATTGTGGGGGGCAGGAATAGGCAGAGTGCCAGTGATTTTGTTAGTGCAGCAAATTATTCTATTTGGCATCCTAATGTAAACAGGTGACATTATGCATTTACCAAAAACACAAGGCTCCCGGGATCTCTGAGTTGGTTAGCTTGCCTGTCACTGTGGCAAAATCCCCGAGAAAAACAACTGCCATGAAGGAAGGTTCTTCTGGGTTCAGAGTTTGAGAAGTTTGTCTGTAGTTTCTTGTCTCTGGTTCTGGGACTGTGGCGAGGTCTGGTAATTAGGAAACCGAGAAGGTGCAAATTCTGGGAAAGAGGTATGCCCTTCCAGAGAACACCTCAATGACCTACTTCTTCCAACTAGGTCCTATCTCCTAGTTCCCATCACCTATAATATTATCAAATTAGGATGCATCAGTGGATTAATCAATTAATAAGACCACTACTCTGAGGATCCAGTCACTTTCCAAAGTCGTCAGTGTGCAGTGAAACCTTTAGCATTTCAGATCCAACCCTTAACTCATGGAAACTAACGGACTTCAGGTAATAACGGCCAGTATTGGCTCATCATTTGCCACAAGTTTACCACATAAGATGAGATATTCATATAAGGAGAAGCTGTGAGGTGAGGCCACCGCCTGCTCGTGACTTGGGTCCTAGTCCACTGGCTAGGGGCAGTGAGGGAGTGAAGAAAGGACAGACACACAGACAACGGAGCTGGGTTCAGGTTGGGTTCTCTAACATTACCACTGTAGCCTGGAACCTAGGCATGTTTATTACGTACAGCACAGGGGAGGGGTTGGCTGGTCTTAGTAGGAGTCTCTGGAGGTGAGCTGTCTCAGGCTGTAAATCTCCAGGCGGAGGAAACTGAAGTTGCTAATCTTTGCACACATTGATGAAGTGTGCATAAACACTCAGGCTTGGACTCTCAAGAAAAGCTTTGCCATTTCTCTTGAGACTGGGCCATATTGGTAACAGATTTGCCAATTGTCCCATGGGTCTGGGGACTTGGGCATCCTTGACATGACTGTGCACATGTCAAAATACACACTCACCAAGGGCTTCATTGCTCAGGGCTTCCTCTGATCCCTATAGTGGGGGTTGGAAATACACTACAGTTGATTAGTTTTTATGTAACCTAGAATTGCTGTACCAAAAAAGCTAATGTTGAATCAAAAATAAGCAAATTTAGGGAAATGAAGGGCAGTGCAAGGCTCATCACGGTGCACCTAGAGACCTTCATCCACTCTGTTGAGACACAGGACAGCGATAGTTGAAATTACTTGGGACTGAAGTTAGACAGCCAGTTTTGAATTTCAGTCCTTCTGAGTGTAGCTGTGTGGCTGTGGATTGTGGCCCATCCTTTCTATTTCCAACATGGCTGCTGCAGAAAGCAGTGGGGTGATGCAGCTTCATACACAGGGCCCAGAACTTACCTAGTGCTCAGGAAGAGCAAATGGTAAGCTGCTGTTCCCAGTTCTTGCCTGTGTGCCTGGTGTCAGTATCAAAGACCACAAACCATCAAATATGCATCTCCTCTGTTTTGTTACTTTTCTATTGCTGTGATAAAACACCATAACCAAGCCAACTTATAAAAGAAAGTGTCTAATCAGGCTTACAGTTTCAGAAGGTTAGAGACCTCAGTGACAGAACAAAGGCATGGCAGAAGGAACCTCTGAGAACACACATCTTGACCCCAAAACAGGAGGCAGAGAGAGCACACCAAGAATGGTACAAGTCCTTTGAAATCTCAAAGTCTGCCTCCAGTAACATACTTAATCCAACAAGGCCACGCCTCCTAGTCCATCCGAAACAATTCCACCAACTGGGGACCATATAAATATATGAGCTTAGGGGGCTGAATCAGTGAGAAAAAAAATAGGAGGATTAAAACTCAAGAGAGAACCAAGAGGAAAATATTGTAGAGAAGAAATAGGAAGAATGTAAGATAAGAAAATGTTCATAAACTTTAGGATGTAACTACAATGTTAGAACAATTTAAAAATTTTTAACAGACTAAAATAATACAAAACAAAAAGTATATTTTAACTAATAACAAATAGAATATATAGACCATAAAATAGGACTATCTGAAAGAAATAAGAATAGGAAGAGGAATGGAAGTAAAGTACAAAATAATCAAGGTTATCAAGCCAGGCCTGGGAGTATATACCTTTAATCACAGAACTTGGGAGGCAGAGGCAGAGGCAGGGGAATCTCTGAGTTACAGGACAGCCAACAGTACACAGTAAGACCCTATTTTGAAAAGCCAAAAAACAAAAACAAAACAACAAAAAACTAAGATTATCCAAGTTATAAAGAAATGTTGATGAAATGTGAAGGTAGATGAATAGTGAATATTAAATAAATGCTGAAAAAAAGTTGAAGTTAAAATCAAAGTTGTAGCAGGCTTTTTCTTTTGGGCCACCAACCAGCTCCTAAATCATGACACAGAGACTTAATATTAGTTATGAATGCTTGGCCTTATCTTATGCTCATTTCTTGCTAGCTCTTATAACTTAACCTGTTTCTCTTCAGCTACATTTTTGCCTCAGGGCTTTTTACCTTCCTTCCTTCCTTCCTTCCTTCCTTCCTTCCTTCCTTCCTTCCTTCCTTTCTCCCTGCCTCCCTCCCTCCCTCCCTCCTTCCTTCTGTATATCTTACATTCATGCTATCTCCACATCTGGCGGGCAGCTGCCTGGCTTTTGGCCCTGGGTGTGTCCCTCTCTTTCTCCCTCACTCTCTTTGTTCTTTTTCCGAGCCCAGATTTCTCCTCCTACTTGTTCTCTCTGCCCGCAAGTTCCGCCTAGCCCTCTCTTGCCTAGCTATTGGCCATTCAGCTTTTTATTAGGTCAATCAGGTGTCTTAGGCAGGCAAGGTGAAACAGCAACACATCTTTACAGAATTAAACAAAGGCAGCAGAAACAAATGTAACACACCTTTACACAGTTAAAGTAATATTCCACAGCAGAAACAAATGTAACACACCTTTACACAGTTAAAGTAATATTCCACAGCAGAAACAAAGTGACACATCATTGCCTCATTAAAATAATATTCCACAACACGAAGTTCTGTAGATAATGGAAAAAAAGAAATATCTGAGAGATTAAAGATTGAGAATGAGAAATGTTATGCAAAAGGAGAGAAATACAGATTAGAAATAGCTAAACAAGATACTTTTGAACTGAAGTTATGACACAAAGAGGAAATCATGAAAAACGGTTGATAAAAGCAACAGAAACTAGGCATATGGTTGGGGCTTAATGCTGTTTTGTTGGTCATTTCTTCTCTAGCAGGGCCAGTCCTACCCCCAAAACTGCTGACCCTCCAGCAGGCAGATCGTCATGACCCTACAAATACTAAAAATAATGCATGGCAAACACATAGGACAATGGAGACTGCTTGGCTTTCTGGATAAAGGGACCTTGCAGAAGCCTGGCATCATTTGCAGCTGGTACATGGGGCACATGAGGGAGGCATCAAGGGGAAGCAACAGGTTTCCTTGTATGTTCTAGCCAGGGCAGAGCACCCCCAGACCAAACCAGAGCATGGAGCTTTGGAACTCCCAACCAGAGTAGGTAGTCCTGACATCTAGGCCTGGCCCCAATGTCATTCTCTGGACTTCATCTGCGACTCCATGTGTCTTTTTGTAAAATGACTTTGCGGTTTGCTTGCCCCTGGAGAGAGGGCAGAATAGATGATTTTCTTTCTGTGGTTACTCTCAGACTTAGATCTGATGTCTGCAGTGTGGGGATGAGGACATGGAAGGTGGATGGAGTTAATTCAGTGGTTAGATTTTTCCTTCCCCAGAATATTTATTAAACAGCAATGGCATGCCTTGTACTCAGCCACATGTAAAACTTGAAAACGTTCTGCAGAGTGCTTAACTGTTGTCAAATAATTAACATAGAATTATGGAGAGAATTGTGTAAATCAGGAAGTGTGCACAGTAGCACCACGGTGGCTAACCTCATACTAGAGCTCAGTAACTTAAGGGAACTTTCCGGCTAGGGAGAGAGACACAACTATAGAAAACAGTTTAGAACCACGTGGTGCAAATTACAGGAGTAATGGTGGTGGAGAAATAGGGCAGATAAATGGACATCAGTGGAAAGAGTGAATGAGGAATGTGTGTGAATGAATGAATGAATGAAGCATTCTGGACCTAGAGGTAGGGGTACATGTTGGACAGGGCGTGAGAGGGAGTGGACAGGGGAAGCCAAAATTCGCAGACTGTAGCTTTGCAAAGCGCAGAATGACTTGGAGCTTGGCTCCTTTCCAAACACTGGCCCCCCCCCACAGTGTCCAGGACAACCACCAGCAGTCTACTGCCCTCTTCCTCACTTGATTTTAGCCTTCTCTCTCCAGACGCAAGGGTGAGGAGTTAGGGATGAGTACTTAAAGAAACTGACCTCTAGGGAAGGCAGAGACTACCAGAGTGAGAGAAGGCTGTGGATGAAAGCTAGTGGCCAGCAGGAGTCTGTACCAGGCAACTGAATAGTTTTTTTTTTTCTTTACTCACAGCGAAGACCCCAGGACAGCAAGGGGAAGAAAGACGAGGGGGAGGAGTCAGACACAGATGAGAAATGCACCATTTGTCTGTCTATGTTGGAGGATGGAGAAGATGTGAGGTGAGAGGCCACTTCTTTGAGTTCCTCCCCCTTCTCTCATGGGTATTAGTGCCCTGCCACTGCACTGCATGCTCAAGGAAGGAAGTCCTTACTTGGCATGTACCTGAGGGTGCCAAGCGTGCTACAGTGTTTCACGGTTGCACTTAGTAAAGCAGAGCGTGGAATATTTTTAGATGTGGTAACCATGAACATGGGGTGGTGGAGACAAAGTGTGATGATATTGGCTTGGGTGGGTCTAAGACAAAGCCAAGGCCTTTATTGAAGAATATCTTGAGAGTTACTTCCAGTCATGGTTTCCCATCTCAGCCTCAGCCTCACTCCAGGGTCTGGGTTCCAAGAGCCCCCTTTATCAAGTCCCCAGTGGTTCCCATCACCTTGCCCCTGCTGCTGGTCACCTGACTCCCCTCTTTTCCAGACGCCTACCTTGTATGCATCTCTTCCACCAACTGTGTGTGGACCAGTGGCTGGCCATGAGCAAGAAATGCCCCATCTGCCGAGTGGACATTGAGACGCAGCTGGGAGCCGACAGCTGAGAGAGGAAGCTAGCCAGTGAATGCCCCATGTCCTTCACCAGGTCCCCCCCGCCCCCCACGGCCATAGCCCTTGCAGCCAAACTTTGCCTTCTGAGCCATTTGACGTAGAGAAGAAGCCTGCAAGCACATTTTGTGGAAAGAGGAGTTGGTACCAGTGTCTGAGGGAGGGGAGGGGAGGGGTGGGGGAGGGGTGGGGGAGGACCCACCCACCCAGAATGGTGACTGCCTCATCGCCTTGCTGTGCAGGGGGAGGGAGCTGGCCGTGCCCAGAGCAGGGGCGGGAAGGGGGGGCCCAGCTGCTGAGAACTAGATGTGATCTCGAGGGTACTAGCTGGTGATCGGCCCCTCAATCCTGTCCTTTGAAGGATTGTGTATATACCTCTTGACCACGTAGAAACCATGTAGGGGTCTCTAGCTATTCTGTGGATGGCAGCCGGAGCATGTTAGCTTAAGAAAAAATGTCGTGTGTGGTGCTCTAGTCATCTGTGGTGGACATGTCGCTATTACCGAACTTGCACCAAATATTTCTCATTGAGTTTCTTGTTTTGGTGCCTGACCGAACCAACCAACCAACGACAGCCCCAATCTTCCCGTCTTTATGAGCGAAAAGAAAAAAAAAATGAATCAAAGGTGAAAAAAAAAAAGCCAAATCCTGTTTACGGTGAAAAAGGATAATTTTTCACCCAGGTTGGGAGGCGGGAGGGGGGGGTTCTCGTTTGTTGTTTTTTTGTTTTTGTTTTTTTCCTTGGGCTTTGCTTTTCTCATGTTTACAGTGCACGGAGTGTGGGAGGGGCGTCTGAGAAGGGGGTGGGGCTTAAAAGGAACAGAAGTGGTCTCGCTGGGTTTCGGAGGCTTTTAGGCAAGGTCAAGAGAGCAGAGCTCTCGCTGGTGAAGGGGGTCCATTTCAAGGTGGGCTCCCCAGTCCTAGGGCCCATTGCTTGGCCCCAGCTGTCTTCCTAGGTTCCACACTGAACCAGGGAAGACACAGCCTCCAGCCACAGCTGCCCCATGTTCCTGGGAGCCAGCAGCCCCCTGCGCACTCCAATTCCTAACTTTATCCTGAGCTCTCATCTTGCCACAAAGAGGCAATGTAGCCACTGCCTCCCTATGCAAACAATTAACCAGATGATACAGATGAAATAGCATTGGCAGTGTACACTTGGCCAAAGCGCTCTCAGCTAGCACTCAGAGCTGAGGTCAAGTCCATAACCTTGGGAGTAACTTGAGTGTCCTCCATGATCCTGCCTGATCAGCCCCTCAGAGCTGGCCCTTGCTATGAGACTACTTGGCTGGGCTGGGGAGGCTGTGTCCCCGCCCTCTTGATCCTCTGGTTCTTCTGTAATCTTGGGAAAGTCCCTTTCTTTCTCGGTGCCTCAGTCCCAGTGGGGAGAGACAACAGTGTATCCCCATGTCCCCGTTCCTTCTGCTTCACCCAGATCTGAGAATTAACACTATCCAGCCTATTGTGTGCTCTCTCCTCTCTCGTGAGAGCCTCGGAGGGTGTAGTGGTTGGAGTGGAAAGGGAGATGGAAAGTTAGAGTGACGCCGTGGTACAGCATGCTTTCTGTACTACTCCACAGTTTTTCAGAGAGATGAGAGGACCGAATATTGGAGGTGGGCTAAATCCTGCCAAATTCTAACCCAAGTGTAGCTCTTAATCATGTGCAGAAATGCCAGGTGACCTGGTGTTCTGCAACCTTCCTTTGTCCACAGCCCTCCCCCTGGTCCCTCATTTGTACTGTTCTCAGAATCTGCCCTGACCTCAAGCCCTAGCCAATCTCAGTGCCCTCTTATCAAGGAACTAGGGCGCTGGTCAGATAAAGGAAGAAATTCCATGAGGATGAATCAAGACCCAAACTGACACAGGATAACTGGACTTGAGGGAGATCCTTCTAGCACAACTGAAGCCATCATGAGGGATGGCTGCCTATCCACTATCCAGATGAAGGCTACTCCCAGGACCCATCTTCTAATGTCTCATAAAATCTCTGAGTGCCTACTGGGGCAAGTGTTGAGGAAGATGATCGCGAAGACAATGTCTTTGCCTGATGGGATTATGAAAGGATCAGAGGAGCGGGACACATCCCACAGTGAAGATTAGTTCTGCTGAGCGTGGTCTTTTCCAACTCTGGTTGCATCAACAATGTCTCTAGTTCAAAGGCTGGATATCCACCAGGTGAGGAAGAAATGAGTCGGGATGTCAGGGAGCTGCTGACCAAAAGCCACCAGAGCTTGTGAATTCTCACCTGTTCCTCCTCGATGGCTGTGTCAAAACCAAGATTTCACCAGAGGATGGCTGTGGTTCAGAGATGGTTGGGGTAGTCTAGGCAGGTCATTGCTCTCCGAGGCTGCTCACTCTTTGTCTTTCCTTTGAGACTGTCCTGCAAGGCTGGCAGGGAAGGGAGACTGGCAGGGACCCAGGAGAGAACTGGAACCAGTGTTCCCGATTCTAGTCCTGGCTCTTTACTGGCAAACTGGGAGATACTGAGACCTCCACCCACACCCCTTGCCCTGCTGGGCCTCAGCTTCCTCAGCTGCGACTGAGGGAGGAGGTTGGATTGGATGCTCACTAAATTTCTCCCAATGCACACATGCTATGATGCTTTCTAATATCAACACATCTTTCAAGCTGTAGACTTGTGTGCTGCCCATGCTGCTGAGAGGCCTTCTGTGCCCACACGTATCTGCTTCAGAGGCTGAGTCTCGCAGGCTGAGGGAGAGGGTAGGGTGGTTTCTTCTTGCTCCCATTTGTGCGGGCTCTTTGAATGCCCCAGGCTAACATTAGGACCTGGCCAGGGAAGGGGTTGATCCTGCCGCCCCCTCCCCTTCCCACCTACCTAGGGTCCTTGTGCTCTGACGGTAAGGGCTGGAGTAGCACTTAGAACCCTCCCAGTTTCCGTTTTGGGACTGCTGATTGGGTGGAGGAAAGCCAATACCTCTGCTCTGGGTCCCCAGACTGGCCAGGGAGCCAGAAAAGAGGAGGGAAGAAGCAGGGCCAGGCCTCAGCATCTCACATCTACCATCTCCAGGAGAGAGACATCCGTAGTTCTCCTGCTCAACTCAAGGGACTCAGACCCTCTTCTGACGGAGACGCATGAGTGCCTTTGACAACGGCCTCAGGTTCAAGTTGGGCCTCCTAACCGCAGCCGTGGCGCAGCAGGTCCACCTAGGACACCAACCAACCCAACGCCACGAATCCAGCTGGGCACAGGCAGAGGGCAGCAGGGGCTGCACATTCCTCCACCTGGCCAAGCCCCCCCCCCCCCCCCCCCCCCCCCCCCCCCCCCCCCCCCCCCGTCACCCTCGCCACCACCTGTGACAGGCCTCAAGCTCCTCTCTGCAAAGGCCCGCAGCCTCCAGCCTCCGTGCAAGCATTCTTAACTCTTTACGCCTAACGAACAAGCACAGTTTTTTCAATGGTGAAGAAAAAGCACCAGACTTTTTTTTTTTTTTTTCCTGAAGAAATTCCCCCAAGCCGCCCCTCCTGCGGGACAAACATTCCCCATGTGGGGCTGTAGCAACGTCTGTCAGGTCCCCTTGTGTTTCGTCTCCTGCGCGCGCGTAGAGCAAATGCTAGAGCGATTTCAGCTGATAGAAAAACAAAAAAAGAAAAAAAAAACACAAAAAATAAAAAACATGGCACGTTGCTAGTTTACAGGGTTTTGTGAGTTTAAATGCCTTATATTTAACAATCATAATTTATGACTAACTTGTAGATATCGTGGGTTCTTATTTAATTATTTTTATAGTTGTTTTGCATTTTTAATTATAATTTATTTATTTAGAAAGGATACTAATGTTTTTTATTGCTCCTATTACCTCATTTTGGCGTCGTTTCTGGGAGTGGAATGCTTTGCATGCATTGGTACGATGACAACCGCGAAAACAAACTGACAAAAAAAAAAAAAAAACCATTTTAAATAAAAGTCTGCGAACTTTATTTCGTCCAAACTATCAGGGTGTGTGATTGCAAGCTGTCCTACTGTGGTGCTGGCCTCTTTGGGTACATTCCATACGAAATGCAAACCTTTGATTCTGTATGCTGTGATCTAGTGAAAAGCTCCAATATAGTGACTGTATTTAGCACATATATGAATATAATTTGCACTCGTCAGCAGGCTGGGGTAATCCTTTCACTTGCCACCCTTGACCCCCCTCCCCCATCCCTCTTTCCCACCTCAAGCCTGCTTTCCGTCCTCCCTCCCCCTTCCCCATCCCCAAGCCCACTCATCCTCCATCCCCTGAGGACAGTCTCAGGGCAAGGGAGGTCACTGGCTAAACCTGGGTTCACTCACTGAGGTTCCAGAAGTGGGGTCCTTCAGTCACAACAGGCATGTCATCTGAAAGACAAAGAGCCTGTGTTATTAGGTGGAGGCTAATGACAGAAGGCTTTGGCTTCCAGACCAGCTCCACAGCAGGCTCCCTGCGGTCCAGGGCAAGTCCCTGGTGTAGCTGGGCCAGTTTTCTGTTCCTAGAGAAGGGGTAAGATGGGTGATCTCTTGGGTCCCCCAATTCAGAAAGAATATGACACAGTCCCAGGCAAGACCACAAGGATGAGTCTCTCATTCTCTCAAGAGAGATGAAAGAGGGAAGGATGGGGGGAGGGGAAGGAGAGAAAGGGAGAGCAGAGGGAACCAGTTCAGAATTACCTTGGAGATCTGGTCAGAGCAGCTACCCACAGGGTCTTCCTCAATACTGCATCCTGCAGGTGGCAAGGAGGCCAGTTAGGTAGATAACATCCCTGGGTATGAAACATGGACTTTCTCAAGGTTAGGCGGTCAATCCGAGATTGAGCCGAGAGCCATGTCCCGAGAGAAGGAGCGGGTGGAAGATCCAGACTATGGTGTTTGGGATCCCTTCTCCCCCGAGTCTTGTCTGGAGCCTTTGTGGTTGGGACATCACTGTTTGACAAGAAAGAACTTGAGATACGGAATTGTATCATGCCTTCTCCCCACCCCACCCCCACCCTTTGCCTGTGTTCCACAGAGGCTGCAGATAGGGGGACCTGCTGTGCAGTTAGAGCGGTCTGCTTCCAGCCTCACAAATCTGTGTCAGAGCGTTGTAAGGAGGCCTTGAGGAAGTGGGCCCTGAATTAAGCCTGTGAGTGGACTGGAACCCTGGCATGCTGACCCTCCTCTTTCCCTCCTTTCCTGACTCCCCCCTTCCCCCTTCTTGGCTCTTGACATCACTGCCTTTGCCTGGTGGGTAGCTCCACCCTCCACAGGAGGCCCCGTGGGTTTGCATAGTCCTGGCAAGGAGAGGAAATAAAGACCCAGGGTTGCCGCACCACCGACCTGTGTGGCTAGACCCGCTGTGGTCCTTCAGCCCCACCCCTTGGGGTGGGGCTTCTCGCTTGCTGTTCTCCAGCTTCTCTTCTGCCTCTACCCCGAGCCTGTGGAGCCACCCACCACGCTGGTGGAGCACAATCACCACACTGCCAGGCCTGGCAGACACTGCCCCCACAGGGTTCCGCATGGGCATGCTACGCTGTTGTGTGGGGCCAGAGTAGGACAGGCCCTGTGCTCTGGCTGGCTATGACCCACCCTTGAGCCTCCCCACTCTGGGATGAGGTCTTCCCCCCCTCAGCTGTGGAGAGGGTCACACCAGGCTCTCCAAGGGGTCATGTGTCGCCCCTGGTAAGTGAAAGGATTATCCCCAGTGTGGATTGTCCCTTTTTTTGTAACTTTCCTGCTGTTCTGTTCTGTTGTGCTGTGCAACATTTTGCTACATAGACTATTTTATAGCAGAAAGCTAGAAAAATATTTATTATGACTATTGAAGCAATAGTGCATCAATGAACAGGCGGAGACGTTAGGAACCGTGTAAATGCTTAGATTCACTTTGGGTGGATTTTTTTGTACTTTATTTATAACTAATAAAAATGAACTGCATTGCTAACTACACCCAGTGAGTGCAGAGTGTTTGTCTCTGGGCCTGCCTAAGGCGTGCGGGAGGGAACAGTCAGAAGAGCTTCAGCGGCCCAACGTGTCCGGTGTCCGGTGTCCGGCGAAGGCTCCTGTGTGTCGGTTCCAGCTCGGTTACTGAGAAGTGGGAACCTTTACGAGGTGGGGTTTGGTGGAAGGACGTTAGGTTATGGTGGCTGGGACCTCGGGTAGTGTCCTGGGAACTTAGCCTCCTCTTCTCTCCTTGCAAGCCACCTCCTCAGCCACTCTCTCCCGTCATGAGGTCCTGCTTCCCTGACGGCCCCAAAGCAGCAGGCTGGCAACTGTGGACCAAACCCTCAAAACTGTGGGCCCGAGTAATCCTTTTCTTCTTGTCCATTGATTACTCCCAGGCCTTTTGACACAGCAAAAGAAGGCTGACTGACAGGTTCCCTTTTTTCCCATTGTTTCTCAGTGGAGTCTTTCCTGTGGCCGAGCATCAACCACCTGTTTTCCAAACTTTATAGATTTTCAAGGGGGAAGGACCCAGTTTTGATCAACTTTCAAACACCCTGTTATATGTGTGAACTGAGTCTATTTACTTGTTCTGCAGCAAAACAGAGCTTGTTTTACGCAGCTGGGGTGGGTTTCTACCCTGTTGGAAGAGCCCAAGCTCATGGGCCAGGGACTATTTCCAAAAACGTGTGGTCTCAGAGGCCTGGAAAATCACTTTACTTCATAAGCTACAAACAGACCATAGCAACCAACTTTTTTCTTTTTTCTATTTTTTTAAGCAATAGATATTTTTTAAAAGAGTGGTTTTAGGCTCATAGGAAAAAATACGGGTAAATTGCAGAGAATATCCGTGCTACTGCCCCACCCCCCACTACCCTGCTCTGGTGTTAACACTGTTCATTAGTGCAATACATGAGCCAATATTGACACATTGTTATTAAAGCCCATAAGTTACATTATGTTAATGAGCCATTTAAATTCATAGTTCATGTTCATCCAGATGAACCAAGTTCTGTCTGTGGGTTTTTTTTTTTTTCATTTCTTTTCCTTTGGAACCACGAGCCAGGCGTCTTAGGCCTCATCTCACCAGCCAGCTGCCATGCCTGCTATGTGAACATGGGCGAAACACCGCCTCTCCTCGGTGCCGTCAGTGTGGCTCATCACCTAGGTCTAGTTCTAGTCCAGGTCTCTGCAGACCCAGCTCCTTCTAGCTCCTTCCTGTTTATACTTTAGATGGAGCAGGGGCAGGGCAGGGTTGTGGGGTTCCGTAGAGATCGGGATAGCTTCCCTCCTGGACTTGACACCCACTCAACACCCACTGAGCCTTCCTGGTCTGTCCTCCCGTTTTCCTGATGCACGGCCGGCCGGGAGGAAAGCAGTTTCTCAGGAAGCACTTGGGTGAATTCTCTCCAGGTTCCATGAACTCTGACTATGGAGGAGCGAGTCTGTCCTCACTCCTGGGCCTCCTCAGTGCCTCCAGGACACACCGCCTGCAGCAGCACACCCTGCCTCCAGCTTCTGCTGTCCCTGCTGTCCAGCCCTAGCAGCCCCTTCTGTTCTCAAGCCTTCTCATATCCGGGACTTTCCTGTCTCAGACATGGCAAATACACGTCTTTGCCCACACATGCGTGACGCTGTTTTTGAACTGTGGCTGGGAGTCTCTTTCCTACATTTCATGTGATGCAAAGTCCTTGCTGTGCGTCTCCCACCCCACCTGGTAGCTCTGTGACTTTGGGAAGGTTACTTAAACTCTCCAGGCTTCACTTTCTCCAGCTATTGAAATTGGAATAATTAATAGTATCTGTTTCATTGGCCTTTCTTTTATCTTTTTAAACTTTTTTAGCAAGTTGAAAACAATCACATCAAATTAAGTATAAAGAAGAAAAAGGACATAGATGTCATAAAAATGCTCTCTCTCTCTCTCTGTGTGTGTGTGTGTGTGTGTGTGTGTGTGTGTGTGTGTACTGTGTCTGTTACTGTTGATGTCTATATTTTTTGGAACAGCATAGCTTTGACAACCACACACTAAACTGGTCAGTTTGGTTATAGAATCATAGTTTAAAAATTAGAATGAACGCCCTCAGCTACAATTTTTTTTTTTTTTTTTTTTTTGATTTTTGAGACAGCCCTAGCTGTCCTGGAACTGGCTTTGTAGACTAGACTGGCCTCAAACTCACAGAACTCTTTCTGCCTCTGCCTTCTGAGTGCTGGGATTAAAAGTGTGTACCACCATGCCCTGTTTCCTCAGTTACATTTTTTCCCCATTCTTGGAATGTCACTTTTTTTTCTTTTGCTTTTTTAAAAAATTTTCTTGTTTTCACATCCTAACCAAAGCTTCCCCTCCCTCCCCCTTCCCAGCCTCCTTGCCTCTTCTCCCCACACCCCATCCACTTCACTGTTTCTCTTCAGATATTGGCAGGCATCCCGTGGATATCAGCCCACCAAGGTATATCAAGCTGCAGTATATATCAAGGTATATCAAGGTGCAGAAGGCACCCCCTTCTTCACCAAGGTTGGATGAGGCAATCCAGTAAGAGGAATGGGTCCCAAAAGCAGTCAACAGAGTTGGAGACAACCCCTGTCTGCTAAGAGTCTCACACAAAGACCAAGTTACACAGCTGTAACATATATGCAGGGTGCCTAGGTCAGTCCCATGCAGGTTCCCTGGTTGTTGGTTCAGTCTCTGTGAGCCCCTCTGAGCCCAGGTTAGTTGGCCCTGTGAGTTTTCTTGTGGTGTCCTTGACACCACTGGGTCCTACAATTCTCTCCCTCTTCTGTATGATTCCCTGAGCTCTGCCTAATGTTTGGCTGTGGGTCTCTGCATCTGTTTCCATCAGTAACTGGGTGAAGCCTCTCTGATGACAGTTGGGCTAGGCACCAATCTATGAGTACAGCAAATGGCTGCCATGTGATCTAAATCAAGAGCCCAGACATGTTGTCAGGACTCTGGGTTCCAGTGAGGTATTTAACTGAAATCTACTGCATTTGTGTTGCCTACCTCACAACGTCATTACCAAGTCACTAAAACGACATTAGACTCACTACACACATAAAAAATATTGTCACGTTCACTAAGTAAATGAATGTTGCCTTCATTCAAAGGCAGATCTTAGTACTTCAAAACCTTAAAGCTTCAACCTGCAACAGAAGGAACCATCGTGTTATAGTTCCTACTTTTTGCCATGCAGATACAAGCCAGGTGCAAGGCTAACTGGAAACGAGCCCTAAATTAGCACAGCGCTACCATCCTGGAGTTCCCAAAGCTTTGTTGGTGTTGCGGTAACTGTAGGATAACAGAATACTTGGAAAACAGCACTGACCTTTATTTACCACGAACCTGAATTTGTTTTCCCTGAAAAAGAAAAAGATTTGGAACTATGAAAGTCACACAAAACTCTCTTTAAAGATCAAATCATAGATGACATAGTTTTCACAGTTTTAACTTGGACTTTGTAGCGGTCCAGTGACCACTACTATATTCTGTAAAGAATGAATGCCCGAAAAGGGCCATCTAAATACTCCACCTGGGGAGGGGGGGCCCAGTGAGCCCTGTAAATCTGAGGGGCGGCATAAGAAGTCATCACATGCCAGTCCTGATTGCAGGTGAATCTCATTGCCTCCACTGATGAACGCAGCAGAATCAGCGACACCCCACCTCCCTAGCAACTGGTAAGGAAGAGCAGATAGATGGTGTGTCTCGGCCAGACCAGAATCAAAGGAACAAAACACTAAGACTAGGGTAAGAGGATGCGAGTCTGTGCCTTGGGCCATAACATTTATGCTAAATGTCCCAATGTATACTTGAGACAGGGTCTCGTGTGTCCAGGCAGGCCTCACATGTTCCATGTATCTAAGGATGACTTTGAACTTCTGCCCCCCGCCCCCCGCCTCTGTCTCCTGAATGCCGAGGTGCAGGTGTGCACCACCAAACTTGGCTTACATGTTGCTGGGGATCAAATCCAGGGCTTTTGTGAAGGGTAGGGAGGGTCTCTACTGACTGAGGCACACCTTTAAGCTCCTGCCCTGGTTCTGAAGCACCATTAAATGGTCAGCCTCCCCCCCACCTCAGCGTCTTTAATTTTCAGGCAGAAACAAAATGGCAGAAGCTGAAGGAAATTGGTGAGATTCTGTAAGATGTGTATTAATAAAACCAGGGGTAACTGTTCAGTCCACTGCAGTTTAGGATCTAGGTTAAAAATATGAGGGTGTGGAGGAAGCAGGCTAAAAGACAAGTTTTAAAATAATATTAATAATAATAAATGTTATCCCAAGGACCTAGATTCAAAGTAGTTGCTTAAAAAGTATTTCTTCAGTTTTGTGTTCAAATCTGTATGTAGATACCTATAGTATCTATTAAGAAACACACTACATACACATAGCTTGAAAAATATCTCTTGTACAGCATTTCAGTGCTTTGTAATGAGTCAAGTTAGAATGGGTCAACAGAGTCAAAATCATCAGGTTGGATAGGAAGATACACAAGAAACTCAGGAAAGATTCATTACTGTGTATGCATCCCTAAAAGCCATTGCTGTTTCCAGATGACATCACCTTTGAAAGGCCATGATGGAGCTCATCTGACGCAGTTGGCGGCGACAGCGTTTCCACTGGGTTCGTTGCTCACACACATTAGAAGCACACAGATTGTTACAATGCGGTAAGGTTCTACGTTGGCACTGACAGACACAGCCGTGAAGGTTTCACGTGACTTTTATTCTCTTGTCTTCAGTCTCATAGATGAATTCTCACAGCAATCCCAGTACTTGAGAAAAGAAAGTACTTGAGAAGAAAGCTGGGCTGTTATGGTCTTGGAAGGACACCCACTGACAGACTGGGTGCTTTGCTAAGTTGCCTAGGAGGCTACTGTTAGCATCCCCAGTCCATGATGGTCCATGCATTTCAAGTTTGTACATGTAACTAGAGAGGCATTTTGTGTTATCTGACAAGTAATCCACTGGAGGAATGATGAATTTCCCATTCCTTGGGGACCCTGAATTGTCTTCCTGTCCCCTAGCACCGAGCTCAACAGGAGGGACTTCTATTGGATCAGATGATGGGACACTAGGATTTGGGCAGCTGTAGGTGTTTCTGGAAACATATCAATTGAAAGGTTAGAACCACAAGAATTTGATCCCAGGGCAACGTCAGAGGGTGTTGGAGGTTCTTCAAGATAAATGGGGTAGAATTTCTGTAGAAGAGTAACTGTGTGGGTCCCCCATCATTCCCTTCTATGGGCGTCTTACACACATAGGAACTGCACTGTGTAAAGAAACTAGCTGGGTACCTTAGATTGGCCAGAGCTTGGCTCAGCACACTTCCTTGGATTCTTAGAATAAAGGTGTCCCTTGCACTTGGAGAGTCTTTTCTGATCCTCAGCCCACAGAGCTCTGCTTTCATTTTTCCCCTCAGGCATGTTATCACACTGAGAGCAGCTTTGCTTCCTGTCACCAGCATCGAACACCTTCATCCTTGCCTTTGGGCTTGATGTTTGGGCATCAGCCGATGGAACTTGGCCTTCAGTTTACCCCAGCTGTGCATGAACTCCCTTCTGATGTTGGAAACCACAGCTGCATAGTTCTACCACCTCGAGTCATCTCCAAGCCCGGATGAAACTTTCTCTGAAACTCTGCCTCATTGTGGAGGTCTTTGCTGTTGTTGCTATCATCCTTTGTCAATTTCCTGCTCTGCTCCCCGTCTCTGGCAAACTGCTCTCATGGTGGGAAGAATGTTCTTATTTTCTGTGAGGTGACCAGCTTTCTCTTCTGCCGGGCCTGCCCACACTTCTCTGCCCATTGCTCAGGTGACGCATTCTGGTGCCCATTGCATCGGAACACAAGTCAGATAGGAGGTGCCTTCAAGGTTCCCTTGGAGAGTCACCCTCTTCCAGATCCAGGGAGATCTAATTTCACCCACTTTAGCTCTACCACCGAGACTTCATAGTGCTCGGCTACAAAATCATCTTCCAAGAAAACAAAACTACTTCTGCTAGAGTCTTCTGAGAAATTCTGAAGTTATCCCCAAGACAGTCTCATTAGTGTGTGTGTGTGTGTGTGTGTGTGTGTGTGTGTGTGTGTGTGTGTGTGTGAGTGAGTGATTTAAACGTTCTGTAGGACACAGGTTTGACTTTCCTTCAGAGATGTGGGTGCTCCACATTCTGAGGTTCAGTGTAAAGGATCAAGGGAATGTCTTAAAAGCATTTCATTGTGTAAAAACTTACACAAATTTCTTGATATCAGCATTTTCTTCAAGATGTCCTTGAAACTAACCACAAGACAATAGAGGCCGTGTATGGCATGTTTGGAGCCTGAGACAGTTCTGCCAGGGTCCAGGTGTCTTCCTCATTAGTGTGCACAAGGAATAGTGCTGTCCTGTGGCTCATGTTGTGACAGTGCCCACTTCCTGTCACAGACAGAATATGTAACAAGAACACGGGACAGAGATTATTGCTCCATACTATGTCTCTCTCCAGCATGGGCCCTTGATGTGCAACTGATACCAAGGCTTCTCTCTGTGATATCAGGTGAACAGCCCTGTGCTCTGTGTTTTGATTTTCTGACAGGTCTTGTTTTTGCTTTCTCTTTAAGGACCTTAAGGAAAGACAAGACTTCATCTTGGAGAAAGAGTAGGATTTCTTTCCAAATTCTGATAGGAGAGTTTTCAGTGTTCTTATGTTTTCCATGCCTTATCATTTTCTGCCATTTGGTAGCTCTTCCCCTTTCTAGGTACTGACCAGTGGAGTGGTTCTATCTCCACCATTCTAAAGGGAGAGTCAGCTTCTGTGGGCTAGCCACTACCCTCCCCTAGGGGTTCCTCAACAAGTTTTATTGGTTGAGTCCCTTCTCTCAGGCTGAGACCACAGGTGGAGAAGCAGGACAACAAAGTCCCGTGGAATGAAAGCATGTGAAGAGGGGGGCTCTGGCACACTTTGTTATCACCAGACTACTGTGTCCAGGCTTGCTGGTGCACCTATTCCTGTTCTCTCCGTCCTAAGAAAGAATTGAAGGACACCTGTGAGAAGCCCCCAGGGAAAGGCCTGGCCTTGGGTCTCAACACACCTGCTTTGCTTTTCAATCAACCCCTTCCCTAAGCTAGGCAGAAAGCAGGGCCACTGGGACAAGGTCAGGCTCAGGATGCAAAAATTAAAGAGGTGTCCAACCTCAGCGCAAGCACGTGCAAGCCTGGCCCCCAAGAACGGGGCACCCTTACATTTCCCATCTGAACATATTGCTGACCTCACCACAGTCCTGGCCCCAACAAGGAGACTTTCTTCTACCTGCAGTCCTCATGGGACTCTGCACCACAACAGTCCTAATCCTGAGCCCAACAGGAAGGGAAAACGGTTCCTTTTGGGAAAAAAAACTCCCTTCACACCCATCTTTCCCTGAGAGTGACAGGGCCCTGAGTTTTTTGCTGGACTTGCTCTGTGATGGGCAGATGGGTGTCAGTATGTCATCTCTTCTCTGGCCACGCTCCTCGCTAGAGCTTGTAGTCAAGCAAGCAAAAGGAAGCTGGAGTTTCCATCTCCCCAGCTGCTCATTCCACTCCAGCATCTCTGGGGGAATGAGAGCTCGCACAGGGAGCAAGCTCTCTCTTTCTCTTTTTTTACAAGGGAGGCTGGTTGAGCTCCATCCTTCCTCGACAATTTAGGAACAATTCTGCATTCAAGACTATTTGGAGAGAACTATAGTTGTATTGCTTCTGAATAATTTCTAACAAAGTATTTCCAAATAAATATCCCTGGGGGTCTACTTTAAAGATAAAACCCTCTGCTATTAGCACAAGCTATTTACACATAAATGGTTGCATGAAGTCTAGAAAACACGTGCTCTAAGTAGGTTCAACCAAAGCCATCCTGTCTGATTTTCTCAGGTGGCAGGCTAGAGAGCTCTTTTCATCCAAGATTTTGGTGAAAGTAAACCCCGCTTAGTCCAGATATACGCTTTCTCAGCTCTGATGATGTGGGACCCAAAACAGCATTGTGGGTACTCAAAGGTGGGTTGGTACCAGGCATCTAATGCTCACCACACTGTGGAGGTCTCCGTATGGGACATGGAACAAGACTTGGGCAGCAGCAGAGGAGGTGGGAAAGGAGCCTAGTGATGAGGTAGGGCCCCATGTGACCTGTGGTAAGAGACCCGCTATGGTCCTACTTTTCTCCTGGCAACAGAAGCATCGATGTGACATGAAAGTGCTGTTTGTCCATCAGCACAGTTGGGTACCTTCTAGTTTTCCTCTGGAGGGTGGGCAGATGAGTCCGTCTCCGGTTTCTCATCAGTACTTAAATCTGCACTGGATTTGAGTTCCTGGTTAGAGACCATTGTTTTATGTTTTATTAAAAATTAGAAATGTGTTTTTATTTATGTTTCTGTATGGGTGACTTTAAGAGGGGAGGCTTTGTTTTATTTTTGTTGTTGTTTTGTTTCTGGCACAGGGTCTTATCACTTACAGGTCAGATTGAGTTCGAACTAGCAATCCTCCTGCCTTGGTTTCCCGCGTGCTGAGATTACAGGAAACACACTACCACACTTAGTGGTCTTGACTTAGTTAGCTAATGACAATAATACATGAAGTAAAATTATATACACACATGTACGTGAGTGTGTGTGTGTGTGTGTATGCACACGTGTGTATGCATGTATGTGTGTGTGTGTCTGTGTGTGAGCGTGTGTGTACTTGCATGCATCAGCATCACTTCTGTGAAATGCTGGAGGCCAGAAGTACTTCAGATTTTGCATTATATCTGCATATACATAATGAGATATCTTGGGGATAGGACCCAAGTTTAAACACAAAAATTCACTCGTGTCTCGTATGAACCTTACACACACAGCCCAAAGGTAACTTGATGCCATATTTTTGGTGCGCCTGTGTTTTGACAGCGACCCTTCACAAAGTTGGCTGTGGAACTTCCCACCTGTGGTATCCTATCAGCATTCAAAAAGTTTCAGATTTTGGAATACTTTGGATTTCAAATGTTCTAATTAGGGCGACGCTTAATCTGAATTTATTCATTGTTCATCTACAACCAGAATATGGAAAGCAAAACTTGGAGATAACTCCACTTAAATTGAAGATTAAAACTTGTTTTCTCTGAAAACTTCGGCCAAGGATCACACACTAAGAAACGCTTGATCTACTGGCCTAGGAGACAATAGATGTCTCAAAGTCTCACAAGATGGGAGCGGGTCAATGGGATAAAACCAACTGGCCAAGAAAACTAACACAGTTTAGGGGCCAAGGAGCTGGTGTGATGAAGCATCTCCAGAACAAGGGACACTAGAGTGTCCCAGGGAGGAGGGGGTGAGCACCTACAAGAAGGTGAGCTGATCCAGTCTAATGAACAGTTAGACCCCTGGGCTTTTCCCCACACCACTCCCTGCTGGGCCTTCCTGAGCGCTTCTGTGCCCATGCTTCTGATAAGGACTCATCTGCTTTCTGACAAGCTTGATGGGTCACCCTGGACCAGGGACCGTCACCTCAGCAATGGTGGGAACGAGAACTTCACACCTTATTGTTTTGTTTTGTTTTTTAAAGACAGTGTCTCACTGTGTAGTTCTGGCTGGCCTGGAAGGCTCCAAACTTACAGAGGTCTATCCACCTCTGCCTCTGCCACCCCCCCGACCCCCACCCCCAGCCACCTGAGTGCTGGGGCTAAGGGCCTGGGTTATCACACTTGGCTGCACACCTGAACATGAAAGTCCTGGCTCTGTACCCTGAGACTCTGACGTCCACTCTCGCCTACTCTTGGGGGGCGTGTTTTATTTCTTGCATGGGTATAGGGACCAGTGATTAGAAGAAAAGATGAGAGCCTCAGAATTGCCCAAGCAAGCCAACAAGGTCACACAGTGCTGGTGTCCTTCAGTGGACTGAAGATGTGACTTTCTGGGGAGAGGCAAGGCAATTCTGCAAGAGAAAGGGTGTGGGGTCAAAGCACCTAGCTCCTGGATGCTGACAGCATGAGTGAGAGGTCTAGAGGAAAACCTAGTTTGTGAGCAAAATCCACCAGCCACGCTGGGCTGGAATGTTCCTTTGCCTGGTGTAGGTGTGATTGAAGGCATTTCCAGAAGGTTCTGTAATGTTAAGGCATTTACAGAACTGTTTTCTGTTATTTCCAGAAGGATAGGGTAGGGTGGGAGAAGGATGCATTTCAGCCTCACCAGCTGTTATAAAGAATCAGCACCCTGGACATGGGAGTCTTCTGCCAAAGATGCCATGCATGGGCAGGAGCCCAGAGATTTGGGAGGACAGAGCAGAGACAAAGTCAAGGTGTGTGTTTGTCTGGCAGGAGGCTGGCTGGGAATACCAGGGAAGAGGAAGCATGGCCGACCCTGAAACCGATACTCATCTTTATAGTTTGGCCCCTATTTCACTGATTACTCCTGAGGCTGAAGTCATCCTGGTAACTACCAGGAAGCCTCTCCCCCTACAGTGGTAGGGTGGCTCCCAGGCTGTAGCCTCTTTCTGAGGAGAGAAAGGCTTAGGCTTTATTCTTGTTCCCGTAGAGGCCACAGCTGGGTAGAGCATGAAAGCAGTGACTGAGCATCTATCACCAGCTCCAGGAGGATGGGGTAGTCACACTTCCTAGGCCCTCATGTAAACCTGCTAAGCCGGGTACCTAAAACACTGGCTTTGTTCCTAGTTTCCAAGGGAAATGTAGGCAGAGGGAATTTCCACGACTTGCCCAGGGTTATAGAGCTAGGAGGACACAGGATTTGACCCAGACTCTTACCCCATATTCAAGTCTTGACATCATATTCCAGGGGTGTCTATTAATTACAGTCTATTAATTAATAGACTATACATACCAGGAGGTCAGAGTGTTTATTGCTTACCATTCTTTCCCCAGCATTGCCTAGCATAGTGGCTTGAATGAGAATGGTCTTCAAAGCTAGGCTCATATTTGAATACTTGTTTCCCAGTTGGTGGAACTATTTGGGAAGGATTAGGGGTGTGGCCTTGTTGGAGGAGGTGTGTCACTGGGGGCGGCGTTTGAGGTTTCAAAAGTTTACACTATTGCCTGTTATCTTTCTCTATTTTGTGATTGTTATCTCAACACGTAAGCTATCAGCTCCTGCTCCAGCACCATGCCTGCCCACCTGCTGCCATGCTCCCTGTCATGATGGTCATGGACTCACCCTGGGAAACTCTTCTATAAGTTTTCAAGAAATGAATAGCTCAAGACTGAACCAGGACTCCTGGTATTCACTTTCTCCTGCCCCAGCAATACACAGGAGTTCCCTGAGACAAAGGGCTTAACATTGGATTCCCCTGAACAATCTTCTTTCATACACTCCAGAGGTAAACTTGTGGAAACTGTCAGCTAATATATAATATGCATATTTCAAGTACAATTTTTAATCTGGTATTAAAGTACTTAGGAATTCCATTAATGGAGAGGTATGTCGCAAAAAGATTAGGCAACAGACCTTTGGAGAAATGACTTAGACTGGTTAGAAAGGGTTTATGGGGAGTAGTTGAAGGATCAAGATCAAGAATGGTTTGCTCTTGAAAGAACTCTGGCTATAAGTGATGAAATTGGGCATCTCCAAGATCTTGAGCCAACATGAGTCAGCAGAGAGGGGAGGGTATTATAAGCTCTGAAATTAATTCAGCTGTTCATATATATCCATTTACCCTCTCAACAGCACATCTAACCACCTATCCATTCACTGATAATTTACCTATCCACCAACCTACCCAAACCATTTATCCCTCCATCCACCTAATCACTATCCCATCCATCCACCCATCCACCTATCCACCCATCCTCTCTCTCCTCCATCTACCACCCACTAACTTACATAAGCAATCATTTATTCACTCACTTATCCTTCCTTCCATATACTATTCTTCCAGTGCCACATAGGTTTAATACACACACTATGCCCTGGGCCTTGTTATAAGTTCTAGGGCTACAGAGATGAATTAGACCTTCTGGTTCTTCTTGAAGACTGATGGTCCAGTTAGAGAGGCACACACCCCCAACATACCATTCATTGGCCTCCCAGATATATCTTGAGGGGGAGATAATGTAAGGATTTCATGGCAGTCAATAAAGACCTTGAACTGAGACGAAGAACATAAAACACAGGGCCTGGTGAAACGGAGGGGTGGATGGGTAGCAAGGAAACGTAGAGCAGGGAGGAGAGCCTGGGGAGGGGCACAGGAGGGAAGGCAGATGTGAGGTACTGCTGGAGAGCTGCATTCTGGGTTTGGAGCTGTAAATGACTTCCCCAAGCTAGAGGTGGTCCAGGCCTCAGGAACCTGGGGAGTGGGGGGGGGGGGGGAGGTGGGGGTGGGCAAACGTATACCCAAGTGAACAAAAGCATTAATAGTTTAATTGGGAGTTTCCAGTAATGGCTTCCTCAGATCCTGACAAGCCCTCCAAGGAACACAAAGCAAGCAGGGTAGGTGGAGCCCGGCTTGCCCCATCCCAAGAGCCACAAGCCAAGAGTTAGGTAACACATCATTAACAGAACGAAGCAAGAGATGCTTCCCGCCCTTGAGACAGGGATGGAGAAAGATGCCACATTCCACAGTGACACCACCACGAAGCTCCTGTCAGAGGGATGTGGCAGAGAAGTGGTGTGGACTCTGAGCTGAGGATCCTCTCCACATTGTGATGGGGTTGGGGGCACTGAGAGGAGCAGAACAGGGGTGGGGGGCAGGTAGAGAAACAGGGAGACAGACAGATGGAGGTGGGGGTGGGGAAGATCAAGGTGTCAGGAGCTGTGAGCACCCATTCTCTTGGTCTCTGTTAAGTGGTAGAAAGAATTATCTACTTTTCACGGGCTCATAGGTCCCTTCCCCCTGATGTTTTTCTGCATTTGCCTCTGAATTTGTTGGAACTGGGGGGAAAACATACATTTCTTAGCATGCAGATGCTCAGATGAGCTCTCTGTGGGGTGTGGTTGGTAATAATTTAATTAGCCCAGCTTTTTTGGGAAAAAAGTGTTAATTAGTTTTTGCTTAAAATACACATCTTGATAATCTCTTCTTCTCCACTTATCTCCCCTGAGTAAAGCCCCGATTTTCCATCCACACCCCACAGCAAGCCCCAGCCTGGGTACCACTGCTATTAAAAGGAAAGGAAATTTAAAAAAAAAAATAGTTTGTACAGTCATAGATTATGACTTGTGATGAATATAATTCTTGTATGTCTGAGAGATGGAAAAGTGGAGGATCCCACAGTCACTTGCAAGGAGCAGCCTCTGATGAGTAGAGACCTCAGGACTGACTGCTGCCGTAGCCCCATCCTTGGAGGTCTTGGGAGATGGCTGATGGACACAGGGCAGAGGGTAAAAGGTGTGGCCAGGGCATCTCAGACAGACGGGAAGAGATCTCGCCAGGTGAGTCCATCCCCCCGGGACTTGTCTAGCCACCTGCCACAAGAGAAGATGGTGGCCACCCCAGTGCTAGTGTTGGTGACCTCCACCTTCTCCACCAGCCAGCCTGAGTAGTAGCCACTGCCGTCATGCTCCAGCCGGACCTTACGCAGCTCTCCCAGCTCCAGAGTCTCCAGGAAGAAGCGGTCAGTGCTGCCCCTCTCGAAGAGGTTGCGCATTTTCTGCTTCAGTTCCCGCTTGCCCGTGTCCCCATTAGCTCCAAAGATGGTCACAAAGATGTTGGCGTCCGTGCCTGCCCCTGGTTCGTAGCCGGTCGTCACGATGATCTCGTACTTGACTGGTACCAGGCTCTGGATCTTACTGGCGAAGCTCTCTGTTGTCTTAGTAACCTCAAATACCTTGAAGTACTTCCTCTTCCTCTTGAGGGGGATGAGGCAGTCACAGTTAAAGAAGTACCTGGAAGGGCATTAAAGAGCAGATGGGAGTCAGCTCAGGAGATGCCAGCAGAGGGTCATCTCATCTCACATAGCCTCCAGTCATCATCACTCCAACCAAGATTCCCAGCGAGGCTGGACACCCCATCCTTCCCGTTGCTCCTTGTTCTAACCCTTTCCTCATTCCTCATATGCCACATGAAATCTGTAACCCAAACCTGTTGGTCCTGTCTTTCAAAGGTACCTAGAACTAGAACAAGCCAGTCTGTTCCCCTACCCCATCCCCTAGCATCTCCCTGCTTGCTCTGCTCTGGTCCAAATCACCATCCTCTTCAGGATGAACATCAGGGACCTGCTAACTGGCCTCTGTGTTTCTTGCTCCCTAGGTTTGGAATAAACAATTGCTACGGGTTCTCCCCAATCCAAATTGTTTTAGCATGTTGTCTTCCAGTCCCTTTGAACTCTCAGCAGCTGTAATTTCCCACCCACAGGAGACCAGCACAAGATGGAGCCCATTATCATTCCATCATGGAGTGAGAGAGGGACAAGGCAGGTCCCAGCCCTTCCTGAACATTTATAGGCCAGTTAACTATCGCTGGGGGCCGGGTGCTAATAAGATTCTGCCCCTCCTTGAGATTTTATAGGCAGTTAATGATTCAGAGGGGGAGGGTCTCATGAAGCCCTGCCTCTTTCTGAGGAGTCAGGCTATCAGTTGCTGGGGGAGAAAGTTTCTCTCCAGTTGTTTAGCTGCTCACACTTTCCTGTGCTCCCTTAAGTAACCCCAGTTAAACTCACTGGACTGGTTTACCAGTCTAGACACGGATGGAATCTTTTCTTCCTTCTGCCATTGGTTTCCCATCTGGAGTGAAGAGCTGTTTGCTCATCTCCCCAGGAAACAGTCTCACAACACTAATAATTTAGCAGATTTTGAAATAAGCAGTCCTGGTGCTTGCTAATGACTTCAGGAATGCAACAATGGAAAAGTGTGCCCAGAGGTGAATACCCTAGTGGCAGTTGGAGAGCAGCCATCCTAAGAGGCACTCCACAGTAGCAGTGGCAAGGAGCCAGCTTTAGGAGATCCCCACTGGGGCAGCTGCTCAGTTCACACTGGGAACCCACAGCAAGTGTCCAGGACGAGACTGAAATGTTGGTGGCAGAATAGCTCTAGATCAGATAGAGGAAGAAACCGTGACTCAGAATTGCACAGTGTTCTGCAAAGGGGCAATTTAGTCTGAGCCACAGTCCCCACTGGACACATAGAAACAGGACCAGCACTTGCCCTTCACCCTGTGGTAGCCTGCACAGAGGCAGGACCTGCACCTGCTATACCTCCAGGAGAACCTCCCAGAGGAAGGATTTATACCAGCACCCCACCCCTGTGAGAACACACACAAGACAGGCCCGGCACCTGTGCCAAGCATCTGCCTAAGTGAGAGCCCACGAAGGCAGCAGCATCTCTCATGTTCTAGGCACACCAGAACACTCACAGGAAGGTCCTCTGCCTGTGAGCCACCCCTGAAATGACTAGCACCAATGCCCTTCGTCTATGAAAACTCCAGAGAGTCCTCACACGGCAGAGTCAGCACCCAAGTCCTGTAAGGGATAGATTGCACAGGTTGGTGTGGGATTGGGAGTCTCCTTGCCTCAGTTTCCCAAGTGATGGGATTGTTTTAGGCTGCTGATTGCATCTCTCTCTCTCTCTCTCTCTCTCTCTCTCTGTGTGTGTGTGTGTGTGTGTGTGTGTGTGTGTGTGTGTGTGTGTATGTGTTCAAACATATGTTGGCCCACACATGTAAAGGCCATAGGTCATATAATTCTTAGATGTAATTCTTCAGGTGCTACCTACCTGAGCTACCTGAGTAGGGTCTCTTTTTGAGTCAGGGTCTCTCACTGATTAGAGTAGGTTGGCTGGCCACTGGACCTCAGAGACTTGGCTGTCTCTGCTTTCCCAGCACTGGGATTACAAGTGTGTGGCACCATGCCAGGCTTTTCCGTGGGTTCTGGGAATCAAACTCAGGTCCTCATGGCTGCATGGCAAGCACTGACTGACTAACTGAGCCATTGCCCAGCCCCGACTGCATCCTTTAGCAATTCTCTTTTGACTTGATAGCCACTCGGAGCTGCCTTATCTTCTCCCTTATCCACTTTGTTCTCTCTCCTATGTATCTCCTCTTGTATTTTCTCTGTTGCTCTAATACTAATTTCTAGCATTACTCTCTGGTTTACTTCCCTCCCTACCTGAAGTAACTAACATCTCAGGACACGACATTCTATCTGTGCTTCTTCCCTCCAAATTGAAGGGTGATTGCTTTTATTGGACTGCTCCTGTATTTTCATAGGTCCATACATTGTCTGCAGTCACTATGAAGACAGTCTTGTACTCTTGCAGCAAGGCTGGAGAGCAAGCACACAGACTGGGTGTTTAGCCGCACCCCCAGGTCAGTGAGGATACATGACATCTTGACCCTTCCATAACCTACAACCACCTGAATATTCCAAATAGTTAGACTGAACAAATAATTCAAAGTAAGATCAAAAGCATCCAACTTTCAACCTAATGCACAAAACCCAATGTAGAAACACAAGAAATATATTTTTAAAAAAGCCAGCAATGAAACTCCTGAAAATCACTGATTCTACCATAATGGACTACAGTGAACTTGGATGAGATGTAATCCTAGGTAATAATCAAAAACGATGAGAACATTGCACAAATTCAAAGGGGACACAAATACACCCCAGAATAATCATAAAAAAACCTGAAGAATAAAATAAAGATGTCAATACAGCATAGTAAAGTCAAATTCAATAGAGAGAAATACTATAAAAAATGGGGAGAGGGAGAATGGAAATGAAAAGCTCAATAAGGAAGAAAATCCTCAGTGGAGAGACTCACCAATGGAATAAATTAAGTGGAAGACAGAATATCAGGACTTGGATATGAAGTAGACGAATTAAAACATTGAGACAATTACACAGATAAAATAATAAGAAAGCACACCAGAACACCCGAGGCCTAAGAGATGCCATCAAAGACATGAACATAGAAGAGGGGGGAGTTCAATCTAAAGGCATAGAAACCATAGTCAATAAAAGCACAGCAGAAAGCCGCTTAACCTGGAGCAAGCGATGACCATCAAGACATAAGAGCCATCGAGAATGCCAGACATAAAGGACCAGAAAAGAAATTCCCTACATCAAACTTTAAATAAAACATTAAGTCTACAGAGATGATTTGAAAGCTTCAAGGGAAAAGGACCAAGTAACATATAAAGGCAACTCCATTGGTACAACAGCAGGTTTCTCAACAGAAATTCTGAAACCCAGGAGAGCATGGGACAGTATATTTGAGGTCTGAAAGACAATAACTACTGACCCTGATTACTACATTCAGCAAAATTATCCTTTAGAATTTAAAGAAAAAGAAAAACTTACATGATAAAACAAGCTAAAGAAATTCATGACCACTAAGCCAGCACTACAGAGGATATCTGAAGGACTCTATCTCCTGTGGTGAAAGAATATCCACGCAACCACAGGAAGGAATGAACTACTCTAGGGTGGCATATAAGCAAACAAGGAGAATGAAAGCACCACCCACCACAAAGTAGCCGAAAGGCAGTAGTCAGTGCAGAGCTTCCAGTAATAACTGTGGATAGCAACGGTCTTGATCCTCTAATTGAAAGACACAGACCAGTAGATTGAATTAAAAATAAGGCCCATCTATTTATTGCCTACAAGAAACCCACCTCACTGGAATATGAGCACAGCTTCAATGTGGAAGAATGGAAAATGATATTCCATACAAAAGAAATTAGAAAACAAGCAGGTGTGGTAATACTAATAGCTGGCCAAGTAGGCATCAAACCAAAATTAATTAGAGGAGACAATGAAGGTTACTTTGTATTGATTAAGGGATGGTCTACCAAGAGGATACTGTAATTTTAAACCTTGTGTACCAAGGCACAGTCTACCAAGAGGATATTGTAATTGTAAACCTATATGCAATGAATATTGACACATTGACTTCATAAAACAGACACCAATGGACTCAAAAGTACAGATTCATCTCAGCATAATAATAGTGCCCCACTCTCACCAATAAATAGGTCATCTGACAGACAAAACTAAACTAACAAAAACCACCAAAGAAACATCACAGCTAAATGCCACTGCAGATCAAATGGACTTAACAGACATCTATGGAATATTCCACCCAAACATTGCAGAACACATTTTTCTCAGAAGCTCATGTAGCTTTCCCTAAAATAGATGACATTTGAGGACACTAAACAAATCTTAAAAGTATAAGAAAATTCAAGTAATTTCTTATATTCTGTCTTTTTTATTTTTTGAGAATATAATTTGATTACAACACTTCTTCCTTCCCCTTGCTCACTTCAAACCCTATCGTATACCCCTCCCCATTCTGCTCCATTATGTCTTGTCTTATTACAACAAAATAAAATCAACACCAAGAGAAATGATAGAACATAACTCATGGAGATTGAGTAACACACTATTGAATGATAAATGAGTCATTCAGAAGATCAAGAGGGTAATTTAAAATTTTCTAGAATCAAATGAAAACAAAAATATAATCTACTAGAACCTGTGGCACATGATGAAAGCAGGATTGGGATATTTATATCTACAAATGCTTACATTTAAAAAAATCAGAGAGGTCTCAAATACAGAGAGCTTAATGATGCACCTTAAGGCCAGGGTAAAACCAGAGCAAGCCAAACCCAAATCTGTAGATGGAGAGAAATAAAAAGATACAGCAGAAATAAAGGAAATGAAAACCAAAAACTAATGCAAAGAATCAATGAAGTAAGGAGTTGGTTGTTCATAAAGATAAACAAGACTGACAAGCCTTTAGCCAAACTAACAATTGGAAGAGAAGACCCAAATCAATAGAACTAGAGTCGAAAGGGAGATATTACAACAGATACCAACGAAATTCTGAAGATTGCTACAGCATAATTTGAAAACTTGTATTTGAACTTGTAAGATAGCCAGGTGGTAAGGGTAGCAGACCTGACAGCCTGAGTTCAATATCTGGAACTCACCTGGTGGGAAGGGAGAACCGACGTCCACAAGCTGCCCTCCAACTCTCCCCCACCCCCTCCTCTCTGTGTGTATTCGAAAAATGAAAATACAGAATAGGCAAGTTTCTATACACAGACTTACAAAAATTAAACCTAGATGACACAAACAACTTAAATAGATGTATAACAGGCAATGAGACGGAAGCATAAGTGTGGAGTTTCTCAAGGCCAGGCCCCGATGGATTCACTGTGACATATAAAGAGGAGCTAAGGTGTAGCCCATAAACAAGAAAGGAAAGGAAAGCTACCAGACTCATTTTAAAATGGTAGGATTACACTGAAATTAAAGCCAGATAGGGGTACACACACACACACCCCACAGGCTCATCTCCCTGATGAATATAGACAAATTACTTATAAACCGTATCCAATCATACACCAGAAAGATCATGCACCATACCCAAGTGGGCCTTGTTCCAGGGATGTAAAGTAGTTCAACACCATAAATCAATAAATGTAATACGTCACATTATAGATTCAAGGACAGAAATCACATGATCATCTCAGTGATTGCAGAAAAGATTTTCTGACAAATTCCAGCATCCCTTCATGACAAAAATCCCAGAAGAAACTAAGAATGAGACAATGTATGTAATAAGGATTATCTATGACAAACTTGTATTTAACAATGCATTAGATAGGGAAAAACTCAAGACATTCCCACTAAAATCGGGAATGAGACGAGGGTGCCCACTTTCTCCATGCTTATTCAATACAGTCTTTGAAGTCTTAGAGCACCAAGACAAGAGAAAAAAACAACAGGAACACAGACATACATGAAAGAAAGAAGTCAAACGATTCATATTTGCAGATGATATAATATTGTACATTAAGGGCACTGAGACTCTGGCAGAACACTCAGAACTGATAAACACTGTCAGCAAAGTAGCACAATAAGAGAAAACCAGCTGGAAACTTCTGCTAGGAAAACTAAAAAAGAGCAAAGGAAGTGAAGGCAAGGGAAGAATGGATCAGCAGGATCAAGTTAGTGAAAACGGATTTGGATTCAGTGCAATCCCCATCAAACTTCAATGGAATTCTGTGGTGGTATTGTGTTCCCCAAAATATTGTGCACCCTAATAAACTTATCTGGGGTCAGAGACAGAACAGCCACTAGATACAAAGGCTAGAAAATGGTGGCACTCACGCCTTTAATCCTAGCATTCCAGAGGCAGAAATCCATCTGGATCTCTGTGAGTTCAAGGCCACACTGGAAACGGCCAAGCATGGTGACACACGCCTTTAATCCCAGAAAGCGAGCCTTTAATCCCAGGGAGTGATGGTAGAAAGGAAAGATATGTAAGGCGTGAAGACCAGAAACTGGAAGCATTTGGCTGGTTAAGCTTTCAGGCTTTCGAGCAGCAGTACAGCTGAGATTCATTCTGGATGAGGACTCAGAGGCATCCAGTCTGAAGAAACAGGATCAGCTGAGGAACTGGCAAGGTGAGGTAGCTGTGGCTTGCTCTGCTTCTCTGATCTTCCAGCATTCACCCCAATAACTGGCCTCAGTTTTGATTTTATTAATAAGAACTTTGAAGATTCATGCTACAGCGTTCTTTACCAAAACAGGGGGAAAAATCCTAAAACTAACCCAGAAGCACACAGAGGGCTCTGGATCACACAAAATCACCCTGAGCAAAATGGACAATGCTGGAAGAATACTCACAACCACCTTCAAGATATAGTTCAGAGCCACAGTAACAAAAGTCGTTTGGTACCCACAGAAAAAACATAGTGGGAAAGATTTAAGAATCCCGATTCAAATCCACAGCTGTAGACACCCAATTTTATCTATTTATTTTACCAAGATACCAAACAACAGACATCGGAGAACAGACAGACTCTTCAGAAAACTGTGCTAGGGAAATTGGCTATTCATATGAGGAAGAATGGCATTAGAGTTCCATGTCTAACCCTCACACCATCATCTCCAGATGGATGAAAACTTTATTATGAGACCTGAAACTCTGACACTGTTAGAGGACAGGAGGGGAAGGCTTTCAAGCTATGAACACAGGCAGGGACTCTCTCAAAGGGTCTCTAGTAGCTCAAGGCAAACACCAAGAACTGGCAAGTGAGATCACATGAAATTAGAAGTTTAACCGTGGCTGGAGAATTGGCTCAGAGGTTTAGAGTCTTTAATTCCCACGGTTCAATTCCAGCACCCACATGGTGGCTGACAACCGTCTGTTGCTCCAGTTGCTCCAGGTCAGAAGACACTCTCTTCTGACCTCTGTGGGCACCAGGCACACATGTGTGCACATACATACATGTAGCCAAAACACTCACACGTATAAAATAAAATAAAATAAATCTAAAGGCACCACAAAGGAAAAGATCAGTAGAGAGAAGTGACAGCCCACAGGATGGGAGAAAATCTTTGTTACTTATACATCTGCCAGAGGATTAGTATCCAGAATATATAAAGAACTTAAAAAAACCTCACTAAATTCCAAAGAAGTGACAACCTAGTCAATACACAGAGTAATAAAATAAGCATTTATTAAAATATACAGTAAAAATGGCCCAGAAATAAAGGAAATGTTTAGCATTCTTAGCCATCAGGGAAATGATATCAAAACTACATTGAGACTCCATATCTGGTCCAAATGCTGTAACAAAGACACCAAATAGCTACAAAAAGCTGGTGAGGCTGTGGGGGAGGGGAGCTTTACACACTGCTGGTGGGATGTAAACTGTCCGGCCACTGTGAAAATCAGGATCGGATTTCCCACGAAACTAAAAATGGAATTATCCCAGGACCCAGGCATTGCTCCTCCTGGGTATAAACTTCAAGGATTCTAAAGTCAGTGCTCCCCACTGTTCCCTGCAGCACTGTGCACAGGAAGCATGTTATGAAATCGGCCTCGGTGCCTGTCAACATGAATGGGTGAAAAAAATGTGGCGGGCACACACAATGGAGTTTCCGTGAGCCACGAAGAAAAGTCATTTTCTGGGAAATAGACACAGCCAGAAATCATCATATTAAGAAAATAAGCCAAACTCCAAACTATTAAAATTCACATGTCCCCTCCTTTAGAGATCCTGTTTTTTCTTTATAAAACAGATACATGAACAGTGTATATGATGTGGAGGGAAGACTGAGGGAGGCAGGGGACTGACAGAAAAGGGTACAGGGAGAAGGGGAAGAGGGTAGATACGGTAAAAATCCATGGTCTGCTTGAAAGAAATCGACCTCTCGAAACCCAATACCATATGCTGTGAATAGATGCAAATAAAGAACCAAACACAATTTTACCTCTGTTCCTTTGTTTTGCATCTGTGTGCTTGAATGAGGGCAAACCCCTGCCGTGCCGTCCCTGTGGAGGTCAGAGGACAAGGTGTGGGAGTGAGCTCTCTCTTTCTACCAGGTGTGGCTCAGGGATAAAGCTAAGGCTAGCAGGCTTGGCAGGCGACAAGTTCTTTTACCTGCTGACCCACCTCTCAGGCCCTCGATGCCAATAAAAAATTTTAATTGGAAAGAAAGGAAGGAAGAAATTTTGAAGGGAAAAAAAATGAAGGTGCCTCACAGAAAATTTTTATTCTGTTTTGAGATCTCTCCTCCACAGATTTATCACGTGATGTATTTGGATTTTTTTTTTTTTTACATACCAGAATATCTTCAAAGGAGATGCACATTCATTGTTCAGTTTAAAATTCTTTTATAATGTTGTTTTTTGCATATATTCAGTAATATTCATAACTGGATGTGAATGCACAAATTGTATGGTCACATACATGGGTTTCCAAGTGGGGTCTCTCCTTTCCTTTCTGTTTGGCTACATCTCCTTTCTCTCTGTTTCCTACTGCAGCACCCCACCCTTACCTTAGATAACCCACATAACAGCCGAGGGTGCAGCCTGCCAAACTTCCTCCCTTCCACCCCTTCTGACAGACCCACGTACACACAGACATATGGGGACGTCAGTGTTCTCTTTTCTGCACGGCGTCGTACAAAACGTGTTTTCCTGCATCTTGGTTTCCTCACTTGATAATACTTCCTGGGAGTTGCTCCAAGTCATCTGGTACACATTTAGATCATTATTTTAAATGGCTAAAAAAATTCCCCGGTACAGATACAAGGACACATTTCCTAATAGAACTGGAAACATCGCCCAAGATGTGGGGCTCAAAGCCAGTGGGGTCAAGGCTGGATGTGGGGAAGAGCCTGTGAGACTAAGGGTGAAAACAGTGATCAAAAAAGAAATGAACTGACTTAAAACTCAGGTATAGCACAGTCGGCCTGCTGTGGACATTGTGTCCACAGGGATCAGAAAAGTACCGGGGAGAATGAGGTCCTCAACATGCTCCCAATGGCTGCCTCTGATGGGTAGGACCTAGGGAAATGGTGCTGTCTTTTACCCACTCTTTGGTCTTATTTGAATTTTATAGTGATTCTCTGTTGGATAAACTATTCAGATAAAACAGTATATGATCTTGATTTTTTTTTTTTTTTTTTTTTTTTTTTTTTTTTGGTTTTTTCGAGACAGGGTTTCTCTGTGTAGCTTTGCGCCTTTCCTGGGACTCACTTGGTAGTCCAGGCTGGCCTCGAACTCACAGAGATCCGCCTGGCTCTGCCTCCCGAGTGCTGGGATTAAAGGCGAGAGCCACCACCGCCCGGCATGATCTTGATTTTTTAAAAAATAGATAAAAGCCTCTCTGTGTGTCCTTCCACCGGAACTCTGAGGGTGTTAATGATGAGCAAGAATGCCAAGGGCTGAGGATGCAGCTCAGAGACAGAATGCTTATGTAGCATGTACATGGCTCTAGGTTCTATCCCCAGTATAAAAAGCACACTGCACATATACATACATACACACATACATACATAATACATATATACATACATACATACACAGAGAGGGAGAGACAGAGAGACACAGAGAGAGATATTAAATAAGGTTACCCAATACAGAGAGTTAATGCAAGGTGTTGGTCAGTGGGGTCCCTTAGACCCCCAAACAATACGAGTTATTGCCATTGCTCATCTTCATTCATTGAAACAAGATGGTAAGATCCTATTACTGAAGACACTACTTGCTTGAGTCACAGGAGATGGAGATACCTGGCTGTTTCTTTTGTGTGGGCGTGACCTCCTTCCTAGGGAAAGGAGGCTGTGTGGAGTGATCAGGGACAGTTCCAGGAAGCAACATGGTGGGAGAAAGGCCAGCAGTGGCCCTGGGTGATATGACCTACAAGCAGTCAGTGGCACTCTAGCCTTGTGGCCCACATTTACCTCTATCTTATCCCACCAGGTAAGCCTTGGCCGTGGCTCTCCCCACTAGGCTTCCCTGGCTTCCTCTTGGCCTCTCCCAGGCCTTCCAGTGCCTTAGACCGGTAGTTCTCAGCCTTCCTAATGCTGTGACCCTTTAATACAGTTCCTCATGTTGTGGTGACCCCCAACCATAAAATTATTTTTGTTGCTATTCCATAATTGTAATTTTGCTACTGTCATGAATAGTAATGCAAATATCTGTGTTTTCCAAGGGTCTTAGGTGACCCCTGTGAAAGGACAGTTGTATCCCCAAAGGGGTCAAGACCCACAGTTTGAGGACCACTGCCTTCGGGCCTTTCCTGGCTTGCTGTAACAGTACCAAGTGGTTTTAACTGTACCAATTGTCAGTTGTGTCTGTGTTGCCTAGGTAACTAAGGCTCTTACTCTCCCAGAAATGGCTAAGTCTCCAGAAGACCCTGATGGCAGAGATGCAAAGGCACAGGCACCTGGAAAGCAAGTGTGCTACTGAATTGCCTGGCTGGCCTGTTCTTGTCCATAAGAGACATCCTCATTGGGATCTCTTAAGCCACAGGCATGCGAACATCATTTCTGTGTCATTATAGAAGGAAGGAAGGGAGGAAGGAAGGAAGGAAGGAAAGAAGGGAAAGAGGGAAGGAGGGAAGGAGAGAGGAAGGAAGGAAAGAGGGAAGGTTGGAAGGAAGGAAGAAAGGAAGGAAGAAAAGACTCCAGTATTTGCTGCTGTGTGCCTTCTTGGAGTTCTTGTAAGGAAATCTCCCTGGATTAAAAGGCAGGGACACCCACGGTCACCTAGTCTAGTCTCCTGTCTCTGGTGGTAGATACATACATAGTTCAGATAACTCTAGCACAGTGGTTCTCAACCTGTGGGTCTTGACCCTTTTGGGGGGGTGAACAGTAATTTCACAGGGGTCGCCTAAGACCATCAGAAAACACAGATATTTGCATTACAACTCATAACAGTAGCATAATTACAGTTATGTAGTAGCAACAAAAATACTTTTATGGTTGGGGCTCACCTGTATTAAAAAGTAGCAGCATTGGGAAGGTTGGGAACCACTGCTCTAGCACATAACAGCTGCTTCTTCCCGTCCTGTCTTACAGGTTTATATTCATGAATAGGGTAACCTTGGTATTGAAGAGCACGCCTTCCCACACATTGCCCTCCCGCCCATGCGTGAAGTTGCCACTGCACCCCAGGCTCAGCTCTGTACATACACATTTCCATATTCCATCTCAGTGATGGTGATCGTCTTGACATGCCAGACCAGCTCTCTCTTGGGGATGAACCGGTCCTCCCTGGCCAGGTGGCCCACGCAGAGGGAGGCAATGTCCCCCAAGAAGATGCTGTCAAACTCGAATGTGTCTGTGGTCCCCCTGCAGAAAACCAAGATGTGATCAATGTGCTGCCCATGCCTGGTGATGGAGGCAAGCATTTATTGAAAAGCCTACTGTATTCCTGGATGGTATGGAAGGAATGTGCAATACCATAGCCAGCCTAGCACTCCTTGAGGGATTTGGGCTAGTTTTAAATCAAGACAGTGACAGTGAAAAAGCCCTGCCAGCTGCCTGGTGCCAGCATGTAAATGGCCGTCACTAAGTAGCCTGGACCCTGAAGGAGGGTGAAGAGCTAGGTACGGAACTGCAGAGAGAGGAGGAAGAACCCTCCTGATTTTGAAAAACCTTACGGTGAGAGTAGCTGGGTATTGGGGAATCTACTTGTAAGGAATCTGAACCCATAAGGACATGGTAATGAGAAGGCAGGGTGCGGGCAGTACATTGGCACTGGTCTGAGGAGCACAGACTCTGTCCGCATGGAAGGGGGATTTGAATAAAAGGTTGAGGTAAACAGAATGGGCTATCCTACCAACTTTGCCCGTTGAAACCCAATCCTGTGTGATGGAATTTGGAGCTGGGCCTTTGGAAGGTGAGTAAGTGGTGAGGGTGGAGATTTTGTGAATGGAGTCTTATAAAACAAGGGAGCTCCTGCACCCCTTCTGCTGCATGAGGACACAGTGAGAGGACCCCCATCTGTGAACCAGGAGGGAGTGTTACCGGATACCAACTCTGCAGCCTCAAGAACATGGGGAAGAGACGTCAGTTGTTTGTAAGCCAACCTGTTTCATAGGGCGGCTTGAATGGACTGAGATAACGGAAGCTGAGCAGAGGGAAGTGGAGACTTAAGTTCTGTCAGGAACAGAGATGAAGTGAATGCAGCCGCTGAGGCCTCCCAGGAGAAGCAGCGGGAGAGCTCTGGGTTGGGATGTGGGATAATACTTATAAGGGAATTACAGTTCTGGCACATAGTAGGTACTCAGCAAATGCTTTCTGGTTAGACCCATTTGTAGAGCACTCAGTGGGGGAGATTACTGGGGTCTCTGGATTACCCTCCCCACCCCCATTCCATCAAGCACCCTTCTTACTTCCGAAAGGCCCGCTGTCTGGAAGAATTTTCCACAAGGAACTCCTTGGATCTGTTCTTCCTGCCCTCCAAGATGAGCCAGACATTCTCCCTGGTCTCACCTCCGTTGCCAGTTTCTATGACAATCTCGTAGGCTGCAGGGAGGAGGTGGGGAAGGGTCAGCAGTAGGAAGCAGCCGCCTGCCACCAGCCAGCTCCTCTCCCTTAGGCCAGAGTCTGGGTGTCGGAGGCAGGTTAGCCTTGCTGAGCCCCGGGCACTGTAACCAGGACTGGTGACCCTGGGATGGCAGTGGGCAGCCTCTTTGCTGGTAGAAATGGGAATGCGGCTGCCATAGTGAAGGAAGCAGGAAGTTGGGATGAGTTCTCAGGAGACGTCGGGGTCTGGTTCTCACAGCCGATGAGCTACTGAACTAACATGCAACATAGAAACCACATCGCTGGAAGATGAGGGAAAAGAGGCAGGCCTGGCTATAGGGAGCAAGATGCGAAGACCCAGCAGGCTTAGGGCCCCAGAGAGCACACAGCCCCGCCCCATTTCGCTCAGCCTCACAGCAGGCCCTGCCTTGTTCTCCTCTGCGTGACCACACTAGCACTTCTCCACCATCCTTCATAAAGAGGCTGCCAAGTGTCAGGAGTACCAGGCGGGTGGCTAGAATTCACTTTCTAGCCCCAGGCATCCAGCTCGGCACTGACCATCTGTAAGACAGAACGCAATAGCACTGTAGCCAAGGACCACGGTGCCGCTGGATTCCGAGAGAAGCTGTTTGCATGCCCTAGGACGTGCTCTCTTCCTATCTCCAGCACCTGACCTCCCAGCTCCTGCTTAGAGCTCTGCCAGGCTCCCTCTCTCCACCTGAACGTGTCCACTCGCTCCTCACCGCCTTTCATTTATTTCCATAACGCCTTCTTAGGGAGGCCTATGCTAGTGCCCTAATTAAAGGGGTAGCCTGGTCCCCAACACTTCTGGTCTGCCTTGCCTCACTGCTAATTCCTCTTGTTCTCATCATTTCATGTATTCATCATTGCTTATTGAACCTCTCCCCTCACTTCCTGAGTGAGTGCAGACTCCATAAGGGCGGGTATGGTCATTAGCAAATTTCCAACTGCCAAGAACAGTGCCTGGCACACAGTGGGCCCCTAGTGAACATATTTTTAAATTTCATTTATTTTTGTTTTGTGTTCACGGCATTTTATCTGCATGTATGTCTATGTACAATGTGCATGCAGTGCCTGAGGATGCTAGAAAAGGGGGCTGTACAGAAACACAGGACAGCCATGGAAAAATGACAGGGGGCGGGGGGACAGTGTGCTTCTGGTTGGCATCCAAAACTTTACTGCCTCCCATTGTCAGGACTCTTATATCCCCGTGAACTCCCTGCCACATGCTGGGATGGACTGAGAGTTTCTCCCCAAGGACATGCTCTTTCCTCTTTCTCTGAGGCTATTGAGCAGTAAGAATCCAGGCTGGTGCTGCCAGCAGCCATCTTCCTGGGGGCCATGGAAACTTGCACTAAGTTACCATACTGGGGGAAATCAAGCTGAGACGTGAGAAAGGAGGAGGAGTCACACTGATATCAGTGGCACCTCTGGGGACAGCGAAGTTGGAGCCAGAGCCATCTCAGGTTTCCAAGTTCTGGGAGCAAACACATTTCCTGAATTCAGCAAAGATACAGTTTTTAGACTTGTGCCACCCAGGGTCCTAACCACTCCCAGAAGCTTCCTTTAGGACCATTGGGGGATGGAGGCTTCAAGGACACACGTGAGGGTGGATTCTGCCGCCTGGTGGAATGTTCCATCCCCAGGGACTGGCCAGAAGAGGAATGTACTAGAGCTAGGAACAGCGCAAATGAATTGACAAAGCAAACCTACAGCGTGTTAAGATTAGCAGATAGGAAAACAGAAGGCTGGGAAGGGAAAGGCACTCTTCAGCCTGAAGGTGTTCCAGCGGGAGAGAGATGTGGCCTCCCAGGTGTGTGCTTGTGAACATTTGCGCACATGAGCGTGCAATCTCACTGTTGAAGTCAGACCCTGGAAAAACTATAATGCAGTGCCTGGCGACTTGGACATTAGGATTATACATGAAGAGCCCTGGTGGCTCTTGGCTCTGGGTGTGTGTTGGAGTTACCTACAGAGGTGAATGCTCGCCAGATGGCTGGAGCAGCCTCTGGGAGTGCTTCAGAGAACTGGAGATGAAGCCTGTAAACGGGATGCTGGCTTATACAGGCATTTGATAGATCAGCAGCGCCAGCCAAGCCCAATAGGGAGAAGGCATCCTAGAGCCATGCAGTGGGCCTTGCATAACCATTCTGAATTTCTGTTTCCTTTACTTTTTGACACGGAAGTGTAAATTGCAACCTGCCTTCTCCTTAGGGTAGATGTGGGGTTTCCAGGGATTAAAGAGAGTGTGGTGTAGAATGTCTTCACACAGATGAGGCTTCAGTTAGGACCCAGTGGCTCTTTATACTCGTAGACTGAGTGCTCCAAATGACCCAGGGCCACCAGCAGAAAAACTCCAGGAGGGTCCTCTCAAGTCAGAGTAAGGCATGGCATTTCAAACTGCTCAGTGTGGATTTGTCTCAATGTTAAGTAAAGGCAGCTGAGAGTGGGGATCAAGCTCAGTGCATGACACCTCCAGGACCAGCTGCCACCTGGGAACAAAGGTATGGCTACCTGTCTGTCCCCATGTGAGCAGCACAGATGGTTCCATGCTGTTCCCTGCACACTCACAGTACTGACAGGTGGATCCAGGCCCTCTCCTGGCGGCCTGCTCATACCCTCCTATTTCCCACATCAACAGGACTCACTCCTCCCCCAAGCGCCCGAATCCTGCAAGTAATGGCAGCTATTTGGCTGTTTGGAAATCTGAGAGGGAGACTTGGCAACAGAGATGGGCTTTACCGGGTACTCCTCTGCTAAACACCAGTGGTCTGAGCAGTCTCCATTGCTCATCTTAGCTTTGTGCGAGGAGCTTAAGCTCCCCCCCCCCCCGCCCCGTGAGTACATCACAAGGCTCTGTGCAAAGAGAGCACCGCGTCTATTTCCCGAGCGTCAGTTCGCTGAGCTCCAAGGTCCACACTACTGCAGAGGTGACAAATGTGAGTGACACCGCCCCGGATCTGGACAGGTCACAAAGCAAGGTGTACCACCCACAGCATCCAAAACCAAAACGGGCACCCAACAACTCCTAAGAAAGTACAATTACAGCAGAGGAGGAGAATACATCCTCTGTTCAGGTGTGAGATCTCCACCCTACAGAAAACTCAGCAGAGGGGCCCTGTTTCCATTTGAGAAGGCTCCCAAGCTCACAAAGTTCACCACCTCTCAAGACAGCTAAGTTAACCCTGGGGCAGTTTGGATGGCCCTGCAGAGATGGGAGGGAGTTTTCAAGTCAAGATGCTCACTTCTCTCTCATGGTGTACAGTGGTCATGCAAAGAGCTGTCCAGTCAGGGCACAGTTCCCAGGCTCCCCTTGCATCTGATAGAGCCATGAGACTAGTTCTTCCAAACGAGACACAGGTTAACATGCTGAGACTGCAGAGGAGAGGGTCTTCTAGTTTCCTTTTGGTGAGAAATGTGGAAGCCACATCTTAGAAATGGCAGAGAAACAGATGGCAGGAGCTTAGGCCCCTACATCACACTCCGGAAGACAGCTCACCTTACTCCCCCACTGGACTATATACATGGAGAAGTGAGGAAGACACTGTGTGGTGCTAAGATGCTGAGATGTGGGGAGCTGCCCTGATAACTGATTGAAAAACCCCTTCTTCAGTTGGGTTCTGCCTTTGGGTGAGTTTTCCTCTAATCACGGGGCCCAGATGTTGGCCTGGGTATTAAAGAAATGTTTCCTAAAGTTTGATGGCCATTCATCCCAGGAACTGATCATCCACTCTGTCTCTGTATCCTCCATGGGAGGGAGTGGCTGGTGGGGACCCTTGCTCTCCCTCACTTCCGTTTCTAGAAACTCTCGGTGGGCAGTCATTATCACACACATCAACTGGAACAACCCATGACATAAAGATTGCCTGAGAGAGTGTCACAGCTGCCCTGCCCAGCCCTTGGCTCAGGGAGAGCCTGTCCCCAGGGAGTTTTCCTTCATTAGTACCTGTGATGCAGGGCCACGAGTGTCTTAGCAGTTCTAAGAATTCGCTCTTAGGGGGTTTACTGAGGAATTTCTCCTGCAGTCACATGGAGCCATCTCATTCCCACTCCATTCCCTACCCCCTTGAGCCTGCCCTTCCTCAGCTGGGAAAGTTAGCCCTGACGTCACAGTGGGCTGGGCCCACACAGTCCCACCACGTACTGGTCTCTTCCAGCTCGTCACGGATCTCATTGTTGGCACATGCAAAGTCGCGGACGGTTTGTCTGTCACCCTCACTCTTGGACAGCCAGCAGTCACACTGGAAGCGGAAAGTCTCGTCACGGGAGTTGTCCTTCACATCAACATAGTTCAGGTGCCAGCCAGGGAATATTCCTGTGGAAGAAAGGACCGCGAGTGGGAAGTGCCCCCTCTCCCTGTCAAGACCTCCCTTCTTCCATCCATAGCTGTGTGACCCTGGACAAGTTCCTTGTCCTCTCTGTGGTCTGGTATCCTGGTTGATGAAGTGACCAGTTGGATTAAGTGGTTTTTAAGGACTCCTTCAATCTGAGGAACACAGGGGTCTTTCCAAACTGTTTAGAGGTCTTCCACATGAGATGTTGGTTGTGGGCGCCAAGAAACTGCAATCCTTCCCCCCTGCAAACTTCTTCCACTGAGAATCTATCCAACATGGACAGTTCCACAAGGAAAAGGCTTGTTGATTCCATCTGACTCATGGTGGAGGTATTCTAGACCTGTCGGGAGCCCCTTAGCTGAAGGATGGCTTCTGTTGCTTCCTGACCTGTGTTCACCAAGCTCCTGTCAGTGACCCTTCCTAATCAGTTCAGGTATTATCTCCACCAGTAATCCTCCCTGATGTGCCCCCCCATTCCCTGCATCACTCTAGAGGCCGTATCAAGAGTGCCCATGCTCCGTGGTACCCTGCATCTATCTTGGGTACACACGTTCAGATTTGTGTTGCTCTTATTTACACGTGTCTCTTCCCTGTGACCAGGGATGCTTGAGTGCAGACTGAGCCTTGATAGGGTTTTTAGGGCTCAGCCTATAACTGGCAGATCACTAGTTGCTCAATGAATGCTGGATGAATAACTATGGCTTGCCCTGGGGGTTCTTGACTGAACTGTCCTGCAGTCATTGAAGGGCCCAGAAGCTGCCACTTCTCGGGATGTGTTCCTGAATTTGACACATCTTGGGCTGATAGTGAGCACAGAAGTGTCCCTACCACAGCAGAGCTGGCAGTGTGGGCCAACGTGGGTTTGCTTTGACAGCTGTGTGCGGCTTACTCTGTTTCCATCACTCTCTAACTCAGACGCATTGGGAGCGTGGGGCATCACAGGTCCCACGGAGAAAGCAACCCCAGGGCTCTGGCAGGCTATATGATGACGTTTGCTACTCACAACATACCCACAAGGCAGTCCCACAAGCAGCACACAGTTGGGTTGTACCCCCACACCCCTGTTTCTCAGGACACCTAGGGCTCTGGAGGCAGTTCCACTGTCACCAAAAAAAGTTTCTCTCAGATTAGACACTGTCCAAAGCAACACTGCTACAGCTCCTCCCCTCCTGCCAGGAGTATATAAAAGTGTTACAGAGCTGAGGGTGCTGATGCTAAGTTCATAGGTGGGACACATATACTAGTACTATTCAAACTTTCGAAAATACTGTGTGAGAATCTCTTACATAAATAGAAAGTGTTTTGATCCAATCCACCCCACCCCCTCCATCACCATCACCCTCCTATTCCCCCTCCATACTCCTCACCACATTTCCCTCCCAACTTTATAGATTCTTTCAGAAACCCGCTGAGTATGCTGAGTGCTGCCACTATGCAAACAGGTGTTGGGCCATGCCCTGGAACATGGGTAGCCTGATCGGGGCTGAACTGAAGACAGCGGACTCCCTCTCCCCTGGCATCCACCAACTGCTAATAGCTCTGGAGCTGGGGCTTTGTAAGCTCCTCCCCAGCCATGCTGCAGTTTGGGCTGGCTTGCTCTTATGCAGGTCCTACATGTAAAGTCACAGCCCCTGTGAGTTGATGTGTGCAACACCCCAGTCATGTTCCTAAGATACTGTTTCACAGAAGTCTTCTACTACCTCTGGCTCTTACAATCTTCCTTCTCCATCTTCTGCAACAATCCCTGAGCCACACGAAAGATTGAGGACTTTACATAGTCTCTGTGCTTTCATTATTAGCCTCTGTATTAATCAACATGTATTGTAAAAAGATACATCTCTGATGAAGGTTGAGCAATGCACTAATCTGTTTGTATAAAGACCAATATTGAGGGAGCAGTGTAATACTATGTCCATTAAGCTGAATTCTCCCCTAGGACCTATAGCCTGCCCAGCCCTGGGTTTTTGGCCCAGTTCACAGTGTCAGACATCAGTTCTGTCTTGAGGACTAGGTCTTAAATCCAATAAAGTAGTTGGTTATCCTCAAAACACTTGTGCCGCTATTGTAGCAATGGGAATATCACGCCAGGCTAGTCATTATTGTATCTCTCAGTATTCATAGCTGGGTAAGACTGCTGTTGACTTTTCTCTCCCAACACAGCACCTCTGTCACTATGAAAACTAGCCAGCATGGAGGAGGGCTCCAGGTTAGTACCATCTTGATTTCTCTGGGCCTTATATGACTCAAGTATATGGTGTCTCCAAAGCAAGATCTTAGCATCAAATTAGCAATGGCAATAGTTTATATCGTTTTGTGGGTTTATGGAACCCCCACTTACCCATAGCTTGAATGGAAGTAACCCACACTTAGCACTGGGCCTTGTGCTTCATAGCCCATGACACCTGGAGAGGCATTACTTCCCTGTACAAGGCAACTCCATTTAGATTCCTTTTATAAGTTGTGTGTCTATTTCAAGAAGTTCCTGCAGCTGTAGGTTTCCATATGGCTTTTTCAAAGGTCTTTGGTGTTGTTTATCTCTCACTGTATTTCTTGTTTTTTGTGAAATCAGGTCTTTAGAAAAAGGAAACAGTGAGAGCTAATAGAACTGAGAGTATAAAACACTTTCGTTGCATTATACAGAAGGGGGGTGAGTTAGTTTGTTCATGAACTTTCTTTGCACTTGATAAATCTTTCTCAGTTTTCTACAAATTAGGGCCAGTACCATCTGTAAGTTTATGGATTGGCTGCATATCAGAGATGGTTCCTGGTAGCACCATGAAACTCATCACAGAACTTAGCAAGCCTCCAAGCATGCAGTATGGAAATGATGAAATGAGATGGTTAGAGTCATTCTCTCAAGGCTTCTCACTAGAATACATAAAGGAGGCAGCAGGCAGAGAAGAGAAGACACATGGCTGGTTGTGTTGAAAGAGATCCAAATGGAAGAGAAGCTGGGCTTTCCCTTGTCCTGTTTTGCCATGAGTAGAGTGTGTGTGTACGATGTCTCACCCCACACCCAATTCCCTTTTCCAGTTAGAATTAAGCAATGCAGTTCTTTCCACTAAACAATAGACTAACCCCACCTCCCTTTATATAAAAGAAGACTTGCATTCTCTGTTGATTTTCTTGGCCTGCTTTGGAAATGTTGAGTGTGACAGACAGGGTCTAATGTCCAGCTGATGGCCAATGCCAGCTGCCTGGTGGACCAATAGGGAATCACCTGAAACTAGTAGCTAAAGAACTCACTTTTTCCCAAGTCCCTCTTTTGATGTCCCCATGCTTTTTCACACAGAGAGTAAAGGCTCCGCACAGGTTGCCACAGTGGAATGCAGATGTGTTATTTGTCAGAGCTGCACAGATAACAAAATACTTGCCTTGTCCTTGCTGCTGGATAGTTGCCCAATTCCCCAACTTTTTCTCTTGTGGATGGTGCTCTTAGCAACACCCTGTATATCATAACAATCTTTCAAAGTCACAGGTCAGATTTTGCCATTTCACCTCATAAATGCACCAGTGGCTTCTCATCAGTCCAAGAAAAAAAGTCACAGGCTGCTCACAGAGAACTGTATAGATTGACACACTGGATCCCTTTGTACTTCCTAACTCTGACTCCAAACTAGTCACAGACTCACCCACGGTGCCACCTACATTGCACTGCTGATACCTTGATCAATGAAACCTTGTTTACCCACTGTCTGAAGTGATGGTCTCCAGGCTCTGGGTGCCATGGCTGCCTCATTGCCGAGGTCTCTGGGAAGGTGCTCTGTCTGCAGGATTTCCCCAAGCTTCAACACTTGCTCTCAGTCTCCAAATACTCACCACTGGATAATCTGAAATCATTTTGTTTTCACATCATTCTCTAGTGCACTGCTTGTCTCTGTCAATGAGGTTACAAGCCCCTGAGGTGAAATGGCTGGCCTGATCTACACATGTTATCTAATAAACCTTATTGATATAAGTCCACACCAAGCCCGAATAGGACAGAAAGGAAGACAGCAGAGGTGGGGGTTCTCGGAGAGGAGTTTACAGCCTTACCTCGGAGGAATGGTCTGTCCTAGTACTATTGATTATTATATCCCAAATGTCCTAACATTCACTTTGAGTAAAAGATCTAGCAACTCTGAACTACTGTGGGGTCCCAATGTCCCAGATAGGGGGTGACAGGCTGACTGAGAGTGAGGCTGGTAACAGTTTGGTAACTGTTAAGTAAGCATGGTAACATGCTGCTTACTGCCCAAAAGTCTGGTGGCTTTCCACATCTGGTGGGATGGAGGGCTCTGTGCTTCCTTTAGCCCATTTCAATCAACCCTTATGTGATAGAGTCCTTGGGCATGCATTTGGCATCTCCTCTCTCCTCATTATGGCCCCAAGTTATTCCCCTGAGCTCAGTGCCTGCCTGTTCTCTGCACAACATGGCTCTCAATGCCTCTGAGCCTCTCAGCTGTCCTCATGCCCACACTGTTCCTTGAGCACTGTATTAGTTACTTTGATCATCACCATGACCCAAATACCTGACTGGAACAACTTAAGGGAGGGTTCATTTGGGCCCACTGTTTCAGAGGACGGGGTCCTCCCAGCAGGGAAGGCGTGGTGGGGTTTTCACAGCAGGAAAGGGTAGTGAAGACTCTTACACGCCGGCAGACTCAGAAAAAATGACAGCAGTCCCTATCTCCTCCAGCCAGGTCCAGCTTCCTAAAGGTTCCACAGCCTTAAAAATAGTGCTGCTAACTAGAGTTTGTTTAAAATATAAACCCATGGGGGACATTTCCGATTCAAACCATAACATGTTTGTTCTCTTGGCCATAAGCATTGATATCCAGAGAAATCTTTGCTGCTGGGGTTGTAACTATGCCTTAACTCTTTTAAGATTATTTTTATATTCGGATCTTACTTCTCTAACTTCAAGGTTTGGGAAACATGTCTTATGACCTCTTAATCATATTACTTAGTATTCAATGATCACAGAAGCGATAAATTATTTTCACTTTCAAAAAGTCAACTGTCAGTATTTTTATCCAGTGCAAACCATTGAGATTCTTCTCAGGTAGAAAGATTCACTTCACCAAGCAACACCTTCCCTAAAAATAACTTGTAAGAAGCAAAAAGCCCATCTGGGTGACTCACATTTCCTTAGCAAGATCATGGATGGTTTAAAGTGAGCTATGGAGCCATCAGAGAGCATCAGGTATAGAAGAATATAAGACTCTGGCTATTATCTTCCCAAAACACTCACAGGGGCCTCATCTTGGAGGCTACTTCGGGCAACCTCCTGGGATTTGGCAGATCTGAATTCAGGTCTCAGTGTATCTGCCTAAGTGAGCACACTGTAGCACTCCTATGATGATTTCTGAGGTCCTTCCTATTTCTATGATCTAAAAGTATTAAAAAATGTCAATCATGTTGTGGTTAAAAAATCTTTACTAAACTAAGCAGAGTTTTCATTTAACCAGAGGAAGCAAAAGAGCAAGATGATTTAGACAACAAACACTTTATTCCAATTTGTTCAGTACTGTAAAAGCTATCTGGGTAATTAGAATTAAGTAGAAGAACTAATCATTTATCTTGATTTTCCTCTTCAAACTGCATTTCATGGCAATCAAATAGCCTAGGGACAAATTTTTAAAAAGAAAACTCCTAGCTGCTAAGTGGAAAAGCAATGACAGAATTATAACTTCATATTTGTAATTCTAATTGATCATCACCAGATGAGGCCATTAGATAGAGAGTCACAACGGACATTTACAGTGGAGCAACCAGGCTTGCAATACTGAACCCCGAATTTAATGCTAGCACCAGTGTGAGCGAGACTTCTTCCCACATACTACCATATCAATATATAGCATTTCTTCAATATTCAGTATACTCTCCTGTGTCCCCCACATGCATTTACAAGTAAGTTTTCCTATGACATACACTGGGAAAATGTATTATACAGTAGGAGTTGAAACAAATCATTGTTAAGTGTGATGATGGTGGTGTGGTTTTACAGGAAAGTGTCCATGTTCAAAGGAGAAGCATGCTGCATGTGAATGTGTTTGGGGCGAGGTGGCCCAGGGTCTAGGATTTAGCTTCATATCCTCTGGCAGCCACAGAGGGGTCAAGAATGAAGGACAAAACCAAAAGGGTAGAGTTGTGTTTTCTTCACTTTTGTGCATATTCAAAAGTTTTAGCTAGACTGAAGTTCAAAAGTTCTACTAATTTAACACCCCCAGTAACAGATCTAGGGTTGAGAAGAACACTATGATTGAAGTTAACTAAACTTTTGTAACCTCACTTAAATATTTGTTTAGAATCTTTACCTTCTGGTGGAGGAATCTCAGATAAAACCCATTTATCCTCAAAAATTTCTATGCAAGGAAAAGATGGAGTTGGGGGAAAATTTTTAATATAAGAAAGTATGGCAAAGAGAGCTGTTAATGACATGCTCAGCAACCTTAGCACCTGTGAACATCTAAATCTCCATCCTTGAAAAAGAAAGCCACTGCAGAGAGGAATTGAGCAGAGGACCTGCTTTTTCTCAGAACTTATTTGTGTCCCAACAACATAGGTTCACCTGCCCATGGTATTAGCCTGCTTTCAGGACCAAAGTCTGGCTGGAAAGAATGCCTCTTCTCTCTGCCTACAAGGGGAAGAGGATCACATCAACAACTCAGAATTCCTTTGTATCCAAGAGTCAGCACAGGACAGGGCCATCAGATAGTCTTTGATATCCAAAGCAAGAATCAGTGTCAAGCTCTCTGGAGACTCTGGGATCTAATGAAAGTTTATAGCATCTAGTTACTGTGCATAGGGGCTGGCGCTATCCACAGTGCTGAATGCCCTCCCTCCCCTTGAAGGGTTTTGACAGCAATGAGAGAGAAGAAACTGGCTAATTGGATGCTGGGTTTTTCACAGTAGAATATAAATCAAGAAAGCCAAGACAGTCTAGATATGTGTGAAATAACTGTCTGTATAAGGGATGTAGGCATCTAGAGTACTTAATTATGAGCTCAGCTGAGGTTTATGGCCAGGGCCTTATTATTATTATTATTATTATTATTATTATTATTATTATTATTATTACACAAAGAAATCTTTAGTCCTGGAGGAAACTGAATCTCCTATGATGAAGGCAAGAAATACAAAGAAGGATTTGAGAGCCTTAAAGAAAGATGTAATTAAATTCTACTGAACCATATTAATTCCCTGTTATATAACAGGTAGTGGATTGACACCAGGGTAAGAACAATGGTCAAGACAGTGGAACTCATGGAGCTGCAAGTCAAGAGTGCTGACTGGTTTTATTGCAACTTGACACAAACTAAAGTCACTTTGGAAAAGGAAATCTCAACAGAGAATATGCCTCCAACAGATTGGCCTAAGGGCACGGCCATGATGCATTTTTCTTGATTGATGATTGATGTGGGTGGACCCAGTTCACTATGGGTGGTAGCACCCATTGACTTGTGGTCCTGTGTACTATATGAGAACAGTTTGAGCAAGGCATGATGAGCAAGCCAGTAAGCAGCACTTCTCCATGGGTTCTGCATCAGTTCCTGCCTCCAGGTCCCTGCCTTGAGTGATAGACTGTGATGTGGAACTAAAACTGAAATAAATCCTTTTCTCCTTGAGTTGATATTAGTCGTGGTGTTCCTTCACAACAATGGAAACCCTAACTGAGGTAGTCAATTAAAGGAGACAGAATTCAGTCACATATTGACCAACTGTTTTGGAGGGAGTTCATACATGGCTGGACAATAAGTTTCAGTGAGAGGGTGAAGACATAAAGGAGCTTTCTAACCAGCAATAAGGAAATACAGTTATGGCAGGATGCATGCTTGGGATCACAACATAAGGCAGAATACCTGTGGCTGGAATTAAGTGAGAAGTCCAGAGTGAGAGTCAAAGCTAGTCAGTGATGCCTATTAGCACTAAACTGTTTCCTTTTTTCAAGCTTAGAGAATAGATCATTTCTGTCCCCTAGTTCCCACAACATTGATTTCAAGGCTGTGGAAACCCAACTTACAAAAGTTGATACCATTTTAAGCATTCTGACTAGACCATTCAGCCTTGTTGTAGTTAAGTTATGGCAGTTAGCTTCTCTGACACTGGGCTCATGATGAAACTCTGGTTTGCTATGTTTTCCTGGGTCCCAGTGGCCTTGACTCTCTTTCCATCAGCAGCAGGTCCCGATTCTCTGCAGCAGGCTCATGACTGAACTGAGATGCCAGGTAAGTCTTTATTGGTCCTTAAAGGTGCATCCTCACTGTTTTATTTTCTTGGAGTTACCACAGAAAAATCACTACAGATTGATGTTTAGAAAAACAACAGCAATGTATGATCTCATGATTCTGGAGACTAGAATTCTGAAAGTAAGCTGTGTCCCTGGCCATTGTCTTTGACAAAGCTCCTCTGATTTTTCTTGGCTTCAGTGACTCCCAGCAATCCTTGGTGTTTCTTGGCTAGTAACTGCTGGCTAGCTCCAACTCTGATCTCATGTTGCCTCACATGATTATGTTCCTGAGTCCTTCCATGATCTCTCTTTTTCTTGTAGGAACACACATCATCTTTGGGTTTCAGACCCACTGTAGATCAATGATGATGTCATTTAAAACTAGTTCTATCTGTAAAGACTCCTTTGTACTCTCTGATTCTGGTTCTGGGTGAGCAAGAATTTGGGGAACAGAAGACACAATTGGGTCTACAACACCTGAGAGAACCTACCCTTACAAACACTTTACTAAATATCAGGTTTGATGTACTATATCTGGAAACTGTTCAAATACCTAGAAAAGAGAAAGAGATCTTCATGGATGACTAGAAAAGGTCTGCAGCCATTCATCCCAGATCCAGAAGCTGCAAGAAGCTGATGTAGAACACTGACCTGTTTACTCACTCTCATAATTATTAGGGACCTACTAAGTACAAACTTGGCACTAGGAATGCCAATCAAACAAGGTCCCCATCCTTGAAAGACAGGAAGTCTGTCAACTGTAATTGGCGAGAAAGACCATTACAATCAGCACACTACAAATAGAGGTGTATATGGAAAGCAGAGGAGTGGGAATAGAGGACATCTAAGTTCATTCAGGGTAGTTGGGGAAATTTACAAAGAACTTAATAACTAACCTGGATTCTGAGGGACACATAACAGTAGCAGAAGAAGGGAATTGTGGGTATGAAACTATCTCTTGAGTACCGATGTATGAAAAACTTGATTTAGTCAAAATCATGCAAGACAGTATTTAAACAAGGGTTGGCCTACAAACACTGGGAGATGTCAAAAGGAAGAGAGTATGGAAAAGAGAAAGCCTTTAGAATGAGAACAATGCTCTTAGAGAGTTTCTATCACTTAAACTCAAATGTACTACATTATTTTCTGAATGAAATGGAATTGTCAGAAATAAAAAGGCAATTCCATGTGATAACAAGGACCAAAAAGCAAAGAGAGTATGTGTGGCTTTCTGAGAGGGGTTCCCTGGCTTTGTGTAGGGTGGAGAGGGTCTCTCAGGAGACAAATGAAAGAGTTTTGTCTGATGAACCTGAATTCATAAACCACAGAAGCTTGTCCATCTTCATGCTCTCCATTGCATGCCTGAAATATGCTGCTGTGTAACAAAACTTCTCATCCAGGAATTCTGGGAATTTGTAGGGAGGAACAGACATTTTATTTTATGATTTATTTATTTTTAGTTTATGTGTGTGAGTGTTTTGCCTGCATCTGTGTATGATTGTATACCATATGCATGCTTCATGCACATGGAGGCCGGAAGAGGGCATCAGATCCCCTGGATCTAGAGTTACAGACAGTTGTGAGATGCCATGTAGGTGCTGGGAACTGGATCTGAGTCCTTTGTAAGAACAGCACGTGCTCTTAACCATTGAACCATCTTTCCAGCCCCCCAAAAACATTTTAAACTGCTTCACTATTTGAAAACAAATGCTACTTCTTATTTCCTCTGCTAAATTTATGTCTAAGAAACTATGGAGTCAGAACTGGTACATCATAGCTTGGGCTCTCAGGAACAGTGGGCAGTCCTTAGCAGTGGAGTTCCCTAGATGGATCTCTTCTTCCCAAACACATTCTAGTTTAGAAGCCAAAACTGTAGAGATAATTTCTCCACCCCCTCCTCTTCCTTCCCTTTAGTTATTCAACTCAAATGCTGGACTTCTCTACAACCTTCACTTAGCCACCCTGGCTCTGCTTGAGCTGTATTTTCCCTCATTCAGCCTTATCCATGGCTTCAATCCTATCTGCCATTGTTTGGGTCTTAACTGTTTCCCAAAAGACCCATGCTTAATGGCTTGGTCTCCAGGGTGGTACTATTGGGAAGCTGTGGAACCTTTAAGAGGTAGGACCTGGTGAAGTTCCTCAGGGAGGAGGGATGGTAGGCTCCTTATTTTGTTTCCTGGGTTCTGATATGGGTGGCTTTGCTCAGCCATAACTCCTGCCATGATGTTCCATCTTGTCACAGGTGCAAAGCAATGAGGTCAATCAATCATAGACTGGGACTGACGAAAGTACTTAGCGACATTGGCTAGCCGACTGTCACTGATTTAAGAACTGATATCAACATTCAAACCACATGGGGTTGTTAGAGCTGTAAAGGGCCTGGGCTGATCATTTCTTTAAAGAGTGATCATATCAATGAAGAGGAATCCCCTCCCCCCACCACAAGAAACATGTAAGCTTGGACAACACTAGAAATAAATGTTATCTTTGACTCTTGAAATGATCCAGTAAGATCTTCTTCTTTTTTTTTTCTTTTGAGACAGGGTTTCTCTGTGTAGCTTTGCGCCTTTCCTGGAACTCACTTTGTAGGCCAGGCTGGCCTCGAACTCACAGAGATCTGCCTGGCTCTGCCTCCCGAGTGCTGGGATTAAAGGTGTACACCACCACTGCCCAGAAGACCTAATATTCTTATCAGAGATGTGAGTCTCTACTTTCTTGGGTTGGAAGGAAGGGTACAGCATGAAGTCAGAAACATCCAAGAGGACTCTAGAAGGTTCTTTGTGAGAAACACACAGTGAAGGAAGATGGAAGAAGACATCAAAGGGATGGAAGCCCCAGGAGAAAATAGATGAGAAATAATAGATATATAGGGCTCAGATTTACATACCTGCAAATAGGTATATAGGGCTAAGATGGAGTTTTTATGTAGGGAGGACAGAGGTGTGAGCTCTGACAATGGACCAGCAGTCCTGTGCCTTTTGTACTGTCAGTTTGGGGTGGGATGCATGAGATATGGACCACCTTGCCAAGCATCTGAGTATCTACCATAGGCCAGAATGAAGATAGCCACACCTGGATGTAGTCACTTACATCTGTAATCCCAACACTCATGAGATTGAGGCCAGAGGATTGTCAGGCCAGAATGGAGTACACAGTGAGTTCTGTGCCAGCCTGAGCTACAGTGTGAGACTTCAAAAACAAACAAACAAAAAAAACCCCAACAGAAATAAAAATGGAAGAAACAAAATAGGGAAAGAGGGAAGGAAGGAAGCAAAAAAAGGAGGAAGGGGAGGGGAGGGAGAGGGGGAAGAGGGAGGGGAGGGGGAAGGGGAAGAAGAAAAAGGAGGAGGAAGAGGAGAAGAAGGAGAAGGAGAAGGAGAAAAGAAGAGGAGGAAGAAGAAGGAGGACGAGGAAGAGGGGGAAGAGGGGGAAGAGAGGGAAGAGGAGGAAGAGGGGGAAGAGGAGGAGGAGGAGGAGGAGGAGGAGGAGGAGGAGGAGGAGGAGGAGGAGGAGGAGAGTCAGTCATTCATCAAATCTCAAACCCCCTAACAGGCTCTAGAATCCTGAATGAACTGAAACTAGAGAAGTCAGTACCTTGGACAGTTCCGTGGCTTCCAAAGAGCGCTGATTTCTCCAAAAGCATGGTCTTTCCTAAACCTCCCCAGTCTTTCTGATCGCCCCCTGCCCTCGTCCCACAAACGAAACACACACATTGCAATGGTCCTGGTGTGGTATTCCCTTTTTGAAAAAGGGAAGTGGGTTTAGTTGACACGAATTTCCTCCCTGCCTTCTTTTCAGGCCTGACCGGAAGTTAGTAAGGAACCCCTGTCTCAGTGTGGCCCATAGGCTGGGTTGCCAAGGATTCCAACCCTTCCTCCTCCGCCACATTGGTGCTGCTGCTTCTGAGATGGAGGCTATGACAGAACAGGGTTGGAGAACTTGGGGTTCTGAGACATCTGGTAGTTCCTTTAGTGGGGAGCTAATGCTTACCCAGTTCCCACTGCATTCACACTCTCCTTCCATGCTGGCCCCACCAGTCTAGTCTGCTAGGTGTTTCTAATGAGGCCTGTGCAGACACACGCATGTGGCTTGGGGTTTGCACACCTGTCTTTAACTGAGCGAGTCACTGTGGCATGTCATGACAGGGGCTGAGCCTGATCTTTTGAAGTATCTGGGGCAGAATGTCTTAGAGGCCATGGATGGTATCATTCATTCATTCAGACTTTGGACTACCATCCAATGACTGATAGGACGATCATGCAGATGGCAGTAGGGGAAAAAACTTGGGATCTTTGTAATGGCTCCTCTGTGGAAAAGGAGAGATTTACTATGGATTTGTGAGACAGTCTCACAAGTATGTGTCTCTCCACAGACTTGTGATGCCACCTGAGGTGACTGATCTTGATTTAAAACTGACTGTACCAGGAGGTTAACAAAGCACAGTCTTGGACCTAATGAATGAATTTAAAATGTGAACAGGTGTGTGGGAGGTGGTGGGACTGTGCTAGGTTTAGCCTGGTGGAGAAGAGTGGGTTATTTGGGGGAAGTTATTGAAAGGCAAGAGTTTAGGCCCCTTCCTATATTCCTTTCTGCTTCTCTTGGCTGCTGTGAGATGAGCAACTTTCCTTGGTCACGCCCTTCCTCCATGATGATGTTCCTCACAAGGGAGCTGGCTGAGCAGGGACTGAAGGGTCTGGCACTGATCCAGAAGAAATCCTTCCTCCCTTACTCAATTTTGTCAGAAACTTTGTCCCAGTGACAAGTGAGGAAGAAGAGTTCCTCAGCACGGCACCTTGTCAGGATGAGACCCCTACCTGTACACTCTGATGATGAAGCAAACAGGTAGAGGATGATATCCCTCAGGCCACCATCTCCCTTCCTGGCTCTCTGGCATGGGGGCATTGAAGGTGCAGAATTGTGATCAGCAGGATGGACATGGTGGGTCGAAACAACAACAGAATCCCTGCTGGGGATGCTAGCTGGTCCATTTGCCACTCTGTGGTCCTGGAGTGGACATCCTAAGGCCTTGATGTTCTTTGGTTACAGAGTAGAGAGTCAGTAACAAGACTTTGTTACATAAAGTCACAAAGCACACTGAATGATCAAAAGTTTGCAACTCTCCCTAGCTCACATGGTCCCAGGCCCACCAGGAACACATTAGATGTTCAGGTCATGAACGACTGAATACGTACAGGAAACCTGACAACTGTGAAGTGCTGGACAAGTCTTCATCATCATGTGATTGCTTTAAAGAGCAGCTACTTTCTCTGCTCCATCTCAGTTTATTGCCACATGGGAAATGCTTTGACTGTTGACCCCATGTTGAAATGAATCAGTAACACTGCTCCTCCTGGAAGCTCAGCCAGCGCCTGAACTGGGTTTGCCAGCCATCAGCTGCATTGAGATCTAAGGAGGTGAAGTGAGGCAGGCGGCCTCAGGACAGCTCTGTGGGAGGTGAGGGTATAGCAAAGGCACGAGAGGGCTTGGAGTGGACAGCTTGGGGGAAGCTAGTTTTGACTCCAGACACTGGAGGGGAGTTGGGGGCAGCAGCAAGCATGGAGGTGGGTAAGTCCAGTAATGAACCTTCAACTCTGATATCCAGCAGGAGCGGCAGGTGCAAAGCCAGAATAAAGAGATGCGATGTCTGCAGAGAGCAAAGCAGTGGGCAAAGGAGTGGGGAGGCCATGGAAACCATTACAGCAACGGACGAAGTCTCCCTAAGCACCTTGGAGTTACAAAGTCAAGTTCTCACTTGGCTTGTATCTTGCTTACATTTATAAGTGAATATAGCTACATTTAGACTCAGGGTTGTAAGACTGATAGAAAATCCACAGGAAGTGGACTCGGTGAGATTCCTTCCTTCCTTCCTTCCTTCCTTCTTTCCTTCCTTCCTTCCTTCCTTCCTCCATCCCTTCCTTTCTTCCCTCCCTCCCTTTCTCCTCTCTACTCCCCCCTCTCCATTCTAGGGATAGAATACAGGGCCTTGCGCATGCTAAGCAATTATGCTACACTTGAGCTACTAAACCAACCCAATTCCTTTTCTTCTTAATTTTTATGCCCAAACTAAGTAGAATTCATACTCTGATATTGCAAAAATGAAGACTCATTAACCAACCCCCTCTCAGGGAGAAAGCAGGAGGAACTAAGCTCCAGGCGTAAGAACGGCCTAGGAACACAGGACCTCTAATGGATGGTCCCCCCCAAATGGTGCAATCCATGGCTGAATTGCCTTCCTGCTGGGGTAGGCAGGGTCTACTTGCCTAGAGAGGCAGAGGACCAGGGAGCACTGTCCCAGGAAGGGCTACCCTCTGCCACCCTGGTTCCAGGCAGTAGCTACCTTTGTTGTCATGCCAGACCCTCAGCTTGCAGAGGTGGCCCAGGCTCAGCATGTCAGAGAAGTTGAAGGTGTCTGTGTTGTTCCGCTCAAACTTGTTCCAGTTGGCCGACTGCTTCAGGGCCAGGGTCCCGCTGTCCCCATTCTCCCCAAAGATGATGATGAACACATTGGCATCCGTGCCTGCTCCTGGGAAATACACAGGCGAGGCTCTGGGAACCGGCATCTCTTCACAAAGCCCTCTGCTCTGGCCTTTTCCCCAGACTCCTGGAGCACAGGGGGACAGAGTCTAGAGTCCATGGAACTAGGGATAAGGACCAGAAAGGTCAGAAGTGGTCTGGACTTCTTAGGTGTTACAGGGAACCATGTAGTTGGCCTGGTCTACCTACCTTGAGAGACACGCATTATAGATTTTTTTAGGTTAGAGTCCATAACTCCTAGGGCACTGTGTGCCTTTAAATTTCTAAGAAACTGAGGCACTCCCTCAGGCAGTGAAGCTTTCAGGATGCCCTGTGATTCTCTGTGTCCCCTAAAAGTCAATGAAGCACATGGAAGCTTGACAGGACAACTGGTTTTAGACATTAATGACGTGTACCTTGTGTAGCTTGCAAACATCATCGTATCCTGGCAACTTCCATTGTATTGATAGTGGCCACTGCAATTATATTCTGCTTCTGATAAGAGTATAATGCTGGGAATAAACTTGTCTCAGCCTCAGTCTTGCTGAGACCCCTCCATCCCGGTCTGGTTAAGAGTCATTTCTCATTGGCCATATCAGGTAGCCCTGGCCCAGTAAGGAAGTGCTGGTGCTTACAAGGTGTCCAATTCTATCCCTCACCTTCTCTTTGCATGTTGCAATTATTGTTGGTCTAATTGCAGTCAGAGTAACATGAATGCTTAGCAAAAAACTGCACCTGTTCCCAGGGAAGTGCTTCAAACAGGCACTGGCCACTGTTAAGAAGCCAGAGGTCCTGGAAGAGGTATCGGTGAAGCCGTTGTGCCACACATCTGTTGCTAACCACGAACTTCGTTATTTTCCTGAGAGCACACCATGAAGGAATTAAAAGAGGACCCTCAAAGCATGTGGACACTGGGAATTTCAAGCAATAAAGGGGAAGGTCCACTATGGGGAGAAAGGGAGACGGAACATGCTAGAAACAAACTCTGCCAGATTTACTGACCCATCTCTTTGGCAAACTGCTCTGTTGAAAGTGCACTCTACCATGATCAATGAGTCATCTATGGTGGATGTGAATGAGTCTGCCAAATTCTTCTTAATGGTCCTTGGAGAGAGGCCTTGGCTAGAGGAGAGAAGGTAGGAGGCACTGTTTCCTGACTCGATGAGAGGCATTCCCTCTCTTCGTTTAGAAGTCCTTCCTATGGGCATTCTACCAGCTCAATGGTTCTGTTTGTCTTTCTGGATTTGACTTTGACATCTTTCTGGAATGCTCCTGTGACTCTTGCCCAGATTTATATGGGTAAGGCTCCCTACTCTGGTTCCCCAGAAGTGCCTGGACTGACATCTGCTTTGGCCTCACCTAATGATGTGTTAACTCCACCAGATTGTCAGGTGTGTGGGAGCCCTGGAGGTCACAGCTCTATCCCCAGGCCCCAGGCCAGAGTCAAACACAGATAACTGTGAAGTATGGATTGCCAAGGTGCAGAGCATTGGGTAAGAGGCATCCAGCAGTATCAGGAAGCTGCAGGTCTCTGAGCCAAGCAGAGGCTGTGTCCCTGAAATTATCCTCTCCATTTCTGTGAGGGGACAGGGAAGAAACCAATTTGGCCACTGTGAGGAAATACTTTGTCTCCACAGAAAAGGACACACTGTGGAGATGATTTGGCCTCAGAAGGTTATGTGAAGAAAAATGCCCTGATCAGAAGCCAGTCTCAAGTCATGATTCAAGAGTGGAGGACAAAGGGACAGGAGGCAAGAGGTCACAACCTACCCAAGATGTCACTAGTCTTCACAGAGACTGTGTAGGAGGTCCACTCCATCATCTCCTCTCCATCAATGACTGCACACATTTCACACACCAGTGTCTTCTTGCCCTTCCTTTGGGATAGCCAGTCTCCATAGTAGAACATGGTCAGGTCTCCTGTGTCCATGTTCTTCAGCAGGATCTGGAGAGGGGCCGTGCAGAAATACACTCTCTTACCCAAGCACCATTCCACGAACCCCCATCCCAAGCCCCCTGATTCAGACTCTTGGGTGTGGGAAGGGCTCTGCTTATGTGTTTTGCTGAAAGCCCCATGTAATCTGGAAATTGGAAATGTATCTGAAAAGGCTTCCACAGCAATGCCTAGAATGTGTATAGAAAACTTCTGCTGCATCAAGCCATTGGCATCCTGGGAGCAGGACACTGACGTTTGCCAGGGTGGTGTGGATACAATATTGTTGGCTCAGGGAAAGTCTGCAATGGTTACACAGTGGATGGAGAGCTTGAGGAGAACCAGGGCAGTTGGCCTTTGGTGGATGAAGGACAAGCTTACAGAATGATTTTATTATAAACTAAACCATGTTCCTCCAATCCCGAGTGTGTATATTGAAGTCCCAATCATTAGTCTCAAGGTATGACTTTATTTAAACTAGGGTTATAATCAGTTAGGATGAGGTTCCAAGGTGGGCTCTAAGCAAAACAGGATGGGGGAATTTACACGTGGAGATGTGTACACGGCGAGAGTGCTGTCTGGCAGCTGGGAGAGCTTGAGGACAGCCAAGGTCAGATCCTATGTGGAGTCTTGGGAGAGCACATGGCCTGTCCGCACCTTGATTCCTGCTCTCTTCCCCACTGAATTCTGGAGCTTGGTTACATAGCTACAGGAAACTGCCTCACACTGTACAAGATGGTCACCTGACACCAGCGCCAGCCCATCTGACACAGGGGCATGCCTGTGGGGCTGTCATCTGTATCATTGGTTCTCATGAAAACATAGCAAGCCGAGCTGTGCGCTGGGAGCCCTCTGCTCCACAACAATGAGTGTCCCCAGTGTCAGGGTCCTACAAGGCCAGGGGGGTTAAGCAAATGGTGATGGGGAAACACAGCCATCTTCTTTTCTTGGGAGAAGCTGAGCCTGCGGGTGTGTGTGGTGTGTGGTGTGTGGTGTGTGGTGTGTGGTGTGTGGTGTGCTCTGTATGCTGTGTGATGAAGGCAGGAGAGATTGAGACAAAACAGAGACGTCACGAGTCTGTTTTTTAAGTTTCTCATCATCCCTGTCCAGGAAGCCCTCAGCCTGCCCGGGAGCCCAGGGATGGGCCACAGCCTGGCTGCCTGGTGGGCTCAGGCTCCTCCAGAGAGAGAAGGCAGGGAGGAAGAAAGCTACCTAACAGTGTACAGGGACACAGAAAGCCCACCACCCACCCAGCTCTCAGTGCCTCAAGTCTGCTTCTCTCCTAATCCCTGCACATCTCTTGTCCGAGAGTATTAATCCACCCCGACCGAACCTTCCCTATCCCAGGCTCCGCCCACTGTGCTGTGTTCTCTGGAAGTAATTCAGCTCTTACTAGACACAAATAAAGCTTCATTGCTCGATTAATTCACACCAAAGTCCATGGTCAGGATAGCAGCATTACAAGGTCACTTATAACCCAATAGCATGGAGAAGAGGTGGGCAGGGATGGAAGGAGGGCATCACATTACCCTCTCCAGGAACCACTCTGGCCGGCTACCCATCCCATCAATGCGGATGCGCATCTTGGTAAAGGGAGCGATATCCAGGATCTCCATGATGAAGGTGTCATTTTGTTCCCGCTCAAACCTGGGGGTAGAGCAAAGAAGGGAAGTTGGTAAGCTGGCCCTGGCCATAGACCAGACACCTTATCACTCCCAGCAGTTCCCCCAACTGCCCATCTTTTGCACCCCAGGTAGGATCCTAGAAGACTGGGTTAAGCAGGCTTGGCTGATGACAGGGCCCTGAACCAAGAGCTATCAGATTGGGTTCTGTTCTCATCGGCTAGTTTCTTACCTTCCTTTCTGGGACTGGAATCTCTCACTTGTAATCTGGGGAGGATGGCATTCACCCCATGATCTCACAAAGCTATCCTGAAGAGCAAATGGATGTGAAGCCAACTTTAAGGGTAAAACGAAGTTCGTGCCGGAAAAGCGTCAGGTGACAGTCTATGAGTGACAAACCCTCCTGAAGGGTACGGCAGGTGGTACACTGCCCAACACTAGAAGATGGACTAGCCTCATTTCTCTGTGTGCAACTGTGCAGCTGAGCACGGTGGCTCTGGATTGGTCCATATTCCCGGCAGTTGTAAAGTGGCAGCCAACTGAAGTTAGCATTGCTTTGGTGGCTGCTGCTCTCCTGTCCCACGCTGCACCGTCTCAGAGATGTCCTCTTTAGCCTTTGCCGCTCTCGCCACAGGGCCTGACTGCTTGCTTAGCTGCGGACTGATTCAACGATACTGTTCAAAGGCCCCTGGGGTAATACAGGTGCTCCCAAAGAGGCAGCTCCAGAGGTCAACTGTTCTGCTTCTTGGGTGCAAAACCACACCCTGTGCAGTTAGACCTGAGTACTGCAAAGTGAGAGCAAGGCCTACCTTGTCCTGGGACAGTGTTAGTTCCAGGTCACCTCTTCTTTGAGTACTTCAAGCACCCCCCACAGTTCCTCTGTCCATGTAAGTGCATACGCACGGGTATGCTGGCCTCCATCTTGGCCACACAGCTTTTCTTGGGGGTAAGTGTTTCCTTACCCAGCCCCATGTTGTGCATGTGTCACATGCCCAGTGCTCTTTCTGTCCTCATCTACCACCAAGACACCCCCAACAGGGCCTCTCAGGCATGGTGCAATGCCTCCTGGGAGCAGATGCAGCAAAGCAAAGCATGGTTCAGAGAGGAGCTTTATGCCAGATTAAGTAGGAAATGCAGCTCCCCTCTCAGTATAACCTTCCAAGAGAGAAAGTCCTTTCACCTAACCAGGTCTCGGAGCGTTTAGTGTGGCCACTCTTCTGACAGAACTGCAAGCCACAGCTCTGGAATTTGCTCCTGGGGATGTTGCCCCTCCTTCCCACCCTTCCTCCCATTAGCAATTAGATTTTGGGCACCTGCAGATTGGGTGGAACATAAGAATAAGAGAATCAACTAAAGAAAATCCCAGAAATTGGAGTTGGGTGGGGCTTAGTGTTGGAATAGAGAGACTAGTAGAGACCAAACATGCTAGGGGGCCCTAGCCAGGCCATGCCTAGAAATGAAGGCTCAACTCACAGCCTCTTTGGCACCTGGCTCGTAATGGCCACTTTTTCAGCGACTACCAACTTCCTGATTTGGTTCCAGTTTCCCAGCTTAGGACCAAAGAGAGAAACACAAACTCTCCCTGTAATTCAGTCACATGAGATGCCCAGTTCTTCTCACCGTGCCTCAGTGATGCTTCACCACACATCTTCCCACCTTACCCTATCTGACTGATACCTGACCTCAGTGACAGCAAGCTTTCAGTCAGTAGCCTCTGTTCCCATTGGAGCTTCACTTATTCCTGAGCTTTCTGAGTTCAAGTCCTGGTGACCTTGGACTATTTGCTTCATCTCTCTGTGTCTCAGGACTTCATTATAAATGGGAGACACTAACAGTGCAGAGCAAAAGGGTCACCCTGAGTTAAAATAGGTGCAGGGCTCTTTCAGCAGGGTCTGGCATGGAGTGGGTACTCAACATCAGCCATTCCCAAGGCTGTCACCATGGGAACTACATGACAAGAAGGTGGAAGTTCTAAGAGAGGGCAGGAAGGAGCCTTACCAGACCCCAGGGATGGGCTGCTCTGTCTATGGGGAGAAGCATCTGCCTGGTCCTCATCACTTCAGTAGCCAGTCCCCATCGTCACCTTCGTCACGACCATCATCACCCTCCCGGACCACTTGTTAATGTTTTAATAGCTGATCACTTTTATTTTGCAATCATCTTAGATGCAGAAAAGTCACAGAAGTAGAATTCCATGCATCCCTCATGCTGCTTCTCCCACTGAGGGTTTCTCACATGGACAGCACATGGAACAGAACCCGGAAATGAATAAGACGCAGCAACGTCAACCTTAAGGTGAACATTTTTGAGAGACCAGATGGGCGAACAAAAGAAAGAACTGGATGGGAGAGATGGTTTAGAGGCTAAGAATGCGGGCTGCTGTTCCAGAAGTCCAGGGTTCTATTCCCAGCATCCACATGGGAGTCCACAACTATCTGTAGCTCCAGTCCCAGTATATCCAATAAACTCTTCTGGTCTCCATGGGCCCTAGGCACCCAAGTGGTGGTACATAATATAACATGCAGGTTAAACACTCATGCACATAAAATAAAATAAATTGTTTTTTTTTTTTAAGGAAGAAAATTGCTATGGCTTTGGTAGTCAAGGAAGACTTCCTGGAGGAGGGATATTTATCTGGCTCTTGAAAGAAAAAAAATGATGGAAAAGAGCAATCAGTGTAAAGCAGCTAGGAGGCCTCATGGTGTACAGTAAGGTGGGACAGAGCCAGTCTGACTGAGGACCAAGTTAGGTGGAGGTTGGATGTGAGCAGGGCGAGGGGTCAAGCCCTGTCTGGGTACCTGGCCTTCTTTTTGTCCAGCTGCACCTCCTCTGTGCTCCCGTTGATGCCATAGAGGGTCATAAAGATATTGGAGTCAGTGCCTCCACCGACCACGTCACCAGTCCAGACTGTCATCTCATAAAGCACCTGCCATGAGAGGGACACGTTCCTGACCCCCAGCCCCGCCCACCAAACCACCCATCCTAGCTCAGTGTCCCAGGGAGAAGAGACACTCCTTCAAGCCCTGCAGCTCTGAGAAGAATCTAGCGTAGTTGACCGGACATGTCTGAGGAAGCAGAGCCAGGCCAGCCTCTCCTGGTCCCCCCACACTCATCCAGCCAGGGGGGCTCTGGCAGAGACACGGCAGGCAATGGATTTCACTAGTTCTCTGTGAGCCCATCCATGTGTGCTCATGCTAAGGCAGGACAGTGGTCTTGGGAGCATTCAGAGCTCCACCCAAATCCAGGTCTGCACTCCATTAGCTTTTTACCTGGGACAGATGTGGGGACACTCCTTGTAGAGTCATGAGATACATAGGTGGCTCAAATACCACTGGTGCTGGTGCAGGGCCTACCACGTGTGTGGTATGGCTTTACAAGTATGTGTTATGGATGGTGCCGTGTGTATGATATACACAGCCATACATGTATACAGTATGGCACCAACTGTGTGGTACAGTGCCATGTGAATGATATGGCACTATGTGTATGACAAGGCCATGCATGTGTGGGTACTACAGTGGTTGTAAGTGTCCCTGACTTCCTGCCGCAGCCAGCTTGCCCCTGATGTCTGTGAGCAAGGAATGCCACAGTGAGGAGAGTGGCTTGGTGAGGTCTGCCTCAAGCCATGTGTGAAGTGGGCATTACCTGTTCATCCTATTCCCACTTTAGATTGGGACTTTTTTCTCCTAGAGGACAAGATTCCCTTTATCTGCAGGCCCTGGAGGGAGGGCAGAGCTCGCCCTTCCTGGGTGTCTGAGTGGAAGTACTTTGGAGGCTCTTCCTGAGAGGTAGCCTTGGGTGAAGGTATCACCTGTGTGCTGGATCTTGGGGTCCTGGTTTTTACTCATCCCTTCATGACAGGTACCCACAGATCAAACTCTGAGAGTTTGGGAGAGGTGGAGAGCCGGCAAACCTGCCGCCACCTTCTGTCTTCCCCGAGCAACTGCCTAATCCCCTTGCTCTTCCGGGGGCTTGGACTGTGAACTGTGCTGTGTGGCTGTGGTTACAACCTGGCCTCTGTTCCAGATAGGTGTTTTTTTTTGTTTGGTTGTTTTTTTGTTTTTGTTTGGTTGTTTTGGCAGTACCTGGACTCTTCTCCAGGGCACGACAACATCAGGAGTAGCATGGGAAAGCTTAGCTCACAGTAGAGCATAGGGCATCATTGTGGAACATGGACAGGTAGGCCTAGGGGAATTACGGGGAGCAGGCAGAAACCTGACCCCTTCTTGCTCTTATCCACACAGGCACGAAACATAGAAAGGTCAAAGTGAGGGTGTTGATGGCTTGGAGGAGACCAGCTCCTGAGGTCATGCCCTGCTAGCCCCTGTTCTGTGTTCCTCATTCTCTCCGTTCACAGACGCATGTCTCTTTGTGTCATTGGAGTGCTTCCAAAGGAGAGACGGAAGCAGGCTTCCTATCATGATGACTGGTGTCCTGGAGAGAGGCCAGTTCAAAGGGCCCTGTAGTTTGTATAAGTGGCTAGCCTGTGTTCTTTGCTCTGTGAATGGCAGGGTGTGGATCTTCGTCTTCCTAGACTGAGCTGGGAGGAGCTGGGGCTGCACAGGGATGGTGTGAGTCAGGGGGTGTGCCTCAAAGACAGGCAGAGGCTGGGAAGTGTGTCAGGGCAGAAGCCCCGGATAAGCAGCAGGTTCAAGCACACTATCCATTGGCCACAAAGGAAGATGTCTGCATTGTAGAAAGTGCCCCCCATGTCCCTGCAGGGGATGGGCCAGCACATGCACAAATTCCTGTGGAGGATCTTGGGGTATAGAGTACAGCCCTTCTTGGGGTGTGGGGTGCAGACTATATCCCCTCTTGCTGCTCCCATCACAGAACAGGCAGGCCTTCTTGGCCTTGACCTTGATAGGTGGCCTGACTGAATAGAGCTGGGCTGCTGTTGGCTCCACAGCTCATTTGGAAGAAAGAGAAGCACAGGGTCAGGTGACCGGGAGGCCGCTGGATCACCAACTAGATGTGTGACTGTGGGCTACCTGCCTCCTGCCTCCTGCCCCCTGCCCCCTGCCCCCTGCCCCCTACCCCCTACCCCCTGCCTCCTGCCTCCTGCCTCCTGCCTCCTGCCTCCTGCCTCCTGCCTCTTGCCTCCTGCCCCTGCCTCCTGCCTCCTGCCTCCCTCCTGCCTGACACTGACCACCAGCTCATGTAACCCATTAGACAGAAAGTAAAACTCCTGTCATATTGGATTTTCCAGCTACAATGGGTCATGTGACCAGTGCTGCTATACTGTGAGATCCAGAGGGCCCCAGTCTCTGGGGTCCTTTGCTCCTGATACTATGCTGTGGGCATGGAGAGTAATGACAATGTACATCTGGGCAGAGCTGATGCCGTCCAAAGCTCTTCAGGGACTGTTAGGGATCTCATTAGTTTTGGCCAAAACTGAGCACAGAACAGGCAATGGAGGGAAATCTTATTTGCATGTGGCATAGGAGAAGACCAAGGCCCAGAGACAACCAGGAGAGTCCCCTGATGTCACACAGCAGCAGACCAAAAGAGAGCAGTCTCCTGGCTTGAGATAAGTGAGTCCAACCATCTTCCCTTTCTGCCAGTATCCCAGTGACGACTCTCCTATACCCCTCACTTTCATCTTTCTTGTGTCCCCCACTTGCAGGGCGCACACATACCTTCACCCCAATGTTCACCACCATGGCGTCCAGGAGGTCAAAGACACGGGAGGTGACGCCATCACCTCGGTCCTTCGCAAGCCAACAGTTGCAGCGTAGTGTGTATTTGGTACCCTGGGTGGGCACCGCCAAGCACAGCTCCTCTACCAGCCAGCAGCTCTCAGGGGAGGCTCCATCATGGCCCAGCTGTGAGGTACACATCCCTGTGAGGATCTGGGCAGAGCTGAGAGAAAAGTAGTCTTCCCTCCTCAGTGACCACTGCCTGTCTTGTGCTCTCACCCTCAATGTTTCCTCCTGATATGCTGGACACTCACTGGCCAGAGGACCTTCCTCGGAGGAGAGTCGGTTGAACACGTCTTTGGGCTAATCAAAACAGGACCCTGGGTGGGCCTGACCTCATGAGGTAAGCTCTTTAAGAGAGAATATGGAAGCTAGGGCTGAAAGAAGTCAGAGACGTTTGAAGTGAGAGAGATCGCGTCTCCTACTGACCTAGATCAAGAACACTGACTGGTTTTGGTGAGTGCCTCAAGGCAGGGACTGACAGGAACCAAAGGCCTCAGTACTACAGCAGCAAGAAAATGGATCTGGACAACAGCTAGTTGGCTTGGAGAAGGACGGAGGCTCAAGAAAACATCATAGACCTGGTCACACTTTGCTCTCAACTTGGGAGCCCTTGAAAAGTCTCAGCTAGGAATGATGAGTCCCTTGACCTGCTGATGTCCCACACAACCTAAGTCAGAAGTTCATTTTTTAGTAAAGGGGACCTGTAGGGCCCTGGCCCCCGTTTTGGGTAACTGTTGCCTTGCTTGCTGACCTTGACCTAGATATCCTCCCTATGCTAATTCTCTGCTGGGTTCCACACTCCTGAATGCTTAAGGGAAGTTCCTTGTCTGTGTATCCTACATAACGGGTATTAACAGTTTAGATGCAAGGTCGTAAAACATTGGTAGCGAACTTCTGCCCTCCGGGGTTCTTCCATTGTGCTGTAAGCCTGTATTTAAGACCTCCTCCTTCCTTCAATAAATGGCATTCGGCATTAAAAAACAAATAAATAAATAAAAATAAAAATAAAAATAAAAATAAAAAAAAGTCTCAGCTAGACTCCTGATCCAGGATAGTACATGTACCTGAGTTGTTTTCAGTCACCAACTTGGTGGTAATTTGTTACACAGCAATGAGAAAATTAGAACACAGGGTATCTCTACTGAGTGAGCAGAAAATGGGGAACTGAGGTCACCCCCCCCCCCACACACACACACATACACTGAGGGTGGAGGCTGGAGAGCTACCTCTAACTCAGAGGGGCTCCTGGTCTTTGTTCTGTTCTGTCTGCTCTCAGCTCCCCACCCCCACCTGCTTCCCAGGGGCAGTCACCATCATGGGGATCCAGGGCCAGCACCTCTATTTTCTTGATGATGCCCACATCCAAGCCACCAACATAGAACTCTTCCACAGAGCCACAGCTGAAGCCTCGCTTCCCCTGAGGATAGTCCAGCCAGATGCGGTTGCTGCGCTCATCATCTTCCCCAATGAGCAAGACGAAGGCTCGGCTGTCCGTGGCTGCATCCTTGTGCTTCCCAGTGGTCACTGACACATAGTAGGGAATCACTGCAAGAGACGGAGTAAACGTCACAACGGGCCTCATGGGCAAAGGTGCTGTCCTGTGTGCTTGGGGACTTGAAATGACCTTGGGAGGGCTGTCTCCTTCCTTCCTTGCTCAGAGACCAAGTACAACAAAGCCTTCCAGATAGGCTGCAAGTTCATGGTGGTGTGCGTCTACTCTACAGGCATGAGTCAGTCAGTAATGCCCAATGGGAAGAGCCAAGAGAGTGTTCTTGTATCCCTTGGAGTGTCAAGCTTCTGAAAGCCTGATTGGCCTGTTATCTTACTTGATTCTTTCCCTACCAGGCAAGGAAGTATAAAGGCAACTTTCTACCAGGTCTGGGGGTTACATGCCCCAAACACTAACACTAACTGTTGAGAAGGCAGGTCTCACAGAAAGTGGAAATTGGGGAATACTAACCCAAGTGTCTTATACCTGAAACACAGCTGAGGGAAGTCCTAGAGGCATCCATTTCCAAACCAAACCAGTTAGGGTGGTCAGCAGACAAAATCATTTAGGTCATGTAGCTTAGATTCTAAACATCAGTCAAAACCCATTTTCCTTCCACTAGGGGTGGTTCTATAGGCAAGTCGGTGATTGCTGCATGGGATTCCGGGGTAATTGTTTTAAGGTTGGCTCTCTTGGAAGGAATGCCCTTCTATCCATTCTGCCGAGGTTGTGGATGTGATGGGTGGCACTTCAGCTCTCATCTTGGAAGGTGATCTTGGGTGGCCTTCAATGTAGGAGCCTTTTATGAGGTTTCAGAGTGAGCAGGTTGTAGGAACCTCGCTCCCTGGGCATCCCAGAGCTGTTGTGTTAGCTTTAGATGGCTTGCCTTTGAATTTTTATGTACTAGAAAAATTCTGAAGCTGTTTAGGTCACTGTCTCCAGGTCCCTGTCATTTGCAGTCAGGAACCAACAGGTTAAGAACCTGTCTTCTGGCCTGTTGTCCCAGCTAACAGGAGACATGGCTATGCTGCAGTAGACTTAGGTTGTGTATCTCTCTGAGAGCTGTCCAGACCAGCCCCTCCTGGCTGGAGTCACTAGTGTGGGACTCTTTACCAGCATCTGCCTTGTTTAGCTCCCCTGGCCTCTCCACAGGTGATCCCAGGACAGCCACTTTGTGGAGTAAGAAGGTGGCATGTAGATAGAATGTCAATCTCTGCTGGCCCCATAGACCTACGCCATGATTTCCTAGAGGGAGACATCATGCTCATGACACTCTTAAATCTAAGAAGGCAGGGATTTTAAATGTTCAAGAAGTAAGCATAGCATGGCCTTATCTCAAAAATATGATTGGTGAAATGAATTTCTCTAGGAGTTAGGATACTGCTTCATGGAGGAAGTAGGCACAAAGAATCTATCCAAAACTGGGTTTATTGTCAGTATGGATTTTAAGTCCCCAAATAACAGCTTGGGACCTCCTTCCTGAACACCCGTACATACTACATCACACTTTGGGTGGCAGATTTCCACAGCTGGTCCTGCTATCTGTTGGGTTATCCCAACTTACATGGCCAGAAATCATGTTCTAAGAGTCTGGGTGAAGGCAGAGTTCAGGACAATACTCCTCTGGTGGATGAAGGAAACCATCACCAAAACTCTATCCATTGCTTCATTTGGAGGGAGCTCCTCTCTGCCTGCTCACCTCACAGAGCTTTTTTACATGTGAACACTGCAAAGTGCAAAGCTCAAGACCCACTTCACCAGTAACAGTGGGGCTGTAGCCAGAGCCTGTCTGAGAACAGTTTAAAGTCTGTGCCTGTTCTTCTTCCAATGAGCTCCCTGCTCTGCTTACCAGGGCCATCCTGAACATAGTCAGCCATGGGTCCTGTCACTGTGGCAATGTCCACATCTGCCATCTTGGAACTCAGGGCAATCTCCCAGAAATCAGCGGGGCTGCTGCAGTTGCTACTGCGGTCCCCAGTGTATTCCTGCAAGGAAAAGCACAGCCTGGGCTCACTGCGGCGCAGGCACCTTCCGCTCCAAGGATCTTCCCTGGGCATAAAAGGGACAAGAGGCTGTGGTTGCATGGAGGTCTCAGTAGCCCTCGTGGTACCTTCTCATAAAAGAGCCTCTCCAGCCGCCCATCCTCCTTCTTCAGGGATAGCCAGCGCCCGCACAGGAATAGAAACTCGTCCTCATTGGTGTCATTCCAGATCTCCACCTTCTCCACATACCAGTCTGCACACCATTTGGTGTTGTCATGGCGGAGCTTGATCTTGTAGATGACACCCAGGTCAGCAGCCTCAATGATGAAGGTGTCAGCCTGGAGAGTCCAAGTATGGGGACTTAGCAGGGATACCTCACTTTAAGCCCCACCAACCACATCCTCCTAATTACTGGGTTGGGGATCCACTTTAGAACCAAATTAAAGTCCAAGTTCAAAGTTCCCTTCCTCACTGCCCCCATTATACAGTCCACTCCTGCATGTCCCTTCTTGGGGAAAACTGCCTTTGCCCAGACTTTTCTTGGGATGAGCCTGTGGGTATTTGAAAGAAAGTGTTTCACAAACGGTGTGAAATGCTTGAAGGCTATGACCAATGCAGATGAGGGATATTGGCCCATTTCTGTTAACCAGAAACTGCAACCATTAAGTTCACCGGAGTCAAATTGAGCACACCCTCCACTTGGTTGCTTCTGTGTGAAAGGAAGATCTTAACATGTGCACAAGAGTGTTTGCAGCAGGACAGCTCTAAGAGAGGGAAATAGAGGCCATCTGGGGCCTCACCCCTTTGGGAACAGCAGAGTAACTGTGGGACAGCATTCTCCATGGAGTGGATCTGTGTGTGGTTACAAAGAAGAACCAGCCCCATCTCCGTTTGAATATCATGGTGTAGAAAGAGTTCCACTGCATCCCACTGAAATGCCAAAGGCAAGATGAGAGGCATTCAAAACACTGTGCCTTGTAGGCAAAGAAGAAACCACACCACTGCACTAAAACATGGAGCTTCTGTGGCACATGGGCGTGAATACAGAGAAAACATGTGGGAAGGCGTAGAGGAGACAGTGTGGCTACTCTTCAAAATATGCTCAGTGGCCTGCTGGGGACATGGCAGGCAGGCTGTGTAGGGCAGGTCCTGAAAGTTGCAGATAACCATGGCAGATTTGGTAATATCCATGATCTGTGTGTCCCTGGTGGATTGTAGGCAGTGAGTCCTCTGCTAGCATTGGATAGCTGACTGGTGGGCTGGTAGCATGTGCTAGGGAGACCAGGTTGGGGTCAATGTAGATGCCGATGAGGAAGAGGCTGGTGGTGATGGAGCAGGATGCTCATGGGGAGACTCTCTTAGATCAGGCATCTGGTTGAATTGGGGCAGGGAAAGGATGCTGATAAGAAGATGGCATTAAAAATGACTCCTGGGTCCCAGAGCGAGTGGCTAGAGGAACAGAAGCTTTCGAATCCTCAGCAGTGAATTGAGGATTGCTCAAGGAACTGGGCCAGGTGCACCTTCAGCTCTTCTTGAGGGGCAACAAAACCAGAAGAACTGGGCACGGTGGCCCATGTCTGTAATTCCAGCACTTGGGAAGTGGAGGCAGGAAGACTGTCATGAGTTCCAGGTCAGCTCAGGTAACATAGGGAGCTCTGAGTCAACCTGGGCTATAGAGTGAGACCCTGTCTCAAAAGACCCCAGCAAAACAAACCAGCAAAAACTCCAAACAACAAAACCAGAAGAAGCAAAGAGAATGTGATGGGGCAGACCCCTTATAGTGGAGAGAGAGAGAGAGAGAGAGAGAGAGAGAGAGAGAGAGAGAGAGAGAGAGAACTGAATTTGAACTTAGAGACTAGATGCCATTATTTTCACCCACTTATTCTGTGTATAAATATTTGTTGAGCACCTATTCTTGGCCAGGTTCTGGCATGAACAAAAGTCTGTCCATCAGCCACATGAGACACACTGCTGTTATGCCGATGCATTTACCAGATGTCAACAGCAGGCATCCATGGCAGGTGGGCACAGGGGAGCTCTCCCAAGCCTTAACAAGGCACAGCATGGTGAGCCAACTGGGCACAGTTGGGTATTTCATGGTTTAATTCAGCAGGCTTTCACAGTCACTCAAAACTATTTTATGAGATGAAGAGATGTTAAGTAACTTGCCCAAGATTATATAACCAATTAGTATTAGAACTAGTATCCAAGTCCAGATGATCTGAGCCCATTGTCTGGGTACTTGATCAAATGTGTCCCTGGGAGAGAGCCAAGGGCACCACAGGAATCCACTTTGACCTCTTTGGCTTTCTATTTTTCCAAAATGGAAAGAGCAAGATAGATAGGTCCTCTCCTAAGTACAGTTGTGTCTCTTGTGGTGTGTGTGTGTGTGTGTGTGTGTGTGTGTGTGTGTGTGTGTGTGTGTGTGTTTGTGTGTGTGCGTGTGTGTGTGTGTGCGTGTGTGTGTGTGCGCGTGTGTGTTTGTGTGTGTGTGTGTGTGTGTGTGTGTGTGTGTGTGTGTGTGTGTGTGTGACTTGTAAATTATCTTCCCTGGTATGATGTACATTTCCTCTTTCTCAGTACAGAGGTCTAATTGGGAATCACATTTATTATTCACAATTCAGAAGCAAGAAATTGAAGTTAAAGGCTGGTGGCTTTTATCTAGATGACTAATAGGAACGTTGGGACATACCTTCTGAGGACCCAGCTCTTCTTCTAAGAGCCTGGCACATGGGGCCACCAAGGCACTACAGATCTACTTACAGGACACCTGCTACTTGTCCCAGGGCTAATTCCCTCCTCACTAGTAGCAGGTGCTTCAGGACAAAAGGGCCTGTCTGGCTGAGAGTCAGTCTCTTGGGGCATGCATGGCTGCCTGCACACGCATGGCTGCCTGCACACGCATGGCTGTGGGCAAGACTGCAGCTAGACCAGTTCCATGTCTGCTCTCCTCAGAGATCCCCTGGCCTGTTTTGGGTAGACTTAGGCACATGGAGATAAAGGAAGGGAACTGGGGATCAAGTTAAGGGTGTGGCAGGGCATGCAGCAGGGAGAGGAGCTGCAGTGGGAGAAGGAAGCTGAACTTCATGAAGGGAAGATTTGGATGGACTTGTCCTCCTTGTAAATCACAGCACATCAGAGCCAGAAGCGCCGCAGACACTGACTGGCCACGTGACTTCCCAGCCTTTTTATAGTCACGGAACCTTAGTAGAGAGCATGCTTGGCTCTCAATACACCGGCTTGGTCAAGGTGAGTCTACCTGGGGGACAGTGAGGGGCCCTTTTGCTCCCCAGTATTATTTATATTGTTCCTGAGGGCCTCCACTCTGAACAACATGCTTTAGCCAACTTATATTTGATTCTCCATCCTTGAGACAGGGAATCTAAGGTCAGCAGAGGTGAATCAGACAAGGAGCTGAAGGCAGAACCAGGCTTTCAGGTCCCTAATCAAGCCTCAGTCAGGCCAGCCCCTGCCACCCTGCAGCCTCTACCTCCACACGCATGATGCCCACGGTGAGCTGGCTTTCTGAAGAGGCCATTCCCCCACAGAGGACAATCTAGAGCTCAGGTCTACCTTCCACTCCACCCCAACCCATATGTAGGACCCAGAGAGGTGCATTGGCTGGGAAAAGGGGACAATCTGTGCTTACAGAGGAAAAGCAATGTCAAAAGCCCAAAGGAAGATTCATGGCACCCCACAGAGTTCCAAGACCCCCTCAGGACCAGAAGATCCGGCATTCAGATGACTAAACCCAGAGAGGAGACAGGCGGCATGAACCCAGTGTGTCTCTCCTACCGTTCCTCTCTCGAACTTGTTGGTGCGGTTCTCTGATTTGCCAAGGTACCGCTCCCCGGTGTCCCCGAGGTCTCCGTAGATGGTGATGTAGACCTTGGCATCTGTCCCTGCCCCAGGAACGTTCCCTGTGAAGATCTGTACCGAGTACAACACAACTGCCCATCAAGTTGGACAGGCAGACAGACAGAGGGAAGAGAAGGGCGGCAGCACATTAGCTCTAGGGAGTGGAGTTTGTCGGTACACAAAGGTCTGGTCCAGGCCCTGAAGCAGCAGCGTCTTCCTCTCGCTACTTGGCTAGGCATGGTCAGTGGCACACTGTATGGGGTCATCATTCAGGAGTCACTCACCAGATCTGGACTCAGGAGGCTCTCAGAGTAGCAAAAGATGGAGTTTTGGGAGTGCCCCCCAATCCATCCACCCACAGTGTCCACTCCAAGGAGACTGACTTAAGTATGTCATCACTACGGCACTGAGTCTTTATGCTGAGATACTGACAAGGCAAACCTTCCTATCTAATTAGTGTTGACACGACTGAAGTGTGTGTGTGTGTGTGTGTGTGTGTGTGTGTGTGTGTGTAATAGTAGTAGTAGTAGTAGTAGTAGTAGTAGTAGTAGTAGTAGTAGTTTTCAAGCATCATCCTTCCTTCCTTATTTTGACTTATTCTTCAGCCCACTGGTACCCTTCACCTTGTCCTAGTACCCCAGGCAAACTCTTTCTCCCAAAGCCAGTAACTGACGCTTTATCCTTTGACCCCATGGTACCTGGGAAAGGGTTCAGTATCGGGGTGACTAGTATACAAAGATCTTGAGGAGAAAGGGAAGGAGTGTAGTGTCTTGGTTTTGTTCTGCTGCTGCGGCTCAGCAAGGACAGCTATTAGATGGCTATTATAATTAGACAGCTGCGTCCCCAGCCTCCAGACCTGAGGACAAGCAAGTCCTCCACATGCTTCTACAGACCCTTGGAAGGCTTCCTTCCCCTCTCTGTAGCCCTTTGCCCCAGGGAATTTGTAATTTCAGGCCAAGGATCACAGGACTTGGCTGGACTGTCCTGAAGAGAACAGGATGGGGAGGAAGATTTTTGAGTAGTGGCTGGAGCCTAGGAGGATGAAGGGTTCTTGAAGCACTGGTGTTAGTCACCCAGAGAACTGATCCCTGAGTGTTGACACAGACCCAGAGTGCGTTGGCACTGGATAGTAGGAGAACCAGGGCGGAGTGATACCTACACTGGACTGAGAGCCGTTCCTGTGAACCCCGGCGACTTACAAGACCTTAGAAAATGGTTCTCTTTCCTACAGTGACTGAGATGGGCTTTCTTTCCAATCCCTGCAAGTGGGCCCACAGCCACCTCTAACTCAATGTAGCAAAGCAATGTGCTGTGGGCAGCTTGCACCCACAGTTACAGACATGCTCACACCCACACATGGTTCCTGGTATGCCCTTCTTTTCCACTGGATTCCATAGCATGATGCTTCCTTCTGGTTTTCTTGGACTTCTTCCACACAGTCATGGCCACTAAATTCTTTAGTTCTACCTTCCTCCCTCTTCTCTCATTTCTCACAGCCTGCCTTTGTTTTCCTTGACCTCACGAGTCTTTATCTTCAATCCAGGGCCCTGTGCTTCAAACTTCTAACTCCTGTCACCCAGCTGCTACCTCCCCTGAGACTAGACCCCAGCATCACACATTCACACATCTGAGTGGGACTTGATCCCTCCTGTACCATCCCCTTCTCCAAAGCCACCCTCACCTTCCCCCTCTTCATAGTCACTCATTCTCCAAAGGCCCTTGGGGGTTCATGAGACTTGATGGTCAGAGGCATGTCCCCTGATACAGACAAGGGTCCAGGACCAGTCCCCTTTGCTCCAGCTTCATCCTGCTCAGCTTGGTGCAGAACCAGCAAGCATGTCAGGGGCCTCAGTAACTGATGATGAAATTGTCTCTGTGCTGCTTAAATGAGAAGACAGCATTCCCCAAGTCTGTCGGGCCAACACCAACGTGAGGCAACATTAGGAATCTTGTCACAGCTTAGACACAACAGTTGATGACGGTCCTCTCCCCGCATCCCCCTTCACTTCTGGCTACATTCAAGCCTGCTCCACATTTGAAACTGTCATGGGTGGGTGGACCTGTTAGAACGTCTTTTCTAGGAGCCCTTGTCCCAGACAGGGTTGCTGCGTCCTTGGGGCTGTGACTGGATGGTCTTCTAACACCCCCACTCCACCTCCCGCTGCTTCCTCTGGTCCTTCGGGAACTAAGAAAACCAATTCAGCCTCTGATGCTGAGCAATACGGGGATGCGGGATCCAGCTATTTCTGGATCCTCCTCCCTCCCATCCCACCCGGGCCACACAGCTTGTCAGGGAAGAGGTGTTTCCTTAGAAACCTCAGAGTGGGTTTTGTGGAGTATGGTTTATAGAGAACATCTCAAGAGCGTTGCTGGGAATGGCAGCCCAGGGCGTCCATCTGGGGTCCAAGTGAAAAAGAGACACATCTCCTTGACTGAATAGCAAAGAAAATTCAGAGAAAGGGATGTGGATGGAGAGAGACTCACTCGTGGGCAAGATGGCTCTGATCAAAGATCAGATGGCTCAGATCAGGGGCTGCCACTGTTTTCCACCAAAAGGACATATGTTTGCCTCTTGTCTTTTGACTCTCACCAGCAGGAAGATCTGGGCCCCGCCTCCACCGGTTTCATAAGAAAATCTTAGATTTTACTGGAATCCTGGGTTTTACTCCAGTTTTTCCAAAAACTATGACACCATAAATTTGGGTTGATTTTCCAAGTTCTTGGAGCTTCTGTGGTCTGTGTAGACTGCCTAGTGGAAGAGGACTGTGGGTATCTTTTGTGTATCATCAGTGGTAGAAACTCTTACAGGTGACATTATCGAATGGTTAAAGTTTACTCAGGGCTGATGAGCGGCTGGTGAGTGACATCGGGGGTGACATGGACAGTGCTATCCATGTGGTAAAGGAAGGACACATGTGTGTGCATGCACTTGTGTGTGCCACAGTGCAGGAAGAAGAGAAGGCTGAGGAGAGGACCCTGAATGCCAGTAGGCACAAGAAAGGACCTAGCAGACTATTTAGGGAGGGAGGAAGATAACCAGAATATGGTGATGTCACTGAGACCAAAGGGAGGAAGAAGCACAAGAAGTGCGTGGTCAGGATGATTCAAATCCTGCTTAGAAATAACATCCACGGATGACAGTGACTGGTTCAAGCAGAAAACAAAACCCTGTGAACTTACACAAACCCAGGAGCTGGACCTAACCCCCTTAAACATGCCTTGCCAGGAGATTTCTACCTTGTTTTTCGTCTTTAAAAAAAAAAAAAACTTCTTTTATGATACAGGGTTTCAAAACAGAGCCTCACACCTTAGGCAAATACTCTCTCCCTGAGCTACACTCCATCCCTAGGCTGTCCTGCAAGAGTCGAAAGGACCACACCATAGCAACTAGTGGCCAAATAAACTGAGCATGCAGAAAGCCAGGAGCAGGGTAATCCAGGCAGCTGGGGCGTGACATGCTGCTTCCACATCCCATGTAGGGAAGGGATTGTAAAGTTTGCAGTGGAACAGGCAAGACTCTGGGGACTGGCCTTGCTGTCTACTAGCTGTGTGAACCTGGCAAGTTACATAACCTCTGTGAGCCTCAGTTTGTCCAGTGATAATGTAGACCATACTCGTGTGTGAGGATGCTCAACCGGCAGGGGCTGATGCTCTGCGAGGAGGGATGTAATCCTGGAGCTGCCTGTGTGACAAAGGCCACCCTTTCCATGCACACTTACTGTCCAGAGGCTCCTCCACTTCCTTGTAGACTTGTCTTAAGGACCCATCTTTCATGTACTTCTCAGTGAAGATGTCATAAGGGACCAGTTCTCGGATAGTCTTCTTGTCATCCTCAGAGGTGGCAAGCCATCGATCACATGGGAAAGTCAAGGTCTCTGTGCCCTGGTGGGGAGGAGGAAGGAGGAAGATTAGTCTGTAAGATGGGAGCCACCAGCTCCAGGGATTCACCAGCATGTTCATGCTCATCAGAACCAAAGACAAAGAAGATGTTGCCTCAAATATGAAAAGACAGGGAACCTGCCTGTCCTGGTTTCAGGAGACCTAGCCTTAGAGACTCGTACAACCACAGCAGGAGGCATTAGCTTTTGCAAGATCTACTTCCTGGATCACTTAAAAATAAATATTTGCACCCTGTCTCTGACACTTGGGATCAGTGGGTAAAGAGAGGGCTCTGTGTTTTTAAATTAATCTTGTCACTGTCTTTTAACTGTGGAAGTTTGCATGTTTTCTAGTGTTTTCCAAGTTGCTCAGGTTTGCTTTTCCTCTGGAGTTGACCCTGAGTAGAAGCAAAGACATGCTGGTCACTCACTGGTCCTGTGGCTTTGGGACTTGGGCAGAAACATAGTCCAGACTAGATTGCCTAAACTCTTTTCCTTGACCACTGGAAGAATTTGCCCTGGACCTGAGCTAGTTAACATGCCCTGGAGGCCGAGGCAACCATCAAGTCAATGTGCTGTGAACTCATTCTGGAAAAAGATAGATGAAGCAGTGGAACAGTCACATCTCAAACTCACGTCTTTATCAGGGAGGAGCCTGCGGATGTCCACGTGGGAACAGTGCCACCCAGGGTTTATGCCTGTGTTATCATGACCAATCCGGATTTTTTCAATGATTTCACCGACATCTTCTAACTTCATAAGGAAAAAAAAGGCACTATATGTTAGCAGAAGGGCTTCAGTCACATGGTGCCTCCTTGGGGCATGCATCTTCAGGTCCCTATGAACTTCTGGGGGTTATTTGCTCTCCTCATGTCTCTGCTGACCAGCCAGGCCAAGACCCTCCTCTGCACATGTCATGCTAATGCTTCCTTCCTCAGTCTTGACTTAATTGACATGATTTGAGCACTCAGGTCTTTTAGAGTGTCCGACTCTTTCCCACCCTCCATGACTTGATGCTATAGTAACACATTCTCTGAGAACTGAGTTGGGTCTCAGAAGAGATCTAGTAGGGACCATGTCCAAATCCTCCAACTCTTAAGAGCCTCTCCCTTTCAGTAATTCTTTCTCTCTACTCCTACAAATTCTACTCACTCAAACTTACAGAAAATGGTGTCTTAGTCAACCAAGGTCAGGGTCATGGGTGGGGCAGCCCAGTGATGTCATGACTAGGTCAAAGACCACAGCATGTTTCTTTTTGTCACCTGTTCTCTAGCTCTAAGTGTCTGGCTGAGCACCAGGCTACTCCATAGATGACAAGGATGCCACAGCTGCCACAACCTTGCTGTCCTTCCAAGATGTTCCACTACCTGCCACCTGCTCTGAACCAGAGAACAGAATCCATGACTACAAATGGTCCTTAGAGGCCTTGCAAGCCCAGAGGACTCAGAGTCACCGAACAAAGGCCAGAGCTTCCAAGTGATGTCAGGGCTGTAGAGATTTTAATAGATCTTATCATCATCACCTGCCAGAGAAGTACAGATGCCCAAGTGAAGCCTGTGGTCCCCAGCATCTCAACTAACAAACTCACTGCCTGAAGTGGCCAGGGAATGAAGAATCCCTGGCCTTTCTTCTACCCAGGCCTTCTTTTTTCTTCCCTGTCCTGATGGCTTTGAGGTCTGTGACTTCCGTGACCCTCCTGTAACCTTAGTCCTACGACAAGCACTGAGTTGTTTTCATCAGGGGACCATCTTGGCTGTGGCACCACAGTCAGTAAAGAGGTCTTCAGAGGACTGCTGTTCAGGAGTGGTGGGCCTCCCAAATGGACTCAGAAGACCTGGCCATCAGAAAAGGCCTTGGCATTCTTCCTTGGGAAGGGGGAGGTCCTAAGAAAGCTCTGGAGCTGTTGTGACCCTAGGTTTACTGCATGATGCCACCTTAGTAAGTGGAGACCTTTCTTGCTCTGGGTACTTCCATGTGGGATGGGATTGTTGCGCTGCCACCCTCTTGGAACTGTCGTGAGGACCCAATGACTTGGTCCACATTGAGTGCTTAGAACAGAGTTGACGTTCCCAAAGAGCTGGGGAGTTTTTGTCAGTGTTCTTCTCCCATCCAACCCTTCAGGGTGGGCTACAGAGAGAGGGAGCAGTTTGCTACCGGCTAACGCAGAGTCAGGACCGGAAGGAGGTGAGTTGTGGACTGAGGCTCTACCATAAAAGAGTAGAGAGGTGGAAGACGCAGGAAGGAAAGCCAGGCTAGGAGACAAAGTCTTTTCCATTGTTTCTAAGCTCTCATGTTCCCCTAAGACCCAGACAGTTGAGAAAGAAAAAACCAACAGCAAATTAATTGGCCAATTACAACTGCCTACTAATGGGACCTCACTGATGAAAGTCCGCAAAAGTCTGGCTGAGGTGTGAGCTGGGCACTGATGATGTCACACTCTGTGATACAACCACTACATCATCTTTTGTGGAGAGATGTTCGTCTTGTATAGACGAGTGAACCAGCCCTGAATTTTCCATGACAGACCTCCCACCAAAGCTGACTCTGGGCAGGAAGCTTTATCCCTGGGGCAGCAGCTGGCTGAGGATAATAAGAGTAAGCTAGACACTTTGTTTCCCACCAGAAAATATAGACACGTCACCACTGGTCCCCATCACCCATCGAGTTGAGGCTTCCAGGGTTCCTGGCTTCTCTCCCAGGCTGGTGTCATCGCGACTCTCTTCCTAAGTCCCTTCATGCTCCACTGTGACTTCAAGCTCCAGGTTTGCCTGTTTCTACCCATTGACCATTGGGCATTCACCTCCCAGGGATGCCTCTCCTCCTTGTCCTGAGAATGCCTCCTGCCACGTCTGGCTCTAATCCATCTCTTCAGGACCTTTTCCTTCTCGGAACACCAATAACAAGCTCCATCCACTTGGGAGTCTACCACAGCGTATCAGAACAGGCATGTCAGAGCCAGATCCCCTAGGTTTGATTTTGGTTTCCCTCATGCTGGCTGTGTAGTTTGGGGCAAAGCCATCAACTTTGGTGTGCCTTAGTTTCCCTCCTCTTTATCAAGGCCAGGATAGTGCAGAATTGTTGTAAGGGTCCAGTGAGTCAACATAGATAAATCCTGTATGTTAGTGCCTCTGACCCTCAGGACCAGTGGGGACAACAGTCACTAGATTCTCTACCTTGTGTAGAGTACTTAGCTCCCCAACTGTACTACAAGCTCCCTGCAGGCAGTCTGGGCTCTTCTGTTGTGTCTCCTGCCTAGGCTAGCTCACAAAAGAGGACAGGGAAGACATAATGAGCTGTTCTGCAAAAAGGGATGTGGGAATTCCAAGGCGCTGGAACCCACATCCTGGTAAACATCAGATGACAGAACCCCTTGCCCAGACCTGACAGGAGCTGTGAAACACACAGCAAGTCTGTGTCCAGCTGGCTGCAGCTCTAAAGCCAAGCAGGAGATACAGCCCCACGTGATCCCCTGTGAGAGATTTGCACTACCCAGCCAGCACCCCAGCTCCTGCCTGCCTGGAAGCCGTGCTGCATGCATGGTAGAATCAGGAAGATATCCTGTTGGCATGCCTCCTGTTTCCCCAGGTCCTGGTCACTTGTCATCACCTTTAATCCTGACATCTGTCCTAGAAGGCCCAGCTAGCTTTATCATCCTCCCATCTGACTGGACAAACTGCTCGTCCCCCGCTAGCTATGTGTGGCCCACCTAGACGAAGGGCTACTCTTGACCCAGCCCCTCTGTGGCAGTGCACAGAGTCAGGTACCTCCACGATGAAGCGGGAGGCAGACTTCCTCTCGAAGAACAGCTTCTGCTCCCTCTTGTTGGTGCACAGGAACTTCTGCCGGGTGCACACAGCATCACAGCCGTAGATGACTATGAAGATGTTGGCGTCGGTCCCAGCGGCAAAGACATCACTGGTGTAGAGGGTGATCTCATAAGGGACAACTGAGAAGGAGGGCAGAGGGCAAGGCCAGGGGTGGCAGGAAGGAAAAGAAGACAGCATAGGTGAGGTCAAGTTCTTGACAGTATCAGTGGCCATTCTTAGAGTTTCTCCTGCCCAGTGTCCATAGCCCCTGATCCTTCAGACGGTGGATCTACTACAGCAGACAGGCTGAAGATACAGATTATGCAGTTTGAAGAGCTCAAGTTCAAATATAGAACCTAACTTGATCAATGAGGCCTGGGGCAAGTTACGTAGGAGTCTTAGTTTCCATTAAAGTGTCCTCAGCACAAGGCTTAGCAGGACTCTGTAACTTAGAGCTTTGGATTTCAGAGGTGAATCGCCAGTCAGGTCGGCCAGGCTGCAGTGGTGGCATGTCAGTCTCTTCTCATCCTGTCCATTGCTCTCAGCCCCTCATTACTCCAAACCTGCCAGCTCCCTTGAACCAGTTGATGTCACACCTGGCCTCTCAATCAGCTTCCCTGGCTTTACAGCTGTTTCGCATAGAGGAGTGGTCAGGAGGAGAGGGATTCATCAGGTTTACTCAGCAGCTACAGGACTATCTTTCCTCAAAGATTGACACATTAGAGCTGCTAACAAGCAACTTCCCCAGTACAAGTGCTCCGTGACAAGTGACCGGCATGTTTCCATGTGGGCTGAGGATCTTCACTCCAGGAGCTCTCGGAGGGATCGATAAGTAAAGATTCCTAAGACCCTCTTCAGATTGTCTGTGCAGCAGGTCTAATTCACACCTTACACTACGGTTTGAAGCTATTAAGCTAAAACAACAGTGTTGGCTACAGGGTGAGATTCATTAGCAGGTTATGAAATGAGGTTAATGAGTGGTCAGTAGAATTCTGAACAGAAAACACTATATCACACAGACTGACATGTTTGTTTGCCTCACAGGTATATGAATGAATATTAGGTTTCTGGGCACAGAGAAATCTATATCTATATCTATATCCATCTACCTATCTATTTATCTATCTATCTACACACACACACACACACACACACACACACACACACACACACACACACATAGAGAGAGAGAGGGGGGGGGATAATATGAATACAGACTGGGAAGAAGGCTGAGTTGGTAAAATGTCTGTCAAGCAAGCATGAGGAGATGAATTCAGATCCCCAGAACCCACATAAAAAGCTAGGCAGTGGGTCACATGCCTATAACACTAGTGGGGGAGGGAGGGACTAGGACAGAGAAGGGTGGACCCCTGAAGTTCAGTGGCTAGCTAGCCTAGTCAAATCGAGGAGCTACAGGTTCAGTGAGAGACCCTATCTTGAAAAATAAGAGGTACAAAGCAATTAAGGAGACACACAGCATTGATGTCTGGCCTCAACATGCAGTCACATACATGTACACACATCTACACTATCAAGTAAATACATCCCAGCACACACACACACACACACACACACACACACACACACACACACACACAGTATATCACATATATGTACCAAAGAACAGAAGGAAGGAAGGAAGGAAGGAAGGAAGGAAGGAAGGAAGGAAGGAAGGAAGGAAAGAAAAAAACCCTAGAGGAGTTCTCAAGCAAATATACAGTATCTTATGCTCTTGGATCTTAAAGGAAGTCATCCATATTAGGAGCTACTGGGTCTTGGGTGATCCCAAGCTTCTCCAGATGAGGAATCTGCCTCAGTGTACTAAAAGTGAGTCCCTGAAGAAGGACGGAGGTATCTATGCCTGTGGTGGTGCTAGTCTCACCCATGGAGAAGATGTTGTGGACCATATTCAACACTACTCTCGGCCATGATTTTCATCCCCATAGTGCCAATGGAGTGGATATTACTGCACCCATTTTATCAGCGTAGAAAGCAAGCTCAGAAGGGTGAAGTAACTTTTTCAGGATCATATGGTAGAACCTGAGCCCAGACTTGTCTGATTTCAGAGCTGCTTCTGGGATGAACTGGAAGAAATGATTGCTGCCTAATCACAAACCACGGGGTGAGGTGGTTCATGGAAGTGACCACAGGCCCACCGGGCTGAAAAAAACCGACTTATAGCTTGTTGGGAAATAGAAACCCAGCCTTCCCAGGCCCTCAGGAGTGAAGAAGGTTCCGTCTGCTGTGCAGATCCTTCCCTGGAGACCTTGTAGGTTTGTTCCTGGGAGCCTGAGAGCTAGAAGGCACTAGGATTAGGGCTTTGCCAACAGCAGCAGCAGCAGCAGCAGCAGCAGCAGGAAAGGCTGCAGAGGCGTCCAGCAGGCCCCAGCCCATCCTTTTCCAGGCCTGGGCCCAAACTTGGTTCCTGGTTCCTGGTTCCTGGTTCCTGGTTCCTGGTTCCTGGTTCCTGATTCCCGGTTCCTGATTCCCAGTTCCTGGTTCCCGGTTCCTGATTCCCAGTTCCTGGTTCCTGATTCCCGGTTCCCAGCTCCTGGTTCCTGGCTCTGCTCTTGTCCTAGCTGTGTGCTTCTTCTGCCTCTGTTTTCTCAGCTGCGCTGTGAGGTTAGCCAGATTTATGGCTTTGTTCTTTAAGTATGGACTGTTATGAGTATGTTTATCAAGAATATTCAGAAACAGCTTGACTTGAACACGGAGGAGAACATGGGGCACTTACTCTCTGAATTGGCTGTCCTGAGATAGCCCTTCACCCACCTGGCCCCTCAGACCATAATGAAAGCCAAGGACTCTCCAGCCTTCTCATGGCGTGGCTCTGACATGCATAGCTCCATCCCTTCCCTGTCTGGACCCCTGTCTGCAGATGTGGGCCGTCCCAGAGGCCCCGCCCCCATTTGCTGTCTCTCCTGTGTACCAGCAGACCTCAGTAGGCTGTGCTGGTCAGTTCCTCCTGGTTTCATGTGTATAGGGCAGTCTTGACCAACTATGACATCTGGTTCCTGAGACACTTTTCCAGACCCCTGACTGAAACAGCTGTTCTCTAGGAACAAGGGTTCCTGGCAGCCTGGAGCTCCTTGGCTGTGGGTCCACCTCACCCCAGAAGTGGGTCTGATCAGATCCCTTCTTCCTTGCTCCCTCTCAGGTTGCAGTTCTTTCCACATCCCACCCCTTTTAAAAAAAGAAAGCAACTATGAGTCTAGGACTCAACTGCTGTAGATGTTAAGCCAAGTCATAGAAAAGATCTAAGCATCTAATGCCGTCTGCAAGGGTCCTGGAACCAATACCCAAAGATACAAGGGACACTGTGTACTCTGTCAGACTATAGAAAAAATCTCAAACTGATGAGATACAAAACATGGTCTGGTCAGGTGCAGGAAGGGAGCTGGGTGCTCCTGCTCACAGAATCCCACTTGATCCTGCTGTTGGTTCTGAGCGTCAGTTCAGTCTGACATTCAGGCCACTCCTGGGGTGGGGGCTAGAGCCAAGCCTTGACTATGAGAAAGTCACTTCATTTCAGGCTTTGGACTGGAAAGTTGGTTTGACCTGCTGGTTCCCACTTTGACTGTTTAAGCAAAGTGAAACTTGGCTGACCCATCATGTTGGGATCTGAGTTATCTGAGGAACATTTTTTTAGTGTCATTCATTGTTTAGCTAGAAAAAAAAAATCATTGAATGCTCCATGTTCGTTTCAGATTTCACCAAATTCTGACAGATTTTCACAGTTCAGCTGGTTTCGGTCTGGGTCTTAGCACCCAGGGCAGACTTATATGCACATGAACATTAGGTGTGAGCATTTTCACAACTCACCCTATCCCCCTTTGATTTGTCCAGTGAAAGAAATTGCATTTACCCTCAAGGCCCCCTCCAACACACACACACACACACACACACACACACACACACACACACACACACACATCAGAAACTCTCAGAGTAGGGATGTCTCTGGCTTCATAGAATGGAATGAGTATTGGGATGGGGTGGATCATGGCTCCTCACGACCACTAGTTCAATATTCGTCACCCTGCATCACTGTCCCTATTGTGTTGAGGAAACTGAGTCCCAGAGAGGCAAGATGACATATTGTCATCAGCTAGCATGGGATTGAGTTTAGAATAAATCCCTTATTATCTTTTTGGAGGTTCAGGGCTAGACCCACAGTACTCCCTCAACCCCAGAGCTCAGGACATTTGAGGAAGGGCCAAGAGAGCTGAACAGAATCTCCAAGGTGGGTTTGGCCCCAGGTAAACTGTGGAGGAGAATTTGGGGCTGGGTTTGACAGGTTCTGGGGTCCCCCAAGAGGGCCAGCCTTGCCATGAGGGTTCCTACATGGTGTGTAAAGCCTCGTCTGGAGCTCTGCATGGAAGAGGTCCCTGACGATGGTCCCGTCGTCCTCATTCTTGGCCAACCAGCGGCCACAGGGGAAGGTCATGCACTTTCCAAGAGATGGAGCATCCACCTCTACCCAGTCTACAAACCAGCCTGGGGCCTTGCCTGTAGATGGAGAAAGGTAGAGAGAAGAGAGAGAGAGAGAGAGAGAGAGAGAGAGAGAGAGAGAGAGAGAGAGAGAGAGAGAGAGAGAGAGAGACCATTAAGAGTGTGTACAATGCCAGGCAGTGGTGGCGCACGCCTTTAATCCCAGCACTTGGAAGGCAGAGGCATGCGGATCTCTGTGAGTTTGAGGTCAGCCTGGGTTACAGACTGAGTTCCAGAAAAGGCACAAAGCTACACAGAGAAACCCTGTCTTGAAAGAAAAAAAAAAAAAGAGTGTGTACAATATGGCTTCCTGTGGGTGAGCTCAGAGACTCCCAGCATGCTTCCTTTCTTGATGATGTCACCCAGAGCTCCGTCAGTCCTATAACACCCTTTCACTGACAGCATTGCCAAGATGACTCTTATGAAGATGTGCGCATGGCTAAAACTGCATCACACTCCGGGCTGGACCACTGAAACCAGGGACAGTGAAAGAGCAGCAGAGAGTGGCACTTGACATTGTTGGCCTTGGGGAAGCATGGGGAGGAGGTAACAGAAGGGCAGGCAAGCCTGTAGGAAGGAAGCAAAATGCTGTCCAGGGTAGGCAAAGTTCCAAACAAGGAGCTCTGGGATGCAGAGAAAGCTTGTGTTTGTGGAGACTTTATCATCTCAGCATGTGCTGGAGGTGATGCTAACAGTTTCCCGGTTCTGTTTGTGATGGATAAAAGGTGGAGTAGCAGACCTCAGCTTAGGGAAGGAAATGGAAGCCAGGTAGAGATCCTTATCCCACAGTCCTGACAGCACCTGCTTCTAGGATGGGGTTTCTTCCTCCAGCTAAGAAGCAGAAGTTTGGGGGACATCAAAAAGTCCAACTTTACCATGAAAAAAATATGGACACACCCTTTTCCTGGCTGCTTGGTCAGTGGATTCCACAAAGGACCGGATGGTTCATTGGTTCCTCAACTGAGGTTCCTAGGCTAGCAACCATGCATGACCAAGAGACTTGAAAGATAAGCACATTCTCATAGCCCCAAGTCGGAGATGCTGGGGTGGACCTAGTCATGTTCTAATACCCCCTCCCACTCTGGGTGACTTCAGTGTACCATCAGGTTAGGGGCCCATTAAGCTGTCTCGGGGGCTTTCAAATCCAGTCACACATTAAAACCACTGAGGTGGGATCTGGAGGAAGACTTCCCAAGCCGATCAACAAGCCCAGAATCGGCAACCATGGCTCCACCGGGCGAGTGGGACTGAGACACTGTGTTATTATGGAAGTTGTTCACCCTCACTTGTCCGTGGGCTCTCTAGTTCTGCCAGAGAATGAAGGGAGGGAAGCCAGACCTGTGTTGTCATGGCCGATTCTAACTTTCCACAGGTCTCCCAGATCCAGCGTCTCCACAGTGAAGATTTCAATGCTGTCCCTTTCAAACTTGTCGCTGTTGGTCTTGGAGGACTTCAGGAGGGTTATTCCTGCCAACCAGATAATCCCAGCGTGACTGAATGGCTCTGAGACGTTCCCAACCTGGCTCGCCCTCTATCCTTCCTTGTTCCTCATAATGGTCAACCTTCTGAATCTCCATCAAACCACCAAAGGTGTCACACCTCCCACTGGGTGTGTGTGTGTGTGTGTGTGTGTGTGTATGGTCTGTGTATGGTGTATGTGTATGCATGGTATGTGTGGTTAGGTGTGGTGGGTGGGTGTGGTGTATGTGTATGGTGCTTGTGTGGTATGTATGTGTGGTGTGTATTTATTTGTGTGTGGGGGGTGTGTTTGGTGTATGTGTGTGTTTTATGTATGCGTACATGGTATGTGTATGGTGTGTGTGTGTATGAGGGATGTGTGTGTGTGTGTGGTGTGTGTGTGTGCATGGTATGTATATGGTGTATGTGTGTGTATGTGGGGTGTGTGTGTTTATGTGTGGCGAGTATGTGTGTGGTGTGTGTATATGGTCTGTGTGTGTGGTATGTGTATATTTGTGTGTGTGTGTGGTGTTTGGTGTATGTGTATATGTTTTGTGTATGAGTGTGTGGTATGTGTATGTGGTGTGTGTGGTAAGCATGTGTGGTGTATGTGTATGGTGTGTGTGGTATGTATATGTGGTATGTGTATATTTGTGTGTAGGGGGATGTGTGTGGTGTGTTTGATGTATGTGTGTGTGGTGTTTGTGTGATGTGTGGTGTGTGTGTGTGTGTGTGTGTGTGTGTGTGTGTGTGTGTGTGTGTGGTATGTGCATGATGTGTGTATGCATGTATGGTGTGTGATGTGTGTGTGGTGTGTGTGTGTGTGTGTTCTTTTATTGATCTTTAAAAAACCCTTTCATGTATACTTGCAATTCCCAGTCTGTATCTAAAGAAAAGCCATCTCCATGCTCATCCAGGAAACAGCTGCAGGGCTGCAGCCAGCATGGGTTCTTCCACAAGCCTCGCAGTTCTCTGCATGGAGACAGAGCCAGTGACAAAGTCACCTTCCCCACACTCATGGACTATCAGAGATTCCTGTGGGGATGCAATGTGCAAAAATTCTCTGCAGATTCACCTGGACTCACAAGAGAGACCGCTCCAAGTGCCCCCACTGGCTGTCCCTGATACTGGTTTTGGGGCTAGCTGTGGTGTCAGCCTGAGATCTGAGGTGGGTCCATCTTCACCATCCTCTCCTACCTCCTCGATACCATGCTGCCCTGAAGTCCCATTACCCCAGGTCCAGTCGCCCACACAGAAAGCCTTCTGGAAGACTGACTTGAGAGCTCAGACAGACAGACAGACAGACCTGGGGCCCAGCTCTGCCTGCTGCCGTCCAGTGGTCCTGGGAAACTGCTGTCCATACTTTGGCTTCCTCAAATGTCAGAAAGGTGGCCTGCTGCTCTCCCTGCAGGGCTACTGTGAGGCCTGAGTGCTCAGCAATGTGACTAACAACAAAAAGCCACAGGGGAGGAAGGACAGTGGCCAGAGCCCTTCATTTCCCTTGAAAATGACTCAGGAACCATCACAAGCATATTGATGATCAGCTGTGACCTAATTCATTATACATCATTTGCTTTATTCAATCTACTAAGTACTAGTGACAATTGATGTTTATAGGATGACCTTTGATCCTCAAATTGTAAGTGTTCTATGTAATGCAACTCACAGCCCTGACACCCACATAGAGTTTTATCTCTATTTCACGAATGGGGAAAACTAAGGCACAGAGTGGCTGAGCAACTTGTCCCTGATCACACAGCCAATTCTGGAATGGAAACTTGAACCAATGAATCAGGCTTCAGGGCTGTGCTTTGTATTAGCACACCCACCATTGCCCTAGAATGGAAGCTTCTCACAGTCAGGGATTAACTCCATTCCCTCTTCAGGGGTGCACAGAGCCTCGATCTAATGCATGAAAACTGCTTGAAGAATTATTTCCTTTCTGGACTCAGGCAGAACGGCCCAGGGAGGATGGATGGGAAGGTGACCAATACCGAATTGAAGATGCCACCTCCGCTGACTTCCTGTCCTGCTTCTGGAGTAACTCTGGCACTCTCTGAAGACCTCCACTGACTTCCTGTCCAGCTTCTGGAGTAACTCTGGCACTCCCTGAAGACCTTAGAGTGAGGGACCCTGGGACCCCCCAGGACTGAGTTTTATTGGATTTGAAACAGTTCTTTCTTCCAGATGATTACTGGGGTACAGTTAGGGCAAGGGCTCCTTTGCTGCTGCAACAGGAGCAGCCCCCAACTTTGTCTCATGGGACCAAGTACTATGTTCTGCTGAAGGACACGTGTGGCCTGGCCTTCTGGGAACCTTCTGCTAAGTCGGCCAGGGTACCCAGGAAAACGCCATGTTCCTTTCTTACCATTGTCATCTTGTGTGCCAAAGAGTGTGATGAAGACGTTGGCATCTGTGCCTGCATTCTTCTTGTCCCCAGTCTTTATGGTCACGGAAAACGTGGTTGATTTATCTGCCAGGAGAAGAGGACAGAGACGTGAACTGTGGCTCACCCGGCAATCCCAAGAAGCAGGAGAGGAGTCTCCTTGATCCACTGCGGCTCTGTTATTCTAGTTCCTCCCATGTCAGTTCTGTACCTGTGAATACCACGGTCAGCAACGAGCAAGTATCGGTTCACATGGTCAGTTCTGCAAACAGCTCTCCTTGAGTTCCTTTACCTCTAGAAACTCCCTAATGACATAGAAATGTCCCCGCCCTGCCTACAGCAAGCCCTTGGTCTATAGAGATGGTACACGGTCAAGGAGACATGAGGTGACTTGGGTGTCAGCAGCCTATAGCCAGGAGCTCTAGTCTGACCTCTCTGACCGCTCCAGGGTGGGTGGGGCTTCAGAGACTGGAGATAAGCATCATGGGCCTCCTGGCAGCTACTGCTAATACTTTTTTTCCTCAGGAGCCTAGAAATGTGCCTGGAGGGAAGGCAAAAGATAAATCAGAGCTAGCTCAATCATTCTGTTCTGAACAGCACAACTCCTTAGTCCAGGCCCTATGCTACCCATATGGGAGCCTGCCCCCCACAACTTCTACAATCTCTCCATGGAGCGAGGAGAGGACAGGACAACTCGAGTAGCGGGAGGAGGTTCCCAGAGCCCATACGCAGGGAAGAGACCAGAGGAGGGGGAAGGGAAAGAGAGATAGAAAGTGGGGAGGAAATGGAGGGAGGAGAGAAGAGATGATGGGGGATGGGAGAAATCATCTCTAATATAAGAAACCTTTTTGTTCCAGGGCCATGTTGTCAAGGGGGTTATTATCACCGTGTCCCCCACCCTCCTCATCTTCGCTGGGTAGCACATAGGACTCATCCACTGGCAAAAGCTCCCTGGACAGCTGGCCATCATCCTCCTCCACTGCTAGCCACCGCTGGCATGGGAAGTAGTACCTGTGGGGGTAGGGTAAGGAAGATTGGGGTATCTTTGTAATGTTGAAACAGGCTTACGATGAGGGCCCTCCACGGGGCTGAGTCTCCCCTGTCTGACCTCCATGGCACTGCTCTCCCATTCTGCCCAGTCTAGGAATTACCTACAAGTCTGCCTGAGATAAATAATAAACCCAGAGACATGCTCCGTCCATGATACACTGGATGAGGAAATCTAGGAAGAGAGGGCCTTGTGAGAAGCATCATCACCCCTTTTTGGGCAATCTGAGTCAGCTCCTCTGGCACGGTACTGCCCAAGGAAGGTGCACCACAACCATGTATGGAGTCCATGGGCTTCGATGGCATGAACCAAGTATGCTTTTGGGGGCTACAGAGTGTGTCTAAGGAGTAGAAAGTGACCTCGCAGCCATCAAGGGAGAGGATGTCCATGAAGACTCCTCCATGGAAAAGCAGTACTCAGTAGGACAGAGGGGCCTGGAGAGAAAGGTAGGCCAGCATCAGGGGTAGATGGGTTACTAAATACTCACTTCTACAGTTCAGTGCTCTGGTTCCTGTCTCCTGACTCCAGCTAATCCTTGTGCGATCTTGAGCAAATTCCTTCCTTGGATTGTCAGATTTAGCTCATGGAGGGCCAGGGACTCCCAGTCACGTTTGGATTTTGCCCAAACAATGGATCGTGTTTTTGTGTGTATCCCACTGATATCTGGAACATGCTTGTGTGGCTAAGGGCAGGCTCTCTGTAGGAATTTGCTAACTCAACCACTGTTGCTCTTGACTCTTTCCTTCCTTCCTTTTCTTTCTCCTCAGCCACTCCAGGGCTCCCTTGGAGGTTGTAGGTCAATATAAGCTCCAAAGCAGCTCAGGGGGTCTGAGTGTGCAGCCCCTCTGCAAGCTGGGGGCCACTGTTCTCCGTCAGCACCTCGTCTCCTTGCCCTGATGTGAACGAAAGGGCCACTTATGATCTAGTGCAGCTCTGGGGTGGGCAGTATCCCTGAAAGTGTCTCCTCTTGCTATCTGTGTCCTCAGCACCTCCAAATGTTAGAGAAGAAGATCAGAGGGTGTGATGTCAGCCTCGCACTCAGATGGGTGAGGAAGGCCATTTTATATTGATGGACTGGGGGGTGGGGCAAGAGTCACTGTGCTGGGGTGACAACGGAGTAGACAGCCATGAAAGTGCTTCTGTGGGAGATGGGCACCACTCTACTTCTCAAGCTTTAAATGTGTGTCCACAGGTTAAACTTTCACTCAGTCAGGCGACTCAAGGATAATAGGCTGTCGTTCTAAATTATGGCAAGAGAGGGAGGGAGGGGTGGGTTGTGGCAGAGACCATAGGAGCCTGCAAGGGCAAGGGCAGAAGCAGAGACAGAGAAACTCTCAGAGAAAGAGTCTAGGAGGTAAAGGGGGCGGGAGCAGAAACCAGAAAGGAAAGGCTCCCTGCTCTCACTGGTGCCTGCTGAACTCACGCTGCACCAACACATGCTTCCACTTTGTGGGACTCCATTGTCCCCAAGACACCCGCAGCAGGATTCTGAAGGCCGCCACACTCATGGCTGCAGTGCCGGCCAGCAGACCTCCCCTTGGAATCCGCTTCCAACAGGAAGAAGCAGATCTCAGCTGGAGCCAGGCCAGGCCTGGAAACTGGATGTTTAGCCTTCTTTCTCTCAGGGCCGGTAACCGCATGTGGAAGTCCAGGGGGACTGGCCCTAGTGACCCTTCTGTCCACCCACAGGAGTAAGTCCAGCTCAAGGAGGTCTCTAGAGCCAGAAGATGTAGCAGGCAAAGGCTGGTAAGAACTAAAGCACAGGGCAAACAGGTAAGGATGGTGTGAGTGTTCTCAAACCCCCTGACTACTGGGCGTTTCCCTGCCCTGTAAAGCCTGGGGGAGCCCAGGGAAGGCGCTGGGACCTCTCGAGGCTAGCAGTGTTTCCAGGAGATCCACTGTAGTGATTCTGTCTTCTGTGGATTTCTCTTTCTCCAAGATGAAGCTGTGCTCATGGTCAGTGTGAAGGTTGTTGAAGCCAGCTCATGACAGATCCCTCACTGAAGAGGGCTTCTCACTAATGAAGAACAAACCAGAGACACATGCACAGAAAAAAACATGGGGCAGGACGGAGAGATGAGGAAGGAAGGAAAGACCAGTGAGAGACAGAAACGCACTCTGCCGGGACATGGACTTAACCAGAACCCGTAGCCGTCAGAGTAGAAAATGGTTGTAAATGACTGAGGTGCACAAAGGAACAGCTGGACGAGAGAAGAAATGTACCCAGGGGGTGGCACTTTAATTTCTAAATATACAATTCCCCACACATTCATTCAATGGCAGAGCAATCAAACTCCCAAGAAGAGCTTTTTGTTTTTTCTTCCAAATCACTTAATGTCTTGATTTGGAAAAGGTAAGAATAGCTAATATTCTTGCAGGATAATGAAAGAGGACAAGTGCTGACAGACATCCAAATAGATTACAAAGCTACAATAATTTTTAAATTGTTGGGCTGGACCAGAAATGTCAAATCAATGGAACAGAGAAACTAAGCCTGACTGAGCCGGAGGGGAAGCTGGGCACGGTCTCTCTCCAGCCTGTCTCTCAGCAGCTCTGTCCTTTCTGAGCTTTTGCCTTTGACTTGCAGGGGCATCTTGGGAAGTAAGCAGGGCAGCATCACTAAGCCAGTTTGTTAGAAGAGCAAGTGACGGTCACAGAGAGGCGGCAGTGTGTGCTGGGTACCCTAGCACGAGTTTGGCAGAGGATCCACCCAGGTCAGGACCCTGTGGTCTCCATCACAGAATTGCTTTGGCAACCAGAATACTGAGTTATCTGTGAGGTGTGTGTCAGGTGCCCTTGAAATGACCAGGTAGGGTTTGGGGGAGAATAGGGTGGGACAGCAGGCTGCAGGCCAAGAAATGTATCCAACACATATTTATTAAGTGCTTACTAAATTTCACATACTGTCAGCCCCTCAGCAGTCCTGACTCCATTCCAGAGCTAGCATGCTTTCCCCCCTATCACCACTTAACTCCACATGGAAGAACCTTCTTTCAGCTCAATTACCCTAGATTCCCTCGTCCAGGAGGCAGTGTGACTCAGTGGTAGGAAACACACCACACCTCATATCAGTGGTCTGGATACCAGGCCTTTCTCTGGCACCAGCTGGTTCTAGGGTGTGGTGGTTTGAAAGAAAATGGCCCCCAAAGGGAGTGGCAACATTAGGGGAGGTATGACCTTGTTGGAGGAAGTATGTCACTGTGGGGGTGGGCTTTGAGGTCTGTTTTGCTCAAGCTTCCCTCAGTGTGACATCAGTTGACTCTCAGCTCCAGCACCACATCTGCCTGCATGCCATGCTCCCCATCAAGATGATAATGGACTGAACCTCTGAAACTGTAAACAAGCCATACCAATGAAATGTTTTTATTTACAAGAGTTGTCATGGTCATGGTGTCTCTTCACAGCAATAGAACCCTGACTAAGACAGAAGTTGGTACCAGGAGTGAGGTATTGCTGTGATAGGCCTGATCATGTGTTGGTTTGGAGGAATTTGGGCTTTGGTACTTTGGGTTATGAAAGCAGTGGAATGCTTTAAGCACTGCTGAATGAGCTATACTAGTGAAAGCATGGAAAACAGAGGTGCTAAGAGTTATTTGAACTATACAGGGTTCACTCAAGAGGTTTCAGAGGAGAATTTTAGTATGTTGCCTGGAGATTGTTCTTGTGATATTTTGGTGAAGAAAGTGACTGTTTTTTGCTCTTGTCCAAAGAGTTTGCTGAGGCTAAAGTGAAGAGTTTTGGATTAATTCCGTTGGCCGAAGAAATCTCAAAACAGCCTAGTGTGGACTCTGTCGTGTGACTATTAGTGGTAACTCTAATGAAGATTCATAATGAAAAGGAGCAAGCCGAGCAGGGAAAAATATTTGAGAATAAAAAGAGCACCAGAAAGTGGAATGGAGCTGAATCCTCTGATCAAGGAGAAAAATGGATTAAGATGTGAAATAAAGGGAGTGGTGACCTCGAGGAAAGATCCCACTCAGCTAAGTTTCCATCTTGTGAAAGGGAACTGAAGAGAAGCAGGGTATTGTGGGGCACACCTTTAATCCTAGCATTGGGAAGGCAGAGGCTGGTGGATCTCTGAGTCTGAGGCCAGCCTGATCTACAGAGAAAGTTTCAGGACAGCTAAGCAGTAAAGGACAGAAAGCTGGTGAAGGTGTAATCGAATGAGGGGCCATGTTCCAGCCCCAGTAAGCAGCAGAACTCGGCAGCTTTGGTCACGTGATTCTGGCTTTAGAGTCAAGGATAGAAGAAAGGAGTTATGGAATAAAGCCACTAAGGCCAGACATGTGTCAGGGATGTCCCTGAAAGGATTCCTAGTAGAGAAGCTGTGAAGTTGAAGCCTTGGAGACCCCAAGATGTTAGAGATGCCAGAGCTGTGGAGTACCTGCCAAGGAGAGCTGCTAACAGGAAGTGGAATCAACCCAAGAGAAAGAAGTGTGTTACAGTCAAATCTGAATGGAGTTGGAGATCTGAAGAGAATTTTGACATCAGACATGGAGATAAAGAGTTTGGAATTTGCCCCGTTGATTTTCAGTCTTGCTTTGGTCCAGTATTTCCTCACTATGCTCCCTTCCCTGAGGAATGGTAATGCATGTCCTGTGCCATTATATGTTGGAAGTATAGGATCTGCTTTTTTGTTTTAATTTTTACAGAGGGATTACAGTTAAGAGATTGGCATGCATCTCAGAAGAGACTTTGGACTTTGAAACAAGTTTGAGACTGTTATAGACTATGGGGACTTTTGAAGTTAGACTGAATGCATTTTTTTTGCATTATGATATGGCTATAAGCCTTTGGGGACCAGGGAGTGGAATGTGGTAGTTGGAAAGAAAATGGCCCCCAAAGGGAATGGCATTATTAGGAGGTATGGCCTTGCTGGAGGAAATGTGTCACTGTGGGGGTGGACTTTGAGGTCTGTTTTGCTCAAGCTTCCCTCAGTGTGACAGTCAGTTGACTTGCTGTTGCCTGCAAGATGTAGGACTCTCAGCTCCAGCACCATGCCTGCCTGAACACCATGCTCTCCATCATGATGATAATGAACTGAATCTCTGAAACAGTAAGCAAGCCACCCCAGTTAAATGCTTTCTTTATAAGAGTTGCCGTGGTCATGGTGTCTCTTTATAGCAATAAAAACCCAAACTAAGATATGGGGCTAGGGTTTAACCTCCCAGGGTGCAAGAGCTCCTTCATCTATAGGGAGGATCAAATACCTTCTTCCCAGCCTAGGTCAGAGGGTGACTACTACAAGTCTCCGACAGGTACCAGTTCAGTCTACCACCTGCTTACATACATCAAGCTAATCATGGATTCTGCATCTGGTTGAAAAGAAAAAGTAGAAAGATCAATAGCATTTGGGGGCATGAAATTCAAATTTCAGTGTGCACAAATAAAGTTTGATTGGCACACAGCCAGATTTCCCATTTCAGCGTCATTTCAGGTTGCTTTTTGTTGTTGTTGTTGTTTTGAGACAGGGTCTTACTATGTAGCTCTGGCTGGCTTAGAACTCACTATGTAGACCAAACTGGCACTGAACTCACAGAGATTCCTCTGCCTCTGCCTCTTGAGTGCTGGGATTAAACCTGTGCACCAGCATGCTCAGCTGAGGCTCAGTTTGTGCTTTTCCAGTAGAGAGCCTTCTACAGAGATCAAACGCTGTTCAAAACTGGAAACGTTTTCTATGAGGCCCTTTTAGAAAATGTTGCTGATCTGGCCCCTAGAGAATTAAAACCTGGTGCTCAAAGTTGATTTCTCCATGGAGAGTTTGGGTGAGATGCTGAGGTGAGTGTTCTATAGGACTGTTATCTGACAGGGCAAGAACTTCTGGGATGGAGAGAAGAGAGGCAATGCCCACCATGATTCCTTGATGGTCATCCTGGCCTTGGCCAACCCACCCTCACCCTCAGACATCACCTCCCAATACCTGGTCCTTTCTCCAGGACCAGTTTAGTGCCAGGCACTAGTGTCTCCCTCCATCCCCGCAAGTCCCACTCACGTGATCTCATTGTTCATGTCCGTGATGTCTACCCTGTCTAGGAACCAGCCTGGCCTGTTGCCTGTGTTGTCATGGCGAATCCGAATCTTGGTCAGAGCCCCCAGGTCAATGGCATAGATGGTGAAGGTATCTGTCTAGGAGAGGAGAAAGCATGACTCAGAGAGGCAACGCATGTCCTCCCCTCCCCCCGCCACTGCCTTCAGCTCCGTCTCTCAAGCACCCAAAGGAAGATCATAGAACCCAAAGCAACCAGGGGTAGGTGGGGAAAATACAGCTCCTTGGTCTTGTTAGCACCATACTTTTCCAGTTTTTTGAGCGCCACATTCAAGCTTAGGTTCGTCTTGAACTTGTCATCCTCCTGCCTCTGCCTCCCAAGAGCTAAAGGTTACTGGTGTGCACTGCCATGCCCAGTTCCTACACTGGTGCTTAATGACCCGGGCCTATGAGGACATCTTCTCACTTGCATTGTATTGAAGAATGTAGGAGGAGAAAGACGGTGGTCTTGAGAGAGGCAGAAGAGAGACAAGTGAGCTGGATTTCACATTTGGTTTTTGTTCGTTTTTTTGTTTTCCAGACAGGGTTTCTCTGTGTGGCCTTGGCTGTCCTGGAACTCACTCTGTAGACCAGGCTGACCTCAGGCTCACAGATTCACCTGCCTCTGCCTCCTGAGTGCTGGGATTAAAGGCGTGCGCCTCTACTGCCTGGCTGGATTTCACACTTGTGACGAGTCGGGGAAGGGTATACTAAGACCCTACCCTCAGTGTACCCATGTGCACAGTCTCCTTCAGCCCTGTTTGTGTTGAACATGCTCCATGAGCCAGTCCTGAGAAAATCCAAGGAGACTCCAGAAAAGAAGACCTGGACATGGCCCTCACTGAGGTGCAAGATGAGTGGAATGTGAGCCGTGTATTCTGTGGTCCACAGACTTCTGTGGGTCGCCATATGCATCAGAGGAAGGAGGTAAAACAGAGACCCAGTAAGTGAGTGGGATCTTCTGGACACACCTTTAAAAAACTCTTTATTTTGAAAAAGATCTCAAACCTTCAGAAACCTTTCAGAAATACATATAACCATGGCCTGCCTTCTCTTAGATGCTGCTCCTACACGCAACATTAGTTGGATTACTCCATTTTGTCTCTCTCATATGCCTTTTTTTTCTGGATCAATTTAAAGCAGGTGACAAATACTATGATCCTTGCTGTGGGATGGTCTGTATGTCAAGTGTGTTGCTGATTAGTCAATAAATAAAACGCTGATTGGCCATTGGCCAGGCAGGAAGTATAGGCGGGACAAGGAGGAGAATAAAGCTGGGAAGTGGAAGGCTGAGTCAGAGAGACACTGCCAGCCTCCATGATGAGAAACAGCATGTGAAGATACCGGTAAGCCACGAGCCATGTGGCAAGGTATAGATTAATGGAAATGGATTAATTTAAGCTGTAAGAACAGTTAGCAAGAAGCCTGCCATGGCCATACAGTTTGTAACCAATATAAGTCTCTGTGTTTACTTGCTCGGGTCTGAGAGGCTGTGGAACTGGCAGGTGAGAGAGATTTGCCCTGACTGTGGGCCAGGCAGGAAAACTCTAGCTACAGATCCTTTACTCCTAAATATTTCAATGTGGATCCCTAATAACAAGGACATTCTCATTTAACACCTTACAATGATCAAACTTGTGTTAACTTCAATACAATATAGTCATGGGCACTTAAGAATAGGGATAATGTTCTGAGAAACATGTTGCTAGGTAAGTTTCGTCACTATGCAAACATCATACTGTGTGTTTATACACATTGAGATGGTACAGTGTCACTGGGTGATATACTCTTAGGGGACCACATCCCATACACCATTCATTGTCAGCTTAAATGTTGCATGGCACATGGCTATGATATTTCCAACATGCAGACAATATTAACACTGATTGTAGCAACCCTACCCGTCTGCCCTCTACAGTGATGCCCCAATCCAGCAATACGATGGCTGTAACTTTCCAAGGTAAGGTACTGAAATGCAGAAACAAAACCCAGTACTGAATCATGGGAGGGATGCTGAAAGGAAACATGGGTTGGAAAGGGTAAGAAAAAGCTCATGGCATGAGCTGGAAACTATTTTAATAGATTTGATTTATTGTCCCTTCCTGTGTTGACAAGAGAACCTGGTCTGGAGAGAGGGGCAAGAATAGGAGAGTGACATTCCCTATGGTGCCATGCCTTACTCAGTCTTGATGAGGAGCTAGGTCCAGCCTCAACTTGATATGCCAGCCTGTGTTGACTACCCAAGGGAGGCCTTACCCCCTATGAGGAGGGGAAGGTGTGGGATGGGGGTAGGTGAGGGGGGGAGCAGGAGAAGGGGAGGGAGGCAGAACAGCGGTTGGTATGTAAAAGGAAAGAAAATTTTTTTAAATAAAAAAAAGAATAGGAGGGCGAGATGGGGGAGGGACAGGGGATTTCATAAAATCTCAAAGGACAGGAGAGCAGCGTTCTTTAGCTTTCTTTTTCGTGTCTCTCCCCTGCTCCTGGAAGAGTGAGGTGCACACACTTCATTCACGGGTTCCCTTCCTCAGAAGAAGCATCAGGCTTTGCAGCCACGCTTTCAAGGTCATGGTGGGAATCTCTCTGTCCCTGTCACACAGCTACACCATACTTACCTGTCCAGATTAAGTCATTCCTGTCCACCAAGCCTCCACCAGAGTGTCATCTCTTTGTTTTGTGAGACAGAGTCTCACTATATAGTCAAGGCTGGCCTCAAACTCAGGGGCTGGAGAAATGGCTCAGCAGTTAAGAACATCGGTCCCTCTTCTAGAAGACTGATTGGACTCCCAGCCCACATGGTAGTTTACAGCTGCCTATAACTCCAGTCCTAGGAGATCGAATGCCCTCTTATGGCCTTTGTGGGAATTGAATGCACACAGTGCACAGACATACATGCAAGCAAAACACCCATACACAAAAAACATAAATAAATATGTTTTAAAGCTCACTTAGTGTCTGAATATAGTATTCTCTGGCTGACCCTGAGGACCAACTAGCCTACGGGATCCCCTTGCAGGGATCTGCCTGGAGTCTTTTCACAACTCTCCACAAAATACTGGTGCTCACAGAAGGGTAGCTGCGGCCAGGCCTCACTTTACTGAATGCAACACCCTGTTAGACACACAGTGGACATAATACTGGCCGAGGCTGCTGTGGGCAAAACGTTCCCTATCTGGCTCTCACCCACCCAGGGGCCAGAAAGCTATCACTCTACCTGGCCCTGCTCAAACTTGTTGGACTTGTCTGACTTCTTCAGGGGTCGCTCCCCTGTGTCCCCATATTCCTCACCGTAGATGGTCAGGTAGACGTTGGCATCAGTGCCAGCCTTGGGCACGTTCCCTGTGATCACCTGGACCTCGTAGGTATTGGCTGGAGACACAGAGAGATGCAGCATTGAGAACACCAAGGCCACAAGATAGAGCAGTGGCCCAGGCCCTTGGTTCCAGGTAGACCCTAGAACCCAGAAGGGTTTACTGCTATGGCCATACCAGCTTACCCTCTTCCCATCCAAGACTTGCACTTGCCATGTCACCAAGAGCCACTGGGCCTCAGCAATCCTCCTACTTTACCCCCATATTTGGATATAGCAAGATGTGTGAGAGTCCCTCTCAAAGCCGATGCTTCCCCCTTGAGAGGCACAGGTCAAGTTAGTGCTTAGCTCCAGAGGGGTCAATGGTTGCTTTCCAGGTGCAGGTCAGGAGAGCTATTTATGAACCACAGTGGGGTCCCACCTACTCAGTATCAACCTGAGAGACACTGAGTCACCCTGCCACCTCCTTGGTCGCTTTAGGGGAAATATGCCCCCCCCACCCCCTTCCAGGCTTACGCTCAGGCCCAGGCCGACCGGCTGGGACCAATTCCACGACAAGCTCATTGTCCTCCTTGCCCCGGGCCAGCCAGCGGTTGGCTTCAAACTTGTACTGTTCGATCACTTCCTGCATCCCTGGCCCAAACTCCTCCTCTTCCTCTTCCTCCTCTGTCTCTTCCTCTTCTTCTTCTTCAGATGAGGACTCTTCTGATGAGGACTCCTCCTCCTCGCCCTCATCCTCCTCATCGCTGCCTTTCTTCTTTTTCTTCTTCTTTCTCTGCAGCTTGGCCTTCAGCCTTTCCTTTTTCAGCAGCTGCCGCAGCTTGTCCTTCTCCTTCTTCTTCCGGGCCTCCTCCTCGGGGGTCAGGTTCGCCTCCTGCACCACCAAGTGCCGCAGCCACACCGTGTCCACGAACCAGCTGGGCCCAAAGCCCTCGCCCGTGTGTCCCAGTCGGATCTTGTAGATCTCGCCCACATCTGCCGCTTCCAGCTGTGCAAAGTGCAGGGTGGCGGCTGACGTGGCCCTGCCATCCTCCCCGGCCTCCCCCAGTGCTGAGCTTCAGTGTAGAGAGGTCCTGGCTCCCGCTCAGAAGTCTGAAAGTTTCCCCTCTCCCACTGTGTCTGGCCCTTCCCCAGGCTTAAGGAAAAACTTTTCTAACTCCTGTGGAGTTCATCTCCCTGCTTGTCCTCTCTTTCACCCTACTCTTGCTTCTGTATCCTGGCTTCTGCAGCTCCCTCACCCTTGCCAGGCCTGCGGTTAATCCCTTCTTACCTCCAACTCCAACCTGTTCACAATCCTGGGCCTCATTATTTCCTTAAAAACATACAGACAAGAGCCTGGCAGTGGTGGTTTCTCATGCCTTTAATCCTAGCACTCAGAAGGCAGAGGCAGGGGGATCTCAGTGAGTTCCAGGCCAGCCTGATCTACAGAGTGAGTTCCAGGACAGCCAGGGCTACACAGAGAAACCCTGCCTCAAAATAAAAATAAAAATAAAAAACAAAAAACAGAAACAACCAACCAACCCAAAACCACAGACAATATCTTCATGTGATCACAATTAGGAAGATACCATTTAGCAAGAAGCAAAGAAATGTGTTTCTTTGGTAACAAATAAACAAAATCCTCACCCATTTTCTCTGAGGTCCCCATCCTTCCCAATCACACAACCTTGGTTTACCAGACCCTTGAGCTCAGTGGGGGTCCAGGACTTAGCTGGCCTTGGTCCTACCCTGCCGTCCAGGTACTCTAGAGCTGTGCTGAGGTCTGACAATGAAATGAGCCCCAGAGGCTCCTAGGTCTGAACACCCAGTCTTGAGCTGGCATTGTTTGGAGGACTGAGAAACCTTTAAGAGGTAAGGCCCTGTTGAAGAGACTGAGTCACCAGGAGTGGACCTCAAGTTGTCATAGCCCGGCCACTTTCCCTGCTGCTTTCTGCTTGGCCACTGTGACGCAATGTGACCAGCTGCCTTACACCCTGCCACCATGCCTTCCTTGTCGTGATGGATACTATCATTCTTAAACCATAAATGGAAAATAAACCCTTTTGCCCTTAAGTTGATTTTTTCCAGTATTTTGTCATAGTAATGAGAAAAGAAATTAATACAAGCCATGAGTTCCCTTTAAGGACAAAGACCATCATTTGGAGTCTCTTCTCATGGGCTTAGGGCACAGTGGCTCCACCTCGGATTCACTGTCACTGTGTCATGTGTCCCGCATTCTCAGGAAGAGGGGTCTGAGGTTCAGACTTTGTGGGGAGCTCAACATGAAGTGTGCTTGGCTCTCCGGAGCACCTTGACGTTGAGCCATCTTCGTGTTTGACTCTTCTCAAAGTCAAGTTCCACCAGTCCTCCCATTTGAGTGCCAATGATCTGAGGCCCAAGGCTGCCCCGTGGTTCAGTGTCCTACCCTTTAATTCCAGACCCAGAAGAGGACACAGCTTTCCTGCCTTCACATTCTGAAACACAATGGAGCTAACCCACCTTTGTAAGGAAATCATCAAGCAAGATGGTGCCTAGGGCCTAGGTAAAGCAGACTTCCTCTTGTTACTCAGGGGATGGGAGCTGTGCACTGTTCAATTACATTTCTATGACTGCGTATCTGACACTGGCTCTTTTTATTGCTATGGGGACTGTGAAGCCAGCCAGGCAGTAATGACAAAGCTGGATGATACCGATGAGGAAGCTGAGGAGGTCCTGAAAGGTCAGATACATAGGCTTGGGCCTCTCAGTAGTGTATGAAGACATGTGACCCAATGAGGGCCCTGTGCCTGTAATCTTCCAGGCATTTGTGACCCTGGCCTGGCCCCAACTCAAGACCTTTCCTGGGCATTGGAGAAGGCTCTTCACCAAAGACCAAGTTGTTTGTGGTATAAAAACACACATGGACCAGCCAGCATGAGCATGCTTCCTCTACACACATGTCTGTGATGTACACGTGTGCTTGTACACATATGTACATCCACAAATGCTTTCATATCCAGCATAAAATGTGAAGTGGCCTCTGCACCCTCCTGCCTTACCAACAATGTGCTCACATTTATATCTTTTTTTTTCCTTCTAGGCAAAGACTTGCAGTATGAAGAGAGGAGACTCAAGGACATTAAAAACTCATTAGCAAACCCTGCTACTTCCCAGGGGCCTGCCTAAGAAATATGGACTTGTCACCAGTCTGGGAGAAGTTCAGAGTCAGAGCCATAGATAGGGAGTAGGCAGAGGGACCAGCCCTGGCGCCACCATGGGTGAAAGAACTAATCACTGCAGACTGGACAGTGTATTGGAATCACTGATTGAACTTCCAAGAGAAAGCTATCTCAGAGAACACACCCACTTCCAAAGACTGATTTGTCTAGTTTGGGGTATGAATGAGGCAGTACTTTTTCTCAAAGATCACCAGGTGACTCAAGTGTAAGGCCAGGAATGACTCCTACTCATTTCAGGCCCTCAAACTCAAGTCCAAGAAAGAAGTTACCATTCACGGGCACAAGGTAGAACACGGGCAAACATCCACATTTGCTCCTTCCCAGTTTAAAACTCTACACTGCTCATTGCTTGCAGGAATCCCCCAGGAACCCAAGGGAAGTTTAGTCCTCCAGGGAACATCTCCCATTCAGCTCGAGAGAGAGAGTCTGTTCTCCAGTGGGTGTTGGGTGAGGAAATAAGACTACCCAGGGCACCACCACAGTGACCGCTAGTCCTCTGTTGGCACCCCATTGCCTCACTCTCACACACCTGGAATATGTCCTTGGATGCCCGATCAAAAACTTTGGAGCGGCTGGAGAGGAAGAGTACTTCAGTCTTGCCTTCTTCACCATAGATCTGCACATAGACTCGGGAAGTGGTGCCTGCACCACCTACATCCCCTGTCCAAACCTCAACCTCGTAGTGGACCACTAGGTGGACACATACGGGAGAAATGGGTGTTTAGTAATAACAACAATGATAGCAATAAGCATTTCCCAAGCCCTTCCCACATGCACTTCCCAAGCCCATCCCGCATGCCTGATCCTTCAAGGCATCGTCTTCTCTAACTTTCCCAATGCACTGAGCCAACATTTTGCAGATGGACAAGCTTAGGCTCAGAGGACTTGAGTGGGTTGTGAAAATGGCAAACCTATGCAATCGACTGTGACATCTAGCCATCCATTGCAGCACATGCGTCCTTGGAGATCAGGAGTGAGGGGGACTTCATGCACCAGCGGGCACTGTTATCTGCCTGCCTGCTATAGTTTGTTCCCTCTAAGACTCAAACTAAAATCGAATTGCTATTATAAGATGTAGAGGCTTAAGAAGTGATCAGGCTGTGAGGGTTCAACCCTTCTGGCTGAGACTGAGTGTGTCCCCTTCTTTCTCTGTCCCTATCTGCCATGTTAGAATGCATCAAGAGGGCTCTCACCAGATGCCAGCACATTAGTACTGAACTCATGGGGTATAGGACTGTAAGCCAATTCATTTGTGTTCACCTCACATTATATAGTCTAAAATACTATAGGCTACTACTACTACTATACTATCACAATGCTACATTGTAGCAACAAAAATTAAATTAAATTACAAAGCTGCTGATGCTGGGCAGATACAACAGGGCAGGAAGACACAAACGTTGTATTTCTTTTCCTTCATTTTCGTAAAGGACAAGAGGTTGGAACAATCGTGCTCATTTAAATATAGGGACCTTTCAGAGCATGTCCTGCACAGAAAAGGCTGTGTGTGTTTTGAAATGATATTTATCAAGGTGTTAGAGAGTGGTGAAAGCGTGTGATTGGTAGGGAGCTGTAGAGGCATGCAAATGGAGTAGATGTTTCTCTCTAAAGGACTATGGCACCATGTGTCTACTGATAGGAGTACTCTAAGACTTGGTAGAAGACAATATTGGGATTGCTTTTTAGGTAAAGCTAGTTGTGTGTGTGTGTGTGTGTGTGTGTGTGTGTGTGTGTGTGTGTGTGTGTGTGTTCATGGAGTGTCATCCTCTATCACTCTCCACCTTAATTTTTTGAGACTGGGTCTTTTAACAAAATTTTAGCTTATCAGCTTAGCCAGTTGACTACCTGGCCAGCAAGCTCCCGAGACTCACTTTTCTCCTTTCTCTCTGACCCACTCAGCACTGGGATTGCAGACATGTACTGTCACACCTAGCTCTTTAGTAAATGCTGGGGATCCTAACCCAGCTGGCCGTGTTTGTTCAGCAAACACATGCCATTCTAGCTGACGGAGAGTCGCCTCAGCTTTATGTTGTTTCTTAAGAGAATTCCTGAGAAGAAGGCTATGGGAAGAAAGCTACAAGTATCTGCCCTCAGGAGAGATATGGATATACAATGGCCATGACAAAATGGGATGTGGGCCACAGCCTCTGGGCACCCTTGGGAGCCTCTGCCCTACCATGAGTGAGGGCTCACATCACGGATATTGGAAGACAGGGCCAGGGCCATCCTGACCTTCTGCTGCTCAGAAAAAGCTGCTCACAAAGCCTGTCTACTTGCCCTACCACCACCCTCTCACCTGCTCCATCCTCCCTAGAGTTCCTACTTCCCTATCAGGCAGTCTGCTCACTTTCTCACAAGGACACGACTTTGGTCTGTTTTGTTAACAGCTACCTTCACGAAGCCCAAGGTAGGACTGGCTGGAGAAACCTCGATAGACATTTATTAAAAGAAAAGTCCGACCTCCTCTGTTGGTTTTCCTAAGGAAAGATGTAGACTATGCCCCACATTTTGCCACAGGGTTGAGAATATACATTTCCTGTTTTTCCTTCTTCTGTATTTCTCCAGGATAAAAGTTCTATCCACTGGGTCCTCACCTTTGTCATCTGTGAAACGAGCTCTTGTTGTCTTCCAGACACACAGTGCTAGAGACCACAGGAATGCACCCTCCCCCCACACACACACCACTGTGTCTCTTTTCCCCACCACAGGGAGACAAAACTCAGTCACCACGTGGCCTGCCTTCCTTTGGCCCCTTCTTCCTCTGATTCTATCCTTCCTCCTCCCCCACTGAACAAGGGAGCAATGCTGATGTGCAGAGGGCCCACCCAGCCTCTTTCATACATTTCTGGATCTCCACGACCTCGCTGGGGTAAAGCTCCACCTCCAGACGCCCGTCAGCCTGGTTCTTATCCAGCCAGCGGTTGGCAGGGAAGGTATACTGCTTGCCTTGGCGGGGCACTCGGATCTGGACGCTGCCCAGGAACCAGCCCGCATGCATGCCTGTGCTGTCGTGCCCAATCACCAGCCTGTTGATCTGGAAGGAAACTCCAGGAAGGGTGTGTGAACAACAGTGTGCAGAAATAGTCAAGCCTCCACCTCCATCTCTCTGACTACTGGTGCAAAAAAAATCTCCCCTCAACTGGGGCCTCCAGCACCTTGGGAGAAGGCTCTGATCTGGCCTGTCCCGGCAATCAGGAACCTGGGGAACCGCCTACCCAGGTGGGCGTTTCCTGCCCAGAGGCTCCACCCCCTCCTCCTCCTCAGTCTAACTCACTTCCACCTTCAGCTGTGAGTAGTGGGCAGAGTTGGCAAAGACTTTGGAATCTGTCAGGTACTTTAAAACAAGCCTGTAGCCGCGGGAGCAGTTAAGCGCTCCACGAGTCCGACAGCTGCCACTGCTTTACTTTGCCTTGATTTGAAGTCGTACAGTGGTGCACATTTCTGTAACATTTCTGTAACATTCCTTGCCATTTCCTCCCTGTAGGGTGAGAGAATTTGCAGACAGCCTCTCCTAACAGGGTGGTTCTGTATCCAATCCTCCTCTTACTCTTGGACCCGGGGAACATTGTTCTCTGTCTGTGAACAGTCTAAGGTCCCTTGCTTCGCTACTTGACACGGTGACATCTTTGCCTTAGGCAACTAGGGGTGAGAGCTCAGATGGCCCCATCTTCGTCCTTACGTGTATTTGCTTTCTCAGGGTTCGAACAGCTTTCATTTTTGTGGAAATGTTGTATACAGGTTCAACTTAACAATAGATGGGATGAGCAGACGGCCTCTAAGAACCCTTCCAGCCTTGACTTTTTCTCTGTAGTGCTTTTGGGGTGGGGCGTGGGGGGTGGCACTACCTATGTCTGATGCCCAAAGTCCACATTTAGAAAACTGTCCACTCAAGCCCTGGTTTTTGCTTTCACACGTACTAAGGGCCTCTTTGCAGCTGTTGGGGAAACACCGTCACAGCTCTCACAGCTGAGTTTATGGAGCATAAGCCCCTGAAATTGCTCAGTTTTCAGGTTATAAAGCCTGGGAGCCCTCCAGATGCCTGACCAGACAGAGGAGAATGCCATTGCTTTTCTGTGATGCTGGGACTGTCACAGTTCCAGGGAGAGAGTAAGGAAGGGTTAGGACAGGGGCAGGTGTCTGTTGTCAGACATGACTGGAAGCTCCCAGAAGACAAGAACTGTCTCTCAGTTCTACATCCCCTCAGACTGGAGCGGAGTAATTGTTGAGCGGTGTGCACTGAGGCCTGACTGTAAGTGGGTGGGTATTCTAGCAGATTCAATACTAATAATAATCCCATGGCATCTCCATCACTGGGATGAGACAACTGATAAAGACAAGGTTAAATAACTTGCACATAGCAAGTCTGGAAATGCTAGGCTCCCAAGCCCTTGCCACACTCTTCACTGAGGGAGTTTCACTAACATGAGGGCAAGTCTCCATGGCCTTCTACTGTCAACCCCCTCCCCTCAGGCACACAGAAATCCTTCAGTAAAGGGAAAAAATTATCATTTCATAATTATTAATTTATCTTAAAATGTAAATCTAGCCGGGCGGTGGTGGCGCACGCCTTTAATCCCAGCACTCGGGAGGCAGAGCCAGGCGGATCTCTGTGAGTTCGAGGCCAGCCTGGTCTCCAAAGCGAGTTCCAGGAAAGGCGCAAAGCTACACAGAGAAACCCTGTCTCGGAAAAACCAAAAAAAAAAAAAAAAAAAAAATGTAAATCTATTTGAAGTTCATTCACCTCAAGGGGTAAATGACTACAAGACCTTTCCCTAGAGTACAGGTTAATGAGAGAAGAGGGTTCACATGAAAGAGGGGGAAGCCCACAGGCGAGGAGGGGCAGGCATGATGAGGTCACAAAGGGCATGCCCCACCCCAGTGCTCATCACGTGACATTTGGAGACGCATACTCAAATCCAGAATTGGGAGATATTTTATCCCTTCCCTTTGGTTCTTCCTTCTCTCTTTTTCCTCCCTGAATCCAGCATCCCCCTCTCCAGCATCCATGCTCCATCTATGTTAACCCAGGACTGTAGGTAAAAATGTTGGGGGTAACGTTACTAAAATTGTGTATTACAGCCTCAAAGATACTCTACAAGCGTAACTACTGCTCATGTATCTGCAGCTGTTTGTCCATGGGGGAAACAAAATACTCTCTAGCAACTGTTAAGAGTGTGGTTCTTTTCCTTCAAAATGGGCTCACCCATGTGCACATCAGTGCAGATGTGAATGTGTATGTGGACACATGTGGGCCAATGTAGGCACATGGGGAGACAATGTCACCTGATTCTGGGATGGACACTTACAGTTCCAATGTTCAGGGTCTCCAGTGTGAACTCATCTACCCGGCCACGTTCAAAGTAGTCTTTGAGGTTGTTGTCGGAGACAAGAAGAACTTGCTTGATGGTGTCAGATTTCTCTCCATAGAGCTTGATGTACACCCTAGAATCTGTGCTGGCCCCAGAGACATCCCCGGTCTTCACACTGATGTGATAGCGAAAGTCTGAACATGCCAAGGCAGAGAGAGACAGGAAGTTAGTGCAGGTCATGCAAGGATCGAGGTGTTGGAAAGAGGGGACAGTCTACAACCGGGGAAGACCTAGGCTAGGAGTCAGGACACTGGGACCTGGAGCCTGGAGCCTGTAACTGGTAGTATAGGGGCTCCCTCCATCTCTGTGGAGCCCCCTCATCTATAAAACCAGGGCCCTGCCTCTTCCTGTTCTGTAGTAGATGGCTGTGCTGAAGGTAGGAAAGTAACTTTTAGACAAGAACACCCACATTCCAGAGTCTTGAAGCATCTCCAGAAATCCCCTGATCCAGCTTCTGATGGGTGAGGAACCAGCGCCCAAGGCAATCGAGCTTTCCAGTACTTATCACGTTGGGCAAACATTCTATGCTATTATTGCTAAGTACTCTCATCCCAACCTTATGGGCAAAGGGTGTAGAGCTCAGGTCAGATGTTTGACACAAGATGGTAACAATAAAGTCACCATCCAGAAGTAAAATCTTGGTATGTATTTAAAGCTGCTCCCTCCCCTCATAGGATACCATGCAATGTTATCCCATTTTATCTCCCAGAAATCTCTGCACCAGCCTGTGTGCAGGATAAAGAACACCAGAGGAAAACCTAAGTTATGGGACAACACCAGCCAAGCTCTAACTGTCCAGGCAGGCTCCAGGGCGTGTTTCTTAGACAAAGAAGAGCATGTTAAAGGCCAGTCACTCATTGCTCCTGTAGGCTCAGGAAGAGCATCCTACTGGGATGCAGTCTAGAGAAAATAAGCCAAGACCCCATGCCTGGGGCATCTGCAACAGAGCTCCCCTGGGGCCATCTGCAGCCACCTGTCAGCTCAGCTCCACCAGGGACATCCATAGGCACTGGGAGAAACAGATTGCTGTGGGATGGTCTGTATGTCAAATGTGTTGCTGATTGGTCAATAAATAAATCACTGATTGGCCAGTGGCCAGGCAGGAAGGATAGGCAGGACTAACAGAGAAGAGAATTGAGGTAACAGGAAGGGAGAGAGACACTGCCAGCCGCCACCATGACAAGCAGCATATGAAGATGCCGGTAAGCCACGAGCCACGTGGTAAGGTATAGGTTTATGGAAATGGATTAATTTAAGATATAAGAATAGTTAGCAAGAAGCCTACCACGGCCATACAGTTTGTAAGCAATATAAGTCTCTGTGTTTACTTGGTCGGGTCTGAGCAGCTGTGGGACTGGCAGGTGAGAGAGATTTGCCTTGACCGTGGGCCAGGCAGGAAAACTCTAGCTACAACAGATGGCTTTGCTGCTGAAAGATGCAGCAGGAACCAGAAGACTTCTTCCTTGTGTCCTTTCCTATATAAACCTTTCCAAGGCTCTGACTAAGAGCAGGAGGGTGGGTGCTCTGTCTACACAGTGGAATGGGAGCCTGCTGCAGTGGGAAGAGCAGCAAGCTAAGGTAGAGACGTTCTGGGAACTGATCCCGGTTCCATCAACAACCAGAGGCCTGAGGGTTCCAGCCATGGGGAACATATCCTCTTATCGTAAACATGGGTGACCTCTTCTCATGAGCTCCTTCCTAGTTCTTAGGCTCTGTGACACTGAGCGCTACACTGGATGTTCTAGTTCAACTGTGTGATCTGACCTTAGTAAAGGTAAATGTTAGTATCTACGTCTTCCAGGCCTTGGTTTCCCCTAATGACAAATGGACAATGTTAGCTCTGCCTCCCTCTGGGGTTAGTGTAGGGCTCAGATGGAGTTACACCAGGGAAACATGGAGTGTTGCACTGCTGGACTCTGGAGGTGTGTCTCTTTTAAACATTATCTAAAGTGAATGATCAGACCACAGCATCTGGACACGTATCACTAGTAAGGAAAACTCCAGGGCTCCACGATAACACTCAGCAGTTTAAAAGTCCTCATTCAACAGTCCCTTCAAAATGCATTTCTGCTCACAAACCAGGGTCCCCGTGCCTGATGCCATCAGCTGGTACTATTGTTCCTGTTGCTCTGCTGACCCATACTCATTAGGGCCTAACACCATGGCCATGCTTGGACGGTGCATTCAAGCACAGACACACGAGAAGTTTCCAGACCTCTTTTCTCCACCACCCTGTGCTGCTTTCATGAAACAAAGTGAAGAATATGTGTCTTCTCTGAAGGTCTAGGTCCTGTTTAGCTGAGGAGGCACCTGACATGTCCTTAGGACACCCATCACCTGGTCATCGGGACAACTCACTCTTGAGTGTGGCATTACTGTCACTGGGTAGCAGCTCTCGGACCAGCTGTCCATCATCCTTGTCCTTGTCCAGCCACCTTGAGAGAAATGAGGCAGGATGTTAGTTCTCTGAGTGGAACAGGCAACACTCCAACCATCACATCCCTCATGCAGTCATCAGGAGGCCCGGAGTTTGGAGTTCAGCAAAAGAAAGTGGGTCTTTGAGATCTCCTAGCAAAGTATTCCAACCTAGACCAGAGGAAGACTTTCTGGAGAAGGCTGACAGCTGGCTGAGATTGGAAAGATGACAAGATGTTGGCCAGGAAAAGAGAGAGGAGCAACCTGAGGGACAAACAAAGCCTGGGATGGAAGTCCAAGCATTGCTGAAAGGCCCATGCAGATGGAATACAGCAAGTGAGAGACAGGGTTGCCAGTAAATGAGGATGGGCAAGGACAGGCCACAGGACCATGATGAAAAGCCAGTTATTGTCAAACACATCTTCTCAGGGTCAACTGTGTGTGCCGCTGGGACAGGGCTCTATCTGGGAGAAAGTGGACAGAAAGGACGCTAGGATGACACAGCTCAGGCTACTGACAGCCTACAGCATGACCAAGAAGATGGCATAGACTCAATGAGGCACAGAGGGTAGCCTTGAACAAAGGAAGTGCTACCAGGATGCAGAGAAAGGAGAAGAACCTGTGGTGAGGAAGCTGAACTGGAATCTTCAAAGATGGAGATTTGACTGCAGGAAAAGACCAGTCCATGTTTTTCAGGGCTCAGGGTTGATATCTATGCCTCATCAATATGTCATACTGAGCAGTGGCTCCAACCCTCTGTTGGCTGTCCCCCAGAGGAAGAAATGGGGGACATTCACCTGCAAGGCATCTTTCCCTTAGAACACAGAGGCCAAGCCAGAAAAGTAAGACTATCGTGCAAGCACGCATTGTATATATCCTATAGGGAGGTTAGTTTGTAACCCAGTGCCAGTCACTGCTCTCTAGGGTCTGGCTTCTTAAACTGCGGAGCATGACCCTACAGAGAGCCGTGGAACTCAATGCGGAATTTGTGAAATTGGGGAAACAGTGACGAGGTTCTGATTCTGATGTACAACAATCCAAACCTAAAGAAAAAAGGGTGAAAAATCCAAGGTAGTGGTGCTTGCCAGTGCTGTGCGGGTGACGTCACTCGGCTCTGAGCACACAGCACCCTCACTTTCCCTGCTAGTGTAACCACATGCAACGCCAATGTAACCTGGAGCTCTTGGCCGACCATTGTGTCATGTTACGAATCACAGTGTTTTTACACTCTACATATAATTTTTTCTGCTCTTCTAGAAACATAACTGTTTCATCATGAAAATAAAGACCTTTACTATTTTTCTACCATCGTTCCTTAGGAAATGCCAAATTAGAATATCTATATTTGATTGTGTTAGAATATTTAGTTTTTATAATTGTTGTTTGAGTTTCCGGCTTGAGTTTGACTTAAAAGATTATCAAATGAATGTTGCCTTGGGATTAAAGTAAAATTTCCAACCATTTCTGAAATGATCCCAAGCATTCTTCTGCCATTTTGTACTATCTGTTTCTGGAAAGCAGAGCTATCAGCATTGACAGGTGGAAAATCAAGGTATCCATCAGTTCTGAGAAACATTCAAGATACTCAGCATTCTGCAGAATCAAACATTCAGCAAATATTTAACTTTTTCTGTAAAAAACAGATCAATAAATATAACCACCTCATTAGCAAAATAGCTAATTAACTAAAAGCAACTAAATAAAAAAATTAATTAAAAATTTTGATTTTTGTCTCTAATAAATGGTAAAATTATTTGTATATCAAAGAGTTGTAACAGATTTCTTTATGATTTATTATACATAATAAATGTTTTCTTTGTTAGCAATGTTAGCTATTTTATTGACCTAGACACCTAGGATCACATATACATTTCTTGGGCAAAAAGGGACCATGAGTGGAAAAACTAAGAACTTTGTGTTAGAGAATTGCAGAGACGAAGGCATTTTTGTCTAGAACGCGTATCTCCCTACTTTATGCCTTGGTGCTTGTCCTCAAAGCCCATCCCTTCACGATCCTGGAGGGTAGAGCTTTCTAAGCCTGTGACGACGCAATATGCAATATTATAATAAAACATATCTCTTACATGCTAAGAGACTAGAGCTTTTGCCGGCTCTCACAGGCAGGGTTAATAATACACCCTGAGGTCACTTAAGACTGCTGTCCTGTTGTGTACAGTCCATTTGTTTAACTTACCTATAAGAAAGCAATGTAACAACCAACCTTACTTGCCTTGGATTTCCCATTAGCTTTTACAACCTAAGCTATGCATATCTGTAATCTTAAATTATCGACTCTTCCATGTTGCTGACCCAAGAGTAATACATGTGTGTTTATATGTATGTATGTTATGATAATTATTTGCTGGAAACAGAAAATAGGCTGAAAGCAGCCTTATAAAATGAATATCTACCATAAATGCTGGAAGCAGCATTTGGATATATGGCTTGGTAGTGTTCGCTTGTAAACTGGGTCATCTGGAATAAATGACTTAATCCCTTGTAAGACTCTATATCCCTCATGTGATGCTTTCTGTGTTGTTTGATAAAGAGAGAGCAAAGCCCTTTTCTAGGGACATGCAGACTTAGAGCCAGGAACAGACAAGTTCACAAGACAGTATTCAGGCAGACACAGATTCAAACACACGCAACAGACAGACTGGAACAGCAGGAAATACTGGGAAGGAGGAGTAAAGAGTTCAAACTGGGCTCTCTCTAGATTAAATTGTACCGAGGGTCAGCTTTTTGATTTAGTTCCCTTGATGCTGTACCTATGCATTATTGGTGACTTGAGTTTGTCATTAATGCATTCAAACCAACACATAAGCCTGTAAAGGAAGCCAGGGCCTACAGTTCATGAAGGAAGCCAAGGTGCCACCTCCTCCCTGCCCCTTCCGGCATGTAGCTCAGGCCTCCTGAATAATGACCCCTTCCCAGGGCCAATGAGATAACCCAATGCTTTCCTCAGCTCTTCTTACTTATTTCATACCCAAATCCCAAGGGCTCCCACTCCCCGGGGACCTTGCTGTCAGCTTGTATTAGCAAACACTAAAATGTTATTCGTTTATGTAGGCTTTAGGGCTGTGGTTCAGAACACTGGAAAGATGAAGCAGAGAGTTCCAGACACATAGACTCAGATTCATGGTGTCATCCTAAGCAATGGTGACAGAGGATTTGGGAACCACAGACTGTTACCTACCATCCCTTAAATTGAACCATTGGGACTTTCCCTTTCTCTGTCTTGTAAAGTCACTGATGGCTCCCATAGTCACAGAGCCCATAGGAGAGATGGCTGGGACGTTGTCTGGCCATGAATGGAAGCAGATAGGCCACCAGTCATCAGAAAATCTCACCTATTATTCCTTGTCTCCTCCATTTATCTATCCCCAGCCCCTCCCAAGAGGTAAAAGGAAACTATGACACATGCTTTTGTTGCTACCCAAATACTTAGAGGTATTAATAGACATAGTTTTAAAAAGCTATTTCCTTTCAGCTTCAAATGCTTCAACCTAGTTTTGCCATGAGGTGTTGCTAAATGGATGTTAGCATGCTGGTAGCTTCATGACTCTTTCCCTGGAGCTCACAGGAGTGTGCACACTACACACACACACACACACACACACACACACACACACACACACACACACTTAAAATAGCTCAAAACTACTTTGCCCTCCCTACTATGGGAGTTACACAGCTCAGATGAAGAATGAATCAGTGTGTGGGCTCAGGCCCCAAGTTAATCAGGTAGTGTGCTCCTCCCAGGCATTAGCACAGGTGAGTGAGAGCCAGTGGGGTTTCACAAAACACTGATATTTCTCCTTGTTCTAAAATGCCTCTATTGGCAACTTTAGGAATCACCAGGAGCTGCTGGTTGTGCAAGGAACGCTTCAGAAAAACAGTGCAGAAACTTTTCCTCACTCTTGAGAGAAGGAAATGCAAACAAAGTCAGATACCTTGAAATAATGGAACCAGGCAAGAAATGTGGTCACATTATTCAAACAGAAATCCAGGCAGGTGGTGGTGATGTATGACTTTAATCCCAGCACTCAGGGAGGCAGAGGCAGGTGGATCTCTGTGAGTTCGAGGCCAGCCTGGTCTACAGAGTGAGTTCCAGGACAGCCAGAGCTACACAGAGAAACCCCTATGTCAAAATAAAAATGACAAAACAAAAAAATCCAACTTGTATCCATATTTCATTCTACATCGGGCTAATCCTCTAACAAGTCACTTATATTAAGGAAATGTCAGGGTGTTTTTGGTTGGTTGGTTGGTTGTTTTTTTTTTTTTATGAGAAAAACCATCATGTTGGCACTAGATGTCCCCTGGAGTGCCTCTGCCCAGCAGGGGCGGGGTAGAAATGTGAGACTCAGGTCTGCACACCTCCTGCAAGGCCACTTCCTTCCTCCACCAAGTGCCGCTCTGAACCGCTGTTTCCCTCACTGCTCCATGTAAGAGGATGAGTCTTTCTCTGGCACCAGCTGGAAGAAAGGAAGGCAGAGGACATGTGTACCTGAGGCACGGGAACTCGACGTTGTCGCTCTCGGGCTGGCCTTCCTCTCTCACCAGCACCCTGTCCAGGTACCAGCCGCTGCCCGAGCCTTTGCCATCGTGTCTGACCCTCACTCGCCTCACCTTCCTCATAGTGACAGACTCAATGGTGAACTCATCGGCCTTTGGGAAAGAAAAGACAGCAAAGTCACGTAGACAGTGCCTCCCCTGAGACCCAACACCAGCACACTCCAGATAGTCAAAGGCAGAGCTGAAAGGATGAGCTCCAGTTCTTTCACGGGGACACACAAGCTACCACAGGGAACAGAAATATAAAATACATACAACCATGGTCTCCTTACCCCTCCCCAGGTGGACCAAAGCCTACCTACAACCTCCTGCTCAGAAGGGCTTTACCAACACAGCCTTCAAATGCACACCCTTGAGTTGGCTCAGTCTTCTACTTGAATTCTCTCGTGCCAAGAAAAAGGGTGAATGGAGGAAGGAGGAGCAGAGAATCTACAAATTCCTTCTACCCATACATCCCCCACTTCACATCACTGAAACGACTCTTTCCTGGACATCTACTGTGTGCTGAGGACCACATCTGACCCTGTGCAGCCTATCAGGTCTCCATAATCTCCACAATGGCCAGGCACAGGTTGGCATCCTTGCCCTCATTTAGATACAAGCAAAGTGTGGCGTAGGAGAGGGCCATGAGTGGTCTAAGGCTGACTTTGCCTAGACCTATTTGATACTTTCTCCACAGCCCTTTGGCCCAGATTAGAGCCACGTAATGGTTGTGGTGACCTAGGGGGATACCTGACACATTGTATTGTGGCTAGCAATAGATCTCAGTTCTTTCACATCCATGTCTGGTGTTTTTCTTGGTTTCTCGAAGGAAGAAATGAAGGAAGGAAAGAAGGAAGGAAGGAAGGAAAGAAGGAAGGAAGGAAGGAAGAAAGAAAGGAAGGAAGGGATGATATGAACAAGCTTCCCCCAGTGACCATGACTAATAGAAAATGTGTATTGTCTTCTATTTTCTCCCAGCCTGGATCCTCTAGGATACACTTGAGATGCCCATCATCCTTCCCAACCTGAGGGGAGGGTAGGAGACCACAATTTCTCCATGGTGGCTCTCCAGCTTCTAGCTGCACAATACTGGGAGCCTTGTAGTTGCCATCAATGTTAGCAAATGACAGTGAGCCAAATTTGCTCAAGGATCCAATCAACCAAATGTTTCTGTGTCCTTCAAGTGGCTCCTACCTGGAGTCCCTAGGACCCCACTCCTCTCATCCAGACAGATGTTCCCTCATTGTTGAGGTCCTGACACCTGCCGTCAGCTCTACTTTGAACGAAGATAGGAAGACAAAGCAGGGTGGGCTGGGAGGAGGGCGGCTCATCACTGCAGCTTACATTGCCTTTTTCAAACAGGTCGGTGTTATTCCTGCAGTTGTAGAGTAGTCGCTCCCCGGTGTCCCCCACATCACCAAAAAGGCAGAGGTAGACATTGGCATCTGTCCCCGCACCTTCGAGTTCCCCTGTGCATACAGTCACACGGTACCGGGCCACTGACAGACAGAAAAGGGGACACCATTGGCTGGCTGCCTCTGCATCCACCTCTTTCAGCTCTTACCTGGGATGACCTCGTCCCTCAACTCAACTTCCCAAACCCCACTGCAGGGAGCCACTTGGGAGCTGACTCATGCTAAGTCTTGGTTTAGACAGATCAGAGGCTCTTCATGTCTGTCAATCATCAGAAACCCATGGGAAATGTTTATAAGAATTCAGATTTCTGAGGCCAGCTTCAGACTTCCCACACCTTAATTTCCAGAGGGAAGACCCTTAAAACTGAGTTGTTGATGAACCCCCGTGGAGTCTGAGGGAAGGAAAAGTGGCACTTAGAACTAGTGTTCAGTGGAAATGGAGAGGAAGCAACAGGTAGGTGATGTAATTTAAAGGCGCTTCTTGATGATAGACCAGACAGGTAGTCAAGAGAAAGAGAAATCATGTTTTGGTCTTGGCAGCTAGTGGATAGAATTGCTGGTAAGGTGGAAGAGAGCTGTGGTAGGGGTGAGTTTGGGGATGGAAATCAAGGTTCTGTTCTGGTCACTATACATTTGAGATGTTAGTTAGATGTTTACAAAACGAAAGTCAAGATGGCAGTTAAATACATCTGGAGGGCCCAGGTCTGGTGATAAGACTTTAGTCATCATAGTAGATGCATTCCATTTAAAGCCATGAAATCTGGTAGGAGCAATGATGAGGAAGATGTAGACAAGGATTGAAAGAATATTTGAAGATAAATGGTTCCAAGCTCCCCAAATTTGAGTTAAAAACATTAATCTGTATATTTGACATTTTATATAAAATGAACTCTGAATAGGAAAAAAATCCAAAGAGATTTCCTTGTAAACACATCATAATAAAACTTCTAAGAACCAAAGACAAAGAAGAAATCTTAAAAAGGAGCAGCAGGAAATTGAGCACAAGGGATACACCATAAAAATTAACCAACAACTTTTCATCCAAAACTATGGAAACCGGAAAGCAGTGGGATGCTTTCAATAAGTTGAAAGAAAACGACCATTATCCAAGGATTCTATATCCACTAAAACTACCCTTCAGGGATGAAAGAGAAATTAAAGCATTCCAAAACAAACAAGTACTTCAAGAATCTTCCATCACTAAAAGGCATTCTCTGTAACAAGTATTAATGGGAGATCTTCACATTAGACAGTAACTTGAATTCACTGGAGTATTATGAATCATGAGAAGAGATAAAGCGATAATGGCAATGATACTGTACATGTATTTTTCCATTTTTAATACCTGTCTTCTCACATTTTATATAAAAACACAACAGTAGAGAACAATAACTATAAAAACGCACTGGTGAGTCTTTCATATGTAAAAACAAAATTTCAATATAGGGTATCACATATCCTAGGCAAAGATACAATTTAAATGACAACAACTGTGTGTAGGAAAGTGCATGGGGGTGAAGTCTTATATATCACTAAAATTAAAGTTGACGTTACTTTGAACTAGGTTGTTCTAAGTTAAACTGTGGATTGTAATTTAGGGGAGACTATTTAAAGTAACTGAAATAATATGTAGTAAAAGAAGCAACAAAGAAAGAGAGATGGTATTTTATAAAATCTATGTAATGCTAAAGGAGATAATAATGTAAGAATTGAGGGAGCCAAAAATACAAGCTATAGAAAACATATGACAAATGTAAATCTTACCATATTGGTAATTACATTAAATGTGACGTATTGTTTGTAAATGGACTTAGTGTTTCAAAAACAGTAGACTACAGTGGGCAGCCTGCAGAGATGGAGGCCAATGATGCTACACACAGCCAGCCAACGTAAGATGTATTGTTGACATAAGGAGGGCCTCTAGGAGCTTCACAGGCTTCGAAGAAGGTCCACAGATATATTGAGGCAGCAAAGAGCTTGAGGGTTTATGGTTGGTAAGGGGTGAGATTGGAGTGAAATGATCCTGTAATAGGCCAGGTAGCACAAAATTCCCACCAGGGCCGAGGGACAGAGGACCCATGTATCCCACCAGCCTGCTTAGGTATGAGGCAGAAAGGACAAGAAAAATGAAACAGTTGAAAACTGTCATTAGTTGAATAATCAAAAGGAAATCTGCTATACAGAGACTGTCCAAATGGATATGGATCTAAATATCTCCTCACAAAGAGATAAACTTTAGATCCTGCAGCATAAATAGGTTGAAAGTAAAGAATGACTACCAAAACTGACTTGTGGTGAAACAGACTCATAGAGTAAAAAGATTGAATAATTAAAATAAACTACCCACAAAGAAAAGCCTGTGTCCTTACTGCGTGTCTTACCACAGAAATCTACTATACATTTAAAGAAATTTTTTTTTTCTGAAGAGTGTGTAACAAGAAAAGAGTAGGTATATTAATGTACTTTTCTTCTAGTTATGACCAAATACCTGATGAGAAGACACTTAAGGGATAAGATGTTTATTTTGGTTCAGGGGACTCAGCCCATCCTGGCAGAAAGGCATTTAGAAGAGTGCTTTCAGCTGTGACGGCAGGAGCATGAAGTTGCTCGCTCACCAACGGATGGGCTCAGGAGCAGCGATGTGAGTGCTCATGTTCTGTTCCCTTCCTCCTTTTCCCTCTATTGCTCTGTCCACCCTTTGGCCCATGTGATGGTTCCACTCCATTCTGTGTGGGCCTCTCTCAATCTGGGTAGGTCTCTCTCCCTTAATCTTCTCTAAAATACCCTCAAGACATATCCAGAAGTGTGTGTCAGTCTCCATGGTGATTCTAAACCTAGTCAGATTGATGATGAAGATTAACCATCACAAATCCACTCCTTGTCAACTTGACATTTAAACACATCTCTGTAATCCATAATGCTCTACCCTTGACCAAAAGGCCTATCTGTGCCCATCTCATAACGCCAAATGTATCCACTCAAACTTCAAGTGGTACCACAATCCTACAATTCCATGAGTAGGCCCTTACATCTGAGGCACACTTACTTTTGTCCGGGTGCAAGGTCCTTGATTCGCTTTAATGTCACTAATACCTTTTAACATTTGCAGCCACACTGTCCACACCTGCCTTGTCTGTGACCTTAACTAGATTCACACTCCTTTTCTTTCCAAACTATGTGGGTTTTTTTTTTCACTTCTTTCTGGTCCACTTTTTGCTTTGAATTCTCACTAAAGACCTCACTAAATGCAGTGAGCAATAAACCACACCAGAGCCTGCATACTATACTCGTTTGAAGTTTCTTCCCATCAAGTAAGTTACTCCATTGCTTTTTTTTTTAATCCAGCCCCACCTGAGTTTTCAGGACATAGGTAGAATGCAGCCAATTTCTGGGTCAGAACATAACATGCATGGCCGCTAGCTCCATTCTCGACAGCATCATTATTTCCTTCTGAACCCTCCTAAGTATAACCTTGTCCATTAACGTTTCTATTGACACCCTGGTCTTCCTTTCTCCTGCTGGAACAGCTTACAGAATTCTGGGACTTCCCCAGCCTTCACTTCCAAACCCATCCATATTCCTTCCTCAAACCAGTTCCAAGGCTTAGGAACCACATGCTCAGGTTTCCCACTACAACAGAAACAGCCTTACTCCTAGGTGCCAATTTTCTATATTAGTTGTTTCTCTCATTGCTGTAGCCAAACACAAAAGCAAGTTCATGAAGCAGAGGCTTACGTTGGCTCACAGTTTGGGAGAATATAGCCCTTGGCAGTGGCTCGTGGTGGTGGCAGCCAGAGTGTGAGGCTGCCCGTTCAGACTTGATGGCACAGACAGCAGCAACAAGCCAATGCTTAGACCACCTTTTTTCTTTTCCCTCTTTTGTTCCATCTAAGCCCTAAACCCACACGATAACATCTCTTCAATGAGGGTGACCCTTTCCTTCTTAGTTAATCCTCTCTGAAATGGCTTAAAGATACACCCAAAAGAACCAAGTTTGTAACAAAGGTTAGTAATCATCTTAGGGAATTCATTTTATGAAGCCCACACATTCTTGGTACCAAAGCTGGCAATGACATAATAAGAAAATAAATCTATAGACCAGTATCTTTTATGAATATAAATGCAAAAATTCTCAACACAATAGCTGTAAAACCAAATATTGCAATGCAGATAAAGAATTATACACTATGGAATTCTGCTCAGGCAGGTGTCTGAGGAACCCAGTGGCCCAGACTGACCAGCCAGGCCCACAGTCAGGCCTTGGGTTGGCCCACCCTAACATCTAACTTATCTAGGACCTGCTGGAGCTCGTGAAGGGATTGGTCCTATAGAACAATATTTGCAGCATCTCCGTGGCTCAGAGTGGCTGTGGGATATCTTAGAGTAGTTTTGGTGAGGATCCAGTGATGATGGTGTAGCAGAAACCAGAGGCCTTGAACCAGACCAATGACTCATTGTAATGAACATTTGCTAGTAAAGATGATTGGACAAAAGGGTGTACTATGTGAGACCACTCCCAATGCCACCAGGACAAATGAAGAGGGGTTGGAGAGGCAGGAAAGATGGAGGAGTGAAGAGTGGGTTTTTTGTTTTGCTTTTTGGTTGTTTGCTTGATTGCTTTGTTTTGGTTTGATTTTCTAAAAATGTTCTTCTGCGGGGACACTGCAGGGGTGAGGGGAGGATATTGGGAGACTGGGAAGTGAGTGGAGTTAGGGTGCATGATGTTAAATGCCCAAAGAATCAATAAAGAAATTATGTTAATTAAAAAATTATACACTATGAATCAGTGTGATGGTAAACTGGAAATAGATCTATCTCAAGATCCAGCTACACCACTCTTGAGCATATACCCAAAGGACTCTACATCCTACTACAGAGACACTCGCTCATCCACGTTCATTGCTGCTCTATTCACAATAGTCAGAAATTGGAAACAACTTAGATGTCCATCAGTAAATGAATAAGTAAAAAAAAAATGCTGTACATTACACAATGGAATATTATTCATCTGTTAAAAATGAAACCATGAAATTTTCAAGTAAATATATAAGGCTAGGGAAAAAAATCCCTGAGTGAGGTGACCCAGACCCCAAAAGACAAATATAATATGTGTTCTGTTATATATAAATTTTAGCTTTTAAGCCTTTGATAGGCATGCTACAATCTGTATAATCACAGAGATTATCTATAGAGCAAGGGACTAGGGGCAGGAATGATCTCGAAAGGAGGGGTAGAAAACATCATTATGGAGAGACTGGAACAGGAGGATTGAATGGAGAGGAGGAGGGAAGAAGTCGGTAAGAGAGGGACAATGAGGAGGAACAACTGATACCATTTGAGTGCCCATATGGGAACCTGCTCCAATAGAAATGTCATTTATATAGATATGAAATCTAAATGGAGTCACCAAATAACAGAAGAGACAAAGCCCCAACTAGACATCTTTTGCCACCAAGTGAAACATCCAGTGCCAGGAATGAGTTACATATAGCTGAATTGTTGGCTAAGGGGACCCCATGAAAATCTCCAAACAACTCAGACTGTTCCAAGGCTATTGGTTCTCTACACGAACTGACGGCAAGGCCCTAGTGCTGGAGACAACACCTATATAACTCCCTGAACATGAAGAAGTTGAGCTGGTGCCTCACTATCACCGGCACCCCTACTGACTACCATTTATGGCGCTGGAAGGTACTCTGTATGCTACCAGAGTAGAAAGGTAAACATCAACCCAGCTATAAACCCTGTGATCTACAATGGTGACCTGCCTGTGTGACACTATGATGCAATAGTGGTACAAACGATGTGGGAGTAGCCAACCATTGTCTTATTGGATTGAAGGTTATTCCATGAGATGGAACCCAAGCCTGAAACTACTCAGGTGACCAAGAACCTGAGACTAGATAGGCCACAGACTTAGGGAAAAGCCAAATATTATTGTTCTACTAAAGGAACATAACAATAAAATGACTCCTGATGACATTCTGCTATACCCATAGATCAGTGTCTCACTCAGCCATCATCAGAGAAGCTTCTTCTTTCCAAAGATGTGGACTCATTTAGAGACCTATAACTGGACAATGTGCAGAGAGTAAGAGACCTTGGAACACTCAATCCTAAATGAGATGTCTTCATCAATTCCTCCCACCAAGGCTCAAGGAACTATGCAGAAGAGGAGGCAGAAAGATCCTAAGAGCCAGAGGGATGGATGACACCAAGAAAATAGTGTCTTCCAGACACAACAGGATTGACACATGTATGAACTTACAAAGACGTATCAGCATGCACAGGGCCTACATAGTTTCAAGCCAGAGGGGTTCCCAGCACTGAGAGGGGAAAGTGAATAATAGCTCTCATTCCTAATTAAAAAGCTATCTCCAATTGACAAACACATGCAAAGGAAAAATCAGTTTTATCCAATGGAGTCTCAATGGATATATAAACCACACTTAAGGGTAGGCCCCATGCCCAGCAATAGATAACCAATACCAAACAAACTCAATGGTGATTTTAGAGATTTTTTTTTAATGTATCAGACTGCATTGCTGCTTTTTTAACCTTATCGGTCTTTTGCTAGTATATCATAGTTTGTAATTTTATGTTTTTATGGGTTTTGGTTCCCCCCCCCCCGTGTGTGTGTGTGTGTGTGTGTGTGTGTGTGTGTGTGTGTGTGTTTCTTGTGCTTTTCTTTTTTTTTTTAATTCTGGTTTGTTCACTTTACACACCTGTTTATTTTCCAAAGAGAGAGAGAGAGAAAGAAAGAACTGGATGGGTGGAGAGGTAGGGAGGATTTGGGAGAAGATAAGGGGAGGGAAACCATGATTACAATATTTTGTATAAATTATTTTCAGTAAGACTCAAATGTATAACTTAAATAAGAAATGTTTGATACAGTAAGAAGTTAAATAAAATAAAATGCCTAATTGGAGTTCACACAGAATCAGACACTATGACAAGATAGGATTTATCCCAGGAATATAACTTGGTTTAACTTCTAAACACCAATTAATGTAATATGTCACACTAATAGAATAAAAACCAAAAATCACATGATCATCTCAATAGACACACAAAAAGAATTTGACATACCCTTTCGTGATAAAAACCCATTTTCAAAAAGGAACAAACAGGAATTTCAGCTCATAAAGGTCATCTATGAAACACCTACACTTAAAAGTTCAGCATGATTCTAGAAGTCTTCGAGCAAGATGAGCGAATTTACACTGGCATCCAGGCTGTGTAAAGGCCACAGTAAATCTGTGTCTCCTCATGGATGACAGGACTGTGTATTTAGAGAGTCATAGGGGATCCTCTAAAAATTCAGCAAAGTCATAGAATATAAAACCTACTCTTCCATAATAAATAACTGGAAAATGAAATTAAGAAACCATTTCTGGACTGAGGATGTAGTTTAGTTAGAAGAGTCCTTGACTAACATGGTCAAAGCCTTAGTCCTCAGCACTGCACAAACTGGGTGTGGTAGCACATGCCTGTAATCCTTGCACTTGAGAAGTGGAGGCAAGAGAATCAGAAAATTAAAGTCATTTTCAGATATATAGTGAGTTTGCGGCCAGTGTGCAATACATGAATCCTAATCTCAGAAGAAAACGTATCAAAAGAAGCGAAGAGAAGATGAAAGGGGGGAGGGCGGGGGAGGGGTGGTGATAGTTTCATTTACAACAACAGATGGAATGAAACGGGCTGGAGAGATGATGCAACAAGAGGCCAAGAGTACTTTCTCCTCTTCCAGAAGCTCCAAGTTTGGTTCCTAGCTCCCACATTAGGTGACTCACAATTGCCTGTGATGCCTATTCTGGTTTCTACAGGCACTCAGACATATGATGTGCCTGTGTACACATGCATGCATACACACATAAAAGAAAAAATGGAAATAAATGTCTTTTTTAAAGAACACAATATTTAGGAATGAATTTAGCAAAACAAGTGAAAATTTTATACTTCAAAAATCACAAATTAATATTGAGATTAAAGGTTCAATAAATGGACATGGAAACGTCCCATGTCCGTGGACTGTGTGACTTAAGATCGTTAATACATCAATAGTCCCCAAACAGAACTACTCTGATGCAATCCCTATTAGAATCACAGTTGACTTCTTTGTCGAACTTGATAAGGTTTTCCTCAAACTCATGTAACATGGCAAAGTAACCCTCACGAAGGAAAACAGCAAGTGTGGGCAAGATATAGACGAGTAGGGACCTCCCATGACACTGGTGAAAATGTGCCCATCTTTTGAAAAATAGCTCAACAGTTGCTCAAAAAGTTACAAGGAGAGTTACCGTATGATGTAGCAGGAGTCTTAAAGGGTCTTATTAATAAAATCAAACCTGTGAGCCAGGTATTGGGGTGAACACTGGAAGATCAGAGAGACAGAACAAGCCACACCTAACCTCACCTGGCCAACTTCTCAGCTGGTCTTGTTTCCTCAGACTGGAAGCCTCTGTGTCCTCATATCCAAATGGCTCTCAGCTGAACTGTGCTGCTAGAAGCCTGAAAGCTTAACCAGCCAAATGCTTAACCAGCCAAATGCTTAACTAGCCAAATGCTTAACCAGCCAAATGCTTCTAGTTTCTGGTCCTCACGCCTTATATACCTTTCTGCTTTCTACCACCACTTCCTGGGATTAAAGGCTTGCTTTCTGGGATTAAAGGTGTGATGAGTCATGTCTGGCTATTTCCAATGTGGCCTTGAACTCACAGAGATCCAGAGAGATTTCTGTCTCTGGAATGCTAGGATTAAAGGCATGAGTATCACCATTTTCTGGCCTCTGTATCTAGTGGCTGTCTGTTCTCTGACCCCAGATAAGTTTATTAAGGTACACAATATTTTGGGGAACACAATACCACCACAATATGACTCAGGTTACACATCCCAAGACCAGAAAGCATGTTCATACAAAAACACGTGCATGAATGCCAGGGCAGCAATACTCATGATAACCAAGAATCAGAAACAGCTTAAGTACTTAACAGTTGAGCATGTTACATCCATACAATGGAGTACCATTCATCAATTCAAAAGAAATCATGGGCCAAAAAGATGGCTCAGCAGGTAGAGGCGCTGGTACACAGGGCTGGTGACTTGAGTTGGATCCCTGGCTCCCACAAAGTGTCAGGATAAAACCAACTCTCAAGAATTCTCCTTTAATGGCCATCTATGAGCCAGGGCATGTGCACACCTGCACACACATACACTAAATAAATACACACAAAATGCCAATACATCGTACGATGGGGGGGACCTTGAGCACACACTAATGTGCTCCATTTGCTAGAGGAGACCAAAACCAGGTTAGTGGTTGTCAGAGGCAAGAGTTAGGTGGGGAAAGAGGTGGTTGCTAATGGGTATGGGGTTTCTTTAGGGGTATGAAAATGTTCTGGAATTTGATGGTGCTGATGGATGTACAGATCCGCTGAATACAGATCAAAAGTCATTGGCTTGTGAAGTTTTAGTGTATGGAATGAATGACACACGGATTTTTCTCAATAAAGCTCTTGTTTTTAAAAAGAAATATTATTCATTGATACTCCACCTAGAGTGAAGATGAAATATATCCGAAGTGAGACAAATTACTGGGAAGTACAGTGGACAAAATCAATTTTAATAATGCACTGATTTCCATATAGGGAAATCTGAAAAATCAATCTGACTATGAACCATGTGGGCTCAAAAAGATGTGGTGTCTCTGCCAAAGAATTTGTCAGAAGGCACAAAAACATTGTGCATAGAGGCCTGCCTTGAGTAAAACAGGTGCTGGTAGACACTTAAAGCATGGTTGAAGTTCAGGAAAACATCTCTTATCCCCCAACATTACCTTCCCCACAGAATCACATTTCTCAAAATTAAATCATCCCTGCCTTCCCCGGGAAACTTTCAAAATTCAAATGCTACTTGCCTTTGTATAAGCAGCACTGTACATGTCATGCTAGGGTCTGGATCTTAAGTTTCCCCAAAAATCTCATATGTTGAAAGCTCAGTTCCCAGTGCTATTCAGAGGTAGGACTTTGGGAATGACTGGATCATAAGGACTCTGGCCTCATGGTTAATCCATTCATGAATTCCTACCTTAGGCTGCTAAGGTGGTGGAAAATTTGTGAGATGGGGCCTACTGGAGGAAGTAGATCTTGCGGGGCATGCCTTGAAGGCTATATTTTTGTACTTGCCCCTTTCTTCTCCATCTCTACCTCTCTGTTACCATGTTTCCTAGTTTCCATGTGACTTTGGTTTGCCACATGCCTCCTGCCGCTTCCCTACATGCCCGGGAACACCCATGGACGAAACCCTCCGAAACTGGGAGCTAAAAGGAAATCTTCCTCCCTTTACCTTGTTTAACCTCAGCTTTTTGGTCACACTGACAGAAAGCAGACTGGAGCATGTTCTCAGCGATATGATGTGATAACAGGAGGAATGGACAGCTCTGGCTGGTGTTTGCCAACACAAGAAACCAAGGGAAAATCAAAACCTCCAACCTCAGCCTTGTTCCAGCCTGATCTGCTGGTTAGTCTTGCTTTTGTAGTCATGTTGCTGGAAAATTCCTAAAAGCAAAATGGTAACAAACATAGAAATCCCATTCCTGGGGATCCTCATCCCCTTTGTCCCAGAGGTCTAAGATCTGTTCCTTTGGAGGTCCTGACAAGCCCTTACTCCATAAGAGTCCCTCTGAGCCCACCAGCCACTGAGGTCCCAAACTCTGCCTGGCAAGACACTGTGGACAATTGAACATAATTACATTGCTAGTCATCAGCAGTAAGAGACGTTAAACAGATGGGCAAGTACCAGAGCCTCTTGGGCTTTAATTTAAAAATTATGGCTCAATCTGATTAACGAGAAGCAACAATATTCAATACTCATGTCCAACGGACTCTTGCCCACTCATCAGGAGTGTGTAATCACAGTGGAGAAAGTGAATCTCATTTATTTTGCCATCTCCTGAGGGAAAGGCTGGGTGGAAATAAATTGTGAGTTGGTGCAGTCTTTGTCCTTGTCTCTAATCAGTACAATCACTCCCCAAATCCTCTGAACAACTAGACATGACATTAATTGCTTATTTGGCTGGCCATGATTTTGTAAGTAAACTGGGAACACACAACTTCAGACTCTAAGGATTGATTTTAAATTGGTATTTACTCTTTGTACATGGCTACAAGACTCTCCATTAAAGGTCACTGGGAAACCATGCACATTATTTTTTGGGGGGGCAGGGTTTCTCTATAGCTTTGGCGCCTTTCCTGGAACTCACTCTGTAGACCAGGCTGGCCTCAAACTCACAGAGATCCACCTGTCTCTTCCTCCCGAGTGCTGGGATTAAAGGCATGCATCACCACAGCCCAGCCATGCATGTTATTTGTTACCTACTAGGGGGTGGGACATTGCCTTTGACTCTGAGTAGTGGTCCAAGGAACAGTGTGGACCACAGGAGATCTGAGAGAAGACAGGGGTGTGGTCTAAGCATGAGAGGAAATTTTCATGAGCCAAAAAGAGTAAGTGAGTTCAAGGAATTTGAGTTAGCAGAGGTGCCAAAGAACAACCAAAGACTGGCAGAGGGCATCAGACTGTCTTTATAGCCAGAACAGACAGACAGCCATTCCATCTATATTAATCACTAATTTTTTTCCTCATTGAAATGGTTCTTTAACAGCACAACACTCAAATTACAGCCACAAAATACCTGTATTCTATGTGCAGCCAATATGGAGTCTGTGGGAACCATCTCCTCCCACGACCTCTACTGTCAGACTCCTTGCCCTGGCTTGGATGGACTTTGTCTGCCTTTCAGACAATAGCTGCCCAGGTAGGAAGTTTACCACAGCTGGTTTCCATGGCATTTACACACCACGCCCTGCAGTTCCCCCTTCAAGTGATATATTGAGCTTATTATCTGTCTAGTCCGCTCATTCTCTACCTGACTTTAGAGCTTTTTCTCTGCACGGATAATCATTTGTGGGTTTGCTTCTCAAACTGATCCCCTCATACTGAGAGTGGAATGACCCTGGCACAATGTGGAAACAATGGTGCCAGAGGGACTCAGGGATGGATCAGGTCCCACGAAGGCTGGGAAAGGCAAGAGGTGCTTTTTCTAATATTCTCATTAGCTGTGTCCATTTCTGTTGCTGTGACAAATACGCTAATCAAAACCAGCTTTGGGAAGAAAGGGTTTATTTGGCTTATAATTCCAGGTTATGGTCCATTGTTTCAGGGCCGTCAAAGCAGGAACTCTAGCAGGTAGTCATACCACATCCACAGTCAAGAGCACTGAGAGAATAAACAAGCCCTTGCTGGCTTCCTGCCCATTCTTACAGTTTAGGCCCCAGTCAATGGATGTTCCTAATCAATTAACAATCAAGACAAATCCCAAAAGACGTGTCCACAGGTCAACCTGATCAAAATAATGGCTCATCAGGACTCTCTTTCCTAACTAGCATACCAGGCATAGCCCTGGGACTCCAATTAGCATAGCTGGGTTTGGCCCAGGAACCTGAATTTTAATAAACACGATGGGAAATTTGATATAAATTGACCCTTGAGCATGCTTTAAGAGATATTGCCTGTTATGGGCTGCATTGAAACCCAAATTCATTTGCTGAGATTCTAATCCCTAGGATCTCTAAGACCACTTGGAGATGGCAACTTTAAAAGATAATTAAGGTAAAATGATGCTGTGTGGGTGGGACCTCATCCATTCTGCTGAATTCTTTGTGAGATGGAAGAGACGAGAACACCTATGAGCAGGCACCCAGAAGACCCGAGGACCCAAGTACCATTGCCTCGAGGTGGAGGAGAAAGATGCCAGGAGAGATGAACCTTGAAAACACCTTGATCTTGGATTGTAGCACCCAGAACTACTTGAAAACAAATTCCTGTTGTGTAAGCTACCAAATTCACAGTTTTGTTATGGCTGCCCCAGTAAGCCAACATACTACCTTAGGACCATGGGACACCAAAAGTTGATGTCACTACCTTCAGTGAGGGAGGTGGGTCCCAAGAACCTACAGCAAGGGTCTGGAGACGCAAGTGTGAGTGGAGAGAATGCGACCCTACCCTGTGCCCCAGGGTTTTTGATGACAACAAAAGAGGATTCTTGAGAGAAAGTCATGCTTCAGTTGAGGCAAAGAGCAAAGAACATTCTGGGCATTCTAGGTTAAACTGGCAGATGTTTCCTTTGGATAACCTCACTAAAATGAGAATCTAAATGACTTTAAAGATCAAACCAAGATGTCTGGTGGAAGAGACAAGAACATAAACAGCAAGAAAATTCTGGAAACTTTAAAACAGCAGAGAAGTGGGACATCCTCAGTGATGGTGGTCCTTAGTGTGGTTCGGTGGGGCGGGGGGGTAGGGGAGGGTTATGCAGTGCTGATAGTCTCAAAATTTGCTGGTTAATCATTGTGGTGACTTGAAAGAAAGTGGCCCCCAAAGGGAGTGGCACTATTAGGAGGTGTGGCCTTGTTTGAGGAAGTGTGTCACTGTGGGGATGGGCTTTGAGAGGTCTCTTTTACTCAAGCTTCCCTCAGTGTGACAGTCAGTTGACTTCCTGTTGCCTGCAAGATGAAGCACTCTCAGCTACTTCTCCAGTACCATGTCTGCCTACATGCTGCCATGCTCCCCATCATGATAATGGACTGAACCTCTGAAATTGTAAGTCAGCCATCCCAATTAAATGTTTTCTTTATAAAAGTTGCTGTGGTCGTGGTGTCTCTTCACAGCAATTGAAACCCTAACTAAGACGAACATGTTCTGGGGTCCTAATGCAGACCCACTGAATTGGAATTTCTATCCCAGAGCCCAGAAATGTGTAGTTCAACAAGTCCTCCATGAGATAAGGCACCCTGAGAAAGCTGGTCAGAGCTGTGAGTTGAAAAGCTTCAAAAAGCAACCTCTCCCCTCAAATGCTCAAGAATGAAAGTGCTGGGTAATTTCAGGAGAAGAGACCAAGGAGCTAAAATTGTAAGAGCTGGTTAGAAGGACTCAGACAGTAACTAGGTCCCAGGACCCTCTCCCTGAGACCTACAGGCACAATGCGGGCATAAACACACAGGTCAGGTAAGACCAGATGCATTTCTGCCTTGATGAACTATGTATTCTACAAAGCCTCCATTGGATGGAAACCATTTGATGCTATCTTATGTAAAGAGAGATGATAGTTTTGTTTTCAAAACAAATATTATTAAATACACAAAAGTAGGGGTAGCATCTCAGGATTAACAGTCATTGAACCAACAAGTAAAAGACCTGTCCTAGGTCTGACGGCCTATTACCAACTGTCTAACCAAGGCAGGAGTTCCCCAGTTCAGAGACAATTCCCAGCACCATGCCCTGGAATGGATTCTTCCAGCCAGTCTTGAGGTTGGAACCTAATTAGTCCACTGAAGCGTTCTGAGAGGGTGGATGATGCACAGTAGACAAGACCTCCAGGCCCCCACTAGCCCACCAAGTAAAGCTCTGCCACCTCCCCAGAACAGCAAGCAGCTCCATACTTACTTCCCATGATCCTCCGCACTGTTGGGCCTTCTGCAGTCATTTCCCTCACAATCTCATTGTCATCCTCGTTGGCATCCAGCCAGCGATTGCAGTTGAAGTTATACTTGTCCTTATTCAGAGTATTCATCAGGGTCATCTACAATGAGGTAGTCTTGAGGCAGGCAGGTGGCTCTACCAGGGATTTCCACCCATGGCCTGGAATCCTCATTCTACTGTCTTGTTGTTTTTTTTTTTTTTAAGTTTTGTGTTTTCTCATTTTTATTTTTATTAGTTTAGTTTAGTCTGATTTTTTTTTTTAAGACAAGATTTCTCTGTGTAATCCCGGCACTCTCTTTGTAGACCAAGTTGGCCTCAATCTCACAGATCAGCCTGCCTCTGCCTCCAAGTGCTGGGATTAAAGGTGTGTGCCACCACACCCTCTCTACTAGCTCATCTTAGGGAGGCCTAAGACATTTCCTCACCGTGACTCTTGGGGAAGGCAGATGATCAGCCTCCTCTTTCTTTCCCTGGCCTCTTAGAAGTCTATACTCAACTAACTTCTGGATAACAGAACAGAATGCAAACCCATGGACACCTGAGCAGTCTCTCTGTTTACTTTGGAAGACCTCTCCCTACCTGTCCCCAACACACAGCCCATGTCTGCTCTTCCCACCTCTAATCCTAACAAATACAGAGGCAAATATATATGACATGACCATGAAGAAGTGTGGCTCTGACTCCTCCCGATCCTCCAAGGTATTACCTTTTCCAAATGCCATCCAGAGCCAGGGTTCTGCCTATCATGCCACGCCCGAATCTTATAAAACCTGCCAAGATCTGGGAGCTCCATCTACAAGGAAAAATTAAAAGTTCTGTGTGGACACTGTCATGGAAATACATCTGTCCTCGTAACTGACCACAGGCAGGTGGGTGCTCCTTTGGGCTGCTTTTACCCAGTAAGGATGGCTTTGCTTTCAAGTCACACTCAAACATTCCATTCTCTCCTGTTCCTGGTAACCAGTGGCTCATGGGACCAAGATGGCTATGTGAAACTAGTGTTCAGTCTGGGCTGGCGAAACCGAACAAAAATAACTGACCCACAGTGGGATTCAGCCAAGAGATCTTCCAGGAACGAAATTCATATGGTAGCCCTGCAAATTAGCGCAGGGCCGCAGCCCCAGGAGTCTACTGGGCACCGAGGCAGACAAAAAGATCAATACAGCAGCCGTGCCCTTTTCCCGGGGGCCCGAGTCTGGCAGAGAAGACAAACACATAAAGACCAATGAATTTGGTGATAGAATAGAGGTATCAGTGGGGTGCTCAGAGAGGACAGCAGCCAATTACAGATTCTTCTCCCCAAAGGTCGAAGCAGCACTTTTGAGGGCAAAGACTTGCTCTGTGTACATACTGCAAAGTTCAAAGCTGGATTTTCTTTCAAATGCTCCAAAATTCATGTTTCCCCTTAGAAGTCTGGCCTTATGTTGAATGCAGCCAGGTTGAGCAATCTAACGTGTGCCCCTGAGCCACGATTGCCCCACTCACCCTACTCCTGAATGCTCCAAGCATTCTATCCTTTGCTCTGCCCCCCGCCCCGCAGGCTTCATCCTAGACTATTTCAGATAGAAGGCCAGATATAAATTGTATCACTTTCAATGAATTGCATATAAATCATCAAATTTGTCACTGCTGTAGGAGCCCAAAGTCTCTGATGTACCTTTTTGTCTTTAAACTTGGTCCAAAATCTGGTATGGAAAACTGGAATCCTCATGTCCTGTACCTCTTTCATCTCTTTTTCCCATCTCCCTCCCCTCCCATCCCATCCCCTTCCTACCCTAAACTTCTCGATGATGCCTGGTTTGAACCATTTGTTGTTGGGATTCAGGAGAATCTCATCTGTCCGCCCCTTCTGCCCGTAAATCTGGATGAAGATGGGTGAGTTGGTGCCAGCTTTCTTCAGATCAGTCGTCCAGACCCAAAGGGACCAAGGAAATTCTACAACACAGGCCAGGGTGAATCATAAACTCCAAGTGTCAGGGAGAGGAGGAAAAAAAAATCAAATGATCAAGACTAGAGTTTATACACAGTTGTGTCCATTCTTAGAACCCACTAAACAAGTGCCAAATATAAAGCTGAGTCCCTTGCTATTACAGGTAATAAGGTAATAAGGTAAGTGTCTTATTAATGGCTAAAGACTTACTGCATTTTAGCAGTGGGGAGGAATTGAGCCCGCTATCCTATGACTAGTATATTCAGAGTTCACTGGAGTGAATCACACAGTTTAACCCCGTGTCCATTACAGCAGCTCCTTCAGTTTGGGGACACTGGAGTCTTCTCCACAACAGTGCATGGCCTGTACCTATTTCTGGGTCCCTCACACTTACTTTTTAGCCGCTTCTTCCTCAGAGACACCATCTCATAGAGCTGCCGCTCGATCAGCCCATCTGCTTTCTTCTCATCCAGCCAGTTGCTGCAGGGGAACGTCTGCTGGATGCCCGTGAAGGGGCACAGGACCACCACCTGGCAAGGCAGATAACAGGAGTCCCCTGTTTTAGGTCCACTGACAGGACCCACTCACAGTGCTTAGCGGCCTCCACAGCACCAAGTGCACAGGTATCTGTGCTGGGACCTTCAAAGAATGGCACTTTTCCTGTTACCTTTCTCGTCAAGTCTTAATTTAAAAAAATGCCTCTTTAGAGACGTATTTTGCAGATGAAGAATACTTTTTAAAAATTACTATTTTAAAGAAAAGTCTTTTGCAGTCGCTGTCATACGTCCTCCAACTCACCAGCTTAGATCCCAAATCTTTTTCTTCTATATATTGTATCCTCTTTGGACACCACATTTCTTCACGTGCACCATAAAATCTGTGACTGTGAACCAAATGGCCTAGACCACCCGATGAATTTTTGTAGGAAAAAGGTGAAGCATATAAAAGCTAATCAGTTCGTATCTAGAATGCAGTATGGAGCCAAATGCCTTCCCCTGGACTTTTCCCCTTTAAATCCTGACCCCTAGCCTTTACTGTCCACACTCAGAGTGTATGGGTTTAGAACATGGAGCCCTGCCCTCTTGGTCGCTCACAATGCGATGTCAGAAGGAACGTCCTGGACACTGCAGAATCTTCTCTAGGCTAAGAAGTCACTGCTCGAGCATCTACGCAACATCATTTCCGTGGATCCTGTTGTCAGTTGTTTAAAGTGATCGCAGTTGACTGTACCTTCCTTATCTGGACTCTTAACCCTTCTGTTAGACAATGGTAAGGATTTAATTCACTAGGAAGGGTTGTCTGTGACTAGTAACGTAGCCTCAAGCCATGCCCAGCAAAGATGGTTAATTCTAGGAAAAGAAACTGAAGTATCTGCTGCAGAGGTGAGAAATTTCGGAAAACTTTCTTAGCAATTGATAGATTTAAAAAAAGGAAGAAAAGAAAAAAGAAATATTACCAAGGATGTAGAAGATTCAAATACTGAAGGTAACTAATACAATCAAATAAACAAAACCAAACTCTTAAATGCATGTTGTGAATGTTCTCCACCACTTTTTAAGAACACATCATATAGAGTGTATTTTATGAGTAAAATCATATTAAAGCATGTTTTTAAAAGATGATTTTTGATAAAATACTATTTCTAGTATTAAAAACAGTGATAATAAAGGAAATCAAGGGGTCAGTGTCACTTGCATAGAAGATTTTCATATTAAGTGTTGGCAAGTCAGTGATAAGAACATGTGAAATCCAGTCCACCATCACTAAGTGCAGCCTGAAGAAGCAGTGCAGTGTTGGCTGATCATTAGAAAGTGCAGTCATCCAGGGTACAGTGTATCAACTTAATGGAACAGGAAGATCACAGGACTAACTCACTGCAAACAGAAAACAGCATTAAACAGAATTCAACACCTGCTCAGAAAACAACTCGACATTGAAGAAACAGAAAAGAATGCATTAAATCAGTTTAATAACACATATCAAACCCTTCAAAAATAATTAACGAAATAAAACATTAGAAGCAGTCGCTTTTACAGAAAAAAACAAAGACTGGGAAGTGCAGTTCAGTGGTAGAACTTAGTGTGCATGATGCCCTAGGCTAGATGACCGCCCCACAATCTCACACACAATTAGAAACAAAACAGAGATATATACTATTCAGCCTTCTGTTCAGCATTCTACTGTAGATCTGAGACCATGTGCTCAAAATTTAAAAAGAAATAGTAAGCTTCTTTGTGGGTAAGGAGCCTGAAGACCAACCAAGCTCTGGAAGACTTGCTGACAGAGAAGACGTTCAAAGAATATGTGGAGAAGTGATTAAAATCAATGCAACCTTTAAAAGATGGTTACATGTAAGCTCAGTACATGGAAAGTACTTAATCAGCAACACATAGTTAGAAAAGATAAGTTTGAAGAGCATTTATGACACAAATTGTAAGATCTATATGATTATATCCAACACAAACATACACTCTCTTGAAGAAGAAAAAAAAACTACACAGAAAAACAGTTTAAAGACCTAAATTTTAAGAAGTGTACCATGCTCATAGATAAGGGGAGTTGGTATATTAAAAAATATATTAGTTTTCCAAGGGACTGGATCTGTAGATCCAGTTCACACTTCATCAACTTGGGGAGCAGATTCTAAAACTCTTAAGGGGCAGTAAATCAAGACAGATGTCAATCTACCCCTGAGATATAAGAGTAAGCTGGGTTTAATTTGTCCTACAGAAATAGTACAACTATATAAACTGAAGACAGTGAATGCTGTATTGGTGCAGAAATAGACTAAATCAATACATGGGGCAGAGTAGAAAGCATAATGGAGCTGGGTTTTTATCTGCTTTGTTTGTTTGTTTGTTTGTTTGTTTGTTTGTTTGTTTTGGGGAGCACTGGTTTTACTTTCAATGGGGGAAAAACCCCCAAAGCTTCATTTCCCACTGAAACTAAATCATCGCTTCCCAAACCTCCTTAATGACAAGAGCTATCAAGTTAAGTCCTGACAGTATTGGCCTATAGTCTCAGTTACTGGAGAGTTTGCCTGGGCTGTAGAGTGAGTGCAAGGCCAACCTGGAAGACAGGGTGACTCTGTCTCAAAACTTATAAAAGAGACAAAGAAAGAGATACAGAGAGAGGGAGACAGAAACAAAGAGACAGAAAGATGGAGCGGAGGAGGGAGGGGGAGTATGATAAGTACCGAGATTATAGCTCAGTGACAGAGCACTGTATAGCTTGCATGAGGCCCTGGGTTTAGCCCCCTGTATCCTTCCACCTAAATCCATAAAATTTGTTAAAGATCCAGAATCTTGGAAAATCTGACTCAGGAGGCCTGGGTTGAAGTTCAGGTATATCATTCTTAAAATGTGCTTATTTATGTGCCAGTGTTTTGCTTGCGTGTATTTATGTGCACCATATGTGTGCAGTACCTGTGGCGGCCAGACGAGGGCATCAGAATCCCTGGAACTGAAGTTACAGACAGTTGTAAGTCACCAGTAGGGAACAAACCTAGGCCCACTGCAAAAGCAGTGAGAGCTCTTAACTGCTGAGTCACCTCTCTAGCCCTGGAACTTTACTAAATCCTTTAATAAATATAGCTAAAATATTTTAATATATAGCTGGAAAAAATCTACCTCACGAAAATAATTACAAGCAGATTAAACATGGCTAGGAAAGCCCAAACTTTACCATGTTCAGAAGGAAATGTAGGAGTATATTTCCATAGCTTTAAACAATTTTTATTATTTCTTTAATGTATATGAGTATTGGTCTGCATGTATGTTTGTGTACTATATCTGGGCACCCTGAAGACCAGAAGAAGGTGTCAGATCCCCTGGAATTGGAGTTGCAGATGATTGTGAGCTGCCATGTGGGTGCTGGGAGCTGAACTCAGGCCCTCTGGAAGAGCAGCCAGTGCTCTTAACTGCTGAGTCATCTCTCCAGCTCCCATCCCCTTATTTTCATAGCTTTAAGATAAATAAACTTCCCCAACAACACAGGAAGCATTAAACACAAGGGAAAGGCTGACTAACTAAATTACCATTTTCTTTCTCTCCTCCTCTTTCTTCTTGAGACAAGGACCCTATTCTGTAATCCAGATAGCATGGGAACTCCCTGTCAGACCAGGCCGGACTCAAGGCAATGTACAGGTCCCATAGACACATTTTAAAATTGTTGTTGATTGTTTCATAAGGGGAAACACCACCACATGTCATCTGTACCTGTCAGGTATGCACCTATAGTAACCAATGCTGTGTTTGGAGACAGCCCCCACTCCCATAAGTCCCTACCAACAAGACAAAAAAGAGGGACATGATCGATCATGTACAAGGGAGTACCATATACTCTACAACTGATTGGTTTAAGAAAAGTAGAAAATAAGACTGTTGTGGTCAGAGTCCTCTAGAGAAAGGGAACTGATGGAATGATTATATATGTATATGTATGTATGTATGTATACATACATGTATATGCACACATATAAATGGGATTTATTAGAGTGGCATACAGGCTGTGGCCCAGCCAGCCCAACAATGGCTGTCTACCAACAGGAAGTCCAAGAATTAGTGGTTTCTCAGTCCACACGGCTGGGTGTACCAGCTGCTCTTCAGTGTACGCTGGAATCCTGAAGACATGGGCTCTCGTGCCAACAAAGGAATGGATTTGCCATCGAGAGTGAAGGCAAGCAGGCAAAAAGAAAAGAGCTTCCTTCTTCCTTGTCCTGTGTAAGGGCTGCAACCAGAAGGTGTGGCCCAGATTTAGGATGGGTCTTCCTACCTCAAATGATCTAATTAACTAAAAGATCCCTCACAGGTGTGCCTGGCGACTTGGGCTTTTAGTTCATTCTAGATGTAGTTGACAACTGAGAGCAGCCATCACAGGGATGCAGGGTAGAGTTTGTACATAGAGGTTGAAGAAGCAGTTGAACCCGAGAATGCTCACACGTTGGCACCTTACCTTCTCACAGTACCAGCCTCGATTGACACCTACATTGCCGTGCCCAATGGATACCCGGCTCAGGGGGCTAAGGAGGACAGCCAGGTCGATGTGGAAGATGTCTGTGCGGCCCCTGTCAAACACGCCACCCTCCAGGAAGATTTTCCCACTGTTCTTATTCCCTCTGGCTCCATACATGACCAAGTAGATTTTAGATTTGGTTCCAGCTCCACGGATATCCCCAGTGAAGACGGTGACAACATACGTTATGGCTGGTGTGGAAAGAGAGGCAGAGAGGGTTCAAAGTGGACTGCATCAGAATACCCCCATTTCTGTCTTGGCTATGGTACTACTCTACCACACACACCCATGTGTCCCCTCATGTTTTACTCACTCAGACCACATCCATGCCCCTCACAACCTCATTTTGTTTTTCAACATTGTGTGTTAGTATATGTGAGTTTGGGGATGAACTGCCTCTGTTATTTCAGGAAACTGTCAGCACTGATTATGAGAAACAAAGAGAAGGAGGAAGTTGAGCTTCTAAGAATAGTACGTATTATTAATGTTAATTACCGTGTGTACATTATTAATAGCTGCTAGATAAATTTTGTTATGTCTAATCTAATTATAACAGTCAAGTCCATTGATGGAGATTTATATCTGGCCTATCTAGTTCATTTGGCTTGCTCTTTTGCTGGAAAATATAACTTTTGAGAGAGGGCACTGACATCTCCCTTCCCACCCGGGCTGAGGAAGAGTGAGGGTCGCTCTAAGTTGGGTCATCCCGGGTTTTGATCAGTCAGGAGACCTTGTGAGCCTTTGGAATTATGCAGAAGAATCACCGAGGGCTAAGTAAACTCCTAAATAGGGCAAAAAGAAAAAAAAGAGAGAGCAGCAGCATTTGAACCAGAAGTTCTGTGAAGGGCTTACTGGCATTCTTTTGTTCTGTCCCAGGGTTTAAGAACAAAGAAAAGAGCAAACATGGCAGGGAGAGGAGAGGAGGGGGGCAGACACGCAGGTGAAGATGTCTGGGAGAGCAGAAGGTATGGGTGTTCGGATGAAGCATGGGCGGGTGGTCATGGGCAGGTGCGGCAGGGCAATGCAGGGGCTACAAAGTGGTGGGAAAAGAGTGTTGAAGAATCTCCTGACGGGCCACCTGGAGCCAATCTGTGTTGCCATCTACGTGTTACACTACACAACTCTGGCTGTGTCTCCAGTCAAAGGGAGAGATGGACTTTGGCAGACAAGCAAATTCTCAGATGTGTAAAGCACACGCAAGTTTTCTAGCACCCCGATGACCATCTCAGGCAGGCTGAGGGGTGGAGGTTTCCTGTGGAATTTGTGGTAAGGGGACTTCAGGAGGCAGACCAAATACCTAGTCTGTCTTCACCAAGCTATGTGACCCTGGACAGCTTTCTTACCTTCTATATGTCTCCATTTTCTCATCTGTGAGTTGGGAAGAAGACAATGCCTATGCTGTAGGTGGATCTAAGGATTATATAAAATGTAAGAGGGTCACGAATTCCCCTTCTGGCTTCCTCTTTTAGTTCCCTTTACCTATAGCTAGTAATGCCTAGGGTCATCGCCCCATATCCTCTGATATCCACAGCCTCGGCAGCAACCCAGAGAACCAGACCATTTTCTGGGGTAGCAAAGATGCCATCCTCAAACCCAGCTGGCTCCCACCTGACCACAGTCATAATCCCACAGACATGGTCACTGACTCCCGAGAAGAGAGGATGATCCCGCTGGGGCCCCACTGCTCTCCAGCCTACCTGTGGTCTCAGCTCCACCCACTAAGATGTCTCTTTGGATTTTGCCATCATCTTCGTCCAGGGCCAGCCAGCGGTTAAGGGGGAAATCATATTTCCTTTTGTTCCCAATATCTTCAATGATAATCTGAGAAGGAGAAAAGAGGAAAGAATGTGCTTCCATGTCACTGAGGGCACACCTGGTAATCTACCACCGCATCCAGTCCCTGGAGTATATGCTGAGAACGCACTTGAGTCTCCTCACACCTCAAGGAGAGCTGGTCACAGAACACATCTACTAGGAAATCCTCATACAGCCATCCAGGGATGATTGGCAGTCACCCCACCTTGAATCCCAGCCACTAATCCTCCACTGCTTGGAGGCATTTTAGAAAATTGAAGCAAGAAGTGTCTCGGGGTATGCTCGGTGAGTCAGGATGAAAGAATTGGGTGTGGGGATTTGAAGACTGGCATATGAGATGATTGCTTCTCCCCTCCTGAAGGTCGGACTTCTGACCTTACTGGTGAGAAGCAGAGTCTGTGCAAGGGGAAACTGTGGACTGAAACCAGGCACAAGGAATCCTGGGACCTGGCGGTCATGTCATAAAGCATCAGTCACTGCCAGTTAGGCAAATGTAGGTGGCCATAAATGAAGCCTCTCCAGCAAATAAACCAGAAGCTAGGTTGGTGATGTTATGACTTCTAGAACATACTGAAGAGCTGAAAGTATCTCCCAAAATGTGCTTTTTGGACCCAGCTACAAAACAAGACCAGAAAGACAGGCGTACTCTATGATGAACAGTGAAAGCATATACCATAGGGTTTTGTTTTGTTTTGTTTGTTTGTTTGTTTGGTGTGTGTGTGTGTGTGTGTGTGTGTGTGTGTGTGTGTGTGTGTGTGTGTGTGCATGTTGAAAAGCAAGAGCCATTATCCAGAAGGAATATTCTCCACCTGTCAACAAACCCATAAGAAAAGCAGATCTTCTGAGAGGCAAGTGATGAGTCCTTATAGGTGAGACTAAGTCTAGAAAAGGGGGCTGCTTACGGCGAAGGGCCCCATTCACGGTGAGTGGGCCTGTTCACAGTGGAGCCAACTATATTCTGTGGCTGCAGAGACACACCAGACCACAAGGCAAGACTTCCCAATTGTTAGCATTCTGTCCCGCCCCTTGGAGATCCGCCCAACATCCTGATGTCATCTTATATGTAAGGTCCCCTTTAAGAGAAAATCCCTCTCCCATCTCTCTCTCTCTCTCTCTCTCTCTCTCTCGTCTTCTTCCTCTCTTCCTCTCTCTCTTCACAAGGCTATGTGCACTCCACTTTCCTTTCTCTCTCTCTCTCTTTCCTTCTCTTTCTCTCTCCCCCTCCCTCTTTCTCTCTATCCCCTCACCCCTCCTCCTTTAATAAAACTTTCCATGTGGGTGCCCTGCCTGCATGGTGTGAGTAACTTTCTGCCGCGCCCCCTTGACCACCTGCCCGCATGGCACGGCTGTCTTTTCACCTTGGCTCAAACCCACCAAGGCCACCGAGAGCCATTTTACAATACCACTGTGGAGGCTAAAGATGTAAGACACCCCCTAAAGTAGAGAGGAAAGGCTGAAGCTGCCAAACAGGGCAATTTCTAGTTTATTCTTTTTAAATGGGCCAGAGATGCATCACATGACTCTGGTCTACACTGTCCTCACTTCCTCCCTGACCCTGGTCTACACTGTCCTCACTTCCTCCCTGACCCTGGTCTACACTGTCCTCACTTCCTCCCTGACCCTGGTCTACACTGTCCTCACTTCCTCCCTGACCCTGGTCTACACTGTCCTCACTTCCTCCCTGACCCTGGTCTACACAGCCCTCATTTCCTCCCACGCAGGCTGAGGACACCTGAGTGAAATAATGGAGTAGCCTTGAAGTCAATATGTTTAGGCTAATCCAGAGTGTCGGCTGTGGCTGAATACCATCCACACTTAGTGCTGGACTAACTTCCACTGTTACAGCCTGATGATCAGGGTTCTGTTCTGTATGGAGGAGGGGAACCACACACGTAAAGCAATTAGGTCAGGAGCTCCAAGTTGAACCTTGGAGGAGAGTTAGACCTTGGGTGGATTAGATGAGAGAACTGGATTCTAGAAGTTTTAACGAGGTCAGTCTTGGAGGCCTCTAAGGGGGGAGCATAGATGGCCAGAGCAGGCAAATCGAGAGTGGGAAGTTAGGCTCAGTGTCAGGCCTCTGAAAAGCCAGACATCCCCCTCCCACCTCAGGGACTGCAGACAAGCCACTGAACCTACCTTGGACAGGAACCAACCTGCAGACCCCCCCTTGTTGTTGTGGCCCACATTAATCTTCATCAGCTGCCCCAAATCCGGGGCATCCAGTGTGAACTTGTCTTCAGCTCCCTTTTCAAAGTTGTCCTTTTCGTTTTCCAGCCTACGCTCTCCTGATTGCACAGAAGCAAGAAAGTTACAAAAAAAAAAAAAAAAAAAAAAACCAGAAGAGAAGAAAGAAGAACTGGAGGCCTTAATGGTCCACCCACTGAAAGAGCTCTTACAAAGTCAAGGGCGGCTCCCTGTTGGGATCTAACGGTTCCTTACATCCTTCCAGCCTCTGGCAAAGCCCATTTGCCTCCTGTGTGGCTGGTGCCTGGGTCTCATAACTGGGTTTTTTCATTTCAACCTTATTCTGCAGCTTTTGCCCCTATGGTCCAGGTTGTACCCCTACCCTAAGACTTGAGGTCCCATCTTGTTTTTGTCCATTGCTTGTCCTAAACTAGAGCAGTGGACATGGGGCTTGGCATTGGGGCTGCTGCTGCTGGGAGCCTGGCCCCATGTGCTCCCCCCTGTCCTGGACACAATGCCAGCAGCTATCAGCAGACACTGTTGGTGTCGGACACAGATCTTTATTTCATACTCCTAGCTATAACCCAACAAGGATGCACTATTATCTTGGTCTTGCAAATGAAGAAACGGAGACTTAGAAATTGGACAATTTGTCTGAAGTCATGTGGGCAATGAACGCAAAGTTTTGGGTCCATTCTAACCTGTTTCTCCACTTTGCCATTCTCTGTGGTCACATCCCTGTGACCACAAGTACACATGTTAGGCTTTCTCAACCCATCAAAGTGCCAACTTTTTGCTTAAATCTTTCCATGGTCTCTCTTTTCTAAATTTACATTTGGCATCAGGAAATACAGAAAATAATTACCAGTATTCAGGTACTCACCACCCAGATGTGAGAGGTGCAGCAATTGCCAACATTTTGTCTAGTTTGCTCCAGATACTTCTTCCTTCCTTCCTTCCTTCCTTCCTTCCTTCCTTCCTTCCTTCCTTCCTTCCTTCCTTCCTTCCTTCCTTCCTTTCTCTCTCTCTTTCTTTCCAAAAGACTTATTTGTTTTTATTTTATGTGCATGAGTGCATGTATGTAAGTTCACTACTTGTATGGCTGGTGCCCAAGGGAGCCCCAGAGGGTGCTAGAGTCCGTGGAACTGGAGTCACAGAGGGTTGTAAGCAGCCATATGGGTGCTGGGAACAGAATTCAGGTCCTCTGCAAGAGCAGCAAGTGCTCTGAAGCCCTGAGCCATCTCTCCGGCTCCCAGACGTTTTACTTTTTTTTTTTTTTTTTTAAAGAAGCAAACCCAGTCGGCATGTGCAAGGCTTCCCTGTTCATCTCTCTCTCCTACTTGCCCCTCACCTTGGTGTACATCATCCCAGAATCATTAGCATGTATACATTAGCATCTCTAAGAGACATAGGCCACGTGTGGCTATTTCTGATTTGTACATAAATGATGGCACAGAGCACATCTCTCCGCCTCAAGCCCTTCATCTTCACAGTGAGGCTAACAGCAGTGACTGTGTCACAGGGTGTCTGTGAGTGAGATCTGCGTTCTCACACATCGGGCAGCCGGAAGCACAGCAGGCACTGTGGCCAGGCCACCGTGGCTCGGATTGCTGCCGTCTTTGTGGAATCTCATTCTCTCAGTTTCCAGCAGGCTGCTGAGAGCGCCCTGTGGATGCTGGGGACAGTTTGTTCATTAACTGTCCTGTTGGAGCCAAGTGACAAAAGAACCGCCTGCTTTCTTCTCCGGCCATGCGATTGAGCTGTTCCTGACTTAACTATTGCAAATGTCACTGAAATGGACAGCTTTGTGCCCTTCCTCTGCACACTGGTAAAAACTGTGCTGCACACACATACACGGGGACAGTTGTTGATCTGGTGTATGCTCACCTTTAGTTTATCAGGCAACACAGCTTTCCAAAATGCTTACATGGTGCTAATTTCCACCTTCAATGTATGGGCATTTCCACTGCCTGTGATCACTACTAACATCTGTGCTTTAAAATTCATATTCCGTGTAGAATGCTATCTCATTATAGTTTTAATTTATATTTCCTTACTTTTTTGAGAGCTTGACCAAATGAGATATATACATATATATTCTGTGTCATTTAGGCAATGTGGCTCAGTCATTTTTCTCATATCTTTTGTTCCATTTTTTAAAAATTTCTTAGACTAAAAAAAAAGTGCTGGGCAATGATGGTGCATGCCTTTAATCCCAGCACTCAGGAGGCAGAGGCAGGCAGATCTCTGTGAGTTCAAGGCTAGCCTGGTCTACAGAGGGAGTTCCAGGACAGCCAGGGCTGTTACAAAGAGAGACCCTGTGTTGAAAATTTTTTTCTTAGACTGTTTGTTATTTTCTTTGATGCATGTCCATGCACATGCATGTGCATGTGCAAGTGAGTACATGTGTAAATGTGTGTGTGTGTGTGTCTGTGTGTGTGTGTGCGCATTTGGTAAATTGCCTATTAAATTGCATCCCTAAATTAAGAGCAAAATTAAAAATTAGTATCTTAGAATTTCTTTCAAAAATTCTGATAATTTTTTTTCACATTTAAGTATTTAGCCCATCTGGAAGTTATTTTTGTGCTTTGGGAAAGATAAGAATCTAATTTCATCTTTTCTCAGATGGCTAGACAATTGTTCAAACACCAGTAATTAAACATCTTATCTTTGCCCTCAGATTTGTAATTTATAATGCTATCTTTCTATGTATTTCTAGGCTCTTTATTCTGCTCCATTGGACAATTTTATTTGTCCTTCTTCACACAAATGTTTTGGTTTGGTTTTTTGTTTGTTGGTTGGTTTGGTTTTTTGAGACAAGTTTTCTCTGTGTAGTTTTGGTGCCTGTCCTGGAACTCGCTCTGTAGACCAGGCTGGCCTCGAACTCACAGAGATCCTCCTGCCTCTGGATCCTGAGTGCTGGGATTAAAGGCATGCACTACCACTGCCTGGCCTGTTTTAGTTTTTAAAGATCTATGATTGGGCTGGTGAGATGGCTCAATTCATAAGGCCATTTGCTACTAAGCTGGACAACCTGGGTTAGATTCCTGGGACCCACATGATGGAAAGATAGAACCAACTCACAGAAGTTGTCTTCCCATCTCCACATGTGCCACAGCACATGTGTTTCTCACACACACATTAGACCAATTGAAGAACTGTAGCTTAAAATTTAAAAATATCTACACTGTCTTAATTTCCGGCAGGGTAAATATCTCACATTATTATTGTTGTTCATACCATTTCCTATTTTCACAAGTCACATCTATTTGTTTTGTATGTGGAAGAAGCAACCACACTATGGTCTGTATGTGTGTGCCATTGTATAGGTCAGAGGACAACTTGCAGGAGTCAGCTCTCTTTCTCCACCATGGGACTCCCAGGAATAGAACTCAGTTTGTCTGATTTGGCGGCAAGGAGTGTTACCTGCTGAGTCGGCCCACTGACGCTGTTCATACAGTTTCCGGTTTTTCAAAGCTATCTTGGCAATATTTAGCTTTTTATGGCTCTACATTTTAATAGCAGCCTAAGCGTCGTGTGTTGGCTTTACTCTTATAAAAAGAACCAGGAAGCATGGCATCTTAGTGAGGGCGGGTCTTTTCTCATCGCGACACATCTCTTCATTTACTTGTATATTCCTGTGTATCTTTCAAAAACCTGTGTTTCCCAGAAAGCCCTCCCTCCAGAGTCATTCTTACGAACTAATTTCTAATGTAAATAGCATGTTTTACACTAAATATTTAAATCATTTGTTTTAGTACTTTTTCTTACTTTTTAATCTACTATCTTTAGTAAACTTTAATTTCTGTTGGTTCTGATGATTTTTAACCTATATAAATCTTCCTGGATTTGGTGGGTGATGTTGCTTATGAAAACGAAAGGTTGTTAATAGCTTGTTGTAACACATACCTATAATCCCAGCATTCAGAAGATATCTCTGTTACATCACAAGACTGAGAGAGAGAGAGAGAGAGAGAGAGAGAGAGAGAGAGAGAGAGAGAGGAGGGAAGAGAGCAGGAAAAGAAGTGAGACAAAGGAAAGAGAAGGGAGGGGAGGGGAGGGGAGGGGAGGGGAGGGGAGGGAGGGGAGGGGAGGGGAGGGAGGGAAAGAGAAGGGAGGGGAGGGGAGGGGAGGGGAGGGGAGGGGAGAACAAGTCTCTTCTTTCATCTTCAATCATTATAGCTTTTCTGTCTTCCTTCCTTCCTTCCTTCTTTCCTTTTTTTGGTTTTTTGAGACAGACCAGGCTGGCCTCAGACTCAAAGATCTACCTGCCTCTGTCTCCCAAGTGCTGGAATTAAAGGTGCACACCACACCACCCAGCCTAGCTTTTACTTCATAACCTTGTCTTTTTTTTTCTGGCCTTAGGCCTTCTAGTACTATAATGAATACAAATCATAATTAGCTCAAATATATCTAAGATAATTCTATTTTTTTTCTTTTTGAATATTCTACTATGATAAAATCAATGAATAGGCTGCCTAGTGTTAAGTTACTATTGACTTCCTGGAATAAAACTTGTAAAACAGAATGTTATCACTTATTCATATGTTTATTTACAAATGTAGTGTGCTAATATTTTTTTAGGATTTAGGTTTTTTCATAAATGAATATAACCTATTTACTTCTCTCTTAATTTTATCTGCCTGATATTTTCATCAAAATTCATAAAATGAACTAGATAAATTACCTCTTTTTCTTTTCTTTAAAATAATTTATGATAGATGGACATTAACTATTTCTTGAATATTTGGTAGGTTTTTTTACATAAACAATTTGTGGGTCTGGAGTCCTGGGTAATTTTTAATGGATGCTCTCATTGCTTTAGTGATGAAAACTAGCTTTCTGAAAGTCCTTGAGACAATCAAACCTTGTAGGATGCTGAAATGAAGGACCAGGCTAAGGACATACGGTGACATTAACAGGGCATGGATCCCAACTTCTTATCATGCCAAGGGAGAACCTTGTGCTTTACCAGGTATGAATGTTAACACAGAAAATTGGGATTGGTGTCAAGATTCTTCCAGGTCATACCCTTGTGAGATTCCAACTCCAGGACAGAGAGAAATGCTTCTCCAATGATGCAGCTTGAAGATTCTCAGCCCCTAGGTTTGTACCCCTCTCCAAAGTCTGCCATCTTACCTGGCTGCATCCTTCCTAGACAACCTAAAATGGGGCAGAGGTCAGAGGCTTCCACACCTGCTATCAGCATTGTTAGCATCTTGCAATATATTCTGTCCCAGATGATGATGGTGATAATGATGATGGTGATGGTGATGATGGTGATGATGATGTCAGTAACATGCCTTTCTTGTCTTCCTCCTCATCCTCTTCTTCTTTGGTATTTTGAGACAGGGTTTCTCTGTGTAACTGTCTTGGCTGTCCTGGAACTCACTCTGTAAAACAGGCTGGTCTCAGACTCACAGGTCTCTGCCTGCTTCTGCCTCTCAAGTGCTGGGATTAATGTGTGTGCCACCACTGACCAACTCCTTTCTTCTAACAAAGTAGTTTGCCTACATCTTTACATTGGTGAATATGTGCAGTGTTATTCCAGCCTCCTTCCTGTTGGTGAGATTTTCCCGGAATACTTCATGTTGCCTGATTCATCCCCAAATTTCTCCTCTCGTATGTTTAAGCTGTATTTTTCTTTATTTTGATATAATATGAGAATATCTTTTTTTGAAAGAGAGTCATGTTAGTAGCTCAGGTTGGCCTCAAGCTCCAGTTCTCCTGGACCACCTTCAAAGTGCTGGGATTATGTGTGTCCGGCCAGACAGTCTGTTCTTTACTAACAGACTTCCCCACTCCTGTGATAATCAGTGTATTTACATTTGCTGTCAGCCGGGTTTCCTCGTTGCTTCACTTGGATCTACTGAGTATGTCTTTATTCTCTTTTATTCATTCTGCTCACTTATGGATTATACATTTCTACTTTGCTGTTATCATTTTAATATTCATACTTAGCTTAATGAAGTCTGCAGTTGATAGTTGAACTCATCTGGGGATGGGGAGATGGGTAACAGACAATCTTTATAATGTTTTGTCCAATTTCCTTCTCAAATATTGATCTTAAATATTTTGGGTAAACATTCCTCACGCCCCTTGTGTTAGTCACGGTTACGTTTTATGGTTGCTGCTCACTTAGATTTGTTACATGGCTATCAGTGTTTTGTTCACTTTTGTGTGTGTGAAAGAGAGACAGAGGTCTTCCTTCATATGTAAGCTAGGCTGGTCTTGAACTCAATATGTAGCCCAGGCTAACCTCAAACACCTGTTTCTATTACTTCAGTCTCCCAAGTGCTGAAATTTTCAGTTATGAGCCTCCACATCCAAGAGTACGTAGTAGTGGCTGTTTAAGCATGAGTGGAGGACACATAAATCCCATTTCTCTTTGCTAGAATAAACAGTTTTTAATTTCCCCCACCCACCCACACACACACACTTGGAATGATAGTTTATCTGGTATGGAAGCTTATCTGGTATGGAATTGCTGGTTGAGATACATTCTTGCTGAGAATATTGAAGGTGTGATTATGTGGATTTGTAACCTCTGTTGTTGATGATGAAGTTTTCCATCCATCTACATGGTATTGTAGAAAGTGAGCTGCCAAATTGACTGCCTCTAAGATCTTTCTGTCTGGTTTTGGTTTCGTCATAGATTCTATTCAGTGACTTTAAACGGACGATTCCAATCTGTTGAATCTTAAGAAACCTTGTGCCATTAGCTCTTTGAATGTTTCCTCTTGCCTGTGCCCCATATTCTCTGTTTCTAGAACTCCTACTCAACCTCTATCAGACCTCACTCCCTCCCCTGCTCTCATGGCTTTTCCCGTCCCCTTCCCAGCCCTTTCTCCCTACGCGCCGTCTGAGGGCTTTGCTTGTAAGCGTACAGTTCACTAACTCTCTCTTCAGCATCTTTAGTTGCATTAACTCACCTATGAGATGCTTATCTTTACTAGCCATACTTTTACTTCCTATGGTTTTGTTTATTTTTCCTAATGTGTTGTTTTTAATGATGCTCTACCTTCTTCAACTCCTTCCTTCATGCTGTTAACGGCTTTAAAAAATGTTAAGTTATAGGCTATCCCACATCACTCCATTAGCTGAAACCCCTAGGGATTTCATTCCAATAGTTGTGTGGTTTGCAGCTTCATCGAGCTGGATTGTGTCCTTAAGTGTTTTATAGTTTTGGAAAATAAATCCACCCCAGCGCTTCCTCTGTGGGAATCTCCCACAGTCTTAGAAAGGTTTTCGCAAAGTGCTAATGGAGATTTACTTGCTATGAACCAAGTATTCTAATTTGGTTTTGCTGTTGTTGTTTGCATGCTGTTGTTTTGAGACAGGGTCTTATTTTACAGCCCCAACTGACCTGGAGCTCATTGTGTAGATCAAGTTGGCCTAGAACTCACAGAGATCAGCCTGCCTCTTTCTCCCAAGTGCTGGGTTTAAAGGTGTGTGCCACCACACCCAGACTAAACCAAATATTCTATGTGGGAGGAGAAGCATTCTGAAATCACACATCTAGTATGACAATCAGCCCTCAAGTCCCTGGGTTACATATGTTTTCAGTTGTTTTGTTTTTAATTTTGGGTTTTGGCGGGGACACGGTGACAGTGCCAATGAGCCGTTGTCTGCCTTTCACTGATGCTGTCACCATGACTCAGGGGCTCCTGACCTCATGTGCGGTCCTAATTTCAAATCTCTTGCCTCATTCAGGACCTATGTCTCTTTTTCTGACCCCCAATGAGCATGAAAACCTGTCTTCTAGACAGATGAGCACAAAACCTCCTCCTTCTCAGAGCCAGTCTTGATTCGTAGCTAATACTTTGCTTTTGAGTTTCTCCTTCATGTCTGTTACCTGAAGAGTTCTTTTTCATTCCTTATAAGTTCAGCCATCCATGTTGAATTCTTTGATGTAGTCCACCCCAGATTTTCACATCTCTGTAACTTTTCTGGCTCCTGTGCTATTCTACTAAATTGGCAGAAGTGAGAGAAAAACCACCCTCGCCAGCCTGTAACCTGAACTTCCTTCAGCACCTGCGCTGTGTCGGTGGGCAGCTTCCACTCCACCTGGGAGGCCAAGTGTTCCTCTACCCTTTAGTCCCACTCTGTATCATCCCACTTCACTACACTGAATTAGACTATACCCCACTATAATCCACATAAGCACGGAGCTTATGGCAATAAAGAAATTATGTGAGAATAAATTCTTGGAAATGAGAAATTTGGGTTTATTCAGTTTTAATCAATACAAACAAAGGCATATCTTATTCTGAAAAAAATCACACACATACACACACACACACACACACACACACACACACGCAGAGAGAGACAGAGACAGAGACAGAGACAGAGACAGAGCGCTTTGGAAACCTATCGCACATATATACATGTGACCACATAAGATAGACAACCTACTGTTCAGGACAAACCATGGCAAACCACAGCACAAGAAGAGAAGAGAGAAGCTTGGCAGAAGGACCAAAAAGGGAGGGGCTCAAGCTGCTGTCCTCAGTGGGGATTCTAAAAAAACAGCTGCTCTAGGAAGTAGTTCTGGATATGGCTTGTGAGGAAATGATTCAAACGCATTACCTGTGTCTCCATACTCTCCAAAGATATTGATAAAGACATCAGCATCTGTCCCTGCACCAATCACGTCACCAGTGTATACCTTGATTTCATACTTGTTTCCTGGGAATAAGGACAGAGAAAATCTTGCCTCATTAGGATCTCGAGAAGAGAAAACCGTAGGTGCATACATAGTTGCTGAACCATCCATCCTTCCCATGGATGTCCAGATGATAATGAATTATCATCATCACTATCATTACTGTCAATAACAGGGCAGAAGTCACTCAACATTGGCTCCAAAAGGTTATCACTAAACTCCATGTAATCCTTAAGTCATAGGTAAGAGACTTTTGGTTTTCATCTAACATATACCCAAAGGGCCACCCCAAAACAACACCCACCATCATATCTCCCCTGAATTTCTGAAGTGATTCTAACTGTGTCCTTTACACCCCTATTACCTTTTCCTGTCCATTTTTCCACACGGTATAACAATACTGAAATTCACTGGGGAGATTGGACTCTGGAGATGAAAATAAAACTTGTATATATCAAGGCCATAGACAACACAAAGGCTAGACTAAAATCATGGACAGTGGCTAGCAAAATACATGTTAAAAGACCCACATATGCTTCCTATGTCATTGCTGCATTCAGTGGACAAAAATCAATTCATTGTAACCCCAAACACAGCCTCAGTCATGGCTTCATAGGATGGGGTCAATACAGACTTGACAGTGTGCTGAGCTCAAGCCAGGCCTCAGCATCAGGAGTCTGTCTTAGGGTAGGGAATAAATGCCAGAAGATTATGTGTATGGTTAAGGCACTGAGACTCTTCCCAGATTTTCTTGGGTGTCAACAACGTGAGGACCGGGACCAGTCTCCCTTCCCTTCCTATGTGGCTTTCTAGTTTGCTTGTAGAAGGAACCCTTCCTATCAGATATGTCATGCCAAGTTCACTAAGCCAATTAAAAACTAGTTATTCTAGCCAAGGCCCCTTTGCCCATTTCCTCCCTAGACCCTTCCCTGCCCTCCACCTCCAGGCTCCAAAGGGATTTGCCCTGTGTCTTTTCCAACTCCGCTGGCATCTGTGTGATGCTGTTGAGTTTTGCTACTGAATGCCTCGTCCTGTCTGCTGTTGCCTGAAAGAAAGCCTCTCATTTCTTCTGACACTTAAAAAAGGGGATATATTTAGGACTTTCTTCCACTTTCCCTCCTTTCTTCTCTCCCTTCCATGTCCCCTAGTGTACTGCTGGCCGTATGGGTAATGTGTTGGAATGTGAACTGAATTCAATTTCCTAAAACTTGAAGTCCCAAGGAAGTCATTGAGAGCAAAGGACTAAGGTAAGTCTGCCTGATTCCCATCTCTGGTACTCTCTGAAGCACAGGATCAGCCTGGAGGGGTGATTGCCACGGCATCTGAAAGGGGTGCACAGAGGATACCCCTATCCCTCCACTGCCTGGCAGATGGTCCTTGCTGGTGAGAACATCAAGCCTATAACAGATGTTCCAGCCTTCTCCACAGTCCTCACTCAGCAAAGCCTACAGAGGAAGGGGTGGGGTCCTCTGATCCTTGTCCCCAGCTGAAGACTCCAGGAGGAACAGTCACTGTCAGAGCCCACCTCCTCTTTCTTAACCACAAATGCCCCTTGAGATAGCAGCGGAAACCAGAGCCCTTCAGAAGAGGCCAGGCCTGGGAAGCCGATGGGGGACTGGCTGGAAACTTGGGCCTCGAGCACCTGGAGCATAGGTTAAAGGCAGATGCCATGTTTCTCATGAGGGCTTCGAGGTCCTGCAGTTTGTAAGGATCAGGAAGACCTTACTCACAGCCAGTTGTTTCTAATCTTACGGCTTCCAAGTTTCAGAGGCTCCAAATGGCCTTGGTTGCCTTCTCCTTGTCAGAAGGGACATTGGTTTAATGCACAACCTGTATTTGTTACTTTCCAAATGCTGTGATAAAACACCATGACCAAGGCAACTTACAGAAGAAAGAATTTATGTGGGCTTATGGTTCAAGAGGGATAAGTGTCCATCATGACGGGGAATCCTGGCAGCAGGTGGCAGAAACAGCTGAGACTTCACATCTCAAACCACAAGCAGGAAGCAGGGAGAACAACCTTGAAATGACACAACTCTCTAAGTTCTCAAAGCCTGCCTCCAGTGACGTAATTCATAATTCCTCTAACAAGGCCACACCCCCTGTGTAGCATGAATCTTAAAAGGTCTTATTAATAAAAACAAACCTGAAGCCAGGTATTGGGGTCAACGCTGGAAGATCAGAGAAGCAGAACAGGCCACAGCTTCCTCACCTTGCCAGTTCCTCAGCTGATCCTGTTTCCTCAGACTGGAAGCCTCTGAGTCCTCATCCAGAATGAATCTCAGCTGAACTGCTGCTAAAAGCCTAAAAACTTAACCAGCCTAGTTCCTGGTTTTCATACCTTATGTACCTTTCTGCTTTCTGCCATCACTTCCTGGAATTAAAGGCATGAGTCACCATGCCTGGCTGTTTCCAGTGTGGCTTTAAACTTACAGATCTCTGCCTCTGGAATGCTAGGATTAAAGGCGTGTGCTACCACTGCCTATCTTCTATATTTAATATTATGGCTGTTCTGTTCTCTGACCCCCAGATAAGTTTATTGGGGTGTACAATATATCAACCACACCCCTGAGCATCCCAAAACAGCTCCACCAACTGGGGACCAAGAATCCCAATGCCTGAGTCTACAGGGACATCTCATTCAAACCATCTCATTCAAATCAGCATACGACCTTCTCCAGCACTACTCTAGGGCTCCCTGCACACAGAGGCAAGAAAGACCCCTCTTACTGATGGCAAGATGTCAGGTCACTGCAGCTGGGGGTACCAAAGTGGCACCCCAGGGGGCGTCTAGAGGCCGTTTCCAATCACCTGGCAGTAAGGAGAGGCAGAGGGATTTCACAGGGACCCAGGCGTTGTGGAGCAGGGGTAGGATAAGAGAGGTGGGGAGGCGTCTATAGTGAGTGTGTTCTGGATCATTTCAGAACACAGATTTGACGTCACCAGGCCAGATTATATGAGGAAAATTTTAACTCTTAAAGATTTTTGAACAGGAAAAAAAATAGCCACAAAGGAATGGGGTGCCCTTTGGGTGAGTCCCCCATCCCTTAGAGACACCTAAGTAATTACTATGGGCCACACAGTCGGTGGAGACTCATCTTATCAGAGACACTATAGCAGAAATGCAGTTGGTGAAAGACTGTGGAGACACCAGACCTCCTTGACATTGGCTCAGGATGGAGGCCAAGAGATCAAGGGAACCATAGGAAAGATCTTTCCGGAAAATACCCGGTAGGACATGTTGTAGGAGTGGTAGACCATTTGATCTCCATCACAATGACTTGGCCAACACAAGGAAAACCTGAGATGCCAGAGCCGAAAGAGGCCTTCAGACACACTGTGCCCAATCCTGCAGAGTCTGGATACCAAGCCAGAATGAAGCTAGCAGAAGCAGGTCAGGGTCAGGGCTCAAGAGCCCAGAACTGGGAAAGGGCACTTCAGAGCCTTTCCAGCTGAAGTGAGAATGGATCTGGGCCAAGGGATCAGGAAATTAGGTGGACGCTGTGGGAGAAAGGGGTGGGCTCTCTGCTGGCCTTGGGAACTTTCTAGGTCAAGATGGGGTTATGAGTCTTGAGATGGTTTCCTGGGTGACAGCAGACGTTTGATGTTAGGTGACTGTTAGTCACACCAGGGAAAGGATGAGAGAAGTCACAGGGATAAAGAGGTTCACCTTACAATGCCATTATTCTCTAGGTCCCCTTAAATGGGCAATGAGAATTATTAGTTGCTTTCTATCTCCTCTTTTTACACACTTCCTCTTCAGCATAATTCCCTGATATATCTAAGTTGTCGATTTCCAAAACAAGGCCCAAGGGCACAGTGCCCCCAGTGCAACACTAACTGGTGACTTGGGGTGTTATCGACAAAGCAAATCTGTACAAAAGCAAACAGTGCGGTGTGTGGAGCCTTCCTCCACAGGCAGATGCGGTCACAGGGGACGTTACATTTGAATGTGAAATGTCCTCTACAGGTTGGTCCCCAGCTGGTAGGGCTGTTTGGGGAGGTTATGTATGAAACCTTGGGGACACGTGGCCACTAGGCTGCAGAAGTGCATCAGTGGGACAGGTCTTCAGAGCGATAGGTATCTGCTTCCGATTGTATCCCAAGCTCTCTGCTTTCCAACCAGGAGCTGTGTGCAAGTTTCCAGCACATCGAACCACTCCTTGAGGCCATCCCTGCCACGATGGGCTGAAATCCCCAGACACCGGGAGCCTGGGGGCCCTTCTTCCCTCAACTTAGTTCTGCCAGGGATTTTGTCACAGCAAAGCAACAAAATAACTAACACACGTGGGCTGTTGTATGTAGAATTCACCATAAGATCTGTTTGTCGATAAGATGGAAAATGTCCTCCGCATTGGATGCAGGACCACATATTGAGGCTGGTAACCTGGGGCCCTGAAATTGTCCAGAGTGAAGAGGCGATACATAGAGGGCTTAAGGAAACCCTCCCCAAAGGCCAGGAGGAGGTGGTAAAGCAGGGAGAAAGACACCAAGAAGAAAGGGCTGAAAGAGGATTCTCAGGGGAGAGGTCACAGCTCATCCGTGTCAACAATGGTGACCCGCTTTCTTGGGTGAGCGAGACTAAGCATCCATGCAGGCCTTTGCAGCTTACAAAGCACTTGCACGTCTTTGAAGTCAGTCATATGATACAGGTAGGGCAGGCACAACTGATAGCGTCATTTATAGACAAGGAAACCAGAGCTCCCAAGGGTGGGGTGACCTGCTATGAACCATGCGTTTCTTGCCTTTGGACTCAGGGTTCTTCCTAAGATACACAGTGGCCTCCCCTGCCCTGTGTGGGGTCAGTACACTTTTTCTAGAAAGTGCCAGTTAGGACACCATTTGATCTCTGTTATAATGACTCAACCCTGCTGCTATGGCACAAACTCAACCACATGCTTTAGACCAGAGTTAAGTGAGGAGAGTTGACCATAAAGGAACGTGAAGACCTTTCTGGATGATGTCTGCCTGTGGTAGTGGTTATATGGCTGTATGCCTTTCCCCAAGTCACCAAACTACACTGTATGGACAGGTGGGTGTTGTACCTCAATGAGCTCTTTAAAAGTTTTTTAAGTAGCTATAGACCATACTACGTGAACAAAATGAGTGCAACAGTGTCCCAGTAAAGTTTTCTTGGTTGACACTTCACTGGAATCTCAGAATTTTGTGTAGCATGAGTAGAATTCTTCCTTTAGCTTCAATCATTTAAATATATATAAATCATTCTTTGCCCACACATAATTGATGACAGCTAGGCTTGTGCCCCTGCCCCCTTGGTTTTTCAAAACACGGTTTCCATGTATAATAGCCCTAACTGTCCTGGAACTTGCTTTGTAGACCAGGCTGGCCTCGAACTCACAGAGATCCGCCTGGCTCTGCCTCCCGAGTGCTGGGATTAAAGGTGTGTGTCAGCGCACTCAGCTATTTCCAGGTCTCTGTGTGTGTGCTCAGGTCCTCCAGTCCTCACAGGAGAGCAGAGCTGTCCTGTCACAGAGTGAGCTGTCCCTGCTGGATAACAGGCGTTTGAACCAGTGGCTGAGAAGAAGCCCAGGACTCTAGAGCCAGGAAACTAGTCCCTTTCTCTGCAGGTGTGGAGCCTGTGCCTGGGGTGAAGATAGTCTGGAGCCAGCTCTCCCTGTCCACCATGCAGCGTGCAGTGGAAGCTAGCCCTGGAAATACAGTATGACACATAACTACAGCACCAGTGCACCCCCACTCGACACACACGTGCCTTTCACCCCTGGCCTGGCTCAGAGCTGGCAAAGAGCAGAGACAGAAAGAGTGGGGAAGGTCAAATTGGATAAGGAGAGTGACCAACGTGGAAAAACCTGCCTAGGGACAAACTGTGGGAATTGCTTCTTGAGCCAGCTCTAGAATTGGCTTGTGATTTGCCCATTAGATATGCTACTTGTAAAAATTCTCCTGAAACTGACTCTGCCCTTCAGCAGGGTTACCATAAGCCCATCCTGGCAGGCACACTTCGAAAGAATCCCTTCCTCAAGACACTCTGGTGCCATCTGTTGGACAATCGTATCGAGTACATAAACCTATAGTGAATATGAAGTGTCTCCTTATAAAGTTGTGTGGTGGAAAGAATACATCTTAGCCTGCATCCCTACCACGAGGGCAACAGCCTCCCTCTGCTGGAGGTCGGTGCAAGTTCAGAAGAACACACAAGGAGGGGTGCAGAGCTGGTCTTGAGATAATGCCTAGCGCCCTCCAGAGCTAAGCAACCACAGCCCAAGCTGTGCTGTGGAGTGAGATTCCGTTTGAAGACACTTGTGCCTCATGGCCTCTTGCCCTGCTCAGTGGATACAACAAACACATGCCTGGCCTTGCACAGTTCCCTCTCTGCAGGCTGGAGGCAGAGGCCCAAGGGCTACCACCCTTCTAGGCGGAAATGTGTCCCTGGAGGCCAGCGGAAGCGCCTGCGTGGGCTTCCAGAAAAGGCAGAAGCTGGCAGGCCCTAGCTGCCTGAGCGTGGTGTGCCAGCCACCCCCACAGCCTCCCCTGCGCTGTCTGGAACAGTCAGCACACAGCAGCGACACAACACGTCTCCAGAGAGCACCCTGGCGGTGGGGGAGGCTCAGTGATGAGGAGTTGCTTCTCGCCCCCCCCCTCCCCCCCCAGATCTCGGTCTGCATGTACAGGTGAGCTTGGAGAAGCTGCTGGGCATGTTCCTGCCACATGTTGAGTACATGCCTGTCTCTGAACCCTGTGGCCCTAGAAGAGGGCTGTCTCACACCAACACCACTTGAGCCAAGGCTGGAGCTGTGCACGTGGCCATTTTTTTTTTTTCTTAAATAGTCACGGGTAAACCTTGTCTTTCTCTTCCTTCCAAGCGTCCCTGGACTGTGTGTACACAGACTGAAGCCTCAGCCTTCGGGACGGTGACAGGGCCCTGGTGGTGTCATTTCACCCCACAGCCTGGAGCTCACACCCACCGGGGTGTTAGAAGAGAGAACTCACAGGAGGTGCGGGGGAGGGAGGAGACGAAAACGCAGTGGGAGAGATTGGGAGGGGGAGGCGGCGTGCAGGGAGGGCTTCCCGGGAGGTAAGGATGTTCTCTCTCAGCCAGACGAGGCTAACATGACTCCTTCCTGCTCGGGTCAGGGAGATCAGGTGGGCAGCTGGCCACTGGCCTGAGAATTCAGCCCAGAGACCCTTATCTCTGACCCTGACCCTGCCCCTACCCCTGCTGACTGTGCTGGTGTCTCCCATCTCTGGTAGGTCTGTCTGTCTCCCCTCCTTGTCCAGACTCCTCCGGACTCCCTACAGCTTCTGATGGGCATTGGGAACTCCTGGGTTCAGAGACCCCCGCGCTCTTCCTTTGCCTTTCTCCACAATGCCCTTCTTTGTTCTCTCTCTCTTCCGGTCTGGCAAATAGGAGCAGCGTTTTCTATTTCCCTTTAAAAGGTCTCTACTTCGCTGCTATTGTAGACATACCCAAACAAGAGCCTCTTGTTACAACTGTCACCTCTGTCCTCACAGCAATGGGTCCCGCTGCTGCTTATATGTGCAATGTCCCCCAGGGACCCTGGTATTTTAAAACAGTTGAGCCCCAGCTGTTCTGCAGGGTGGTGGATCCTTTTGAACATGGCGCCTACCTAGCAGATCCTAGCTGGAATATGTCAGGCTGTAGCAGTAGGGCTAGACAGTTGTAGTTTGGCCTCGGTTCTGGCCTGAGCCATCTCTGTCTCCTGGTCAGTGCCATATGAGAAGCAGCTGCTACAGCCTCCCAAAGCCATGGGGCTACCTACAGCCATGTCTTCCTCACCATGGTAGACTGTGTCCTCTCGAACTGTGAGCCAAAATCAGTCCTTCCTTCCTTTAGTTGTTACTGCCAAGTGTTCTGTCACAGTCTGAGAATGTGACTCTACAGGCCAGACAGCGACTATGCCACCATCTGACTGATGGGGAGAAAGGAGGCTAAGAAACTGGACCAAGTTTATGCTTGAGAAATGGTTAGATCTAACTGAAACTCAAGAGATCTGAACAAACACTCTCCTTCATGCTGTATCAGCTCACATTCCAAGCGCTTTCAAAAGCACCCACTCCTGAGCCCACAGTGCACCCACCCCTGAACTGGTGTCTGTGGTGACCATTGACACTTACATGCTCCAACACAGGCTCTGGGTTTAATCTCGCCACAGCCTGGTTGACAGTACTTTGATAGAGGGAGAGATGGCTCAATGAAGTGCTTGCCTTGCATGCGAAAGGACCTGAGTTTGACCCCCAGGACCCAGTGAAAGAAGTAGGCATGGTAGTATATGCTTGCAATCCAGTGCTTGGGAGGCAAAAATGGGGGATCTCTGGGGTTGACCAGCTAGCTGGCCTAGCCTAGTTGTCAAGTACCAGGCCAATAAGAGACCCTTTGGTGTCTACATGCACATGAACACACATGTACCAGCACAGACATTAACACACACACACACACACACACACACACACACACACACACACACACACACACACACAAATTAAAAAAATGAATAAAACTCTTGGTCTCTAATAGTTGTTTGTGGACAATCATCTACCCCCTCATTACCTCTATAAATACACAGTGTGTTTCTCCATAATAAGCTGGCATGGTAGGACGCAGTGTAGAAGCTTCACATTGCCCTCCCCACCTCAGCCAGCTCATCAGCAAGCTCTGCAGAGCTTTCTGCACTTGTCCCTTGGTGTCCACTTGTTCCCACACCTGCTGTTCTGAGCAAACTTTCCTAAGCACCTCCACTCCTTCCCCGGGATCCACTGCCCCACTTTTTCCCAGGCTTCCCTCCATTGCTACTGTTTGTCTCCTCAGACACTGCTCACCTGCAGCAGGAGGAACTAGAGCTTTACTCAGCCTTTCTGGGAGTCAGGTGATTGACATATTATACATGCAGAAGTCTGAACACATGCAAACTGTGAGATCCCTGCACATAACAGTTTACAGGAAAGGAATGGTCCTGTTCGGTGTGCCTACAAGCACAGAATGCTTAATCATGCTAAAATATCCAAAATAGGAGACTGATGGGTGAGCTGTGATGTTCTTCCACTCATGGGCTGCTGTTTAAAATAAATGTTTAGAATTAGGTAATGCTGTACTGTGGTCACACATTGTGATGAAAATATATCTATATTCTAAGAGACTGGGACTCTCGTTGGGCCCTACAGTGAAGTTCTCTGAAGACTTTAAGACTACTATCCTGGTATGTGCTCAGCCCATTTGTTTAACTTGCCTTAAGAGAACAGGTGCCGGGCGGTGGTGGCGCACGCCTTTAATCCCAGCACTCGGGAGGCAGAGCCAGGCGGATCTCTGTGAGTTCGAGGCCAGCCTGGTCTCCAAAGCGAGTTCCAGGAAAGGCGCAAAGCTACACAGAGAAACCCTGTCTCGAAAAACCAAAAAAAAAAAAAAGAGAACAGGGTAACAACCAACCTTACTTGCCTTGGACTTCCCATGTAACCAGCCCTTACCACCTAAGTAAAGGTGTGTCTGTAATCTTAAGTTATGAACTCTTCCATGCCCCTGACCCAAAGGTAATGTATTGGTGTGTTTGTGCATTATGATAATCACTTGCTGAAAACAGCAAATATAGGTTGAAAAATCCTTATAAAACGAATATGGATCATCAATATTGGATATCCTCCATCAATATATGGATATCAGTTAGTTGATATCGTCGCTTTGTTTGTTATCTGGGTCAGCTGTCGTCAGTTGGAGTCAATGATTTAATCCCTTGTAAAACACTGTTCAAGTGTTCAATCCTTCTCCATGTGACACATTCTGTGCTGTTCAATAGAGAGCAAAGCCCTTTGTTAGGGACAGACATGTAAGGGCAGATAAAGCAGCACTTGGGCAATGGACAGATTCAGACCCATACAAGAGACAGATGGGGACATCAGAAGACACAGGCAAAGCCAAACAGAGATTTCAGATCTGAGCTCGTTCTTGGTCAAATGATATCAACAGATTGCTTTATTGATTTCTATCCATAATGTGACACCAGTGTATTATCGATGGCTCTGAGTTTATTATTAATGTGTTCATAATGACTGCATTGTATGGCTGAGTACTGAGTGAAAACGTGGTTACAAATCTAAATCTAAATTAATATGTTTAATATATTCATGAATCGAAATTTGGAGGGAAAAAGAACAGGAAGGACTTTCACCAAGGGGTGACTCCACAGAAATCTTACACAGGGACTGGTTTCCAGCAATGGGCTAACTGCTGGCTTCGTGTTTACATAGTGGTAACTCTGAGAAACATCACTTGTAAGTGGGGGTAGTAATATAATTCCTTCCTCATGGGTCATTGTGAATATTAAATGTAGTTTATGATAGATAGATAGATAGATGGATGGATGGATGGATGGATGGATGGGTGGGTGGGTGGGTGGGTGGGTGGATGGATGGATTGACGGATGGACAGACATTAGACAATTTGTTAAGAATTATGCCTGTCATGAGTAAGTGCCAAACAAAAATTGCCTACCACCATCTTCAGATAATAGAATTAGGATATTTTGTTAGTTTTTGCACATTTTTCAGTACTTGGAGTTTGTTGGCCATGCTTTTTCCTATCACTGGAACTAAAGAAAAAGGTCACCTAGAGTCGATACTGGAGGAAGCCTCAGCCTCGGGTTTGAAAGAAACCTTTGAGAACCTTTGCCAATTTCCTGTGCCTTTGTGCTGACTTTGGCACCAAAGATCTCCAGGAGGCTGGAGGGAAGATTGAGGAATGGATGTGAAATAAGGAGAGACTCAAAGGCCAGGGGCGTACTTCTAGCCCCCAAGAAGTAGGCACCTTTCTGAGACTCTCGCTGGGCTCAATCCAAACCACACCTGGAATCCAGGGGATGACTACTAGGAATCCACTGGCGCTGAACTGGACACACACGATGGGGTTGGGACCAAGGCCAGGTCTGATCAAAAGTTCCTAGTTTCTTGGGCACAAATTGTAGAATAGAAAATATTCTATTTCCATAAATGAAGGAGTTATTTTCAAAATACCCATTTAAGAATCAAAATAAGTTTGTGGCTGGCTGTGGTCCTGGTAAGAGCAGAAGCCTCAGTGATGCTGGAGCTGGAGAATGTGGGTGAGACACAGCCAACAGAGCCCATTGTTTTCCCAAGGGCTCTCATTCTATTGAAGCACCACCACCACCACCACCACCACCACCACCACCACCACCACCACCACTACCACCACCACCACCACCACCACCACCACCACCACCACCACCACACCATCACAAATTCAGCCTGAGCTCAGCTTCTTCCTGGATCCCTCCTGATTCCACTTCCACCGTGATTCCATTAGCCTAAACCATTCCTGCTTAGAGCATAGTGGTTCTCTTCTCTGCCCTGTGGTTGGTTATTGACTCTGTCTTCTGAAGCCTCTAAGCTTACAGAGAAAGAGTTGCACACATCCGCTGTGAGCACAGGATTTGGTGCACGGAAATAGCAAAACAGTTCATTCATCGAGTCACTGAATGAATATGCTTAAGAGCAATGTGAGCCAGCATGAGCCCAGGGCTCCCGCTCTGCACCACAGTCGGTCTGTGTGACCAACAGCAGGTTACTTGGCTCCCCTGGGTTTCCATTTTCTCTTCTGTAAAGTGGAGGAGGAGTAGATGAAATCCCTTTTAGTCCTAAAATTCTCTTTTATGCCTCACCAGAGCCTCATTGTGAGTGGTTCTCTCTTCCCACTCTTTCCGGAGATGATCTTCTGCAGTGCTAGGTGGGAGCAGATGGGGTGGGCGGGAAGCAGCAGTGAAGTCAGAGGAGGTGAATGTTTCAAGCCTGGCCCCAGCTCTCCAGGTCCAGGCCCGTTTCCTGTCCCTGTGGGACTGGAGCCCCCTCCACAGGGTTATGAGGAATGATGATCCACCCTCAACAGCACCCACAGGCAACAGAGCACTGGTAAGGTTTACAGCTAGGTGATGAGGAAATGTCAGAGAGAGGGAGGAAAGCAGGGAAGGGAGGCTCTCCCTGCAGACTCCAGATGTTGTGGAGGCTGAGAGACCATCCACAGCTGTCACTTTAGTCAACTAAATGTCACCTGGATCCTAGAGGGGACGGTGACACCGATAGTCCTTTCTAAGTCTGAGAGGCCAGAAGCTGCAATCTGTATCTCAATCACAAGAACCAGGACAGCTCAGAATGTAGGAGAAGGGAGGAAACACCTGGGCTGCTGCAGGTGAGCTGCCACATCCGGCCTTCATGCTGAGGTCCCGGGATGACCTCAGAAGAGAGAAACTGATACTGCCCCTGCATTAGCGACTTCTGAATCCTTGTGATTACAGAGCCCAACGGAAATGGTGTAAAGGAAGAAAGGTTTCTTCAGGCTCACTGTTTCAGAGGGTTCTTAGAGTCCACCATGGCAGGGAAGGCGCAGAAGCACAGCTCAGAACATGGAGGTGGGGTCATGCGATGGAGGCTGCTCACATCACAGTAAACCAGAAAAGCCAGGCATAACCTTCAAACACTCTCCTCAAGTGACCCACCTCTGCCAGCCTGCCCCCCCACCCCCGCTTCCCAGAAGTTCTGTGGCCTCCCCAAAACAACAGCATCAGCTGGGGAAACAAGTGTCCAAAATATCATACTACGGGCAACATTTCCGGTTCAAAGAACAGTGCCAAGTGCTCAGGTGAGAACATTACAGTGCTCAAGTGTGTGCTAAGTGTTTGTGCAAATGGTAGACTGGTCCAGCCAGGCTCTAACCACAGAGAATGGGGGTCACTCAGTAAGAAGATGAAAAGAAATGAGGGAGATGTGCTTACAGCAGAAGAGAAGCACCAAAGGCACCCCTTCCTGTCCTACACCCCCAATATTCTACACCTGCTGGACCCCAGGCCACCTACCTGGTCCAACCATTCTACAGAGGAGACATGTATGGAAGAGGAGCTGTGATCTGCTCCCAAGTCTTATTGCTACTGGTTTGGGAAAGCCAGAACCAGAACTCGAAATGAACATTCACCTCGCGTGCCTTCTGAGCCAGAGCATTGCATTTTAAAAGTGATGATTGAATCACCCTATGGCATTATTCTCTGGTACCCAATACAACTGTTTAATTATTCAGTGGTATCCAGAAGAACATGAGAAAGGCCATAACTACTGGTTTCCCTGGCAGAGCCTTGTGGTTATTTCTTTGCATTGATCCCCTGGCATAAGTGACCTGTTATTGTCACAGGTCATCATCAGTCACTGTCATTTGGCAAGGGTGTTGGTGCCACACAGTCCTCTGGAAGGTCATGATCCACTGCTGGTCAATATAGTTTACATATGCCCTTCCTGTGCTAACCACAACCCCCACTTATTTTGTCCTCTCCTCAGACACACGGGATGGGTGGGGCGCCACGCCTGACATGGTCTTAATGAGACTTCGTGCACATCTGTAACTCAGTGCGCCAATGACGGTGTAGCGCAGCACAGGCTGTAATGAAGTCATAACCTAGATACCTGATGGAATGTCTGAGAGAAATGGTCATGGTACTGAAAATAAACACAGTCCATTTCTACCTGTCCCCAGGGCCTGGGCCACCTCCAGACTGGCTGTGCCGTTGGGCATAGCAGAAGGTGGAGGGCAATTAGACCGGCAGTTCAGATGAGGAAAACGCTAGTGCTTCTTGAGAGAACTCTTTTCTCTACAAGCACCCCCTCGTCTCTACGAAGCATGTGGCAAGATGGGCTGCAACTGTCCCTACCACTAATCCATCAAAGATTAAATGTGTCTTAGGAGGTTTGTTCCTAACAGAGCCCAGGAAAGAGGTGCCAGCTGGGAGCCAGGGGAGGGGCAAGCCTGGGTCCTCTGGATACAGGGACTTTCTCCCACCATTTGTGACAGGGTCCAAGTGTGACACGTTCATGAGCTATTAAGCATGGGTTCTGACAGCCTAGGCAGTGAATGGTTTCCCAGCCTGGATAGAATATGATTCTGGGTCTCAGAGGCCTGCCCCATGCTCAGATGGCCAAGCTTACTCAAAGTGATGTGGCATAGGATCAGTACTAGTTTAAGCTACACAATCATCTCTACTTTTCAAGATGGATGACTTTGTGGGTTGGACCTAGACTGTGGCCAGAAGCTAGGAGTAACAGCATGCTGGCAGGAGAAAGCCAGACCAGGGTTGACCTACACAGGTCTTGCTCATGCTGCGGGACTACACAGACCCCCAAGGCAAACGCTATAAGACCCAATGGTGGGGCACCCCAAATATCTCATTATCTTGTCAAACCTTATCAAGCTCTGATATCTCTACATTTGCATTCTTCAGCATTGCCCTACACCCCACCTCAGTCTCAAGAATGGGTCAGTGGCAGCCTATCAGCCCTGCAATCTCAGCCTGTGTAACTCTGCATCAGGCTTACCAATTGCATGTAGGTCCCGTGCCTGGGAATGTCACAACAAAAGTGACAACGTTACAGTAGAAGTACAGAAATCAGTGAGTGGAGAAACCTGAGACAGGCAAGAAAGACAGCGTGAGAGAAAACCAGCATCGTATGGGACCTCAAGGGACATCCAGTATGGCTTCCTGGTAAGACAAGGAAGCAGAAATGTAGACAGTTACAAGTGACTTGCCCAAAGTCACACAGTGGGTGAAATGTGACCGCAGACCCAAGGGCTCTGCCTCCCAGGAGAGAGCTCTTGGCACCTGTCTATTGCTGCCTTTATAGGTGAAACACCACACACAACACGTCCCCCATATACACAAACCTATTGCCAGCCGATGTTCATACAAGTCCTTAAGAATCAATGGAAGTGACAGATGGTGGGGCGGGGGCAGGAGACACCCCAGTGTTACTCTGGGAGTGGCACAAGCTTAGTTAGAGATAGGTAGGTAGGTAGATAGATAGACACACAGATAGATAGATAGATAGATAGATAGATAGATAGATAGATAGATAGATAGATATTTGGTCATGAGAGTTAAAGAGGCAAACAGCCATCCCTGCAGTGTGGCATTTCTTAGCTATTTATCCATCTCAAAACACCTGGGAGTTGCATCCCACGCTGTCAGCCAGAGAGATTTGCTTTGGCAGCTACTAAGGAGGATGCTGTGTCTCAGAGAGTGGGAGCCTGAACTTGGCTTCGGGCCTAGGGCTTCCATAGGTCTGGAGACAGCACCATGGCTGCTCTGCCCCTCTGATTCTAGGTTGTAAGAGGGGGAGTCATTCCAGACCAGACACTAAAAACCTTCCAGGAAGAGTCGGGCGTGCGTGATAATGGAAGGGATGCCAAGAGGCAGATGGAAGGACAGAAAATTCACAGCTCCTCTGAAGCAGTTGAATAGCTAAGCCTGTGTTCCTAGGGATAATAAATGCAAATGTGCTGGAGAGGTGGCTGCCAGCCTCCCATAAATTCCAGAAGATGCCAGGTCCCCTGGTACCCTCTCTAAGTGGGAGACAATCAGGGAGATGGCTGCCAAGTCCCTTTTCTAGCTCCACGTGTGCCTGAATTGCTTAATTGTGTGTGCTGCCTGCCTGGACCATTCCAGTGCAGCGCTGGGGAAGCCAGCCAATACAGGGACCCCACTGCTGCTGGTTCATGTGGGGACGCTAGGAGGATCCAGAATATTTCTCCAGTGGCCTTAAGTCCTGGGCAGGAATTGAAAACTTGGAGTGCAGCAGATGCTCTCTTTTTTTTCCAGGCGAACAGAGACCTTTGACTGCAAAGTCGACATGATGCAATTCATTGTTAAAAAACATTTAATGACCATCCAGAATGAATTAAAAGAAGTAGGCCATCAAGATAGACAGAACAATGTTGAAAAAGAAGAATAAAAGTACAGGTCTCACCATTTCTGATTTCAAAGCTTATTATAGAGCAACAGGAGTGTATTGACTTGAGAATAAATATATTGACCCATAGAAAGAGAACAGAAATAACCTATGAGTATATAGTCGGTTATCAAGAGTGAAAGGCAACTGGATGGACGGGAGAAAAATATTTATAAATCTTATATCTGATTAATATTTATTAATATTACTATTAATATTTAGAAAAATAAAGAACTCCTACAACTCAACAAGAACAAAATCCAAACAACTTGATATCTAAAAACATGTGCAAAGGATTTAAATGGATAGTTCTCCAATGAAAATATGCAAATGACCAAGAAGCACATATGAAGAAATCATCAATATCATGAATCATTATGGAAATGCAAGTCAGAACCACAAAGAGATACAAATTCGTGTCTACTGGATAGTATTATCAAAATAATAAGCATTGGTCATGATGTAGAGAAACTGGAACTCTCAACACTGTAGGAGAGGATGCAGAAATGTTGCAACCACCATCCAAAACAGTATGGGAATTCCTCAAAATTCAATACATGATTGACCTAATCCTAAGTATAACCTACCCCTTGGTGTACTTTCAGTAGAGCTGAAAGCGGCATCTCAACCTGCACACCCATGTTCCCAGAAGCTTTATCAATAATGACCAAAAGGTACTAACAGCCCAAATATCTCTCTCATGTATATATACATATATATGTATATATAGAGAGAGATAAAATGAGTAAAGATGCAGTATATGTTATATTAAATATTGTTTGTCTTAAAAAGAAATTAAGTTCTGACATATGCTACTGGGTGGATGAAGCTTGAAGGCATTGTGCTAAGTGAAATAAGCCAAGTATGAAAGGACAATTATTGCATAATTCCATTTACATGATGTTATTAGAGTTGTCAAATTCAGAAAAACAGAAAATAAACCTGAGGTGACCGGGACTTGGGAGGAGAGGGGCTCCGTGCTCGAGTTTCATAAGGACAGAGTCTCAGTTTAGGAAGAGTGAAGGTTCTGGAGACAGATGATGGGCTGGTTAAAAAATACCTTGAGTATGCTTACTGCCACTGAACTATAACCTTAAAAATGATTGAAATGGTTGTTTTTGTTCATGCACATTGCCCTACAATTAAAAACAGAAAAACAAGATGGTGGAATCAAAGAAGTGTTCAACCTGACCTGGAGAAACCCCCCTCTCCTTCTCTAAAACTGAGTTCTAGCCAGGAGAACACTTCCCTGAAGGCCTGTATGGGCTGGATACTGTCTGTCAAGCAAGGCCTGGAGCAAGACAAACAGAAGACTCAGGGAGAGTGCTAAGGGTTCAATTTCAAAAAATAGCTTTCTTATCATCAATGCTGTTTTGCAGTGGCGGGGTCATCCTGGGAGGCTGAGAACTGCCTGCCACTCAATAAGGGTGTGAAGGTGGGAGAGGGACGCCCAGGACAGCAGGAGGTTGGAACAGCTGACTTCCGTGACTCCATAGAGCTCTCACAGAGCCAGACTAATTCGCCCTTGATCTTTCCTTGCCCAAGATACAGGCAGGAGGCAATTCAGCTGAGGATAAGCTGACCCCCAGTCTAGTCCCAGCCCTTTCAGCAATCTTCAATTGGCCTTGGATGAACCTCAGTGTAGTTAACACCTACGAGGACCTTCTTCACCTCACCCTCATCCTCAAAGAGGTGGGACCAGTTAAGCAAGGAATTAAGAAGAGAGGCCATTATGGCTGGCACCTCCTTCCTTTCCTCTTTCTCTTCCTCTTCTGCTTTCAGAAGGAGCCAGTGCTGTCTCCCCAGGTGTGATCTGTACACTGGGTGGTCTAGGAGATCCCAGTATTCATATACGAGGATCGTCTAAGGAGGTGTATTCACATTATTGTGTACTGGTGTGTAGCTGATATTTGTATCTATAGAGAGCAGTACTTATGCCATAACTTTTGTTTCAGGCAAACTCACACGGCTATTAAAAGGTGAATAAGGAAGAGTGATGCCTTATGTACATGGTGATTGAAGGAGATAAAACCCTTGAAGGTGGAATGGGACTGACTAGGGTTAGGGAACCCTTGGGTGGTTTGGGGAAGGAGCTGTCTAATTAAGTCCCTGTTGTGGGTCCCAAAGCCTGACAGCCAGGCTCAGGGAAGCAGAGGACAGGCTTTTTGGGTGGGTTGTGCTGCCTGACTTCCTTAAGAAGCCATACAGGGCATTTCTCAACCTGCTGAGATCAACTGAGAAGCCAAACTCAGTGGCTAGGTCTTCCATCTTAAGGTCCTCTCTCTGTGAAGTTGTGAGGCTGATCAATATCTACCTACTTCCTTCATGACCTCCTGCCTCTGACTTTCCTAATGTCCTCTTTCTACTCACTGGGCTCCAGGAAAGGAGAAGGCAGTCCTAACTAACAAGGCTGTCTCTCTGAACATTAGGAACATGTTGGGCACTTGCTTGAGAAGTGCATTTAAAGGGGAGCTACAGAGGAAAAGGCCTTCTGAGACCCTGTCGTGGGTCCACTACTGCCCTCTGCTGCTACCCACAGGGAAAGCGCTCCTGTGCCTGATACTTGATACTTAGATCCTGCTCCATCCTGCCTTGCCATTCCATGGCTGCCTGCTGACTGATCTGCTCAGTCGGAGGGTCCTCGGGACATCCTAGAACACCTGCCTTCCCTGAAGAGAAGAAGGTTCAGTTGAGTATCAGTCAGAACTTGCAGCAGTCCCCCCCCTTGGGGATGGAGAAAAGAGTAACAGGTCTGTGAAACAACCATCTCTGTCCTATTACTGCCTGCTATGCAAGTTTTAAATATTCCTCCTACTAAATGACATGAGTGAAAAACTAATTTTCTTCCCCGTTTTTATCATTAAAGGCCTCCGATAGCAGCCCAGTATCAAGTTGGTGGGATTCCAGGTGAAAAACAAAAAGCCTTAACCTTTTGTTAGCTGGTACAGTTGAGTCAGTATTTGAAGATCTTTTTCATTTCTTTAGCTGGAATCTAGCCTGGAAGTACCAAAGCCTGATGTCCTGCGGCGGCGATGAGGCTGGGCCAAGTGTCCTACAGCCGGTGATGAGGCTGGGCCCACGCAAAGGCTCAGGCATCAGGTCAGCTGCACATGACTCTCATGGAAAGCTAGAGGACCACTGAGCTGCATCCATTCTCTCTTAGTGGGGGACTTTCCAGGAGCTTTTCTCCCGATGATGCTACCCCAGACTTTTGTGTGGCCAAAGCAGGAGGTAAGATGAGAAGCTGGAAGCGGGAAAATTCCAAGAATAGAGGGAGAGAAGAGGAAGAGATGATAGTTTGATGTGGACTGACCTGACAGATGCTGTTGACAACTCAAGACGTGTACAGTTTGAGGGGAATCTGTGAAATTCACCCCAGAGGAAGACAGGAAAGAGCAATGAACAGACAATTCCCACATGCATGTGAGCACGCCCTCAAGTGCACACACACACACACACACACAGAAAGAGAGAGAGAGAGAGAGAGAGAGAGAGAGAGAAATCATTTTACTATCCATAACATATCTCAGAACTCCATGACTTCATGTAAATCTCAAATATATATACTAGAATTTATCAAAAAACAAAGTTTAAAAGTGAACAGCTGTCAATAAACATGAAATGTTCAATCATACTAGTAACCAAAGAAAACATTGAAAGACCCTTTTACGATCCAGCTGAAAAGTCACACTATACTAACCAAGTGTTGGTAGTATTGCATTTATGAGGCTGTGCTCAGTCCAATATCTACTTCCTGTGGCCATCTGGAAATGTGCATCGAAAACCTGAACCAGGCTAGTGAGATGGTTCAGTGGCAAAGGAATTTGTTGTCAAGCCTGACAACGAGAACTTGGTTCTTGGAACCCACGTGGAGGAGAGAATGAACTCCTTCAAGTTGTCCTGTGACCTCCACATGGGCAGTATGGCAAATCTGCATTTGAACACACATGCACTACACACACACACACACACACACACACACACACACACACACACACACATACACACACACACACACACACAAATACCAAATAATTTTTTTAAAGCTTTAACTAATGGGCGTACTATTTGACTTAGAAATTCCACTTTGGAATTTATCATAGGGAAAGAGCTTTAAAATCTAAACGATGCATTTGGGTGTGTGTGTGGTTTTTTTTAGAAGAGAAACAGACCATAGATGTCCAATGATGAAAGATTCAGTGACCAAATGACATGTTCTAGACCAGTGGTTCTCAACCTTCCTAACTCTGTGTGACCCTTTAATACAGTTCCTCATGTGACCCCCAACTGTAAAATTATTTTCATTGCTACTTCATGAGTGGTATTTTGCTACTATTATGAATAGTAATGTAAGTATCTGTGTTTTCTGGTGGCCTTTGGGGATTGCAACTCACAGGTTGAGAACCACTGTTCTAGACCACACATGGCCACTGGAAATAGAAATATTAAGTAATATTTAATGACATAGAAATAACCATGCTATAGAACAGATGACATGCCAGCCCATTATTCCATAGCACATATGCATGGAAGGGACTAGAAATTAATGCATCTGTCACTGGTGGGTGGTATTTTTCTAGGTGATGGGATTAAAGTATTATTCTTATTTTATATTTTCACGTGTCTGTTTTCTAAACTTTGTGCAATGATGAAATTTGGCTTTGTAAGAAAATAAAACCTTGATAACATTTTTTTAAAAGAACCAATGAGGTTTCGAGTTTAGTGCGACAGGGATTATAGACGGAAATGCCTGGGGCTCAAAGTTGCTCAAGAGGTGGAAACTCGGAGGTAGGTAGGGAAATGGAGAGCTTAGTGATCAGAGGCGATGCTTACTTCTGCTGGATTGACTGGGGGTGGCTGGGACCTGGAGATAGCACGGGCATATGCCAGAGGGCGGAGCCAGCGATTTTGCTAATGTGTTGTTCTGCTGAGTGACTGACCATAGGGAAACTGCCCCTCTTCTCCTGCCCCAAAGTCCCTTTCCTCTTCCACAGACAAATACTAGCCAGCACAGATGGCATTTCACTTGGCCTAAATCAGGAGGAAAGCATGGTGTGCGGGGGAAGGTGGACTTCCAGAGCACAGGGAGGAGCCAGGCCCAGGCAGGGAGGGTTGATGGGAAGACAAAGCTGGCTACTGACCTCTGGGCATGTCCATGGGGTCGAAGCTGGCTAGGAGGTCACGACACCACTGGCGGTCACCTTCCACCTTGCTCAGCCAGCTGTTGCAGTTGAAGTAGTAGCGGAGATGGGGCCTCTTCATGTCGGTCACTATCACTCGGTCCAGGTACCAGCTGGCGTTCAAGCCTGTATTGTCATGCTCGATCCTGAGGCAGAAGCCAACACCCACACTTCAGTGGCAGAACCAGGGCGTCGCCCCTTCCACACAAAGGCACCCAATGGTTATTCCAGAGAGAGGGCCAGTCATTTGCTCCCTTTGGCTTTAAGCTTCCTCGTCCATTCACGGGGATATTTTGCAAAGTAGATGCGCATATTAATGCCTGTCATATTGTCACCCTGCCACAGGGAAATATTTTCTTTCATGGGAAAATCCAAGTTCCCGGGGGTCTCAGTTGGAACACCCTGATCTGTGCCTGGCCGGTCCCGTGCTGTTTCCTAACCTTGATCTCCGCCGGCCCTGCACCCTTTCTGCTCTGACCTGAGTTGTACATACACATCACCTCTATCAAAGTCAAGATAGAAACAGCAGCCAATCCAGTCCTTACTGAAGGAGGGCATGAAGGCATAAGCAGAGAGCAGGAGCTACCTAGACCTTTGGACTTGGCAGGACACAACCCCTGGGGTAAACTGGCCCTCCCCTAACTCTGAGTTGATCAAGTCCCTCTCTCAGTGACTCTCACCTCAGACATCATCCTTAGTGTCATCATCCAAGGGTCCCGTTCTAGAACAAGACTGTCCCATGGAAAGTTCACGTGAGCGAAACATACAATTCTAGATTGTTCTAGTAGCCTTGGTTTTGAAGATATGAAGACACGGATAGAGTGGATTTTAATAATACGCTGTGTCTCCCACTTACCATTTTAGCACATAACCATGTAAAAATTTAACAACATGTTGTCCATTATTTTCTTCTGCTAAGTCTCAAAAAAACCCTGGTGTCTGTTTTATCCACACAACATACTTGGTGTGAGTCAGCTGTATTTTAAATGCACAGCAGCCACATGCCTCCTGTACTGGGTGACATAGACACAGATTCTCTTGAGTCTGTGCCCCAAATCTTCTCACTGCTTACAGCTCCCACCTCTGCCTAATCTCTTCCCTAGAACATGGCCACTGGATGCCTGTGGCCCCTTGTGTCCTCTTCCTCTCCCAGCAAAGGGACTCTGTGGTCCCAAATTTTCTAGTGAGAGAAAGAAAAGTCAGGACTGAACTGAAGCTGCATTTGAGCCCTGCCCAGGCCCCAGTTAGGGGCAGTCAGACCACAGATGACCCTCAAGTGAGCATGAGCTGAATAGGGGTGGTTAGGGAATGGTCAAATGCTCTTCCTCTGAAGGCAGGCTGGAAGTGATCCCTTTTCATACAATTCATGGAAACTCCCTCAGCGAGAACAGCATCAGGGGAATGCTCCATCCAAAGGCTTCTTGCCACACTGCTCTCACTGAGTGCTTGGTGGTTGCTCTATGCACTGACTCAGTGAGTCCTAGCATTATATAGATGAAGCGCCATTTTTAGACAGGAGGAAGCAGAGGCATGGAAAGATAAACTGTCTAAAATCCCACAGCTAAAAAGCAGCAGAGGAAGATCTTGGGCTTGGACCTAGAGATTCACTCCCAATTACCATGCTTCAGTGTCTGTAAGAGCTTATATCTCAACCGTGTGGAGAATTGTATCAAACTGTCCTATCCCATGAAAGCAAGTCTCTAACGGGGCAGTTTGGAGCTCTGTGATTCAGGATGGGGGCAGGAGGATGGGAAGATGGGACCCGGCTTTTAGTAATTCCTCAAATGTCATCCAGTTGAGTATTAAATATCCAGAAAATGCCAATCTTTATCATCCCACCACCACTGTGGTTCAGGGGCAAACTCTCACCTGATTTTATAGATGAGGCCCACATTATTGGTTCGCACCCGGAATACGTCAACGTTGGCTTTCTCGAAAGCGGATTCACTCCTGCAGTGAACGTGTGCAGTTAGTCCCACTCATAATGTGTCGCATGGGACCAGGAGCAGAACCAAAGGCTGGTATGCTCTTCTCCCTCCTTACCCCACTCATGGGAAGAGCTGCATGCAACTAGCTACCATCCTGAGCTTTCTCTCTGACATAGTCTGAGAGGCGGAGGGGAAGGGCAGGCAGGCACCATGCTCAGGCTCACATCCAGGCGTGCCTTTGATTGTTGCTATGAGTCACGAACACAAGCATAGTGGGTGAGACCAGTGCTATTGTGTGCACATGCAATCCACTAGCCAGGAGAAGAACCAGGGTCTGTTCAGGGTAGAGGAGAAGGAGGGGGTCATGGATGCCTGGAGCTTCTTGTCTGCAGGGACCCTTTCGGCTCACCCTCGCCTGCCCCTTTCTGTGAGAAGAATTTCAATGGCAGCCCCAAAGTACATGCAGACCTTGCGTAGCAACCTGTGGCCCTGCCATTCCAAAGAGAATGGGGAAACCTTTGTTCCACCCTTAGTTCAGCAACCGCGGAGGTGTGGGCAATTAGGGTAATCATGACTGCCATCTGGCAAACTGCAGTCGGAGGAAATACACCTGAAGCGTGAGGCAGTGTAGCGCCCAGGCCAGTCCCAGTTTCTTCACATCCTAAACTCAAGTCACTTACACATGGGAGGCTCAAGGCACCTTGCCCCAGGATCTACTGGAGCAGACACCTAAGTCTCATGCTAGCATCTATTTCATCTTCCATGTGAGCTAAGAATCCAGCCATGACACAGCCCAGACCTCCAAGTAGCTTTGCCTGCCTCATAGCTGGGCCTTGTGGTTTGAGAGACTGTGCTTCCAGCCAGGGCTCGTGGGACCAGCACACGGCCAGAAAAGAGAAAAGCACAGAAGACATTTGCTTATGCTATGCTTTACACATCAAATGTGTTCTCAAACAGCCCACGAAAGTCTCACACCCCATACATACCCAGTCACCATTGGAAACCTTTAAAAGGTTGGAGCTGAGGGTGTAGCTCAGTGATAGAACACTTTCCTGGCATGCATGAGGCCCTAGGTTTGATTCCCAGCACTGTATAATAAAGAAGGTAGGGTCCAGTGGAGGGAAGTCGGGTCACTGAGGACAGGCCTTTGAAGGGGATGTTGGGACCCCATGGGGACTCTTCTTTCTCTCCTTACTTCCTGGTTGCTCTGAGCTGAACAGCTTCCTTCACAACTGGTGCTGACTTGCCATGGCCCCAAAAGCAATGCAGCCAATGGATCATGGACCAAAACCTCCAAAACTTCAGAGCAAAATAGCGCTTTTCTCTTTTTAGTTGGTTTATTTTAGGTATTTATTACAGTCACAGAAAGTTAAATAACCTGAGCTTATAATTACTACTAGTCATCTGTTTTCTTCAAAATAAAGGGGTGAAGGGCTTTCTCCCCCAGGCCAGGCTGAAAGTCAGGCACAGAGGGCCTTCCAGGTTCTTCAGGGCCCAGAAGCTGGGATTCTGCAAATGGACCCACTCTGGGGAACAATCTTTCCTTAAGAGGCAGGGGCACAATAGGGCAGGGTCCAAGCCTCATAAGAAAGAGCGGAGCCCGTGAAGACATACACTAAGACAGGCTTGTCAAGGAAAAGAGACCCCGAAGAGAAACCTGGGGACAAAGAATGGGGAGAGGAGTGATGGAAGTGACTAGGTTAGCTGTAGAGAAACGGAGACTCCCAGGCTGGTGGCACATGTCTGAGCTCAGGTGGGTGGTGTCCAGGGAGGAAGGGCAGGGCCAAGCAATGCCATTTTAAGTGCGCAGACAAAATGCTTCCTCCAAAGAACGAGCTAGTCTTCTTCCTGGGAAAACAGAGTTGCTGGATCCAGTGTTGAAAATGGAATCAAACCAAACCAGTGCTATGAAGGTCTGCTGCTGTAGGGGGTTGCATCTGTGGAGAATAACAGGACACCCCAACCCCTGGTTCTGTCACAGCAGCTGTGAAATAACTTGGAAAATACACGGACATCAATTCTTCACATTAAGATTTTGTGAATGAGAAACAAAAAAAAGTGAATAAATGGTATTTTCTCTTTCAATACATGACACAAAGTAACAGATTTTTAGAATAAATCGACAAAAATTTCTGCATTAAGTAAACACCCTAAGGAATAGACCCTGGGAAGCTGTATGATTGAATGCTTTGTAGCTATTAAGAATCCTATTATAAAAAGAACACGAAGTTTATAATACAAGCTTAAAAACATGCTAAGATGGAATCTGTGAGCGGAACAATCAATGCAAATGGGACACCATCATCATCTCAAAACAATGAGTGGGAGAATTTATACAAATATACAATGCCATGTCTAGAGGCTAAGACTATAAAGGCTTATTTGTTCTTGTCTATATGAATTTCCACATTTTCTGAAAGGAACACATACTGCTTTTGTGATTCCCCATGCTTCAGGGACCCTCACCCCCCTCCTAACACCCAACCCAGCCCACAGGCTGCCAAGGACACAGTCTCTGAAGGTCTGAGAATGGTAAGTGTCATCTAAAGGTGCAAGGAACCTGGGAAAAGGACTACAAGAAGCAGAGGACAAGGAGAGAAATGTTGGGGTCCAGCCCCTCTATAGTCTTTTCCCAGAGTTCCAGAAGAGATGCTACCAGTGGTGGATTAATTAATCTGAGGGGTTCTTGAGTGAATCTAAGTACATGAAACTCTTTAGTCCATTCACTTTATTTTTCTAAGTCAATTCTCTCTCTCCACAGCGACTTTTCTGCTCTCATACTTAGCACCTTTTTTTTGCCTGATTTTTCTCTACTATTTTCTGCTGTAATCCCTAAGTTCTGTCTTAATTCTCCCATCTTGTTCTTCCCCATCTAGCTCTTCTCCGTCTTCCATCTCATTCCCCTAGTCCATTCTCCCCAGTCCAGTTTAAAATACACATACAACCCACAGCTCTCTGGCTCTGCCACTTTCTGGTTGGGTGGGGCAAAGCTGCTCGGTAGCTAGGCAACCTGCATCACAGCCAGATGTACCTGGTAAGTAAAAGCCCTTTAATTCCAGGTTAATGGTTAAAGGGAGATCTAGAACTAAGATAGCACTTGGAAGGAAGAATGTTAAGCTTAATTAGCACATCTGCCAGGCCTGGGCAGTTGTCTCATTTTAGATTTTTATCTTCCCTCAGAAACTAACAGTCTGGATGCTGCAGTCTGTTCTTAGAAAGTCTGTGAAGTATCTCAGATAAGATACTTTCATCTGGAGAAGGTCCTGGCCAGATGTTGCTAATGACAATAATTACAGAAAGGCCTGAAATTAGGGGTCTGGCTGTGTGACTGCTTTTAGCACAGTTGGGAGATGTATATGCAAATACTTTAATTGTATAGGGTAAATTGTGCCCAGTAAATGATCAAACACACTGTTCTAGAAATGGAAAGCTAAAATAGTACATGAGAAATTCACAGGAAATGGCTAATATTCAAAAGCCAATATCACCAAGACTCCTTAAGCCCTGGCTTTGTCCTCTGGAAAGGCCCTTGGCTTCTTCCGGGTATAGCTTTGTCATAGTCAGCTGAATTCCTACTTCATATTTCTGTGGCCCACAGCAGATGAGTGTGAAGGAAGGCAGCTTGGTTTCCGAGGTGCCTCTGAGGAGGATTCTGGAAGGGAAGTTCTAAGAGCTTCCTTCAGCAAAGGGGAGCCCTAAACGCATGTCATGCCCCGTTGTGCTTATTGAAAAATCAGCCCATGCTACTTTGCAACCACTGTAGCAGGGAGCAGAGAAGCAGGGGAAAGATCTACCTGACCAGAAGGGCCAGGGACACTCCAGGCCATCTGAAGGCCACGTTGTTGGGGGCTGAGATGGTTCCTGGCCAGATGTGATGCTAACTTCACCCACGGAGACCAACCTGTTCTTGGCATCTCCATCCTCAGAGAAGAAAGGGCTACAGACAAACTTGACTGACTGTCCACTCTCAGGAAAGACTGGGACTATCCCAAACAAATCCCCAGCCCCACCCACTCTGGAATTGAGTCTGAAATGTCCATTTCTAGAAAGCCAGAATACAAATGCTGTAGAAAACTGACCAAGGCTAGGTTAGAAACCCCAAAGGAAACAGAAATGCAAGCTCTTTACATTTCCCAGGGGGAGGTGGGGCCCCACCATGGCTCCTGTACCTTCCTCAAATAAAATACACTTCCCATATCACCACTCAGCAGGGACTTCCCCCAGAGAGAGCCTCAGAAGGCTGCACCTGGCATTTTAGACACCAGCTAGGCAGAGCTTCCAAACTAAAATGCCAGGCACTTTCTCACACACTGGGGTGTGACTTCTCAGCAGGAAAAACAACATCCATAAAATACATGAAATCTCATCCTTTTGCCATATCTTAAACATGTAGCCTCCTGGGCAACAGGGGGAAAACAGGAAACCCAGAGAATGGAGACTTCCTCTGGAAATCATTTTGTAGGGACCTCACTGGGGTGGAGATTGGGTGAGAGTTCTCATGTGGGAACTAAGTGAACATCCTCATCTTTGCTGCCTAGGAGTCAGGCAGCAAAGATTTTCTTGAAATAAGAATTGTGTTATACTGGGTGAGGGGTGAATCCTCCTAGACCACGTGGGATTCTGTGTTCTAGGACACAGGAAAGGGCACAGGAATGAGCTCAAATCAGGATGAGACAGAAAGAGGGAGGACAGGAGACAAGAGATGAGAGATGTGACCAGAGGTCATGGAAAGGGGTTAGAAGGAGTGCCAAGAAAGATCAAGGCTGAATTTTAATACTGGGAGAGCTACAACTGACTTGTTTGCATTGGGCAGTGTGAAAGCTTTCTGGGGCAAAGAGCCATCAGAGAAGTCTTACATACAAAAGTGTGTGTGTGTACACATGTGCATGTGTGTGTGAAAGTGTGTGTGCATGTGTGTGTCTGTGCATGTGTGCATGTATACGAGGATTCATGCTGCAGGTCACTCAGTGGGTTAGGCTTAGAGCTGGTTTGAGTGTGGAGAAGAGGAACGGGCAGACAGCGAAGTGTGGGGAGGCAGAGGAGGAGACAGCCTCTCTTGTATTACATGGGGACCCAGAGGTGACCTCACCTGCCACCCATGTGTGATACATTCCAAACCCTCAGAAAGTCACATTTCCCCTCCCGAACTCAGTCCAGCTTGAGTTGCAGGGAGGTCATGGGCAGAATTTTACACAATTTTCTCTGTAGTCTTCTCCCTCCGTTTCTCACTGTGGCCAAATTCTGACCTCTTGCTCCCCCGCCCCCATCACGCTCACTAGCAAGATGACATCAGCTGCCACTTAGAACTCAGCATCCACAGACTGGCTTTCAGGCAAAACCTTCCAGTCTGGCCTCCAGCCCTTCCCATATGCCTCAACACAGCAACATGGCTCCCGCTGGCCGTTCCAGCAGCGTCCACCCGTGGGACCTCCACTGTTCATACCCTTGCAAATTGTTCCTCTGGGTCTGACCTACCTTTTGTATTCCTTTCTTAGCTGAGTTCATTTCAGCACCAAAAGCCTGCGTAATACCCTTCCCTGTGAAGTGTCGCTCTGGCCACATGGTATTTCAGGTATCTGCTGAGTTCTGCCTATTCGTTATGACCCGGGACAAGCACAGAGGCTCAGGAAACCCATTTCCACTGCAGAGCCATCACTTCCCTGCACAGTCCTCTCTAGTGTCAGCAGCACCCCGCTGGTATCCCCACCCGTACCCACCTTCACCCTGCTGTTGAACTGCCTTGACTAGCGGATCAAGCTCCTATCCACTCACATGTTTTTGCTTTCCAATCTCAAGCGTGACACGGATCTAGGCAGAGATTCTCTCCAGGAGCCTCCCCAGCAGACTTCAGTGGTCTCTGGGATTGCTGACTCCTGTCCCTAGGCTGGTCTGCAGAAGCTGGCTCCCATGCCCTCTGTCAACCCACCCAAACCTTTCCTACCTGTGCCACCAGGTACCTGTTCTTATCCCATTGAGGGGGAAAGCTGAAAGCCAGGCTCCCTGGCGGCGGGCACTCGGTCACAACCCTTCTCAGTGTGTTACATCAGTGATCTGGACCTCCCTGAAAGAAAGTTTGGTAAACTGACAAGCGGGGGGGGGGGGGGAGGAAGCAAAGGATTCTGGGTACATAAAAGAAGGGAAAACTGTGAGAGCCCCCTACAAAAAGATAAAAAGGTTGGTTTTACTTGAAAGGCAGGCTGGAGACTGCAAAAACCAGCTGGCCACCTTCCCAGAGCTAGTAGCATCTCCTTCCTCTGGGAGGAGGCATGGCAAAAAGGATAAGTATTTCATGTATTCCTTTTACCGTGCCCACATCATAGGAGGGAAAGACTTCCACGAGAGTCACGTGCAATATGAGTAGTACAAGGAGGCAGGTACCCTGTTCTGCAGAAATGGACAAAATAGCATGTTATTCCCATCTCAACATGGGTGCCAGGGCTCTTATTCAGTACTTACACATAACAAGACTAGTCTCCTGCAAAGCACAGTATCTCCAGTCTCTTAGCACGGCCACTTCACCTCTCTAGACTTTCCCCCTCTCCCCCAAGAGGTCCCAGGCCATAAACTCTAGAGACTACAACCTGTGTAGCAGTGGCTCTAGAAGGGAGTCTTTTGCATCGTCCAGAGCCACAAAGTCATGTAGTCAATTAAAATGTCTATACCACAAATGTGAATGAAGGACAAGATTTCCCACAGAAACACTCAAGGACTGTGAGCTTCTCTCCCGGCCTCAGTTTTCCTATGAATGGAGTAAAGCAGATCAGTAGATTTAAATGGCTGTGGAACTTTTTCCTCAGTTAGAATCCTGCTCAGAAACCCAGTGGGTCACATAATGAGAAGTGGGGCTGCTCTGAAAGATGAGGGCATAGTGGACCCAGACCCAGTTGCTTAAATCTGCCCAGACAACACAGGCTGAGTGAAAGCCATCGAGCAAGACTACTCCTAAGACCCCTAGCCAACTCTGAAACCCTGTCATTCTGCAGTACACTCTTGGGTCTCCTGTGCTCGCTTGCTTGTGCATGTGTGCAGCAAGGGACAGACCAAAGAGTAGACAGCAGTCTCTGCCCTCCAGGGATATAGAAAAGTGAAGGGCTCAGGTGTATGCATAGCACACACACATACACATGACATGTGACTGAGAGTACATGGATCCCAGGCAGGTTTAGTATGATGCTGGCCATCATGAGACCTCGACATAGAGCATCTCAAGATCATGGCTCCCTCACAAATGCTCTTCGTGACATTCATTATCTCAACTGCCCAAGGATGGTAGATAAGGAAATCAAGGCCTTGGAGACCCTGAGATTTTTGACAAAGTTACATGGAGCAGGGCAGCAAAGCTAGTCCTAGACCCAGGTTTCTTAGTACTGATTGTTTATTCTCCAATATCAAGGGATATTCCTATGTATTCCTTGGGAGATCTAAATTAAACATTACTGTTTACAAATTCTAGAATGAGACAAAGGAGAATTAGAAGGAAAGCAGCACTGGGCAATCCTCAAGATGATACTCAGATTGTTGACAGAGAACTCTTGTCATTCAACATGGCTGTGGTCCAACTGTCCCATCTCTACAGAGGAGAAGGCCACCATTAGGTTCTAGAATTTGGCCAAACAAACTAATGTCCCAGGACCCCAACAAGCCAAAGTGGTACTCACTTGCTAGTGAGATGGAGCTTGGGAGAAAGCCCATTCTCTCCAAAAATTGTGATGAACACATTGGCATCTGTCCCTGCACCACGAACATCCCCTGTGGCTGTGACCACCTCGTACACTGGAGGAGGAAAGAAAAAGATTGCAGGCTCAGAAGGTCACCCAGAATCCCATTCTCACAGCCCTGAACCTAGGTCAAATCCACACTAACTCCTACTGCAAGATCAAAAGCTCCCTGTCAATGCCAGACGCTGCTTTTGCAGAGGACTCTGAAAGCTTGGGGACAAGGCCGGCTTCATTCTGCACAGGTAAGCCACCTAAGGGCTGAGTATGCAGTTTGCCCCAAGTGGGTATGTCTTTGGCAGGAACACTGAGTTCACTCTCATGGTCCTTTTGAAGCTTGCATGGCTGCTGCTAACACCATTCCGGGTCAGGGTGTCAGTACCTGCATACTTGCTGAGGGAGACTCTATCGAGATTCTTAGAAATGGCAGTGTGGTGGTTTGAATGAAAATGGCCTCCATAGACTCAAAGGGAGTGACATTATTTGAAAGGACTAGGACATGTGGCCTTGTTGGAACAGGTGTGGCCTTGCTGGAGGAAGTGCGTCACTGGGGGTGGGTTTTAAGGTTTCAGAAGCTCAACCCAGGTCCAATCTCTCTCTCTCTTCCTGCTGCATGCCAGTCTAGGTGTAGAATTCTCAGCTCCTTCTCTAGCACCACGTCATGCTTCCTGACATGATGATAGTGGACTAAACCTCTGAACTGTAACCTAGCTCCAATTAAATGTTTCCTTTTACAAGAGTTACTATGGTCATGGTGTCTCTTCACAGCAATAGAGACACTAACTAAGATCTGCTATAACCAGGGGGGCTGAGCAGGATGAGCAGAGGCATTCAATGGCCAGGAGTCTAAGCAAAACTGTAGGAATGTGTCTTGGATCCATTTTTGGAATCAACTCCCAGAATCTAGCACAGATGCAGCTCGGGCAGTGTTGTTGCAGCCAATCACCCCCAAAGCCACGTCACCTCTGCTAAGAAGTGAGAACAGCCACACACCAACCTATCCAGCTGCTATTCCTATCTCCAAATGAAATGTGTGTCCCCATCCTGTTTTATGAAGAGACTCACTTCTGAATCAGTCGTGGGCTGGAAACACTGATTCAGGGAACCGACCACACATGTGTGCAGCGAGGGAGGCTGACCAAAAGGAAATGACTGTGTTGGGAAGGAGGAATTTGCAATGTGACGAGCTGGTCAAATGTGGGAAGGATATTTGAAATCTTCAGGGTGTGTGCCATCTTTCCGTCACATTGTGGAAATGTACAAACACCAATGCTTGGAGCTGTGTCATAACCAACAATGACTGAGGACTTACTGAGTGCCTAGCCCTGAACTAGGAGCCTCATGCACATTATCACACTTGATTTTTGCTGCGAACCTATTCTCATTCCTACTTCTGGCCTTTTAGAACAGGTTCCCCATTGCAGAATATATTTAAGCTCTCTTCAGGAGGTCTTGTGATCGGGTTGCCACTTGGAGGTTAAACATTCATTATTCAAAACTATCAATTGGCAGCCCATTCTGCCAGAAGGTCTTGTCCCGTGTACAAAATAGCAAAATTGAAGGATGGAGGATGGAGAGTAAGAATCCTTCTGAGCACCTGTAGCATTCTGGGCCTGTGGAAGGTGCATCCCAATTATTATTCATCCTACTGCAAACCCATAAGCCTCTGTGTGCTGGGGCAAAGTGTTGGGCACCAGTGCCACAGAGATCTAGGGGTAATCACTTAGAACCAGGATAGCTCTGCACAAGTACCTACCTGCCTATAACACTGGATAGTAATATCTGCTTTGAAAAACTATTCTGGGAGTTGAAGGTGTAGAGGCCCTGGTACATAAAAGGTAATAAATAGCCTTTCTCTTTTGAAGCTATTGTTCACGCAGAAAAAGCCCATTTCATCCAAGAACTCTAACACCTGTTCCTTTGGCAGACAGTGTGTTAGCTCAAGCACCATGAACAGTGTGCAGTTAATTCTGAAGCCCTTCAGGAGCATCTCTGATTCTAATGTGGTCCTTCCTTGCCTGTGAAGGATGGGATCTGTAGTGTCGGGGTGGTGATAGGAACACTGGATATCGCTGGTTCTGACAAAGCTTGGCAGAGGAGCCATGCATGGGGAAAGAAAGTAGCCGATGCATGTCTGACAGGCTTGAGTCAGCACAGCCTGCACTCCAGGGGAGCCTGTTCAGCGGCAGCCTCGAGACCTGCCTGCATCATCAGTGTGAACATAGGGCATCTCTGCATCAAGTAGACACAGGAGAATGGCCAGCCTGAAGGCAATGCCAGGGCTGAAATTTGTGGAAAGAGGCCCAGAGGGGCTTAACTTAGAGAAGAGGAAGATCTGGGCTCCAGGACAGGGGTGGGAGAGCTGACTCACTAGCTCACTCAGGAGTACACGACTACTCCCCAAGTCAGACACTCGCCATATAGAAGTTGCTCATCTGGACTTAATTACAGCTAAGGCCATCAAGAAAAGGACAGAGTGAGTCACGGATGGAGATATGGCATTTGGAAGGCATCCAACAAAGGACTCACACCCAGAAAGTGTGAATAATTCCCGTCAATAAATAAGAAAGACAGAGGCTGCATACTTTTCATGCACAATTTCTTTAAAAGATAGACAGTCACTGATCATAAGATGGTAAAAATTTCCAGCTTTAGGTTTTTGACCCAAGAGAGACAAAAACAGATGCACACAAAGCCGTGAACACAATGTTCATAATAACCTATTCTCAGTAGACCCTAATGAGGAACTACCTAACTGTCTGTCAACAGGTGAATGGGCGAACAAGCCATGGTATTTCCACACCCTAGGTAGGCTACCACACAGCAATGAAAAGCAGCAAGCTACTGACACACAGGAACACCTATTCTTTACAACGCTGTTTAAGTGAGGCCATCAATAGCAAATATGACCTACTGTACAGGAGGCAGAAGAACGGTGCTTGGAATTGGGAACAGGAAGCTGGCTGGGGCAACACAGGAAAACGTAGTCTCGTTAACGTAAATATTCTTTACGTTGACTTGTCATATATACTAGTCGAACAGGACATTTAAAATAGATGTACTTCATAGTAAATTTCAGTAACGCTGAAAAGTGCGAAAACATCTTAAAGTGTCACCAAAGATACTCAAATGGCCACCAAATACAGGAGATACACAAACAAACATGTTCAGCACCATCATTCATCAGGGAAATGAAAATCCCAGGAAGATGCCACTGTATGCCTGCCAGAATGGCGGGAATAAAGAGGACTGGCAATACCAAGCATGGGCAGAATGTGAAACTATTGTCTCTCTCTTACGAAATGGGGGTGCACAAGAGGCTACAGGCATTGATAGGTGAACACATGCTCACCCTGCAACCTAGAACTTCAACTTCCAATTACAAATCCAGGAGAAATGTGTGTGTGTGTATGTGTGTGTGTGTGTGTGTGTGTGTGTGTGTGTGTGTGTGTGTGTGTGTGTGTGTGTATGTGTGTGTGTGTGTGTCCCAGACCTGTACAGCTTTGTCCACAATAGAACAAAAATAAAGGCAGAAGGAACTCAAATGTTCATCAACAGGAGAAGGGGCGAATCACCAGTGATGTAGTTATAAAATGCGATCATATTCATGAATAAAAAGAACAAAATATGACTCATGTCACAGCATGCACAAACCTCTCAGGCAAGGTGTTAAGTGAGAAAGAAGACAGGCCCCAAAATACACACACACAGCAAAGTATGTAGCTCGCCCCTGTAATCCCAGCATTGGGCAATTGAGGCACGAGGACTTCTCAGAGCTGAGGAATAGCCTAGGCTACATAGTAAGTAAATAGTAAGATGAACTGAGCTACATAGTGAGACCCTGGCTCCCACAAAAGTATATACTGTGTGACTTCTTTTATATGAAGTTAAAGAACAGGAAAAAAAAAGCGGTTTGTAGAGATAGATTCAGCAGACTTGTTAGGTCTGGCAGAGGTACGAAGGAGCTCTGTGGGGGCTGTAAATACCCCCATCCTGGTCTAAATCAGCAGTTCCATGTGCATATCCACAGGTAAGTTCTCTTCTAGGTACTTATGCGTCCTATATTATGTGCATACCAGTCCTCCGTCTAATTTGTTTTTTGATTCAAAAAGATCAGTGCAGCTAGCTGAGAATTCGAGGCAGTTCCAGCACCACAATCCTATTCTGTTCCACGGGAGCCTTGCCAACCAGCAAGTCGCCTGATCTCCTGCGCCATGGGGCCCTGCACTCCCCAAGCCCCAGACACAGGGCGTGGAGAGAACTGGTAAGCAGTGGACCGGTCCGCAGAGGATGGAACAGCTCCCACCACCTTACCCTTGGCCTTGTAGTACTCATGCTCCAGCTCGTCTTCGTCATCCTCTGAATTGTAGTTCAGCAGCTCCTCCTCGTACAGGCCCAGAAAGTCGATGTCTTTCTTCCTCCGCTTTTTCTTCTGGGGCATCATTTTTCCACCTGCCTCTTCTGGGACCCGGTAAGCTCAGGAATCCAACTCCATCCCTTCCCTAGACCTGTGCCTCTCACTCAGAGAACTGCAGAGCCCTCAGCCCCTCCTAGGGCTCCAGGTCGGGATGCGTCACACTGGCCTTGTTCCCTAGGTCTCCTGGGTCCCCATCCCAAAGCTTTGCCCCACTTTTCTCCTCTCTGATCCCTCAGCCCAACACAGAGGTTTTTTTCTTTTTCTTTATGTTTTCCCCTTTCTGTCCCCAGCTCTCTCACTCTGCACCTGCCCCAGGCCTTCTCCTTGAGCCCTATCACTTATTGATGAAAATGAGAAGGCTGTCCTCTTTCCTCCCACACACGCCCCTTTGCAGAGACTCAAGTGACATAATGTCCCGGCATCCACACCTCTCACCTGGCCTCACAACGGGGAGGGTGGCACTCAGGACCCCTCCAGGCCACTCCAAGGGCAAGTGGGGGCCTACTTCTAAGGAGACACCTGAGCTTTGTAGCCCATGAGAGCACTGGACAATGCCCTCGACCAGGGTTAGTCCTGGGGAAGGCAGAGCTGGGGGAATCCACCAAGCTCCTGGGCACAGAGGATCAGTTTCTCTCCATTATGCATGAGTGCTGATCATCTTACCCAGAGGGCAGCTTCTTGTTAGATTGCTCTCTGTTTCCATCTCCCAGAAGAATGCTCTCTTCTGGAAGTGACCCTCTTCCAGGCATATCCTGCTGCCCCTCAAAGCATGCAGCTAGCCCACAAAGCAGTTTACTGATTTATGAGTTACCGTCACAGTCAGCCTGGAGCCTAGGACCTTGAGTAAGTCCACCTATCCTCAGGTGGCCCCAGAAGGGCACAGATAAGCCAAGATGCACTTGCATAGGCCACGTCAAGTGTCCTCAGGGTACTCTGCTAAGTGTCCTCAGGGTACTCTGCTGTTCTCTATACTTTGGGAGAACCAGCCCCTGACCCTGCTTGGCCCTCTTCTCTTCCACCACAGCACTGGGGAATTCTGAGTCAGGGCAGAACAAGGGTCAGAGGTCCTTTCCAACCTTTAGTCAGCAAGCAGAGCTTCCTATGGCCATTAGACTCCCTCCCCCCACCCCGCTCATTTTATTATGTTTTTAAAAGAGATTCCTTGTAACCCGGGCTTGTAAGGTTTCTACATAGATTTTAAGATGCTAGAAAAATTCCAATTCACTTGAAACCCTGCCTCTCTGCCCTTGCAGGTGACTGTAAGGACAGAACTAACTCCATCTGTGCTACCTCCTGGCTGTGCAGCCTGAAACACAGGCCTTTCCCCATCCATAAAGGGGGAGTAACGACCCACTATTGAGTATTTGGCCATTGGAGAAAAACTCTTCATCAATCAGAAGTGTCTAGAGAATATTAAAGGTTAATCAGTGTCTCAACTCCTGCATCAGACTAGATGTCTGTTTCTCATATTTGTATGTTGAATATTGACATGAGAAAAAAATCCCCGTATCTGGGAGAGGCTTGGAGGTAGGGCCCATGCAGGGAGATCAGGTCAGGGAGGTGGGATGCTTATGGATCAGTGCTTTGGAAAAGGGATGCCAGGAGCCGGGAAGATGTGTAAGTCAGCAAAGTGACCGTTGTGCAAGCGAGAGGGCTTGAATTCTGTCTCCTTGAGTCCACATAGAAAGCCAGGCACTGAGGCATGCATCTGCAGCCCCAGTGCAGGGAAAGTAGAGACAGACGGGTTCCTGGGCCTTGCAGACCAGCCAGTCTAGTCAAACCAATGAGCTCAGAGTTCAGTGATAGGCTCTGTTTCAAAAAGTAAGATGGATATTTTTAAAATATTGAATGTCCCCTGAGTCTATTTAGTGTGGCCTGCATGTGCATGGGTAAGGGACTGTCTACCGGAGCATGCATGGCTTCTAAGGGCCTGCATCCCGGAAGTGATTCTCTGTATCTCTGCACCATCAGTTCTCCATGCCCACAGAAGCCCAGCACAGGCTGTGAGTTTATGGTTGAGCTTCTGTTTCCTCTTAGTTTCTGGTCTGGGGGCGGGAGGGACCCATTACTTGTGGACAGCTCCCTCCCAATCCCAGCTGTGAGGTCTTTGAGGGTGGAAGAGTCCACGTCATGTTCCCTGGAGCATGCTTAGGAACTGTGCCATACCTGGTATAAATTGAGTTCATGGAATGGAGAAATGCATGTAAGGTGAAGATTGCAAGCAAGTCAGTAACACAAGCAGGTTCAAGGCTCAGAACTCAGGAGAAAAGCAGTATGGGCTGGGCAGAATTCACCTTGAGGCAGAACGAATGTTCTAGAATGGATGCCATTCTTAGCATATTTCAGAGGGTAAGGAAGAGAGGGTCATTCATAAATAGACGGAAGGAAGGGACATCGGAACAGCAGCCAGTACTGGAACCTCCCCCCGCCGCCGCGCGCTTGGAGAAGCTTCTTTCCCACTCTTTCCTTTTCAGGTACCCAGATCCCTACCAATGGAAGACATCTCTGACCCCAAACATCTTCACCAGGGAAAGTGCAGCCCTATTTCCTCCCTTACTCTGCAGAGGGATCACCAGAATCAGTGGGAAAAGCTCGATGACGAAGAGTGGTTTAATAGTAGGTGACACACGCCCTCTGCTGGTGTCACTTGGTTTGACCTCTGGAGCCTTGAAGATTGGAAATTACCAAAACTCATTTTGTAGTGACTGAGAAGACGCGTATACACACACACACACACACACACACACACACACACACACACACACACACACACACACACACACACACTCACACACACATAAATCATTTTGCTTGAGGATCTAAGTCAGGGACAATAACAAACCTTTTTTTTAATGAAATACCATTCAAATGAAACGTTTATTGGAATGTTTTTCATGACAGAAATTAAAGTATTTCTAGAGAATTCCATAGCATTAGAACACGAGAATTAAAAAAAAAAAAAATCATGAGCTGAATCAAAATCAAACACTGGCCTGGACAGAAAGTAGAGTGGAACCTGCCGTACTGGGGCCAGGGAATGTAAAGTGTCCCTGACACTTGGGGAGAAACACAGCTCTCCTATACGGTGGCTCAACAAACACATTCTATACAACCAGAAACTCCACCCCAGACACCTACCCAAAGACAAAACTGCACCCCATTTTCTGGGGACTCTGCGCGCATGCACTCACAGCAGCCATGGCTGCCGGCACGTGGGTCCCCAGCCCCAGCTGTGATGCTGTGAAGAGTTGATGGCTTCTAGTGGGGAGGAGAGCTGATTTTCTTTAGGGGTGTGGCCACCTGAAAGTTGACCACATTCCAGTGGATGGTCCCATGTCATCCAGTAGTTTATGGGCAGTACAAATGGATTCAGTAGGTTATAAGACAGAGGGGTGGAGGAAGTTGGGAGTTGGAAGTAGGAGGGTGAATATGATCAAAATACATTGTATGCATGGATGAAGTTCCTCAAAAGTCATTACAATACATTTGAATGAGAACTAGTGTCTACCCATGATCTGTATGACTGCATTCAGAGGCGCTCCACTCACAACAGCACTAGGAGCATCTCAATGTCCATCAGTTGGCCAGTGGGCAAGCAAACCGAGATACATCATCAGTCCAGAGGAATACTGCTCGGAACTGAAGGGGAGTGGATTGGACTTGGTATGTGACTCCGTAGCAGGATGCTGCATAGACCTGGTTTTGACCCTACCTCAGAGAGAATAAGAGGAGAAAGGGAAGCAGGCATGCACACTACACAGATGAATCTCAAAGGAATTACATTAAGTGAGGAATGCAGGAGAAGGCTCTTGCTGTAAGGTTGCATTTATGTAATACTGTCAGAAAGATAAAACTATAGGCGCAGAAAACAGGCCAGTGGTGACCAGAGGCTGGCATGGGGGTGGGGAGCAGGGGGCAGGGATGGACCATCAGAAAGCCTGAGGAGGCACTGCACAACTCAGACAGAACGTCGACTCCACTCATGTCTCTCTCATGTGTCCTGTTTTGTCTGACTTTCCCCATGCCAGTCTAGCTGGATCTAGTCTATGACACAGGCCTGGCCATTGGCTGGATCTTCACAAAAGGCTCTAAAGACCCTGCATACCATTGGCAGGAGAGAGCACTTGGGGCGTGCTTTGCAGACCGACCTCTCATCTCAGGCAGAGCCGAAGTCTAGACACACAGAAGCAAGAGGAGGCCTTGGTGCCCAATGTACCCTCCTATCTAGATTTAGCATGAGCCCCCTCCCCCCGACCACCATCACCAATATTGCAGCTCCTTCCAGCTTAACTTGAGAGTCTCTAGTGCCTAGCAGAGAAAGAATCCGGCTCTCAAGAAATGATAAAGGAGCTGGGCGGTGGTGGCGCACCCCTTTAATCCCAGCACTCAGGAGGCAGAGCCAGCCTGGTCTACAGAGCAAGATCCAGGACAGGCACCAAAACTACACGGAGAAACCCTGTATTGAAAAAACAAACAGAAAGAAAGAAAGAAAGAAAGAAAGAAAGAAAGAAAGAAAGAAAGAAAGAAAGAAAGAAAGAAAGAAAGAAAGAAAGAAAGGAGGGAGGGAGGGAGGGAGGGAGGGAGGGAGGGAGGAAGGAAGGAAGGAAGGAAGGAAAGAAGGAAGGATAAAGGAGTGAGCAGACCACAGTGTGGAGTAGGAGCGGATGAGCATGCATAAATATGATGAACGTAAGCCTTACAGCTGTCTCCCACCTGTGGGCCCTGACTTACCGTGTGCTCCTAATTTCTCACTCACGGTACCAGCCGGTCTTCTACCTCAGAATGCATGCATGCCCTCTTATCCTGGGGGACAGTGCGAAGTGCAGTGCTGCAGGGTGGTGGCCTTCTTGTCCCCGGGAAATGTGAGCTCCCACACCCACTTTGGGCCAACCTCTCACTGGCTCCAGCTGCCTGAGGTAGAGGGTGAGTTCGGGCAGTTGAGGACAGATTCACAGGTGTAAACGGTAAGTGGGTCTTGGATTCTTTGTTGGATCTGTCTGAGAAGATCTAAAGCTTCCACTTCTCTCGTCGAGCTCCTGTGCTAAGTAGAGGATTTTACTTAGAATCTCTGCCAGGTCAAGTCGCTCCCCATCTTGCATACTTTAATGATGGCTCACACCCTTAGAATTAAAATTTGACTTCTCCCAAATGCCCGCAGGCTCTCTCTTCACTCTCCACCCCACAAGCACAGTGGCTCCCGTGGGGCCCGTTTACACCTTACTCCTCTTTCTGAGTGGCTCACCATCCTGATGGGGAAGCCCACACAGTCACCCCATTGTCAAAGGCAAACACCTTAGCCTCACTTCCTTTCCCCTGTGTTCCTCTGGCCCCAACTGCACCCCCCTGGTGGCCACCCACCTCTTCACCCTCCTGACAGAACAACATTTCCAGAAAATGACAGGCACACAGCATTCACTCTCCTCTTGTTCCATTTCCTAGAAAACAAATGCCAGTTCCACGGCTCTGTTTACGGCCTCCAGTGCCTGGTGCTGTCTACTGCTCCAGCCCTGCCTCAGTCCTCTGCACCCATCCTACATGACGACACTCAGAACTCTTACACCCCCATCCCATACACCCGCCGGTGCCCTGCCCTTCTCAGACAGATCCAATCCAGAATCTAAGACCCCGTTACCGCTCACACCGGTGAAATTGTCGGCAACGGCCCCAAACCTCTTGCTTGTTCCTACCTCTGTGATTGTACACAGCTTACTACTTTGAAATCGCTACTGGACCCACTCATTGAGCAAGCAAGACTCGGGGAAACGATGCAGGTAGTTCGATCCCTGGTGGTAGCTGAAGTCTGAGGCAGACTTGTGACTAAGCAACTCATGATCAGTTTTGAAGTTCTGCACATACGACAGATGACAGTGTTTCTTGTCAGTTACAGCCCATTACAGTTCATCACAGGAGCCCACAATACACAGGAGACTCAGACTATTTGCTCATCTTCCTTTGTCCTTAGAGAGATGGCAGCTTTCTACCTTCCCGATCTCCCTGTCTTGGGGGCTGCAGATTCATACACACACTAGCCTGCCCCTCCTGCAGGTTTGGACACACACTAGCTGCCCACTCCTGCAGGTTTGGACACAGACTAGCCTGCCCCCTACTGCAGGTTCAGACACATACTAGCCTGCCCCTCCTGCAGGTTCTGACACACACTAGCCTGCCCTCTACTGCAGGTTCTGACACACACTAGCCTGCCCCTCCTGCAGGTTTGGACACACACTAGCCTGCCCCCTACTGCAGGTTCTGACACACACTAGCCTGTCCCCTCCTGCAAAGCTGAGCCATTTCACAGGAGGACTGTAGGCAGAAGTTTTCCTGTGTCCTGCAGCTGCTTGGCCCCAAGTAAACACACAGAGGCTTATATTAATTACAAACTGTTTGGTCTATGGCTCAGGCTTCTTGCTAGCTATCCCTTTCATTTCAAATTGACCCATTTCTATTAGTCTATGTTTTGCCACGTGACCATGGTGTTACCAGTCTGTTGACATGTTGCTCCTTGGGTGGTGGGCTGGTGTCTCCTCCAACCCCTCCTTCCTTCTGTCTGTATCTCTCTTGGATTCCCCACCTGGTTCTATTCTGCCCTGCTGTAGATCATAGCAGCTTCTTTATTAACCAGTGGTAGCAACACATATTCACAGAATACAGAAAGACCATCCCACAGCAAAGGACTTGCCCATGTGCCCCACAGATGATTATGTTGGCTCTTCCTATGACACTGTGGCTTTCCTCCAATCAGACTCCCTAGATATGGACATGTCACCCCTTGGGATAGCAGCTCTAAACTCCGCCCTGCAGTGCACCCCACTTCCATTCCCAAGCCTTCTTTGCCCTGAGAGAAGACTCTCTTCCAAAATTCCACTTTAAATGACTTGTGGATGATCTGTGTGCTATATGTCCCAGAAACCAAACCTCAGAATCATGGCCCTCCATCATCTCAATGCTGTGACCTGGGCCCCCTTGGTGTCCTGAGCAAGAATCAGGTTCCAGTACTCTGGGAATCCATAGCTGCTCTGGCTGGTCCTGAAAGAGCTACTGTCACCAAGCTTGGAATTAAGAGGCAGCATAGAGACCACTGCCACCCTTCCCACAGGGGGGAGGGGGCTCACTGCACAGTTCCTTCCATTAAAGCTCTTTTAAAACAATTCTAGCTGGGTGTGGTGGCACACACCTTTTATCCCAGTACCTGGAGGCAGAAATGGGTAGGTCTGTGAGTTTGAGTAAGGCCAGTCTGGTCTTCATAGCAAGTTCCAAGCTAGCCAGGGCTAGATAGTGAGACTTCACACACACACACACACACACACACACACACACACACACACACACACAAAAAAAAAAAAAAAAAAAAAAAAAAAAAGCAAAATAATTCCACATGCTCTGCCATCCCTATTATGTGTTTGCCTCAAGATAAGGGCCCAAGAGCGGTTTCACTGATGTTCTGCCCATCCATCTGGAAATGTTGTACATGGTCCAGTGCCTCCTTTGGGAAGTAGCATCCTCTGCAGTCTGATGCCAGGTCTAGACTCTGCAACTTGCTTTCTTGCCACACAGATCTCTCACTCCTCCAGCAAGTAATTCCACCCTTGGGAAGGGCCAGGGACTTAGGCATCTGTGTCTCCCCTCAGAAACAACTGCTGTCACTGAAACTGCCCTCCCTAGTCACACATCACACCCTTGTGGACTTGTCTTCTTTCTCCACTTATCCCTTGAGGTGTCTCATCCTGTCCCTGTGTGCTGTTGCTCCATTGGTCATCACCGTATCCCCACAGGCCTACCTAGCCACCAGCAGGAACCTCCTGAATGGCCATGGTCATGGCCATGCCACAGCAATCCTGCACCCCACGCTGAAACCAGGGTGAGCTTTTTCAGAGGCAATCTGATAATGTCCTCTTCCTCTGTCAACTGACTCTGAGTCAACGCTGTGAACCTGGTGCACCTCTTCACCTCAGACTCGTCCTGTGTCCAGCGCCTCGGTTTTATCTCCAGCCAGCTGAGTTCTTTCGCTTTCCTGGCAGGAGCCACACAATCCTCCCACAAGGTTCCTAAACTCTCTCCACCCGGCCAGGTGCAGAATTGCAGTCTTCTACTAAAGCAGATGGTGAGAGCTCTCCATGGTGCTGCCTGCAGGGGCCTCAGGGGCCTCTTACGTTCTAAAAGCATTAAGGAGTCTGGCCCAGTGCTCAGAAAATATTTGTTGAATGAATGACATAACAAACAGCATGCATTTCATAAATGATATTAAACAAATAAATGAAATACGACCACCTCCATCCACCCCTAGAGCATTCACATATTCATTTATTCAAAGGTTTTATAGAAATCCTATATTACCATTTGAACACTTGGTCTTCTTCAGCTGGAGGGCTATTTTGGTAGTCCATGGAATCTTTAGGAAGTGAGGTCTAGCTGTCAGAAGTATGTCACTGGAAGTGGACCTGATATTCAGCACCTGGTTCCACCACAGGTGCCTATTGCCATGGACTGGTCTACTCCTCAATGCATAATGCTGATAATTCACTCTCTGCCAGAATGGGCTGAACGCCTCTGAACCTGTGAGCTAACATGACTCTCCCCCTTTTAAAAATGTTTCTGTTGGCTGTTGTGGTAACTAACACACCCTCTTCTTATAGAAGAGCAAACATATTTGCCTTCCTCCAGTATATTAAAAGACATTGCCTAGGTCTCAGGGAGGACCTTGTTAGGAGGCAGATTGATCCAAGGCTTTCTCAGAAGCCCTGGTGAGAGGATAAAGGGAGTGTTCATTCTGTGTCCTTGCCCAGGAGTGGACTAGGCAAGGTCTAGCCTGGAGGCTGGGGCAAGGGCCTTGAAGGAGTTAAGATTCAGTTTCTGGGAACCCAGCTTTCCTCACTGAAGGGCTGTGGTTATCAATCCCAAGGCAGCTGTGTCTGAGGTACCCCATGTTCTCTTTGCCAACATTATCTGATTTATCTCTCTGTTTACCTTGGCCCGTTCTACCCTTGCAACAGTAAATAAGATGTTGTACTTCTTAATAAGCTTGCTTGGCATAAGACATCAGCTTATGCAAGACCTCCCAGCCCCAGCTATCTGTCCTCTTCATTTCTCATCCCCATTCTCACCTTTGACACCTCACCATTGGGGACCCACATTCCTGTGAGTTTGGATCAGACCCTCAGAGAGCATCCTTATGATCTATAATGCTTGGAGTGTTTAACATTTTACAAGTGTCATAATGAAACACTTAAATGTCTGTTGCCAACAGATGTCACCAAGTTCGTCTGAGAGAGAAAATGGTCTTCCTACTTGGAAGGCGGAAGCTGGCAAGTGGTCTGTGATTCATGCTTAGCACAAGACCAGGCTTAAACAGCTGCACAGAGGAAATGGTAGCAACGTGTTCTACTGTTGATCGTGAGCTAGGGAGATGAAGAGCTAGAGAAGGGGCAGTGTGAAGGGATGGGTGAGAAAGGTAAGGAGTGCCCATGTTGGAAAGTCAGCCAATGGCTGGACAGTCTGCATAGGAGACTGCCCGAGAGGAAGTGATTTTCATTCCTCCCCGTTATCTCTTACCCAGAAGCCCCTGATATGATGTGACCATCAGACACCATGGAAAGGACTGTGTTCAACACCTGGATAATAACACCTATAAAACAGAAATAGCCCCACAGCAGGAGTCTGAAGACAGAGGAACATGAAAAATATGAGCCCTTGGGAACTTTCACAGGGAAAGCATCCATTCCCAGAGCCAATCTGAGGGATGGAGGCCATCCTACCTACATCTCACCCGGCAAGCAGACCCTGGCTTGCGTGAATCCCAGACACATCTTTATGTAGTTCTATTAGAGATGCACTCAAGAAACTGGTGTTGAAAGAAGTTTTGTTTTCATTATTTTATGAAGGTAGCCAGTGTTCCGAGAGCTCTGACTCTGATACAGCCCCCAACCTTGATGGTGCGACTTGTCTTAAAGAATGGCAGAGCTGTAAGTTTGCTCCTAATGCAGGGACTTAGATGGCCTTGATAAAACACCACCTCTCCACTTGGACCTGCAGATGCCCAGTGTGTAACTGAAAGCAGGGTGAGAGCTTGGCATCTCTGCCTTCCCTTTATGTCTGTCTCCTTTGGATCAGATTCCTGCTCAGCTCTAGGTAACCATGTTCACCACTTAAGGAGTATCTGCCAATACCCATAGCAACAGGTTAGCCCTGTATCTGACCTAGCTCATCCCCCTTTAGGACCGAAGGCATCAATACAAGTCTGATAAGGAAGTTACTGCCAACTTTTAAAACATCTTGTTCCAGATCCCTGGAATGGCACCTGAAAGTTCCCATTAATTGCCCTAAACCTGTGGTCTCCTTGGACTTCAGGGACAGTGACCTTGCTCAGAAACCAGCAGGAGCACGAGATGGCTAGCTTTGGGGAGGCTGGCGGGAGCTGCCACTGGGACCCACAGCCTCCTCTGCATGGCCACAGCTTGAGGGCTGGCAGTGCTGGAGCCATGTCCATTCCTTCTACTCTCCGGTTTTATTCAGGCCTGTGGCCTTCATGACTGTCCTCGTGGCCAGCTGCTTCCTCTCTTCTCACTGAGCACAGCCACTCAGGCGGTGGTTCTAGTGTACCGGACTTGCTCTTCAGACTGGAATGAACACCAAAGCAGCATCTACACAGATACTGGGCAAGGGTAAAGGCCAGGCCTGGGTCAGACACCAGATCATCAGGATTTCCCCCAGCAAGTAGAAGAACATCATAGGAGAAAAAAAAAAAGCCACTGGCCACCTCCACCTGCTCTAGCACCTTCTACCTTGGGAAAGTGTAGGTGGCCAACAGGAACCTTCCATCACCAGTGACCTGGGATTTGTCCTAGGTTCTTCCCAGGGTATAGCCAGGGTCAATGAGAAAATAGATGGCAGATATATGTAGAGAGTGAAAAGGTTCAGTTGCAGAGAAGAGCCGTCATATGCTTAAGTGCAGAAAATAACCCAGTATCTGGGGTGTGGCTTAGTGGGACAATGTTTACCTAGCATGCATGAGGTCCTGGGTTCAGTTTGTTGCACAAGAAAGAGAAGATGGGTAAAAAGAAATCAACAAAGGCCAAGAGTCACCAAGCTGGGTTCCAGATGATACACTGTTGGCTGAATGACAAGAAAGCCATGAGCAGATGTATCAGCAAGAGGATGTGCTGGCCCCACTCACAGGCATGGGGCAATGTCTCTTTGAGGCTGAATATGAAAGGAACCTGCGCTCGCTCGCGCTCTCTCTCTCTCTCTCTCTCTCTCTCTCTCTCTCTCTCTCTCTCTCTCTCCCTGAAAAGGGGTGGGGGGAGTAGCAAGAGAGAATTATCAAGTCAGAGGAAAAAATCTAAACAAGGGAGTTCACTTATCTCCAAAAATGAAAACTTTACTTGCAGGAATTTCAAGAAACCTGAGGAACAATGTCCTAAGCACCAAGATTTCTACTTAGATCTTTTCATATTGAGTCTCTGGGGATGGAAAAAACCTGAAGTATGATGCCTCTTTGCCTTATTAAAGACAGTCGACTAGCACTGCTTGGAGGTTTTCCTGTCTCCCTAGCTGTATGTCTGGGATGGAGGGACCTGGAGCTATCTTGCCCTTGGACTTATTACAACACACCTAATTGCCCCTTCACCAGGAGGCTTCATGTCACCTGATAACTTCTGAGCTTTGTAGATTTGGTCTTTGCTGGCAGACTGTTAGCTGCCACTCCTTGCTTCACCCAGAACCTGCTACCAGACTTAATCTATTAGATACCAGACCCATGCTCACTAGAGCTGAATGTAAGATTAAAGCAGAGGTCATGCATGGCTTACCTTCTGCAAAATGGGCTTTGAGATGTGGTTTACAGCATCTATTTCTGTGGCTCAAAACTCATTCTCCATCCATCACCCCAGTCCTTGGCTACTAGGGGCCAAGGGACCATTCTGGGAAGTAGTCAGGGCAAATGAGGTGAGTGTCAATGAAATAGCAACCATTCTCTCCCTTAGTGAGCTTTCAGGCTCTCCAGGGCTTTGTGAACTTTGTGGCTGAGTGTGGATTTCTAAGTTACCATGGGAACACCATCAGAGGGAGCAATAGGGTCCCGTCTGATCAGAATGAGCAGTTGAGGCAAATCTGAGTTCTACCAAACTGGTTCCAACTCAGGCCTTTTCCAAATGCAGAGAAAAAAAGATGCATATAAGAAAGGGGATGCTGTAGCGTTCATTGCTGAGGCATGACTTCTGGGTACCATCTTCCATGTTTGTTCCAGGCAACTGGGGTAAGTGGGCAGAAGCATGGGCTTGAGTCAGAAGGCCAGGCCCTCACCCAGGTGGACTCGCTGTGTAGCCCAGACTAGACTCAAACTCCTGGTCACCCTGCCTCTGATTCCTGAGTGCTGCAATCACATGCCCCCAGGATGATAAGCACCCAGTCATGGATGTTCTCAACACTACTCTGCAGTTTTGTGTCAGTGCCAGGGGCACAAAGACGAGCTTGGTTCCAAGCTTTCCCCTGGAGAAAACACAAACCATCCACTGGGGGTCTGGGGACACTTAGCTGAGTGCTCTGAGGATATCCTAATGGAAGTCAGTGCTAGTTGCCACAGAAGCACAGTGGGGAGAGTGTGTGTCCTACTCCACAGAGGGGATGTAGCAGGAGTCATAACCTGACATCATTTACAGAAGTGACCAGATAAGAACCAGCAGCAATGGGCCTCACTAAAGGTATTTTGAGATGCCAGTTCTCAGAATACACGGGGATCCCTCAAAAGAGTCTGAGTTATGGCAGTGGCAGAGGCAAATACAGGAATGGAATGAACTCAGGGGATATTTATGCTCGAATTGGGAACCAATAAAAAGAGTGTGAAGAAGGAAGATGTCTGGGCAGAGAGAACCCGGGTTCTCTGTGCTGGTACTGTGCCAAGGATTGCACAACACCATGTCACTTAATCCTGGAAACACCAATGACCTGAAGTTCTTGTCTCTTTTAGATGATAAATCAGAGCCTATAGGGGCTTCGGGGACTCCCCAAGATCACAAATCTACTGAATGGTGAAAGAGACTCTGAGTCCAGACGCTTCTACCTACATCAGTAGAGAACAGACAGGCTGAGACGTCTGAGATGCCGTGCAGAGGCAGATGCTCAGAAGGCCCCAATGGACATGCTTCTGATGTTCCTGGCGAGTGCTAGCCTGTAGGTGAGGACGGAAAGGATTGGTGGCTCTCAGGAGATGCGGTTTCAGCAGGAGTGCTGCTATTAAGAACGCCTTGAGGAAGAGTCACAGAGGATGAGTGATGGAGAACCTCCTGCAGAGAGACGTTGAGAGGCCGGGCCATATCAGGAGGAAACAGAGCAGGAAAGAACATGAGGACCGGAGCCAACCTCGTCCAATATTACATGACTGTCAGGCAGGCTGAGACCGAAGGCACAGTGCCTTCTTTGGCAATGGCTATCTATGCTGCTAACCTTCAGAATTCAATTTGACCTGTCTGTCCTTCCCTCCTTCCCCTCCTGCTCCTCTCCCTGGTGACTGGGAACCTGGTCTTGAGAGCTCTCCACACAGCGAGCTCCTGTGAGTGTTTGAGAAGGGCTTCTTCCTGCATCAGCGCACCCACGTGATGGTAAGTACCAGAAGGGCATCTTCAACCACCACGTAACCCCGGGAACAAGGGGCACGTGGGGATACATGGCTGTTGTTGACAGGATGCTCTGCAGCCTCTGCTTACCTCCCAGACTCAGCGATATCCAGGCTTGTTCCAAGCTTCTCTGAGTCTTGGGCAGAGATGCGGGAGCAGCAGCAGCATCAGAAGGTTCCAGAAGCCAGCCTGACCTTGAGCCTCCTCCCGTTCTGCCTGCCTAAGCACTGAGTCACCTACTTGTTGTTGCTGCTGCTGCTGCTGCTGCTGCTGCTGTTGCTGCTACCTTTCAAGTCTGGAAATGCATTCCAGCACAGAGGAAGACATCAGCTGCTTGGTTCATGGGGAACTGATGTCCTTAAACTAATTTAACTGGTAGTCTGCATTGTGTGATGGGAAGGGGCAGAGAGGTCCCAGAATCAATGTCCAGGTCTCTTTGGGATAAATGTTACACACACTGACTACAGCAGAAAGCATGTGGTCTGAAAGTCAGGAGACTGGGTGAGCCTCTAGCTGGCCATGTGCTGTGGGGCAAGTCACTCATGTTATCACTTAACATGGACCCTTTTCAGGTATCTCTCCTTGCTCTAAAATGTAGAGATGGCCTTAGTTCTCCTCCAGGGCAACGGTGCACCAGTAGAGATCAGGGCTGGAGAGAGGCGCCAGAGAGCAGAGGCTGCCTGCTGGGCCCCAGGTTTGGAGTGCAGTCTGAAGAGTGCTGCAGAGCCCTCCCTTGGAGGCTTGGCCATAAGCAAATAAGTGCCTGAGTCACTAAGCCTCAGCCCTTCACCTGTACCATTCCAGCCTGTTTACCTGAAGGGCCTTGTAGTGATGACGGGATACTGTGATGAAGGGAAAGTGGTCAGTGTAAGGCTACCACAGGAGAGCGCAATGACACGGCAGATTTAATAGTAAATACTATGTATAGCTTAGATCCACACATCACGAATGTCCCTCAGCAGTCACTGTAGAGACCCCACAAGTCCTTTCTAAGCCTCTGCTTGAAGAGATAAGGAAACTGACACTCTGAGGGACGAGAGGAACCTGCCTTGAAATTCATAGGCAAAAGTACCACTATAAGGCAGAAGGATGTCCTAACCCCCTCATGCATGGGCATAAGATGGATCTGGGTGTGCCACCCCCAGCTCCTGTGAGGGCTCTAGCTAGGGCAGGTTCTAAGCACCTTCAACTAGGGAGACCCTGATGTCTGGCCAGGCTGTTGCCCACCTGCAGTACACCTATTCCCTGGGCTTTGTTCCTGGCAGACACTCAGTCTGACCACTGAAGTCTCTTTTTTACTCTAGGTCTGTCGTCTTAAGTGAGACAGAAGGTCTTGGAAACCTTCTAGCTCTGACATTCCATAGTTTTAAGAAGTGGACTCAGTTAGGTGTGGACTTTGGCTGTAAACCTCAGTTAACTTGGATCATCCTCAGAACTCTTTCCTTGGCAGAAATAGCCAGAAAAGCCATAAGCACACCTGTTCTTGTATCGTGGCCCCTGGTTTACCAATGTGTGCTGCCCCATGTGCTTCTGCAGCTGCTTCATGACCTCACATCCCTGCAGACTAAGGTTTGGGGTCTCCTGGGAGGGCCTCAAAGTCAGTTGGGACTTAGCATCCAGACAGCGGGGTGTGGAATGAGCTCCAGCCACCTGCAGGCCAGAGCCCAGAGGAAGCAGGCTCAGAAAATAGTAAGAGGAAAGAGTTCCAGTTGGCCAGAAGCCTCAGGGCCAGCTCTCTCCTCAGCTGGGTCTGTTCTGGTACCTACAAAGTGAGGTCAGGTGGAGGGCCTGCATGGGGGTTTCTCATAGCTGCTCCTCAGAGTGGCATGCTGGGCTGAAGTGCAGATGTGGTCTGTCTGCCCCTCTGCAGAAGACAGAGATGACACTTCTGTCAGGGAGTCATCCCCAACCCAAACACAGACCAGACCAACAACAGGCTTTCTAGAAATGTCTAAAGGGAGGGAAGGAAGGAAGGAGGAGAGAGGAAGAGGGTGGGGAGGGAAAAAGACAAAGGAAGGGCATTCAGGTAAAGTCTTCCCCACACAATCCACAATTCCACAAGGCAATCCACCAACAGTGACCATGGGCACCACCACACTTTGGGTGGAAATACACAGGAGGAAGCAACTGGAAGAAATTTCAGATGTGGCTGGCATAAGGACCTCTCAGCCTAGGCACAGCTGGGTTCCCTAACCCCGGGCCTGGTGAATCCCTGTGTCTGAAGACACCAGGCATGCGACCTGTGTGTGCCACCTTCACAATAGAAACAGCAGGGGTGTTGGCGTTAAAGCCCCAGCTAGCTGCCATCCGCCAGGCTCACGTGACAAGGAGCATTCCAGCTGACGATTTCCTATTCAGGAACACAGTTTAACAAGATTCTGCAGTATTCAGGGACATAAAGAGGAACAGATCTTTATAAATAACTCCTGATTAAAATGGAGCTGAAAATAGGGAGACAGAACAGGAAGCAAATTGCTAAGCACTTATTGAGTCGATAACATCGGCTTGGAGATCTTAGTGCAAATGGCTGGTCTGGTTTATTTCCTTCCTGTCAAAGGTTAAATGCTGGAACCTAGAGGCACCAAGGCTGTGTGTGGCCAAGGACTGTTTAAAGGGGGCACGGCTCTCAGCTACTGGAGTCCTAGGTGATGCTAACACAGGCCTGGATTAGACATCCCTGAAGTCTTTTGAGTTCAGCCAGGTAGACCAGGACACTTGGCCACTGTTAGTTCCCTAGAAGGGCTAGCCTCTGCGCCCTGAGATTCTAGATGGTGATTCATGGCTGAGTCCTTGGTATGAAACTTGGGCAGCCAAATGTCCGAATGAGACCTGGACTGTGCTCTCTCCTGCTAAGCGAATGTCTCACCTGCTAGTCTCTTCTCAGCAGGGCCTGACTTCGCTGCAAGCCGGCCACCACAGTTCGTGTTCTCTGGGAAGTTGAAACTGAGTGGAAATGTGCTTGTGAGGCCCCTGACCTTGGAGAGTGGCTCAGCAAGTAAATGGAGGCACAGGATGGAGCCTCAGGGCAGAGCTGACTTTGCATGGGTTCTGTCCCTGACTCCCCCCCACCCCAGGCCCCAAACACAAACCCTAAATCCTTAGGGAGTAACAACGGCAAGGCCGGGGAACCCCGAAGGGAAGCGGAATGGGGGCTGAGACGCCCATAATGGGCCTGTCTGTCAGCCATAATTGCAGGTGCCTGTGTGCACATGGAGGATGCCCCGGCTATGCAGGTGAAGGAAGGTGAAGATCTCAGAGGGCATGGCATGGAAGCCGGGCTTGGGCTTGACGTTGTCGTAGTAGTGGTGCGTGATGTGGAAGCCAGAGGGGTTCATGGGGAAGGCCCAGAAGCCGAACAGATGCACCTCCTCACAGAGCTCCAGGGCCGCCGTGACCAGGATGAGGCCGGTGCTGATGCGCTTTGCGCGCACGCCCAGGCTGAGCCAGTAGCGGGACATGCTTGACAGGTACTGCGGGTGGAAGAAGTAGACCTGCTGCTGTGACCCGAAGTCATCCAGCAGGTACTTGACCCGGAAGGACACGAGGGTGTTGCGAACGTTGTAGAACGCAGGCAGCAGCACTGAGGCATTCTTGTACATCTGCAGCACTCTGAAGAAGGGCCGCCGCCACTTCTCCAGCTTGTGGAACCTGCAGGGTAGCAGAGTGAGCAGCAGCAAGCCCTGTGCATCATCTCAGCCCGTGTCCTCACTTCATCCCCCCACCCCTGCCCCCTCACCTCACACACACCCCCTCAACTCCCACCTTTCACTCCCCTCACCTCCCACCTTTCACCCTCTTCCCCTCCGGGCTCACAGCGCTGCCCAGCCTCCCCTCTTCTGCCTCCCTTTCCTACCTTTACATATCTATTGTTTGTTTGTTTGTTTATTCACGGAGGGGGCACGTGCCACAGAGCCTGCGTGTGGAGGTCAGAGGACAGCCTGCCAGAATTTGGTTCTCTCCTTCCATCATGTGGGCCCTTATTGTGCAATAATCTTTTTTGTAGACTGTGAAGAAGTATCACTCTGATTGGTTTTAATAAAAAACTTAATGGCCGATAGCTAGGCAGGATTTCCAGGCACAGAGGGTGCTGGGGCGAAGAAGGGCAGAGTCATGGGGAGGTGCAGAGGAAGCATGCCATGTAGGAGATGAAGTAACAGCCATGAGCCCCAGGACAGTACATAGATTAATAGAAATGGGTTAATTTAAGTTATAAGAGCTAGCTAAAAAACAAGCCTAAGCTATCAGCCCAGCTTCGTAATTAAAAATAAGTCTCCCTGTCATGATTTAGGAGCTGGCTGGCAGGACAGAGAAAGATTCACTACAAATGCTGCCCAACATGGGGCACATATTTCCACATAAGACCTAAGAAAGCTTAAAAAAGGTTCCAAACACACAAAAACAGAGCCAAACGCAGCTTCCTAGTCCTGCAGTCTCTCATGGGGGCCATGGTATAGAGACGCATCTTCCAGCGGCTGCCTGCCGGCTCCAGCCGCCAGGGCACCCTGAGCTAAGCTGTATGATGGTTTAAGTTTAGCTCATGCAGACAGAAAAGGTTACAGAATGCAGTAAAGCAGATCCAGACAGGAAAAATCCTCTAAACAAGTTACAGTGTGTTTAAAAAATGTGAGTAGGCTTAAAAAAGTAAAGAAAATGGGTATAGATGGTCATAGAAAAAATAGTTTATAAATAATATGATAAAGTCTTTAAAGAAAAAATAAAATAACAAAATGGACAGCCACGTAAAGATGAAAAATATACGGTCTGGATCCTGTATGGTGTTGTACTGACTTTAAGTTTTTTGATTGGTGATGGGCAAACAATAGCTGCTGAGAGACACTGGATTATAAAAACTACTAAATTAAACCAACTTATATATTTTTAAAATGTATTAACTTCAAAAATATTTTTTGAAGTAAAAAAATATGTTAAGTTGGGGAAGAGGTTATGCTTTTGTTTCCACATATGACAATAAAAGGCTATAGATCCACTCAAGATTGATAGAGATCACGTTTGATCAGGGGAGACTCCCTGAAAATCCTGGCTACAGACATAAAGAAATAAACCTAGAAAAACTACAAGACAGGTGGCGTCTGTTTTACCTGTTTGAACATAAAACGAAAAGTCATCTTTGGCTGGTTTGTGTACAACACACAGTCCAAACTTATGTTAATGCAGATATGTGTGTTATCTTTTGAAGTTTATGTGTTTTCAGAGCAAGGGGACCAGGCACCAATGAAAGCAGGTGGCCCTTTGATCCAGCCTCTCAGAGTGTCTCCATTGGAATTTCCTCAGTTCTGTAGCCAGAACAGCGTCAAGGCTGCTGGCTGAGATGGTCCAGCCTCACAGACTCTTTTAACCAGGACTGCAGATAAGCCTTGTGCTTTCCCATTGCACAGAGACTGGACAACAAATGTTATAACTAGTTTTCCCAGGACTTGACCATTATCTCAATTTTCTCAGGTTCCCTAAAGATGCTTTCATCCACAGACATCAGGAAGTAATCTAGAGGACACAACACCCATATTCCCAAGAGACGGGGTAGGTGGCTTTTGGTTATTCAATGGGTTATGGATGTTTGCTATTGTTTAGGGGGAATATAGAAATACAGGATAAAAAGACAACTATTAACCTCAAATATTTTACATTGGTATGGATTTGGGTATATTGATACAAATTTAAAGTTATTTTTGTTATACTGAATGTATGTTTCTACTCTTGTTTGGGGTATTGTGCTTATGCAGCTTATTTAAAAATGTAATGTATAATTTTAAAAATACAGGTTAGTAGTTAGTCATTCATAATAATCAAACTTGTAGTCATATTAGGTATATTTTCAAAGTAAAACAAGATATATTTTAAATAGATGGTCTTCAAACACTTCAAAGACCTACAGAATATGGCGTTTAAGATGTTTTAATAATATAAGGCTTTTCATGACAGTGAGACACATCTGCTCCTGTCAGCACCAATCTACTTCAGAAAAGGACAATGGGCATTGAAGAACCTCCAGTTGGAATTTACTTTCTTTGTGGCAAAAGCTAGCCATTTGGGCAAGAAACTGTCCTTACCTCAACTGCTGACAGTACACTGTCCAAACTTGACAAGAAGGACACATACACACACACACACACACACACACACACACACACACACACACACACACACAATTGTCAAACTAAGGCAAGACAAGGTAGGTCAGTTCTTCAAAATTCCTGCTTCACAGAAAAGTCTGTCAGATATTCTAGGACTGTAGGCTGAAGATGTATGCTCCAGTGTTGTAGCTCTGTAGAGGAACCTTGGGTAACTGTTCAGGCAGCCAGCAACCTCTGTCATTTTGGAAGTGGCTTGCTTTGCACTTCCTGTTTACTCAGGTAATATTATATCTTTCTGGGATCTTTGATGGATTGAAGACTAAATAGTTATAATTTTCCTTAGTTATAATAGAAGGTTAATTAGGTACCAAACTTTAGACTCCATCAAGAGAGGATAAATAATAGAGTATTTTCTCTAAATTTGCCAAATATAAATGGACTGGACATTGTAAATGTAATTCTTACTTGATAAATGTTCTTACTGTATATGGTTTCATTTGTTAAAGCTAATACTTTTCCCTTCCTATTTAGAAATACCTGATAATTGTTCTTATTGTATATAGTTTTACTATGTTAGAGTTAAAATCCTTCCTTTTTAATTTAGACAAAAGGGGGAAATGTTGTGGAATAATCTTTTTGTACACTGTGAAGAAGTGTCACTCTGCTTGGTTTAATAAAAAGCTAAATGGCCAATGGCTAGGCAGGATTTCCAGGCACAGAGGATGCTAGGAAGAAGAAGGGCAGAGTCAAGAGGAGACAAGGAGGAAGCATGACATGTAGAAGATGAGGTAACAAGCCATGAGCCTCAGGGCAGCACATAGATCAATAGAAATGGGTTAATTTAAGTTATAAGAGCTGGCTAAAAACAAGCCTAAGCTATCGGCCAAGCTTTCATAATTAATAATAAGTCTCTGTATAGTGATTCAGGAACTGGCTGGTGGGACAGAGAAAGACTCACTACAGGCCCTGGAGACTGAACTCAGGTTGTCAAAATGAGCACCAAGAGCTTTTACCCTCTGAGGCATTTCATGGCTCCCAGGAGTATGGCTTTTCTTGAAGATGGTATTTTTTTTTAAATGGGCATAAGGAAGGAGACGACATGGGCTGAATAACTAGTGTGGGGCTATGGGGAGACAGCAATGCTCAACTTAGAGGATCAGGGCAGACAAGGAAGGCATGGAGGCTGTGGCTGGGTAGTGGAGACTCACATCACTTCCCTGCTGTTTCCCCTAAGATTGGGAGTGACCATCTGACCCAGCCTTCTGGACTGACTAGGCCTCTCCTTGGTATCTTGGCTTCTGCCTACATGTCCTTTCCTGTGACCATCCATCCCTCTGCAGCAATCTCTGCTCTCTGAAGGCTCCTGGCTATTGGTATCTGATGTAATTTAGCAACTCCTCCTCTTTCCCGTCCCTCTTACCCACATTCTAGCCAGGCTAACTATGTGCAGCATTGGGGTTTCAACACACTAGCTCCTGCAGACCTCTCAGGCAGACCCACAGAGGGCAGCCAAGTGAGAACTGAGATCTTTGCATGATCACACCCCCATACCTGGACATGGCCTGCCCCCAACCCACCTGAAGTGTCCTTGATCACCTGTAGGTAATACCTGCTCTGACCTGCACTGCCCAAAAGAAACATGATGCAGGCCCCGTGTATGGAATTAACAAGAAATCAAGGAAGTTATTAAAAATAATTTTCATATTTCATTTAACCAAATATAAAAATACTATCATTTTAGCATGTGATTAATATAGAAATCAATAAGATATGTTAAGTCCCTTTGTATGTATTAAATCTTTGACACCCAATGAATACCTCATGTAGACAGTTGGCACATCTCAATCAGGACCAACCATGTTCCCAGTGCCCAATGGTTGTAGGTGACTGATGGCCACCAAAAAAGAGCACAGGTCTAGAAAAAGGACCACTGACCTGTCAATGATGATGCTGGGATTCACAGTGACTACATCTGTCTTCTCCCCCACATCTGTGGTATACTGCCCTGAGATGGGGGGCAGGTTGCACCTGCAGAGAGAAAGCCTCACATAGTTAGGTGGTCAGTTATCTTCAGGTGGCTGGGAATAGAGGAGGAAAGGATATGGTTACAGGTCAGAGAGAGGCCGAGGCCACCAGCTGGGCAGGATATCTATGGCCAGCTAAAGCAAAGGTCCTTCTGCCCTTTATCAGAAATATAAGAGCAAAAAAAACTCCAATCCTTGGTCTCACTGAAGTTACAACCATGGAGATGTTGGAACTATCACCGAAAATATGTCCTTGAAAGCTGTGGTCATCTCCGCATCTCTGGAATGGTATGGCATTGAGCAGGGAGATACAAGAGCATCCCCTTATCTGGGGACTCAGGGCTTCTCTGAAGAAGCAATGCTTGAGCTAAGGGCAGAAATTAGCAAAAGTCAACTGACAGAGGAACCAAATACCTGCATGACATTCAAAGACACACCAACACCCCTTGGAAATACAACTCTGAGGTACAAAGTTGCACAAGTGTATGCAGTGTGAACTGCAGAAGGCCCCTGAGGGTAGAAATGTGGAGTCACCAAGGCAACAACACTCTAACCTCTAAAACTGGGTAACATGTATCTTAATTGGCAGAAGGGGCACTATAGCTGGGAATACACTAAGGATCCTGAAATGGGAAGACAATTCTGGATTATGCAGGTGGGTCCAGGGAAATCACAAGAGCCATTACAAAGAAAATGTGATATGACAAGAAAGGTGTTTTAGTCTGCTAGTCAGGGTTCTCTAGAAGAATAGAACAGATAGATAGACAGATTGGATGGATGGATGGATGGATGGATGGATGGATGGATGGATGGATGGATGGATGGATGGACAGATGGATAGGTAGATAGATAGATAGATAGATAGATAGATAGATAGATAGATAGATAGATAGATAGATAGATAGATAGACAGATCTAAGAGAGAGCCCAAGAAACACTGTGGCAACTTCTTCATGTAACTATGTTTCTTGGAATCTTCTCAAATTAGCATAAATTCAGAACCAGTATCCCATAGACCCTAGACCCTAGAAAATCTAATTGTTTCTTTCCCTCTTGTAAAAGGCCATAGGTGCCTCTAGGGAAGGACAGGAGAAAGGCTAACATAAAACTCTTAGATATTTAATCAAGATCTCTCCTTAGGGGAACCTGGCTTTCCTTCATTCAAGAGCTTCTGGGTCTGCAAACTGGCTCACATCTGGAGATTGGCTCACATCTGGAGACTGGCTCACATCTGGAGACTGGTTCATGGGCCTAGATTGCCTTTTGCCATCAATGTAGCCTTTCTTTCATTTGTTTGAGAATATTTTCACTTATACAGATCAAACGGAAATGCAGTAGGCTTCTCATCTGTTTCATGTTTGGAAACACCATGGTTGATTAGCCAGTACCAAAGGCCCATAGGAGTCATTTCACCATAAAAATCACTTTGTGTGTGATGCCTGTTACAGGCTAAGCCACTGTGGACATTGTTTTGTGTGTGCTGCCCATGGAGATAACGAGGATCACCTTGCTTTTAGTGATTCAGTGCTGCCAGCTGCCCCTGCTACTTTGCAGCCCAGTCAGACCCACTGCATTAATGCAGCCAACTGAGCAGCAGCACCTGCAACCCTAAGGTCTTCTCACCGGTTTGCATCTCAGAGGATTAGTGAGGGGTGTGTCTTCTGGGCCTTCCCATTGTGGAGGATTAGGTTTTACACAGCAGACCCACTGTAGGATTCCAATTTCCCCGAGCCTTAAAATCCCTTCATCAACACTGAATCAAGGAATACCAGGTATCTCCAACTCCTTTTCAGTAGACCGTCTTTTGATAAATGCTTCAGCCAACCATTCAAACAAACTTTTCACACCTTTTTTTAACTACGCAAATTTCCATGTTAAACCTAGAATCTTCACTCACTGGGCCCATGTCAATAAACTCAGCCTGATTCACTTTTATGTTCCTTCTACCATTATCACACATCCTTAAAATTCATTTCGACACATTTCCCAGACGTCTGCTTGAATAAATTAGCAAATTCATTAAGTTCTTCAGTAGTAGGGCTTACCTCTTCATGGACCACACTTTCTATCTCCCTTCTAGGCCTGCTTAGCCTTAAGTCTGGTTATAGGTCTAAAGGCAACTTTTGGTGGGCCTGAGGTTCACCAGTATGGTCTTGCCTGGCATCTCCTTCAGGGAACGTCACTGCCAGTGTAGCAGACCAAGGAGGATTAATTTCCTCAGTCAAAGGTGGAAAAGGCAATATTTCAGGGGTTAGAGCTGGGAACACATCTTCCGCCGGAGGGTGGAGAGACTCCTTCCTCAGTTGAGATAAACCCTTGAGAATCTGAGGGTTCAAAGTTCTCAGTTTCAGGAAGGTTCTCTCACACATTTACATCCCAAGTTCCAGGACCCCATTCTTTATCAATTAATGTCATTCCTTTAACCACTGACACCTTCAGAAGAGGGTACTTGAGTTTTCTCTGTAATGTAGCCAACCTTATAATGAGGGCTTCAGATTGATTTTCCACAACTTGAGCTCTGCGGCTGCTAGAGAGAAGATTCTCTACCATGGCACACTTGGAACCTTTAGACTATTTATGTGCATCCAGACCCCGTCAATTTCATTAGCATAATTGTTGTCCTTCCCATATTCTGAGATAGTACAAGTTGGTTAATTTTATCACAGAGCTCATTCTTTTCCTTTGTCAGTTCATCCAGAGGTGCTGGGGCAACTACCCAGCATCATCCTCGTCCTTTTTTTCCAAAAATTTGTCAAAAGTTTTACATACAGAGTCACCAAATCTGTTGTCTCTCACAATTGATGAATCAGGATAATCAAATACATGTCTCCTTAAGTTTATAAAATAAACTTTTTTAAAAGTTTTTTTTTAAAAGTTCACACCATGGGCTTTCAGTACTCCCCAAGCTTCTAGAAGAGGCTTCAGCAACTGTGGGTGTTGGCAAATTGGAAAACCTATTCTAGATAGTTAAAATTTTCATCCTTGTGTATCTGTTGCTCTAGAACCCCTTCTGGTACCAAAATCTGTATTAGTCAGGTTCATATACATATCTATGGGAGTCACATACAAGTTTATGGAATTTATTAGAATGGCTTACAGGCTGTGGTCCAGCTAGTCCAGCAATGGCTGTCTACCAAAGGAAGGTCCAAGAATCCAGTAGTTGTTCAGTCCATGAGGCTGATGTCTCGGCTGCTCTTCAGTCTACACCAGAATCCCCAAGAAGTAGGCTCTAATACCAGTGAAGGAATGGACTTTCCAGCAAATAAGGAGAGCGAGCTTCCTTCTTCCTTGTCCTTTGAAAGGCCGCCAGCAGAAGGTGTGGCCCAGACTGAAGTTGAATCTTCCCGTCTCAAAAGATCCTTATGAAAAGTGGGTCTTCCCGCTTCAAATGATTTCATTAAGAAAAAAAAAAATTTCTCACAGGTACTCAGTTGCTTGGGTTTTAACTAATTCCAGATGAAATCAAGTTGACAACCAAGAATAGACATCCCCAAAGGAGAGAGGAAGTATGTAAAGTGGGTGTGGTGGCACAGGATGGTAATCCCAGTACACGGGAGGCTGGGCAACAAGATGGCAGTTTGAAGCCATCCTGGGCTACTCAGTGAGTACTTGTTTCAAAAACAGGAAGGAAGAGAGGGAGGAAGGAAAGATGGGGGGTAGGGCCGACAATAGAACCAGAGAGAGAGAGAGAGAGAGCAGGAGATGCTGCCATGCTGGTGTGAGCCAAGGATGCAGGCAGTGCCTAAAGCTGGAAAAGCCATCAGCCTCTCACCTAGAGCGTTCAGGAAGAGACAGGGTCCCACTGCCACCTTAACCGTATCCCACCGAGACACCTCATCCCCAGAGTGGAAGACCATAAACCCTGTCTGTTCGAGCCACTGGCTTCCTGGTAATTTGTCATAGTAGCAGGAAGAAATCCCTACAGCCCCAAATAAGGCAAACTGAACAACAGAGTGTCTATGGTTCCAGTCCCCATAAGACAGACAACCTGAGAGGTGTCAAATGTCCCCTGAGAGTGACACCAAGTTCTTTAGGAGCCTGGAGAAGGGTGTAGGTGGTGGAAGAGCAGCCAATTGCTCTTAACTGGTGAGCCATCTCTCCAGCCCTGGAAGCTTTCATTTTCAATTCATTCTCTCTGCCTGGGCTAACGAGGAAAGTAAGGATCCCCACATGAAAAGAGGGGCATGCCTCATAAGAACGGAGAAATGCAAAGACCCCTCGCTGGCTCATTTAGAGCCCGGCTGAAGTCACAGGCATCCCTCCTTCCACCGGTGTTTGCAGGGGGGCAACCCATGTAGGGAGTGGGGACTTTGGGTTCACTGTCCGCTCTACAGGGATGTTAGTTTTAGGGTCTCCCATCCAGAACGCCCTTAGCCTTTCGCACACCCCATTCTCCATTTTGTTTTTTATTTTATTTATTTATTTATTTATTTATTTATTTATTTATTTATTTATTTATTGGTTTTTCGAGACAGGGTTTCTCTGTGTAGCTTTGCGCCTTTCCTGGAACTCACTTGGTAGCCCAGGTTGGCCTCGAACTCACAGAGATCCGCCTGGCTCTGCCTCCCAAGTGCTGGGATTAAAGGCGTGCGCCACCACCGCCCGGCTTCCATTTTGAAAAGTAAAAACTGGGACCCCAGAGTCCAACAACCTGTTTAAAGGAATAGGGCTACAGGCATAAGAGGTCCCTGAATCACGAAAGTGTGCTTAAGGTGGCAGCAGAGCACAGGGATGGGGCCAATGAGGGGGAAGGGCTCAGAGAGGAGGGCCATGGAGGCAGCAGATGCACCTCCAGGCAGCTCCCTTACCGGAAGACGAAGTCGGCACTGTTGATCTCCTTCCCGCAGCCGCTGTTCTTCAAGATGCCTCCGTTGCCCACCACAGCACACTTCTTAAACTGAGATCGGTAGTAGGGCATTTCCTGGAGAGGTACATGCACGGTGTCACAGCCCACGCCACCCCACCTTCACCTGAGGCTTCACCTCTGCCCCCAAAATATCCCCTCTATGAGCTCGACCCAAGGAGGCAGCCTTGTCCTGAAGGTGAGAGAAGAGGGAACCCAACTTACTGATGAGGAGGGGGAAGAAGAGACTTGCTGCACTGGGTGACTCCTCCCATTTCTGACACAAGGAGTCTGCAGGCCTGCTTTGCCCCCAGCACCCACCAGTCAACCAACTGCTGAGGGTCCCACACTGCATCAGGAATTGGGCTCAATCAAAAGCAGCTGTCATGGCCCTCTGCGGCACACTTGAGTCTGTGACCCACTTCCCCTGTGGGGACAGGTCCGGGGTGCCAGGACAGGGAGAACACGTCAGTCTCAAAGGCAATAGGGGGAGAAACAGAATGAGCCACAGTAGTCCTAGGCAAAGTCATTGGGGGTTTCTTGTGTTGACCACAAGCGTGTCCTAAACGTGCAAATCAAGAACTATTTGGAAACAGCCATTTCTAGACTCCATCTAATGGGCATAGAATCAGAATCTCTGGGTGGGCGAGAAGCTGGAATGCTGACCCTTTAAAGCCCCAGAGACACCACTAGCTAAGGAAAGCTGCTGTGAGCCATGACTCAGGGGCTGGAAAACCATGGCCATGGGCCACATCTGGTCTACCACCTTTTTTTGTATGGCCAGCAAGCTGAGACTAACATTTGTATTTTTAAATGGTCAGAAGCCACTCAAATAAGACGTGTGACTTGTGAACATTACATAAACTTTCTGATGTCTGTACCACTGAGACAAAGCCTCCTTCTTTAGTTTACTCATGATCATGACCATTTTCATGAGGGGACCACAGTGGCAAGTGGTGGTGGTGGTGATGATGATGACAAGGCTGTTTACTCTCTGGTCGTTCCCAGAGAAAGGTGCAGAGACCCTGTTGTGTCTCCTGACCTCAGCAATTCACACCCTGGCTCTCCAAGGACCCACAGGCCAGCCCAGACTATGTCACATGCTGCTGTGACCTGCTTAAGAGGAAAGCTTATCCACCGCCCACCTCGAACGCTCACTCAGGGAAGGCGGTTCAACACCAGCACTGTGCTGTGCCTTTGGCTCATTCCCTGAGACCAAATCTTGCCAGATCATTCTGGTATCAGTAATGGGACATACATAGAGATTCTGGTTTTATCTTGTTAGCACCTCCCCTGACCCGCCAAAACATGCAGGGCATCCTGGAACTCGCCTTCCAGAACATCGCCATGAACACACCCTTGCCACCTGCCTCTCTGCCGAAGCCATACCACCCCAACACCACAGAACCATTCGAACCAGCCACAAGCACAATTTCTGTATCTTTTTTTTTCCCCCAGAGTCCAGAGCTTAGAGCTGTGCCAGCTGTCAGCTCAGTGATATGAATGGGTCATGGATGTGGACCCCCCTCACCCTGTAGCCCATGGGCAAGGAACTACTATTGCTATCACTGACCAGCCCCACCTTCATACAACATCTCTGATATTGTAGATATCTGATATGGTATAAAAGCAACCAAAGCTATGACTGCTCTGAATCCCAGGGTCATAGATAGAGACCGAGACCCTAAAGGGAGAAAAAGATCACCCGAGTGCTACACTAACAACTGGCCAGGCAAGACGAGCCCACTGGAATAGTAGTGGCAAGTCTGTTGTGGAGACAGCTAACCATGTTCTAACTGGAACTGGGTCCCACAGCACGGAAGAGAATTCGCATCTGATACTACAACCTGGTCAAAACCTCATGGCTGGGGAGGTCTTTAAGGCCCAGTGAGGAATCTGTAGCTGTTGACATACTACATGGACATGATGTGCCCATCAAATAGCTGTCTAAGAATTCCATGTGTCCCTAAGTGTCACTGCCAGCTTTGTTCAGAGAGATTCCTTTTGCAGCGGGCAGTGTGTGTCATCGCAGATACTAATAACTAGACAAAGTGCTGAGAATAAGCCATCATTTATGGCCAACCATAAATGGGACATCCATATCACCTTCTCCAAATCTCAGGGAACATTGTAGAAAGGAGAAAGGGCACTGTGGAAGAGCCACAGGACAGGGTGGAGAGTGGCAGAATGCTGTCTTCTGGGCATCTGGTCAAGGCTTGATGGTGGCACTCTTGAATTTGCAGTAGCTGTGATTATCACACGAGACTGGACCAGTCAACATGCTGTTATGGAATGCGGGTGGACTTATGAGCCCCAGCCCTCCCTGAGGATCTACAGGTAGTTAATGGTTGCTAGGGAGGGAGAGACATTTTCTTCAGCAGTGTGCTCATGGGAAAATTGCCCATGCTCCTGTATGCAACCCCAATAAAACCCATTGAATTAGCCGGGCGGTGGTGGCACACGCCTTTAATCCCAGCACTCGGGAGGCAGAGGCAGGCGGATCTCTGTGAGTTCGAGGCCAGCCTGGTCTACAAAGCGAGTTCCAGGAAGGGCACAAAGCTACACAGAGAAACCCTGTCTCGAAACAAACAAACAAACAAACAAACAAACAAACAAAAAGCCCATTGAATTACTGAAGGAAAAAGGATGAGAGGAGACTGATTGGGAACGGAGGGGCATGGGAGGGAACAAGAGAAGGTGGCGGTGGAAGCGGCAGGAATGTGGTCAAAGTACATCATAGCCATGGATGAAAATGGCATAATAAAACCAATCATTATGTATAACCAATAAATGCTAAGAAAAGGCGTTCTTGCACAATGACCCCAAGGTTATCTGATGTGGCCGACATTCAGGCCTGGCTCTGTGCTGGGCCTGCTTTCTGGTGCTCGCATGCTTCCAGTGTGTTTTTCTCTTGTGCCTGACTCGGGATCAAGCTACAGTTCATCCCTCTTCTAGAGAGCTGTGGAATGTCCTCAGCACGAATTTTAGAATTTTAATTAGGCAGAACTTTAACCTCTTTTTGCCCCAAATCATACACCCATAGCTAGTTGGCATTGACCACCAACTCCCTCCCAGGCCACCATGTTGGGGGCGCACCTTGGGAAACATTTGGAAGATCTCCTGATTGATGTGATAGAAGCCACTGGACTCCACCTCGTACCTGAGATTCGTCTCAATTGGAGTGTTCTTCTGGGTGGTGAAGAGAAAGCCAGGGGCGTTGCAGCACCTGGACAAGGTGGACCTGCTAGGCATGAAGACAGGGTGATACTTGGCAGAGCTTAGGGGGGCCCCTTGCTTTCCATCCCATTCCCATACTCACTTCCTCCCCACCCCCTCAGCATCCCCCCTGCACCTGGGCCTCTCTGTCTCTCTAGGACCCAGGTTAGCTGCCTATGGGAAGACTCTGGCTGCCATACTTCCTTGATGGCTCCTGTCTTTGAAGGCTCTGGCACAGACTAATCACATGCTGATCACCTGCAGTTAGTTCTTGCCGCAGCTGCAGCAGCAGCCTGCCTCGCTGCCAAGGCAGTGACGTCATCACCTGTCGCCAGGTGCCTTTCCACCACTAGCTGTGTGACATGTGCGCCCCTTAAAAGTGTCCAGGCACAGCTTGATCTCTTGCCTCTCTTCTTCCTTGTCTCTCCCCTGTCCTCTCTCTGTCTGCCGGCCTCTCTCATGTCCCCACTCCAACACAGTCTTTCACTCTCTCCCTCCCACCTCCCCCAATAAACCTTTTGCACTAACTCCCTTGTGCATGGCATGTTTACTTAGTGGCACACCTTGGCAGGGCCCGCTGAAAGCTACCCTCTTCACCTTGCTTTTGTTTTTTTATCATTACACCTGCCTTCTCAGGCTGGGAGGAAAGCCGGATACCAGGTCCTATACCTCTCTTAACCTCACCTAGCTCTGAGCACAGACTTGTACAAACCACCCTGTGACAGTCACACCAGCCAGGCCTTGACCAATGCCCGCTCAGTGACAGCAAGGCCCCCCCCTCAGAGTTCACTGCTCTGGGACATGCTCTTCGCCCCCCTCCCCTCCACTCATCCATCAGCCTGAAGCCAGAGCTCTTTACGGTCTCAGCCCCCATGGCCAACACTCAACAAAGATCTCCCCTTATCACCCAAAACCAAGGCCTGTGTGGTCACCCAAAGTGTCACGTCAGACAGTCAGAAGCTGGCTTAGAGAAAGGGCGGGGCCAGAACGGGGACACTGGGTTGGTGCCAGAGCCTTCCTCAGAAAGTGGGACATGGCTCCTGAAAGATGTTTCAGGAATTCAGTATAGAAAGAATAGAGGGAGGGAGGGAGGGAAGGAGGGAGGGAGGGAGGGAGGGAGGGAGGAAGGGAGGAAGGGAGGAAGGAAGGAGAAAAAGTCCCGACATTTTTGTCTCAGAAACACTCAAAGCTGAGCTGAAGATGAGTTAAAGCTCAGACACCAGATTTAAAATAATATAAAATATAAAATAAAAAGCCCGAGGGAAATGGGGCTGTTGAAGCAACCTGTTTTTCTCTCTTCTTCAGGACTTTCCAAGAATGCTCTTGAAAGGGTTAACTCCTGGGCAACCTTGCCCCTGCTTGGAAACTTAATGGGCTCTGCCTATGGCTGTGGGCACAGATCACTGCCTCCTTGAGTTAGACTGGAGTACATACAGCTCCAGGCTCAATCACCTGCAGTGTCCAGGGAGCCCTGGGAGAATGGACCTCCTCCACAGAGCCCTGTGATGACCCCCCACAAAGCCCTGTAATCTCTCTCTGTCTCTCTCTGTCTCTCTCTGTTTCTCCCTCTCTCTCTCTCTCTCTCTCTCTTTCTCTCTCTCTCTCTCTCTCACACACACACACACACACACACACACACACACACACACACACACACACTCATACGCCATCTTCCCTCACACACACAGCTCCAGGCCCAATGCCCCCAGGGTCCAGGTGGCTCCTGTAATGACCACTGGCAGGTCTAGGAGGAGGTCTGGAGTGTTCTCATGAGCTCTGAGGTGGAAATATGAGTTGGCACTTAGCATCCAGAGGCCTGGACTCTGTTTTCTTCTCTGTGGCCTGCAGCTGTGGGCCCCAGGCAAGTGTCTTTCTATTCTAGGCCTCAGTTTCTTCATGTATAAAATGCAGGGGTGGCCCTTCTGTTTCTGACCCTCTATAATTCTGTGACTCCAGCTTGTCCGAGCCAAAAGGTTAAATGTAAAGGTTAAATGACCTTTTTTATGATTTCACATCTTGCTGAGAAATCTTTACTGGGAAACCAGCTTGCTGCTAGTCATGGAGTAGCCTATCTGTGGAGAATTGGATTTTAGAATGTGACTAAGGCTTCCAAAGAAAGGCTGAAGCCTGGCACTTGAGGAGCCACAGGTCAGCATTACAAACCGTCGTCTGGACCCTTCAGCTTTGTAAATGCAGAAACAGTCTTGTCTGCCAACTGGAGAACACCCCCATGTGAAACAAGCTGTCACGCGCCTAATGTGTGAACCAGGATGGCAAGTTTGCAGACAGCAGGATGGAGGACGGCTCTCCTGTACCTGAACGCCAGCACCTCACTCCTGCACTGCACCAGGTGCCCGCCAACCTGGATGGAGGAGCATTCCACTTTCCGGAAGTTTGAAGTGAGAGCAAATGGAGGCAACTGATGGTCCTAAGGCCTTTCTGTTCGGAACACAACAAGGTCTGATGACACCTTCTTTCCCCACACCTAAGTCCACTCCACATCCTTAACCTGAGGGTCTATGCTCCCCACAGGGCTCTCTGCTCCCGATAAGCTCTCCCCCACAGCCTCACCTCACAGAGCTGGCTCACAAACGGAGCTCTGCATTTCTATTGATTTATCTCGTCCTGTCATGTTAGCATTGTTTTTGATGGGAGTCCCCCCTGTGAGACCTCTGTCCCAACTCAGCCTGACTCACATCCTTGCACACCTCACTGGCTCATTCTGCCCATGCTATTGATCAGCATCCATGTGTTCAAGCCTTTCCTGCCCTGGGGACATCTAGAGGGAAGAGCATAAAGGCATACATCAGGGGAGTAGATCCTGGGTCTGTTTGGCATGCTCTGACCCTTTGCCCAGACCCACTAGAACTTTCAGGGCAGGTGGATCTCCTCAGACCAGGGCTGGAATTCTGCAGCTTCCTTGAGGCTTCTGATACCTGCTCACTGGGGCTCATTAGATCAAATAGTTATATTTCTAAAAGCGTGCGGCTTTGTACTCCTATCCCTACACACCTGTAACCTCAGCACTTGGGAGTGAGAGGCAGGATTAGGAGTTTGAAGCCAGTGTAGGCTGCACAGTTAGACCCTGTCCAGACAGAGAAAAGACAGGAAGGTAAGAGGAGGTAAGAGGAGAAGGCAGGAGAAGAGAAGGGAGGCGGGGAGAAGAAGAGAGCAAACTTCCTGGCCTGGAATCACCACAGACTGAAGAAAGTCTTGATAAAGAAAGTACAGATGCTTGGTGACGCCCACTCTCGACAGCCTCCTCTACAGGGTTCCTTCATGTCAGTAGCTCCTCAGGACATTTCAACTTGAGCCTGAGTGGCTGAAACCCAGTGTAGACACCAGTCACCAGAGCCACGTCAATTTCCTAGTGTAAGGTCTACCCTGGAATGACACCTCAAGCTGGCAGCAGGCTAGCAGTGGAGAAAACTCCACAGCTCATCATTAACCAACAAGCAGTTATGGATGTCTCTCATCTGTTTGGTTCCCATGAGAGCCTGGAAATACAGCTACTGCCCCTTCCGGAGCTTACTATCTGTTCATTGTGGTCAGAGAGCAATTTAAAAAGTCAACGGCCAGGCTCAGAATCAGGCAGAAGCATGATGGACACGGGACCTCCAAGAAGGTGGGTAGAGCCACTGTCCCAGGATGGGGAGGTGGGGCAGGGAGACTATAAGGGCTATGGAGAGATCTTAAGTGAGTACCTCCCTCCTAGGAGCCTTAGTGTACACCAGCCTGAGCTAGACGTGACAGCCCCAACCTTGTAAGGCTGCGCACGGCAAGGACCACAGCAAAGCATGGGGGCCACGGGCTGAGCGGGTGCCGGCCTTGCTCATATTCCTAAGGCCCTGGGGGCCAGCTCCAGGCGGATGCCCACTGAGAACCAGGTGTTACAGATGATGGATATTTGAAGAGGTGGCAGTGGGGACCCAGGCCACGAGGTAGGCGGGCAGACGACAATGCATACTTGAACAGGTTGGCTTCAGAGGTGTCCATTGCCCACTTGCATATCTGGAGACTCTTCCACCTGTCAAACAGCTCAGACTGCTTCACCCTGTGGGAGCAGCAGCGGGCGGAGATGAGAAGGTCAGGTCGCACCATGTGTCGGCCCTGTTTCCAAAGGCCCTCCCCTCCCCCGCCCCTGTACGCCATATCAGCGGCCGGTAGGCTGCTTTCCTTATCCTTGATTCGAGGTTCATTCCTGAGGGAAGCGCAGAAACCCAAGAGCTGCCCTTCGTGTGCAAACTGTGCAGAGCCAGCCATCCCTTAGCTAGCCACTGTCCCCTACCTTAATCTTGCCTGGATTAGGCATCAGACCTGAGCCCTAGAGCCAGCCCAAATTATTCAAGCTAGCTGATCCTAAGCCTACCTCCCAAAGACCTCAAAGACCTCACCCAGGCTTGCCCCTCACTCTTGCCTCTGGTGGGCATGGAACTCCACCCTACCCCACCTGGTGTGGCCATGCACAGGTGCTGTGTTTTCCTGTTTCTAGGAATCTCCCGTGTCCAGCTGTGGCAGTGCACACCTCTAACCCCAAAGCTCAGGAGACTAAGGCAGGAAGACTATGCATTCAAAGCCAGCCTGAGCTACACAATGAGTTTGAGGCCAGCCTGCACTACAAAATGAGACCCTGTAACAACAACAAAAAAAAAAAAAAACCCCACACTCCCACACACACTCACTAAAAACCTACACTCTTAGTCACTCCACATCTTAACTACTCTCACCTCCAGCAAGTAGACCTTTCCTATGTGCTTCTCCTCAAAGGCTGGCACCATCCTCTTAGAAACCACAGTCTATAAATGAAACAAGACCGCTTCCAATCAGACATCTGCCCAAACCATGCACTGCGCACAGCACAGGCTCATGACCATGGCACCCCCTTTTCAAGTGTAGGTCAGGAGGAAAAGAGAGACGAGCCTCTCTGAACACCTCCAGGCCTTACGATGCTGGCTGTTCCCAAGCACCCTCAGGGAAGGGAACAACGTCTAAATAGATGGGATTCTCCCTTACACTGAAACCCACAAGAGAATTAGTATGTAAATTATAAATTTATTGGTGCACATTTATAATAGTACATTCTGATGAAGTTTCGGTACTGGCAAATGTAGATACTTGATAAATGTGGTTGGTTTGTTGAATGAATGAATGAATAAATAAATAAACCAAATCAAAACCAAAAGTGATGGAACTGAGCGTTATGGTTACACATGCTTGCTACCTCAGCACTTGGAAGGCTGTTATAAGGGGACTTCAGGTTTGAGGCCAAATTGGGCTACATAGCAAGATCCTGTCTCAAAAAGACTAAAGAAGGAAATCCTATGGAACCTGAGGGCTGCTTCTGTGGAGAAACGTTCTGTGTGTGTGTGTGTGTGTGTGTGTGTGTGTGTGTGTGTGTGTGTGTGTGTGTGCGTGTGTGTGCGTGTGTGTGCGTGTGTGCGTGTGCGTATGCGTGTGCGTGTGTGTGTGTGTGTGTGTCCATTAGAGGATAACCTGGGCATTATTCCATCATTCTTGGGTGCTATGTATCTTTTGTGTGTGCATATGAGACAGGGTCTCCATTGACCTAGAACTCATTGATTAGGCTAGCACAGCCGCCAGCAAACTCCAGGGACACTCTGTCTCTGCCTCTGCGGCACTGGGATCGCAAATGTGCACCACCAAACCTGGCTCTTTAAATGCCCGCGCCCCCTCCTCGTGCTGCAAGGCAGGCACTTCGCTGACTGAGCCATTCCTCAGCCCTGACATCAGGTCTTAGAGCGTCAAGTTTTATAATATTCTGTCCCAGACTCCCTTGAGACAGCATCTAGAAGTTGCCAGTCACTACCTTAAATCTGCAATCACCTTGATTCCAGAAACAGCAGAGCCTTGGAGGCGAATCTCCTTAGGAGGGGAACAGGGGCTGTCCCCCTAAACAGCATCAATCATCTGAAAGACCCCAGGCTGCTCCCACAATCCATGACAAGCAGGGCCAGAACTGAGGGCATGATCAGACTGCTTAATCATGCAAACCTCGCGACTGACCTCAGCTCTTCCTCTGTTTAAACCCATGTCAGAGCTCCAAAGATCTGCTGAGATGCTGATGTCTTCCATTTCCCCAGTACAATTAACCTGGGCCATATTTATCAAACTCCCTTCCTGTCTTTCCAATATTACTTTGCTGGATTTTGGGGGGAAATGGTTGGGCCCAATCTGTTGGGAGCCCCTCCCCCAAGTCAGGGCCACATCCTGGGATGTCAGTACCACTTGTATGCACGTTCTGGTTAGTTTCTGTCAAGTTGACACAAGTTAGGATCATCTGGGAAGGGGGAACCTCGATTGAGAAAACGCCTCCCTCAGACTGACATGTAGGCAAGTCTGTGAGGTATTCTCTTGATTGGTGACTGATGTGGGAGGGCCCAGCTCACTGTGGGTGGGGCCACTCCGGGCCGGCAGTACTGGATGGTATCAGAAAGTGGGCTGAGCAAGCCATGGAGAGCAAGCAGGTAAGCAGCACTCCTCCAAGGCCTCTGCATCAGCTCCTGCCTCCGGGTTCCTGCCTTGCTTTCCCACAAGAGCAAACCGTTACCTGGAACTGTAAGATGAAGTGACCCCTCTCCTCCCCACGCGGCTTCTGTCCAGTCTTTATCACAGCAATCGGCGATAAAGTAGGGCGATGCGCCAACACCAGCCGTCACCACCTCCTTTCTCACCTCTCCTTTTCAGACAGGGTCTAACCTCGAACGCCACACACTGCTCCAAGCCCTCCGTCCCACCCACATGCTTCCGTGTCTCTACCACCTTCCGCTCTTCTTAGTTATGTCTTCCCATTGCAGTCAAGATGTTCCCCATTCCCAGGCTGTGCCACTGGGGACAAGTCACTCCCGAGTTCCTGTGTCTGCCTGCACGTGTGGAGTGAGCTATCCCAGCCCTTGTCACCTAAGAGACTCTCCTTATTGTCACCAGGTGGTCACATTTCCTCATAGTGTTAGCTGTGGGGTGTTTACCCACCAACCCCACAGCTCCCCAGAGTTTTCTTGAGTGAGAGCAGCAGGAAATATTAGATAGAAGGATTTAGAATGTGGAGATAAACAGATAGAAAATACAGGATAGCCTCGAGAGGGCCTGGAACCTATTCCAACGAGCCCTAACTGTCTGTGCCCTAAGGTATTTATAGAAATGCCAAGGGGTAGAGCAAAAGACCTCCCCCCAGCACAGCCAAGTGCAGACCATCTCAGACACCTGCCCTCAGGCCTGTGATCCAATCATCCCTCTTTATTCAGACCTGCTGGGTAAAGCCACTAGGAACCTGAAAATTGGCTCCCACAGTTAGCCCTTTGTGAGTGGGACACCAAAGCAGATCAAAGAAGAAAATATGTACAAGGGCACCTGCTTCCCAAAGTGTGTCCCATGAAGCTCTAGCACAGTTTAAATTTTTTTTTAAACCCAAATGTATTTATGGCCAAATGTATTTGGAAAAGCTAAGTTAAAGTCTAGTACTTCCTTTTACTCTGAGAATTCTCAGCTCATTTAATATGTTCTCCTATATTGTTTCTTTCCAAGAAGGGAATATTGCACACAGAGATACTGGACCGTGGGAGCCTTATTTCTGCTGAAATCCACAAGCCCTGGGAACACAGGACAGAGTGTACATTGCACTCTGGCACAGGCATGACCATGACTTCTCTTTCCTAGGGTAAGCAATGCGCCTCTGCTCAGTGTCCTGGCTGGGGGCCTTTAGTTACCCACAGGCCCAGGGCTCTTAGAGGGTCCCTTAAGGGGGTTGCTCCAGCTCCACCATGGGTGGGAAGTGACTAGCCCCTAGGAGCAGAAGGTTCACCTCTTCCTTTAATCGGAACTAGTAACATTTGTCCCCAAACATGGCCAACCACTCACTGCCTATGGGGAGGACACATGGCAGATGGAGGAAGGGGTAAATACAGGACAAATAGATGACGGAATCCAAGGAATTTGGTCTGAGGTGAACATCAGACACTTCCTAACCACAGGATGCTGTACCAGGTATTAACTCTCTGAGCCTCAGTTTTCTCACCCATGAAATGGGCTTCATAGATTTTTTTAAATAATTTATTTTTATTTTAGGTGTATGAGTATTTTGCCTACATATATGTATATGCACTGCATGCTGGCATGGCCAGAAGAGGGCGCTGGAATTCTTGGAACTGGAGTTAAGGACCATTGTAAGCCTCCGGGTGGATGCTGGTAACTAAAACCAGGTCCTCTCTGCAAGAGCAGCCAGTGCTCTTAACCATCTCTCCAGCCCCTTGTAGACTGTAAAAGTTATTAAATAAGAAAACACAATCACAAACTGGGCAGGTGCATGGCACACAGGAAGTGGGCCTAGGTTGTTCTTGTTGAAGCTATTTGACTAGGCTCTCTCCTAGCCCCTGTACTTTTTGTAAAGCCCACACACTCTCTTTCTACACCCTTGATCTTTCTCCCGATATGATCAATACCACAGGGCAGGAATCAGCCTGAGTTCCTCCCTAACTCTGCACTGAGATACACAGCAGGTCTTGGAAAGAATGTGTTGAGTATAGTAACAGACTAACGAATTCCCTGTCGAGTCTGAGTTCAAATCCACTCTACTCATCGAACACCTCTACATGGCCAGACATACAAATACAGTAGTAAGCACAGCATCTCCCTCCTTGTATGGAGATTCCAGAACAACAACAAAGACATGTTGGAAAAAAATATAGACTGCCTTGTCTGGGAACGGTAAACATTATGAAGAAAAGTAGAGCAAAGGACTAGGGAAGTGACTGCCACATGTCCTTCTTGAGGAGGGATGCCTTACACAGAATCTTGAAATAATGTAGAGGCACGTGACTATCTGGAGAAAGTGTAGCTCAGTCAGAGTGAGTACCAAGGCCCTGAGGCAGGAGCATGCTTGGTAGTTAAAGAAAGCCTGCTGAAAGCAAGCCTTTCTTGCAGCTTTCCCAAACCTCCCACAGCAGCCCCAGCCCCTCAGTCCACAGGACATCAGAGAAGAGGTGCTACCACCCAGCAGCACCCTGGCTCACCCACTGCTCCTCTCCCCTTACCTCCTGCAATTCACAGCCCCCTAGAGCAGGATCCACTACTGACTCACACACTTCAGAGAAATGCAGTCCTGCCAACAGGCCAGGCCAGAGGCCCAACGTTTGACTGTCCTGAGCATCCAGACCTTATTCTGGATGTTTCCTATGCCCTTGTCACATCCTAGACCAAGGTTGGGGCTGGACACCCAGCCTTGAATTCTGGCTCCAACCTCAACTCACAATGTGACCTGGGTAAGTCATTTAATCTCTCGGGAGACTCAGCTGCTTTGTCTGTGAGACGGCTCTTGCACTCTGAGCTCTGCACATCTCAAAGGTTGTTCGGGAGAGCAAATGGAGTCACGTGTATAAAAGTGCACTATAGGTTGCTTTACTGATTCAGAACCATCTTCACCTTAAAGATGAAGGGCTGACCCAAACTGTCTCTCCTTTCTCTCATGGCATCACCGACATTCCAGAAGAGAAACAAAATCATTCAAACTTACCAGGATAAACAGAGTGACAGGGAGGGTGTCTCTGTGGAAGAGAATTCTCAACAGGCCCACAGAAAAAAAGAGGGGCTGAGTCAAGGACAGGATGATAAGGTCCCCTCCAAAAATTCTAAAACCAGGAGCAGTGGGTAGGGGCATGGCCCTAAAGATGAGAATCAGTTGTAAGTGACCATGAGCCATCAAGGCGTGGCTGGAGATCAATGTTAGAGTACAGGCCTAGTCTGCGTGAGGTCTCGGGGTAGACCGACCCCCCCCTCCAGAACTGAAGAGAAAGCAAAACAAAAAAACAAAACCATCCAGTCCGATCCACACCCTGCAGCTCCCCAACCAAACATTTGGTGTCAGACGAAGGGAGCAAAGTAGGGACATCAGGCAGTCCTTCCTTTCTAAAGCCCATAGCGCCCCCAGTTAAAAACATGAGCATCCTGCAGCACCGTCTCGAACATCCATTGTCAGACACAGAACACCTACCAGCTTTTAAATGTTTTCAGTGTGAGTATGATCCTGCAACCAAGGGTAACTGAACCCACCTGGAGGGAAAAGAACAAGACAAACTGTTGGGCAAAATGGCCACAGAGAAAACTACTGCAAAACAAGAGGCCAAAAAGACATCCTTGATGTCCCCAAAGATATCCAGGACAATGCCGTATCCTTGACAGTGAGGTGAGGGTGCCCTAAGAACAAAGCCCAGGCTCTGGGCAGAGAGCGTCCTAAAGGAACTGGGAGATGACTTTAAGGAATTTTACCAGGATGGAGAAGCAGAGGGTGAAAAGAGAAATGATGAAATTAAAAGATACACAGAGACTCTGTCTCAAAGAGATATGGTGGGGGAGGGGGGAGCAATTGAAGAAGACATCAGACATCCATATCCACACACAGAGAAAGAACTAGAAAGTGAGAGCGGGAGAAGGAGGGAGGGAGGGAGAGAGATCATTTAGACAGGAAAGGACCCGAATCCTCCCCTCTCGCCCACTGCTTTCTGGGACTTGACTTGAGAATGGGCAGGAGTAAGGAGAAAAACGTGAATCATTGCTGGGTTCTAAACAGAGGTGATTCCAACCTTAAAGGGAAGAGGCGATCTTAACAGTCTTGTCTTTTGTGGTGCAGGGTCTGGAGACACTGTCTGTAGTTGATCAAAGAAACAGATCACTTAGGGAACCCGTCCACAGAAGAGCTAGAGCTAAACAGTGTAGCTTGGATTAGTTTGTTTTCTGTCATTAAAACAAAATACCCGAGGCTGAGTACTTAAAAAGGAAAAGATCTATTTAGTTCATAGTTTTAGAAACTGAAAGTTCCAGATCAGATGGTCCCATTAGCTTAGCCTCTGGAGAGGGCATCAAATGATGTCACAGGACAAGGCAGAAAGCTGAAGACCCTCATGCGCATTCAGATGCACAGGCATATGTGTGTGTGGAGACCAGAAGTCAGCTGTCTTCCTCAGTCACACTCCACCTCATTTTGGGGGACAAGGTATCTCACTGGACCTGGAGCTCACCAATTCAGATAGACTAGTCAGTCCAAGGAGATCCAGGGAGTTTCCTGACCCGCCCCTCCAACCCTGGGGTTACAGGTGCACACCACCACACCTAGCTTTTGTGAGTGCTGGACATGTGAACTAAGCCTTCATGCTTGTGTGGTGTTACCAGTTGAGCCATCTCTCCAGCCCTGCAACCTAGTCTTGAGGAAAGTCACTCATTCTGCGAGACCATCTTTAATCACTTCTAAGGGTGATGCCCCCAATGATCTAATTGCCTCCCTCTAGGCCTCAGTTCTTAAAGGTCCACCATCTCAAGTCTCTGGCACATAAACCCTTGGGTGCAAACCACATCCAAACCACAGCACCCTTAAACTGAGGAAATGTGAAGAGGGGTTTGGGCCTGAGGGAAGGAGGTGGTGTTCTCACTTACTGAAGTTGAAGATCTATGCACATGGTTGGGGAGGGGGGATGATCCCCACCAACATGCGTACATTACTGAGGAAGGTAGTGGCGCAACACAGAAGAAACAGCTGAGAATCCAAGGGAATGATGCAACACGAATTGCTAAACAGTCTTATAAACAGAAAACCCGGAGCCAGATGTTGGGGTGAAAGCTGAAAGGTCAGAGAAGCAGAACAGCCAGCCACTAGCTTACCTCTACGAAATTCTCAGCCTCAAGAGAGCGAGTTCCTGTTTCCTCATGCTTTGTATACTTTTCTGTGCCCTTCCATCTTCCTTCCTTCCTGGTCCTGGGATTAAAGGCGTGTGCCACTATGCCTGGCTCTGTTCCCACTGTGGCCTTGAACTCACAGAGATCAGAATGGATCTCTGCCTCCAGAATGCTAGGATTAAAGGATTAACAGGCTACTACTGCCTGACCTCTATGTTTAATATAGTGACTGGCTTTGTCCTCTGATCCCCAGGCAAGTTTTATTGGGGGTACACAATATATCACCACAGAATGGAGCTAGGGTAAGAAGGCTGGGTTGGCCCTGGATTTGTAGTACTATAAGCTTTTGTGATTTACCTCATCACAATGATAATCTCGCTGCCCTCCCTTAGTTCCTCCTTGTCTTTCAGGGCCTATTGCTGCATTTGCTAACGGTGTTAGCGCTCCATTCTCATCCGCTTTCTCCAAGTGTTCATTGCACAAGTCCATGCTGAGTCCACACAGTGTCTGAGATCCCTGAGTTCAGGGCCTGACTTCACTGAGCCTTGACCTGGCAGGATACACAGATGCTTGAAAGCCTTCTGAACCTGAGCGTTGAGAGGCATGAAGGACCTCCCAGTTCAGAGAGTGGGGCTCTCTGCCAGGGGCCATGGCTCCACGCCACTCTGTTTGGCCTCATTGCTGGACTCTGCACCAAGTCCAGGCCAGCAGGGTAGGGAAGGAAGCCAGGGAGGCTGGCACAGGACTTCTCAAGCGAAACCCCCATGTGGGTGTGAACATGGCAGCAACTGAAGGCTTAACTTTGAAAACAGAGATGGTCAAGGATCAGCAACTGACATTGTCATGACAATCAGAGTGATTCCCCTTATTTCAGACACTGTCAGGAAACAGGGCACTTTCCCTGTGGGGGTTTTCTGGCTGGCTGACTTTTACCATTGATTTGAGAGATTTTTGGATCAAAATTACTCCTACAGGAATCACACATCTCCTTGTGTCCTCAGACAAAATGCCTGCTGACACTGTGTGCCTGAAGGGATATGTGTACATCCACCCAGCTGCCTCCATCCACAGATGGGATTTGACCTTTTCCCTATTATTTAGGTCAGTCCTGCTGTGATGCAAGTTGTGGGATGAGGCTGGAGCTCAGCAAAGTCTGAGAGTGCCCAGATAATATCAGGACTACCTGTACTTAGACGCCAGCCTCTGAGCTCTCCGATCTCTCCCGTGGAGGACCCACAAACCCTTGGTGTGGGAATTCAGGAAGGAAGGCCTGGGGCTTGTTGTTCCCTGACACACCACAGATTCACACAATCGACACCCTGTGAATGACTTAGTATTGTCTTTACCCCTTCTTATACCTCCACAACTCAAGTCCCCAGACAGGACAGCTGTCATGGAAAGAACAGTCTAAGCCAGACTGACTAGCCTGAGGCTGCTGGGATTGCTGTTCATCCCAGGATTCCATCCTGAGGAACGAGACAGGCATCCCCAAGATAGAGAACTAATACAACCGCGGAAAGACGAAAACACCACCCAAAAAAGAGCCCACGACCAGCGACAAGCGTGGTCACAGGCACAGGGAAATCTGAGATTGCTCTTCACATCCCGGAAAATATTTGTCTGTAGGTTCAAAGAAAAGTGTCTTGGTAATTTCTCATCCGGTATCTAAATATCAGCTGTAATGAGAACTCTTATCAGCTGAATTGTGTCTCCCCAAAATTCATATGTTGAAGTCCTGACACCAGTGTGACTGTATTTGGAGAAGTGATCTTTAGAGTCAAAACTAGTGGGGAATGAAGTCACTGGGGTGGGCCCTGGTCCAGTACAACGTGTTCTTGTAAGAAGAGAGTGAGACACAAGACACAGACTGTCACTGTGAAAGGATGACCTTGAGCAAGCCAGGAAGAGGGGCCCTATGACTCCTGCTCTTCATCTTCCTGCCTCCGGAACAAGGAGGAAGAAATTGACTCATCTGGGGCTGAAGAGGTGGCCTGGTGGTATAAGCACTTCCCATGCAAGTGTGAAGACTGGAGTTCAGATCCCCAGAATCCACTTTAAGTGCTGGGTAGGCATGGTGGCCTACCTATACTGCCTGCCTCAGAAGGCTAAGACAGAGGATTCCTACTGCACGCAGGCTAGCAAGACTAGCCGTATCATTGAGTTCTGGGTTTGACTGAGAGACCCTGCCTCAATTAATAAGATGGAAAAGCAACGGAGGATGATTCTTGACATCAACACCTAGCCTCCAATGCATACACACACACACACACACACACACACACACACACACACACACACACACACACACACACACAAAGAAAAGAAAAAAGAAACTAAATGACTTGATAATGGAATTTTGTGGTGCTGACCCCAGAAAACTGATGTAGGAATCAACAACATCATATAGAAAATTAGGTAAAAGGATGGAAGTTATGAAGACAGCCAGGTTATATGCTTTCTCTGCACTTCCTGTCTAGACCTTGAAGCAATCCATGGAGAAATTATATTTTCTAATTTAAAAGTTAACTGTCTTTCCTTTGAAAACTCTGAGAAACACTGTCAACAAGAGTTCTCTAGGATCCCAGTCAAACATGTAAAGGCCTCAAATATTTTAATTCTGAGAAAAGATAAGCAAGGGACTTCTGCTTCTGAATTTAGCTCCCAGATGAGGTCTGGGTAGGCGTTGTCATGTTAACTCCTAGGAAGCATTCCAAAACATCTATCAGGCCATACTCCTATGTACCACCTAAAATCCTGTCCGCAGGGTCTCACGGTCCTCAGAAAAAGATATAGGTGCACCATGACTTCTCTGGCGTCACAGCTTCTGTTTTCCCCTCACATGCTGACCCACAAGCTGCTCTAGTACTGCAGAGCCAGGGTCCAACAGGGTCCTTCCTGTCTCAAGGTCTCATACCAGCTGTTCTATTTGGGATCTTCTTGGTCTAGTTAACAACTCTCACCCCACAGACCAGAACTCTCTCCACCCTTCCTCAGCAAACCCTTGGCTGGCATCACCCACCCTAGGTCAAGTTCCCCGTTACCCTAAGAGTTTGTTTCCTAAGAGTTACTCATGTCAGATTCCCCCCCTGGGCTGTGGACTCCCTGAGAGCTGGGACCACAGTGGTATGTGCTCAGCCCAGGGCAAAACAGACAACAGGAGATAGTCTCTATCCATCTCTAGAAAGGACACAGTTATCTGATCAATATGGGGCCATAACCTATACAGATAATCCAAGGCTATCTCAAGGCCTCACTCTTGGGAATTCCAGCAGCTGCATATGGAATCTGCTAATTTGGACCTTACATGTCTCCTAAAGGCCTATGTGTTGAAGGCTGTTTCTTAGGAGTCTGCTATGGACCTTACATGTCTCCTAAAGGTCTATGTGTTGAAGGCTGTTTTTCATGGTGATGCTATTGAGAAGCTGTGGGATATTTAGGAGGTAAGGCCATGTGGGAGGTCTCAAGGTCATTGGGACTGGCCCTTGAAGGTGCTGGTAGGAACCTGGTCTCTTTCTCTTTCTACTTGGTCATGAACACAGCAGCTTTCTTCTCCCTCCTGCTCCCTGGGATGGCAGGCTGCCTCAACACAGCCCACTCACCTCCAAGTTATTACCTCATGTACACTATAGCGGTAGAAAGCTCATTGACACAGAGTCTGTGTGTAAGAAAAACTGCTGTTGCCATAGAAAAAGAAATGAAAGGAAAGAGAGTGGAGTGCTAGGGAATAATCCTCTTGTACACTGTAAAGATTTGTCACTTGAATTGGTTTAAGAAAATGTGGCTAGGCCAGTAGCCAGGCAGGAAGTATAGGTGGGGCAAATAAACTAAGAATGCTGGGAAGAAGAAGGGCGGGGTCAGGTGTTACCAGCCAGGTGCAGAGGAAGCAAGATGAGAATGCCATACTGAGAAAAGGTACCAAGCCACGTGGCTAAACATAGATAAGAATTATGGGTTAATTTAAAAGTAAGAGCTAGTTAATAATAAGCCTGAGCTACTGGCCAAGCATTTATAATTAATATTAAGCCTCTGAGTAGTTATTCAGGAACTGGCAGGCAGGAGAGGACTGTCTGACTACGGTGGAGTACTCATGCCTACTGAGTGCCAGTGCCACCCCAACCCCCTAGTTGATGCCTGCTGTCTATCTCATAAACTATTTCCACTAGTCGGCAGCAGTGCCTAAGAAGTAGGTAATGCTGCCTCCATTTTATAAGTTAGGAAAGGCTCAGAGAAATTAAGTAATTTGCCTGGTAATTAGAGCTGGGCAAGACCCACAATCAGCTTTCAGTCCCAGGTCTGCCTGAACCCAAAGCTTATACTTTCTCCATGGCCCACACTACCTAGCTTCTAGCTGCTAGCCATGGTCAGAGTCCTTGGAATCATGTCAGGGGGCCATGAGTCCACAGAAGCATCCAACATTACCTCTGTAAAAATTTTATTTTGTCCATGTCCAGATATAATTATTTCTAAATAAATTCAGACCCTGACATAACTACTATCATCCAGATCCCTCTAGGTAGGTCTGCTGGATTCCTGGGAGTCATAACAAGAGAATATCCAGCTATGAGGCTCAGGCCTTCCTTCCATTGGCTGTAGGAGCACTGTGGGTGATGGACTGTGGAATGGGATGGAGTAGGGGGTGCTCCTTTGCCATTTCTATAAAGGTGTGTTGAAGGAATCTCTACACAGAGCTGTTGTTATGCACCGATGATCTAGAAGGATATACTGGGCTTTCAGGAACTAGAACTTGATGTCTGTGTGAGAGAGATATCACCACATACCATTTGCAAAACTTGGATTTTGTATCACTTAAATAATTAACAAATCAAAACTTTCAAAGAAATTAAAATTGTAAATGGCAACATCGAGTGGACAAGGCTTAACCCAACAGTACAAAATGCTGAATTTCAGGTCAGGCACTCCGGGGCCTCTTGGATTTCTACTCAACAGGAGCCCTGCAATGATAATTGAGGAGGCTGGTAACTGAGCTGAGGACTTTCACACCCAGTCAGCAGAGGCAACCAGGCAAACCTGGTCTTTGCTATAAAACAGCTCTCAGGGCTTTCTAATGCCAGCGAAAGATCTAATTCCCAGGTTATGACGTTTACCTTGTGTTTCTTGTTCCCTTCGGTTCTGGGGTCTACCCACCCACCCCACCTCCACATGCCCACTCCTAGCCCAGGCACACTCACATGGACAGCACCTTCACCTCCAGGATCTCCTGCCTCAGCTCCAGGCATCTCGTGGAGTTAAATTCTAAAGGCCCCTTGTAAAATTCAAAGTACCTGAGAACCAACAGAGACAAAAATTATACAGAGAAACAGACCGGCTTTTCTAGAACCTGCCAAGGGTCCTTCTGAGAAAAGGAGCTCATCCTAGTCCAACAAATAAAGCAAACCAACCCACCCCATCACAGGACCCAGAAGGAGGATGGCTCTAGGTAGGAGCAACCATACTGTACTATAAGCATGTAGAGGAACAAAACCCACTTTAGCCAACATTGAAAGGCAGGCACAGGTTTCATTGCAAGGCTGTGCGGGATGTGACAGGGACAGGCTCTGTGTGCTCTGATCAGACAGAGCGGGAGATTGGCAGCACCCAGCAGCCCATCTGGCTGGCAAGCAGTGAGCTGTCCCATCCTTTCCTGCCCCTTTTGCCTTTCTCTCACTCTTAGGACAATGTCCCACAACACAACCCCGGGCATAGTTGAGATTGCCACAGATTTTTCCATTCACAAAGCATTTCCATTCCCATCTGCTCCCTTAGTGCTCATGCTCATACAGTGCTGTCTCTGAGACATGGCTGCTCTTGCCCCATCTGCTTACCAAAACAGCTGGTGTACCCACAGCCCTGGAGTAAACTGTCACCTTCCTGAGCCAAAGCCAGGTGATCCTTTCCTAACGGGCCTCTCCCACTCCCAAGGTGGTTCTGCAGCTGGAGCATATGGAACCAGGAGTGTGGGATCCCAAGACCGCCTTGGACATGAATCAAGAGGACTGTAGGGCCTGCACACTAACCGTGGGGTCAGTGGTCTCTTGACAAGTAACCCTCAAGAACCAAAAGTGGAAGAGGCACCTAGAGCCATCACAGAGCCAGACCCAAGTGCTGGGAATGTAGGAGCTTGTCTCAGCAGTGGTTACCACACAGGCACCCCATTGCCAAGCCAATGCTACAGACATGAGTGTGCTGATTTAAAAATCATAAAACATGGGCTGGAGAGTATAGTGCTTGCCTAACATGCTCAAGGCCACAAAAAATGTTCTGTACAATCAATTGTCTCCTATTTCCAAACTCAATTGGCTCTGTATCTTTATGTCACGAAAGAATTAGGCAGTGTTCCTAAGAACTGGGAATTGAGGATCTCCGTAATATCAAACTCACTCTCCCTCTGTTTCCCTCTTGCTTCTGAACTCCTTTCTCTGTCTCTCTCACTCAGCAAACTCAGGATCAGAACCTAGGTCAAAGGCCTAGACCTTTGGGAGCTCTCATGTGGTACTTACCCCTGGGCTCTACACTCTGTATCTTAATTAGAACAAATAATATCATATTATCATAATCTGCCTCTTGTCTATGGCCCTTCCAAATGAGGAGCATCTCAAATACAGGGATTATGTCCTTGTTATTTCTCTACCATCTGAACTACAGAAACAGGCATGCTAGAGACCCCATTTCCCAGACTCCTTTGAGGCTAAGGCCCTGGAAACAATTTAGGTCCAACCAATCAGAAACACATTCACGAGACCAATTCCAAACTGCTCCTTGAAAAGCATGAAAAGGAACCTGGGGCAGACAGAGGTGGCATGATTCTCAAAAAAACCTGGTCATGGCAATAGCTTGTATGATGGCATTTCACAATGCCATTGCTCAGTGTGATGGCTATTCTTGGTTGTCAACCTGACTACATCTGGAATTAACTAAAATCCAAGTGGCTGAGTATACCCGTGAGAGATTTTCTTAATCACATCATTTGAGGTGGGAAGATTCACTTTCAGTCTGGATCTTCTGAGGTGGGAATATCCACCTTTAATCTGGACCACACCTTCTGGTGTGTCTTAGTCACTGTTCTACTGCTGTGAGGAGACACTATGACCAAGGCAGCTCATAAAATACAGCGTTTAATTGGGAACTTGCTTACACTTTCAGAGGTTTAGTTCATTATCATCATGGTAGGGAGCATGCAAGCAGTTGCTGCAGCAGTAGCTGAGAGCTACATCCTGATCCATAGGCAGAGGGAGAGAGAGAGAGAGAGAGAGAGAGAGAGAGGGAGAGAGAGAGAGAGAGAGAGAGAGAGACTGAATCTGGGCTTGGCATGAGATTTTGAAACCTCAAAGCCCACCCCAGTGACACACTTCTTCCAACATGGCCATGCCTCCTAATTTTTTCCAATAGTGTCATTTCCTGGTGACAAAGCACTCAAATATATGAGCCTATGAGGGAACAACCACCACAAAAGCCCATGCCAAGCCCAGAGTCTGTCTCTGTCTCTCTCTGTCTCTGTCTCTCTCTCTACCTATGGATCAGGTTGTAGTTCTCAGCTACTGCTTCAGTGGCTGTCTGCACACCACCATGCTCCCCACCATGATTATAATGGACTAAATCCAATTAAATGCTTTCTTTTATAAGAGCTGCCCTGGTCATAGAGCCTCTTCAAAGCAATAGAACAGTGATTAAGACAGAAAGAAATTGGTACCAGGAGTGGGGTATTGCTGTGACAAGCCTGACCATGACGTTTGTCATAGGAATATGGAAGATTTGGATGACTGGAGCAGAAAAGCTATTGAGCACTTTAAGTGGGGTTTACCGGGCCATCCTAGTAGGAACATGGATGATAGTGGTGCTGAGAGTGATATAGATTATGATGGTTGGGCTCAAGAGGTTTCAGAAGATAATAGCCTAGAAACTGTTCTTGTGATATTTTGGAGAAGAATGTGGCTGCTTTCTGCCCGTGTTCAAAAATATCTGCCTGAGGTTAAATTGAAGAGTTTGGGATTAATGGAAGTGGCAAAGTAGATTTCAAGGTAGCCTAGTATTGATTGTGTTGTATAGTTATTGGTAATCACTCTTATGCAGGTCTATAATGAAAAGTAGCAAGCCAGCAAGAAGCACCCCTTCATGGCCTCTATGTCAGCTCCTTGCCTCCAGGTTCCAGCCATGCTTGAATTCCTGTCCTGACTTCCTTCAGTGATGAACTACAATGTGGAAGTAGAAACCAAATAAATCATTTCCTCCCCAATTTGCTTTTGGTCATGGTGTTCTCTCTCTCTCTCTCTCTCTCTCTCTCTCTCTCTCTCTCTCTCTCTCTCTCTCCATTTCTTTCTTTTGGTTTTGTTTGCTTTTTTTTTTTATGAAACAGGGTTTCTCTGTGTCCTGGAACTCACTCTGTAGACCAGGCTGGCCTTGAAATCAGAGATCTGCCTGCCTCTGCCTCCTGAGTGCTGGGACTTATGGCACCACCACCCAGCACTTGGTGTTTCATCATAACAATGGTAACCCTAACTAGGACCTGGTATGTGGATCTGCTAAAGGGTGTGGAAGAAAGAAGCTTTTCATCTCTGCCTGCTTGCCCTTACTCTCACAGGCAGTCCATTCCTTCACTAGCCTTAGAGCCTTCTTCTTCATGATTCTGATGTGTACTGAAGAGCAGCTAAGACATCCAGTCTCATGGGCTGAACAACCACTGGATTCTTGGACTGTTCATCGGTAGACAGTCATTGTTGGACTAGCTGGATCACAGCTTGTAAGCCACTCTAAGAAATCCCCTTTTATATTTTTTATATGTTCATTTTTCACTATACTCATTCTGTATTTCATTGTTCCATTAGATAACCCTGACTAATTCAGCCACTTACTCATTTTTCTCAAAGATTCTGAGCTGGGAGTGCCCTTAAGAAATCCCTTTCTCCTGTAAGTACCTGACAAGCGTTCTGTTATCTGCAACTAAGAACAAGGGGCCAGCTTGGGGCCACCAGACAAGCCCATGACCTTGGCTCTGACTCATGTAGTTTTCCAGTCACAGTGGAAAGTAAGGTCTGATATCTTGCAACAAGCAGTCCCGTTTGCAACCAGACCCTGCAGGTGTCAGCTAAGCATTGGAACCGAGGGTTGGGTGAAGTCACCATCCGAGACTGCTGCTCAGAAAAACTCCAGATACAAATGTTGTCAAGATAATTAAGTCTAGACCAGAAGTTCTCAACCTGTGGGTGATGACTCATTTGGGGGTCCGATATCGGATTATCAGATACCCTGCATATCAGATTATTTACATTATGATTCTTAACAGTAGCAAAATTACAGTTATGAAGTAGTAACAAAATAATTTTATGGTTGGGGGGTCACCACAGCATGAAGACCCCTATTAAAGGGTCGCAGCATTAGGAAGGTTGGAAACCACTGGCCTAGAGTCTTCAGGGAGCTGGAGACTTGCAGACACGACTCCTGTGTTTACAAGCCACTGGGAACCTTCCCCTTTCTGTCTCTTTTCTCTCCTAGTTTGAACTAAGACAGCATCTTACATCTGACCAGCCAGCCTCCCCTCTCCTCCGCCCAACCATCCTTCCTTTTCCACTCCAACCTTTATCTTTCTCCTGAATCTCCAAAAATCACTCATACAGGCAACCAAGCAATTCTAAATGATCTTGTGCCATGTGTCTAGGGGTTCTTAGGTTGAGAGGTTTTCAGAGCTGGGCTCACATCCCTTATTAGCCACTGCTATAATCTGAGTGCTTGTGGCCCTCCAGAATCCATACATTGAAATCCCAAACCCTGAGATGAAGGGATTAGGAGGCAATAGGATCAGATGAGTTGTTTTTTCCATCCTATATTTATAAGGTAGAGCTCTTGTAAAATTCCTTATAAAACAGAACTGAGAGGATACATTGTCCCCTCTACCATGAGGATATGGGGAGCAGGCATGTCTATGAACCAGGAAGCAGATCTTCCTTTGAAATTTGGACTCTCAGTCAAATCTCTAGAAATAAATTTCCATTGTTTATAAGCACCCCAGTCTCTGTATTCTCTTTCAGTAGCGTGAATGAAGCCATCTTAGCCATTTTAGCCTTGTCATTTCCAGCCTTAGCCTCCAGTCTATAAAGGCTGAATGCTACGTGAGCCACAACCATGACACTGTTGACATTTCCGGGAAGGCGTAACACACAGGATGTGGAAGAAGTGCTCGTCCCCACTGCCCTGCCATTGAAGGGCAAGTGCTGCCAGCAGATGCCACCGGGGGACCCAGGGAGGGTGACACTTGCTTCTCTCCGCTCAGCGGGTCGATAGCAGAGCTGAGTCAGGGATGAATAACGCAGAAGTTTCTCTGCCATCTGTTCTAGCGACGCTGCCTTCTGCTGAGCTTACCAAACCTCCTTCCGCCTCCCCACGGCTGCAGCCCATGCCAAGTCCTGCCTGGGTGTTAGATGTCCTTGATCACCCTGCCTCGGCTAAGCACTACAGGTATGCAGACTGTGTTGCTGTTGGGCATGGCGGCACACCCCTCTAATCCTAGCATGTGGGAGGCAGAGGGAGGCTGATCTCTGTGAGTTCCAGGCCAGCCAAGGCTACAGAGTGAGATCCTATCTCAAAAACCAAAAATAATGTTTCTGAGGCCTTGACCCCTGGGCCCTGCCCACCCTACAGGGAGTGTCCCTTCCATGGTTCCTAGAGACTGTGACAGACTAGCCTAGGAGTGCCTCTGCCATGGCACTCCACCAAAACAACCATTCTCAGATCCTTCCTTCTCCAACTTCCACACTCTGTGCCGTCATTCCTTGGCCTAACCACCCTAGGGCCAGGTATAGGCAACCTTGACCAGTCCCTATACCATGGAACCTGAAGAAAATATTCCAGCAGGCTAATTCTAAAACTGCATACCCTGTCTTGCCAGTTCCTGCCCTCGGGCCACTTGTCCACACTGCCACCATGTTTCTGCTGCCTCCCAACTGGCCTGGAGCTTCTTCTCATCGGCCCGGTGTGGTGAGTTGCACTGTGTTTCCAGGAACTAGTGACTATAAAACCCCCTCCCTCCTGACAGGCATTTGCATATTTATATCTTACTATTTCCAATGAACACAAATCCTAGGCCCCCGAAACACCCTTGGCCAAGTCATCCAAGCTGCTCGCCGACTGTGTCGGAAGCCGCAGCTTTGCTGTCAGGAAAAGGAAATCAGCGATCCCTGCTTCTTCCTCCCACCCATGCTAGGCTCTGCTCTTGGGTGCGCACTCTTCCTGCCTGATCTCTACCAATGACACACGGTTGACGACACAGCGTTTCAGGGAGCACTGCCACACTGGGAACCCCAAGATTCTGCCTGTGGCGGGAAGTCTGAAGGGTGCATCTGGAGGAAGCTGTGCAAACGGGGAGTGCCTGAATCCACGGAAGGGATGCTCACACCCTTTTGTGTGGGGGAAGAACCCCACGTGAGAGTGACAGGTGTAACATGCAACAACAAACCGTGACCTGCAGAAAGAATTACGCGTGTGCGTGAGAGTGCCCAGGGGAGGGATAGCCTGTGATGAGATGCTACTGAGACCTCTCAGAGTCATGGGATGGGGATAACTTTCAAATTGCCTTTTCTATGCTGTTTCCTGCAATGGGGTTAGGATCCTTTTGCTATTGAAAAATTGCTGATGTATGTTCTTTGCTTTTAAGTTACAGACATCCCTATAAATACCTCCGACTTCACGTGTGCGTGGGGAATCTGACCAAAGCGTCCCTCCGCCTTCTCAAAGTCCCCAGGCTTTGCAAGCCAGTGAGTCACCGGCTCTTCTTTCCATTCCGGAAACACTATCTCTGCTCAGCGCAAAGGAGAGGGACCTAGACCCGCAATTGGCATCTACAGGTATAAATAGCCTAAGAGCGTGTCAGAAGCCTAGCTCCTCTCCAACACAATTTGACTTCCAAAAGTCAGATCCAAAGCTGGCTCCAGGCTGCGTCCATCCTGTCTCTGTCCCTGTGCCCTCAGGGACCTTGTGGGATGGTCAGCTCTAACTGCCTGGTCATCAGGTGACAACCTCCGTTATAAGAAGACAAAGGCCGGAGGGTCCTGGTGGCTGGGTGTGGCTTTTCTGCTCTCACCCACAGGAGGGCTCCAGCTTTGCGTGCTGAGGCCCCTCTCAGCAGGTCGGCACTGGCCAGCTGAGAGGCCACACTGGGCCACTAATCTGCTCCACCCAGCCTTTCCTTATGAGCCCATCCGCAAAGGCTCCTTGTTTATTCTCCCCTCAGTCTGTCCAGGGCTGCATCCCCTTCCCAGGGTGTCGGGATAGTCACAAAACTCTAGGCCCGGGTAACCAATGGTTACCAGGTAACCAATGGTTAGGTGGGAGATGGGGGCCACAGCATTCTCTTTGTAATCATGTGCCACTCAACGGCAGACACTAATGGTATCTAAGAACCCAGAATCCCCAGGAGGTTCCCTGTGCCATACCAGAATGCAGTTGGTAGGGGCAGGGGTAGGAGGAAGGGAAGCTGCCACAGACTATCAGTCTGGACCCTTTTGTTTTGTCGTGCCTGAGGCATTCTGAGAGAACTGCGGTGTGATTCCACCCTACTAGAAAAACTGCTAGTCCATGTGGCACCTCTGTGCAAACAAAACTAGATAGTCCTCCAAGCCCATTAGTTAAGCCACATGCCAGCAACATGGCTCACTGGAGTGACGGTGGGCTGGGCTTCAGCCCCATCTGATTTCCATCCTGCCCAGCTGTGTGAGGCAGCCTGCTCCTAGACCCTTAGACTGTCTTGCTTCATTCTCTTAGCAGCTCAATGAGACATGCTTGAAATTCAGGCTGCAATCAGCGAGGCCGTTTTCCCAAGGTCGTCTGGCTAGTAAATTATACCAGAAAAAAAGAAAAAAAAAAAAAACCTCAGACTTCTGGGCACCCAAGGTCTTCATCAGTTCGGTGCATTCCTTTTCCCAACTCTGACAGCCATGGCTCCCCGGGGGCTTTGCCAGTAAGCAGCCCCCTTCTCTCCCAAAGGTGACAGCCCCTTCAGCAAGATCTGCGCTATTTCCAGCACAAGAGCAGCTGCTGTCTGGAGCCAGCACACACCCCATCAGCAAACGTGCAGAAAGCAGTCGGAAGGATGCAGCTTGACAAGTACCAGGGCTCTAAGTGTCTTCCCGGACAGGTGCAGAGGGACACGGGGCTCCCGACTACCAGCCACCAAAGGCCGAAGCTGCCAGGAGGGGTCATTGCAGAGGCCCTCCGTATCTGCTCAGCAATCTTGGACTTAACCTGCTCTCTATGGGATGTGATTTCCCTTTGCCGAGAATCACCAGAGCTAAAAAAAGGTCTCAAGGCTAAAAAGCAGCAGGCCTGGTGATGTGGCTCTGGTGGCAAGGACTTATAAATCCAACCACTGGGGAGACTGAAGCAGGAGGATCACAAGTTCAAGGCCAGCCTAGGAAACTTAGGAAGATTCTATCTCAAAATTTAAAAAAAAAATAAGAATATACAATAAAAGAAGACTGTGAATATAATTCAGCAGTTGAGGATTAGACTTACCTGTGCAAAGCCCTAAATTTAACTCCTAATACTGCAAAATAATAAATGGCAAGTTAAGAAGTTAATGAAATAAAAGTTTGCAATTCTAAATGCAGCTCTCGATAGTCCTGTGGTCAGTCTGCTCTACCACACTCTCCCCAAAGTCTGGGCTGTCATTTCTGCCATTGGCTGGGGTCTGGGTAGGTCAATACTCCCCAGGAGCAATAGCAAATTCAGAGACTTCACCCTCACTTGCCCAGCCGCAGGGCCTCAATCTGGTGGCCAGCACACTCCCTGCAAGGTGACCCTTTCTACAGGAGCCCAGGGAACCCGGAGAGCACCCTGGTAAGGTCCAGCTTAGCCCTGGATGCTCAGCATGCCCAACCAGCACTGGTTGGGGACTTACTGACCCTACTGGGCTTTGGCCACCACCCCTAGTGCTAAGCCCAGAGCAACACCCCAGTCACCTCCTCCTTCTTCATCTCCCTTCAAATCTCTGCCTTGGTAGTGGCCCCGGTCTCCACCTCAGCATAAGCTGTAATTTGTTCTGCCTGACTCACTGATGTCCAACTCTGGGTCAGGGCTGCTCTTCTCCTTTATGTCTTTCTAGTTACTTCTAGCACAGGTCTACCTGGTCACCTTCCTGCCATCCCTTCTTCGTGCCAACGTCCCCTGGGCACATCCCCACCTGCCCTAGATGATGACTTCCAATGATTCCTCATGGCCTGCCTGTGCCCCTCAGTGTTGGGAAGGGCTTTTCTCTTCCATTCCCTGAAGGTTGGTTGAGCTCCACGGTGTGCCAGGCTATCTCACCCCTACCAGTGAGCAGCTAACCAGGCAGAGTCCCCTGCCTCATGGAAATTCTCAACACAGTGGCAACTAAGGCTGAGTGAGTGCTACAAACACAAAACAGGTTTGAGCCTGGAGGGAATCTGAGAACAGTGGGCCAGTGAAGGCCTCTCCAGACAGGGATGCTGTGGGGTGTTCTGTATGCTGTAAAAATGTGTTGCTGTGATTGATTGATAAATAAAACACTGATTGGTCAGCAGCCAGGCAGGAAGTATAGGTGGGACAAACAGAGAGGAGAATGCTGGGAAGAGGAAGGCTGAGGCAGGGAGACGCTGCCAGCTGCCACGATAAGGAGCAGGATGGAAAGTACCGGTAAGCCACGAGCCACATGGCAACTTACGTATTAATAGAAATGGGTTAATTTAAGATAGAAGAGCTAGATAACAAAAAGCCTGAGCCATTAGGCCAAACAGTTTAAATAATATAAGTGTCTGTGTGTTTATTTTATAAGTGGGCTGCGGGAGTGCCGGGGCTTGGCAGAACCCAGAGAGAAACTCTCCAGCTACACAGGGAACATGGGGAGGGTGCAGCCCTAGCTAGGCACACGGTACAGCCAGCAGGAACAGCCAGCAAGAGCTGGGCCAGCTGCAGGCATAGCAGCAGCCGAGGGACTGGGACAGGGTGGTAGCATCAGAAAGGCTGGGTCATGGGGCCACCCTGCTGGACAGGAGCTTGAAAAGCATGCAAGCAGGGACCAACACAATCTGACTCAACCGTTCACGCTGGCTGCTGAGGGCGTTCTGAGAGGAGGAGAAGCTGCAGTGTAAGGAGACAGTGCATGGCACTGAGAGGCTGCAAGCGAGGGAGGGGAGACAAACCCAAGCAGCAGTGCAGAGATGAGCCCTGCAGAACGTGCTGGTGGCTGAGAGTCAGCACTTGAAAGAGTGAGATCTACAGTAACCTCTGGGCCTTCCTCTTCTCCCAAGAGTCGTGAGCCGTAAAATGACATGGGAGAACGAACGGGCTTGGGTGTGAATGGCAAGGTGAGTGGCCATGGAATGCCTGCTGGAGCCTTCCACCATCCAAGGGAGCTAACGGGTAAGAGTCAACCACAGACGGGACACCCGGAGCAGAGGAGAAAACCCGTACTCCAGAATCAAAGGACAAGGAGACTCCATGAGCAAGGGCAGGGATAGGGGACAGGCCTGCAGTTAGTCCTGTTCGCATGGCAGCTGCATGAGAAGAAAGGCGTGTGAGAAAAAAGAAAACCAGGACATAGAGCCCAGGGACCAAGATCCTTTCCAGGGCACACGGAGTAGCTCCACCCAGTGCTGAAGGGGTCAAGAAAGAAGGGAAGGTGCCACTGATCTGGCCACTCGGAGGTCACCAGTGACCTTGACAATAGCAGATAACACTTCATGGGCATGGGTTGAGGCAAGACTGGAGGTGGGTGGTGTTAGCAATGGTGATTATGAAGTCTTGATGAGAAGTGGAACTGGGGGATGTCGAAGACTGGGTCCCAGGGCAGGGGGGAAGAGGAAATGACATGCTTTCCAACACACTGGGGGGAGCTGAAGGGTGGATGGATGGACATTAGTGTTCTGTGAAGTGCAGAAAAGCAACCCCAAGATCCCAGTTGAGCACCCGGGAAAGGTTGACACTCAGTGTGAGGAAGCACTTCCAACAAGGAGGCCCTTGGTGAAGGATGGCCTCTAGCCAGTTTTGTGAGCCCCATCATTTACTATCCAATGGCAGTCTTGGTGTCCATCAAATTAGGAGAGTGTGCAGCTTCTAGGTGAAGCTATAACTTTTAACTTTTGCCCCCTGATTTGATTATCAAGTAGACATGGGCTTCCTGGCCCAACCCCAGCCTCCTTTTCTTTCAGTCTCCATTTCTTTCTGTCCTCCTGCCTTTGCCAAGTTCTGGCGTGAAGGGGCCCTCAGCAATGTGTGCGTGAGGCAGAGCAAGCTCTGGTGACCTTACCTGTGTGAGGCTTTTTAACCTTGGAGCCCTTGACCTGCTTCTGAGCAGGTGACTGACCGCCTTTCTGTCAACTGAACAGTTGAATTAATGCCCCTAGTTTACAGGAACAGAAATTGAGGCACAGAAAGTTCATGAAAGTGAACTCATGAGTGTAGAGGTCTCGTAAGTCTAGGAGACTCTACTGAGATTCGGTTATGGTCCCCAAATCTCAGAGGCTGAAAACCCATAAAGCAATGCCACTGAAGGAGTCACCTAGCACAGCCCCCACTTCTACCAACAGCCTCCTCTGCCTGAAGCCTGCTACCGTCAGGCTGTGGGAGGTCTACATCGGGTACGTGGGATGAAAGGGGGAAGACACCATATTTGCTTTGCTTGTGTGTTTCCCCAGCACCCAGCCAAGCACATCCTGCCAAACCCAGCTCTCCAAATTTTTCTCATTTGGATGGAGCCCAAGAGCTCTTTCTCTTTTTTGTGCCCCTTTGCTTTTCTAAATAAGTGAAAATTCACCATAGAGGTTCACACCAAGCCAGCCTGCACCTCAAGCTGCCTCACGGGTCAGGTGTATCTTACAGCAGGCAGAAATGAAGGGCAGTCGTGGGAGCCAGGCTATCAGGAGGACTGCTGATCCACGCACGGCCTCCTCACTGCTACGCCTGAAGTGCCACTGAGGAAGCAGGATTATTTTGAAATGCAGATACCCGCCCTCAGGTGCAGACGGAGACAAGCATTTTCCATAAAAATCAGGAAAATGCTAAACTCAGAGGTCAGGGAGTCATGAAAAAAAAAACCCTTCTGAATAATGGGGAGGAGAGAAGACAAAAGTAGCAAGGATGGGGAGGGAGTGAATGAGCCAAAAGAGTATTGTGGCAGAAGCCAACAACACAACTTCCCCAAGGAAACATGGAGGCAGGCGGTCGACTTAAATCCATACGTCCTTTGTATTTTGGCCCAGCAGTCAAGGGCAGAAATAGATGGTATGGATGGACGTAAGTGGCACTCCCTATCATGAGTGATCTGCTCACAATCCTGTTATACCTCCCACCAGAGCTGGGGCTCCAGTGTTAGCACTACCCAGGCTGGCTGCCACCCGGAGGTGACTCAGTCTCCTCACCTGTGACATGGGATAGTAATAGTGTCCAATGCAAAGGTTTAAGGGTGAGAACTGCTGGCAGTGATTCCCAGAATGTGCTCAGCAAATGCCTGGCATACAACCACACCCTGGTGATGGCAGGCTATAGGCAGGGTCCTCCAGGCCCAAGCCAAGTCTTACCCACTTCGGAAGTCCCTCTGACTCTCACACTAAGCTCCATTGCACTTACCATCTGCATCTCACAGTTTAGTGCCTAATTATGCATTGTCTCAGAACAATTGGGGAAGAAGTCACATAACAAAGTACAGAACTGAATTCAGTCAGGTTCCTTCCAGCCATGAAATATGACAGTTCCACTGCCATGCTCCACAGGACTTACTAGACACACACATGGCTGATCTCACCCTTGGCTCCTGACTCTCAGACCTTTGACTTCACCTCTCTTGTCTGCTATGCTGGAGACCCCTCTCCATTTTCCAGCCTAGAAGCTACTACGCCAGGGAGAGCAGTATCTAGCCACAGGCAGCTTGGTGGTAGCAGCTGGACCAGCCTGGCTTTAGGCCTCGGGTTGTTTTTCTTGGGTCACCTCTCATTTCCTCCTCTGGCCAAGGTTGGTGTGGAAGCCGGGAGGCACCAATGAGGTCAAGGCTGCACCTGGAGCTCAAGGGTCCAGAGGGTCCCAAGATGCATGCATACGTGCCAGCCCACATCTCCATGGTGAGAAGCTCTTTAGGATTTGGGGTGTCTGGGAAAGCTCAAAAGCATATACGTGCACTTTCCAAAAAGTCCATGTGTGCAATGGTAGAAACTGCCTCCAGGGCAGGCTTATCTTATAAAAGTCAGAATTAAATGGAAGTCAGGTGAGCTGGGCTATCAGAGAGACCAAAGGAGGAGATGGTAGAGGAGGAGTGGGGGAGGGGGGCGGGACTGGCAGGCAGACATGTAGAGCAGAGTATAGCCACATGACTAAGTGAAGTCCTTGTGCCATAGCTCTAGGCTAGGCTGTCAGCCATGGGTGATGGACAGCTCCTGGAGTGGGGGAGGGGGTTTTCTCCTGCCTTAGCTGCCACAGCACCATATGACTTGGGGGTATTTTCATCTGAGATGGCATGAGGAAGTGGATGCATTGTTGCCCACCCTGTAGACAAAGTGGGCAACCACCAAGGAGACAGCTACCTCCCCAGAGAAGCCGCTAAGCAGACAGACAGACAGATCGGACCAGAGGAGCCAAGGCATCCTGGCCAAAAAAGGCAAGGACTCTGCCTTACCTCCCAGAATTGCCTTATCTGCTGCCAGGCATAGGGATATTGGGGAGAGTTTCTCAGTCAGTTACCACAGGTATATATAGCCCACCTTCACTGACTCTTCTCTGCTTTTTACACACCCCTCCCCAACTTTCAGTCTCCCCTTTTCTATCCAGGATCCCAGAACCCTCAAATCACTCGTCCATCTGCTCTTCTCAAGAGAGAATCTTGGATAGTTCCAACCTTTTTAAAGACAGCATCAGGAGATGACAAGGGTGACTCCAGAAGCCAGATCTGGAAACAGAGAAACTGGAGTTTGCTTTCTTACCATTAGCCTCTATTTCCCACTCAGCTCAGCCTCTCATGCTATCCCCATGTATTGAGTATCTGCTACAGCAGGTGCCACTGTGTGCTGAGACAGTAAGAGGGCTCACAACCACTGCCTAGCTGAGGAGACAGAAATGTGAACTCATACTCTGAACACAGGAACTGTCCTCAAAGACTCTCCTAAACACTCACTTAACATTTGTTGGTTAACAATTACTCCATTCTTTTGCTCATTAAAGCTGTTCCACTAAGGATGCTTACTGGGAAAAACTTCATAGACTTGACTGGAATTCCATGAAGCTGTACACCAATGTATATTGTATAACACAGTTTCCAGCTCAGCCCGAGTTCTGGTATGTGTCTACCAGATCTGACCATAGCCTCGATGCGTATTATCAGCCAAGATTTTCTTGAAGGTTCTGTTTGGAGTTTTTCAGACTGGATCCTTCTCCTCGTGGTTCCTGCTTGAACAGAGACTAGAAATCATTTGCTGGTGTACTCCTCCTCATCCTCTGGTTATATTTGGTGTCTCCTGACTTCCTTTCCAACCCTGTTAATAATAAAATGCTAACAGGCTGCATCACACTTCCATATACCACATACAACTATAGGGAGTAAAATATGGCAAGCACTGAATTATTCAGTGGGTGAATAATACCACAAAGATATTCTATATCCCAGATACAAAGTTGTTAGCTGGGATGACGTATATGACGTCTGTCCTTGTTAAGTTCTCCCTGGGGACTGCTGCAGGAGCTGCCCAGCCCATCTTAAAGAAGGCACAAGCTGCTCTTTCATCCAGGTGAAAAATCTCCGATGTGTGGCCTTTTCCGATTATGTTAATCGTGCCTCCCACACATGAGAACCACACACGCTGCACAAAGTCTTTCACACATGGGCAGCAGTGAGGCAGCTGCTGTGCACAGGCCAGATGTCACAGCCAGCTCCTTCTGATTCCTGCCCTCCTGGTTAGCAGACACCGTCGCTCCACCCTCACAAAGAAGCGGCTGTGGGATTTAGTTCAAGTCATTTTGTGTCCACACTTGTCACCAGTTTTCCATCAGCAAAATCAACACCTGGCACACACACACACACACACACACACACACACACACACACACACACACAAATGTGTGGTAAGAAATTCAAAAGCAGGACCACTACTGTGTGAGCAGAGGCCTCTGGCTAAAGGAAACTCTGCTAGTAGCCATGTGTGGCTCACAGCTATTCTTTAAACCAGCTCTCTGGAGAGGCAGGCCTTACAAATGGCCTCAGCTTGGCATTGCGTCTTGTATTAAAAGAAAATTCAAGTGGTATGACTGGCTTATGCTTTCTAAATAAACTTTCTTTTTAGGAAAAGAAGAAAGTTGAGACTTGAAATTGGAATTATTCCAGAAAATTTTGGGGTATGTGGTCAAGGCACTGATTCTGTGACCAAGGGGATTCTTGGTCAAATGGCAGCACTCCAAAGGGACCTCGGGTGAGGGGGTAATGTTTGCTGGATAAAAAGCCTCTGAATTCCAAAAGGAAACAGACTCTAGCAGTGTCTCCACGCCTGAGGAGTCCCAGATGGTGGGGAAGGGAGGCTCTGATTATAAAGTGGAAGAGAGAAGAATAAAGAAAAAGGGAGATGAGAAAGAGAAGAAGAAAGAAATGTGGGCTGAGAAAGGAGACAGGAAACAAGAGAAAGGCAGGTGACTTCATATGAGGAGGGGGGAGAGGAGAAGGGAGGGGAGGGGAGCGGGAGGAGGAGAGGAACAGTACCGAGGACAGGGAAAGAGAAGATGCTGGCAGTTGGGAAGTGTAGGGACGGGTTCACAGCTTTGGAAAAGTAAAGACATGGTGACAGTGTCAGAAACCAAGTGGGCAGATGTTCTGAGGTAGGCAGGGAGGTCTGGGTAGGGTAGCATGCTACACACCATGGTCAGGCCTCAAGGGTCTGATGCCGGCCTCTTAGGACCACAGTTCTTCCTGTGTAAGCACAGAAGGAGGCATGCGCCCCCGGGATGCCATGGTATGGTAAGCGGTTAGTCTTTGGTTGTTAAGTATGGTATTTTGATGACTCCTTTGAGAATTTCATACATGGCGTATAATGTATTCGATCATATTCACTCTTTGTTTCTCCCAAGTCTTCTTCCTACCCACCGCCATCTCACTTCCCGCCCTTTTAAAATTTATCTCCCACTGGGTCTAAGGAGTGTTGCCATTATGCATGGGCATGAACCACCCACTGGAAAGTAGTAGACCGGTAGGGACCCCTCTCCTGAGGAAAACTGACACTCTCTCTCAGAGAAGTCATCGACTGCCAATAGCTGTTCTGCTAGAGGTGGGGCTCATGAGCCTTCTCCTCCCCATGTTGGGATGTTGACTGGCTTGACCATGTCCAGGTTTTTCTTGTGCAGGTCACCACAGCTGCTGTGAGCTCATGTGTACAGCAGTCCTGTAATGTCACAGAGACACCGTGTCACCCTGGTCTTCTCTGACCTCCGACCCTTACAATCCTTCCCCCCCACCCCCGTCTTCTTTAATGGTCGCTGAGGGGTGAGTGTGTGATAGCCCATCTGTGGCTAAGCACTCCGCAGACTCTTCTTCTCTGCACTCTGAAGAGATGTGAGTTTCTGCACTGACCACCATTCACTGCACAGAGAAGTTCTCCAAAGAGAGCTGAGAGCCGCCCTGCTCTATGGATATATACCTTGTTAGATTCAATGTTTAAGGTCAAGATTAACTCCAAAGAAAGCTCAGGCCTTTTTCTCAGGGAAGAAGATTTAACAGTTAGTTCATACTTAGAAACTGAAAAAAAAAATCAAAGTACCAAACAGCTTAATCATCCCCTGGAAACTGTTACTTGGCGGGTGCCTGCCATGCACAGCTCCAAACACAGAAAACATCCGGTCTCGTCCACACAATTCCTTGCAAAGAATGTGTTCACCTAAGAATATTCCACTTTTATGCATTCAGCAAACATTGTGGCATTCCTCCCATGCAGGCAGAAGGGCCCTCAGTTACTGACTTTTGCTTTAAATGTTGCAACAGATCAAGAGGAAATGAACAGGAGAAGATGAAATGAATGTCACAGCACTGTGCTGTCTTGAAAGAAGTGACTCTGTCCCAACCCTGGGAAACCTCTATATCCAGGCAGTGAACTTGAAGCATCAGGGAACCCCTGCTCAATACCCACTCCCTGATGCTGCCACGCCCTCCTCCACATACAAGCAGTTGCCAACTCAAGTCTGAAACCTCTGCTGTATAGACGCAGCTCTGGTTTCCACCTACGATTGGGGGCTGAAGCTCAGAGCTCCCATCCTACCCTACCCAGAAGACAAGACCAGTGTCTCCACAGTGTTGGGGGGAGGTCCTATCCATCATCCCTCATATCCATTCACCCCTCAAGTAAAGGGCACAGGAGGACCTCAAATACAAAGAGCTGTGTAAAAGAAGACCGAGGCGCTCCTCCCCTGAGTTAGCTCTAGGGACAGGCCATGGGGTAAGGACGGCAGAGTGTCCTCCAGGTGGGCTCCCCCTTCCCCCGCCAATCACCGGGGTCTGTACCTGGATCTGAAGTCACTGATGCTCTGCTCTGTTGAGCTGTCGCTGTCATTAAAGAGCCCAGTCCAATTGGCCTGCTGGTCGCCCCTCTGCCAACCAAACTGGAAGCCTCTGGCAAGAAAATGAGGCAATCGATATACACACTTACATGTTAGGTTAGGCCCGTCTAAGGGCTACATTCTGTCATTATAACCACGTGACACAATTCCTTGATTATACACCAGGAGGACAAGATGGTGATAATTCCAACCACGGGGATAATGGTGGCAAGCCGTGGCCCTCTGTGTCATCTTTACTCCCCTGCATCCTTCCCTCACTCCATCGTCTCCAGAGCAAAGCACACAGTTTACAGGCAGGGAAACTGAGGCTTACTGAGACTAAAGTCACAGGGCTCTTCTGCCTCCTTTCTGTGCCCTCCCTCAATTCCTGTTTCTAGAGACTTAACTGAAAAGAATTCCATCCTCAGTACTGTGCCAGACATAACTTCAAAGACTTTAATCCACCATACAAGGATCCCACTTCTGGTTTAAGAGGATGGACTTTACACATTTGTATCCACTCCCTCCCAAACCTGAGGATGGCGGCAGCAAAGCAATGAGCTAGAACATGAACATGGAGAGGAGGAAAGAGAAGGGACCAGAAACCATACTGGAAGACAGCAAGCAGATGAGCAACTGACTCGGGCCAGAGAGAACAGCATCCTGATAGGCTTCAAGAAGTGGATCCATTCTCAGGACATAACTCCAGAAGGATCAGGAATGCAGAGGGCCAGGGCATACAGGTGGGCATGCAAGATGGTACCCAAAGCTGGAAGACTGGGTTAAGTTCATAGAAGGAGCAGTTAAGTACCCTCCCCTACATGTGTGTACACACAAACTCTCACATACCAGGTCCCCTTCCCACATACCCCACAGACAGCAGTAGACCTGCTCCTCAGGAAGCTGGCTCATGGAGGGGTACTGTAACCAAAGCTGCCAGTGCCCAAGAGCCTGCCCTGGTGCTCTAGAACCCTCGTGGAGCACTGCCCAATCCGAACCTCTGGTGTGGTAAGGAGTGTGGGTCTCATGAGGGGAAACTGATCAGCTTCAAACATGGCTAGGAAGAAAAGGGGGCGCCCTCTTAAGTACCTTGGGGCAAGCTTCCTCCAGCTAGTACTGGGAACCCCTGGGGCTGGAGAACCCTCTGTTGTGGGACTGTCCTGTGCGGCAGAGGGTGTTGAATGATGTCCCCAAGTCTGTCAGCGGCATTTGGCCACCAACTCTCCTGTTATGATTATCAAAGCATCTCCAGATGTCAAATGGCTCCTGGGAGTAGAAATCACCCATACTGGAATGACTGCTATACAATCATGCATAGAATTTCCAAAACCCTCTAGTAACTGCCTGGCCCTTACATATGAGGAAACTAGTGACCACTTCTGGTGAAGAAAGTTTGAACTTCAAAGTCAGAACAGAACTAAGAAGGAAGGAAAAAGGGAACTCCAGGCAGGGGGAAGAAGAGAGAGAGATGGAAAAAAAACTGGGGAAACTAGTTAATAAAAGCATTCATAAGTAGCCTCTTAGCTAAGGAATGAGGACAGCAGACAGTTTTTGGAGCTGTTCCATTCACACCCCTCCAATTGGCTGATGCCCTCAGTCAATTCTCTGCACTTCTTCTGGTCTCTGTCCCCATATTTCAAATGAATAAACAGTCTAGGCTGTCTCTGGAGTCCTTGAGTGAAAGTGTCATGGAGACAAGCCATCTGCTCTTGTTACCAGTCATCTGGCTGAGGTCATGTTTGCTCTTCTCTGAATCACCAGAGACAAAGAATAGCATTTCAGAATTGGGAGGCCTGGGCCATTGAGCCCCAAAGGCTTAGGAGCCTGGGATGACAGATTCAGATGCTTGTAGCTCTTAAGCCCTGAGACTAGAGGCTTGTGGTTCCAGGTTGTAGCAGACAGCGGCTTACAGTTCTCGGTGTTCCAGTTGCTTGCTGATCTGGACTGTGACAAGCAACATCTAAGCACATGGCAAGTAGCATCTGTTGGGTTAGCAGCACCTGCAGTAAAAACACTCAGCACTCACCTAAGCCACAGTCCCCAAGGGTGCTGGAACCCTTGGCCCTCAACGGCACCTGTTAAGCTCTCAAGCCTTGTGTGTCAAGACCCTTGAGCCTTGGAAGTTCTCTGGAATCTTCCAGTAACTGGAACCCAGAGTTTGCTATAAAGCCTTCATAGCCATCTGCTTGCTTCTCCATCTTCTCTGTCTCTGAACCTTCCCCATCACTTGATACCTCGGCTCCCTGCAGGAACTGCTCCAGCTCACGCTTAAACTCTTCAGCTGCCTTCTTGCTTCAATCGCTACTGCCAAAGCTGCTGCTACAACTGCCATTGTTGCCATAGCCACGGCCACTGCCACCTGCTCCTCATGTTATCAATTCAGCCTGTGTACCCAGGACATAGACCACAAGCAAGCGAGAAAAGACCACTTAGGAGACGTCTTTTATTGGAACTAATGGTGCAACACAAGGAGGCAGAACAGAGAAGACTCCCACGCTGACTCAAAGTACAGGGCACAGCCCAGTCATGTTGCCACACTCAGAAGGGGCGAGGCATGCAAACATGGGATTGTATTTTGCACCAATAACAGCACACTTTCCAGTTTCCCCCAGACCAATCACAATCCTTCCTAAGAACTAGTCACAAGTCATGTATAAGTAGAGCTGGTATCTGCCAACCCCAGGCTTTGCGCTGAGTCACTGGGGGTAGGTATACTCTTCCTCATTCTACCTGTTGAAGGTAGGGCAGAACTCCCCAGCTGCTAGCTTGGTCATCTAGAGATCACTGAGGCCTGGAATGACCAGCAGGAAGTTTTGCCGGTACTGGCGTAGTCTGGAGTAGTTATAACTGGAACAAGTCTTCCTAAACAGCTGCAGCTGCCAGGCATGGTTGAAAGTGTTGCTTGTAGCAGGAGAGGAGTTTCTTCAAGGTGTCCATAAAGTAGTCAAAGCCACCAGGCTGCCATATGACAACCCAGTCGGTCACCTGGAGAAGAGCTTCTGAGCAGACTGCTCCCTGCTCAAGGTAACAGAGCATAAGGGAAGAGTCCATCAACTGTCAATCAAGGGGGATGAATGACTGGCTTCCCACAATTTTGCTCATTCACAAGGGGGAAAAAATAAAGCACACTCACAATAAAGACCTAGGAAATAAATACTATTTTCAATATAACAGTGCTGAACACCCAGCTATAAACCCTTAGGAAAAGCTGGGTCGCTTTGATCTGCTTACTCCAGTGCCTACCATCTCCCTCCTTGGGAATCCAGCTCACCTGCCACAAGCATGCTGACCCACCTTCTAGCCAATTCTGGTCTGAGTCCTCTTGGGACCCTACTAATGGATAGCTGCATACATGAAGTACTCTATTTATGCTTTGCTGAATGGCTGTTGCTGCGTTCACCCTGTCCAGTCTCCACAACCTGGAAGACAGGCAAATACAGTTCCTGAGGCCGAAGAATGCCCATCTAGCTGCCAGGCTATTTAGAAAAGAGCAGTAGTCCACTGTGGTACAACTCTACAGCTGTCCATCGATGTGTTTACTGAAGTGAGTATGCTTTGTTCTTTAAGAAATCAGTGAGGTATCTGTCAGCTTCTGGGTGTGGTTTGCTCAGGAGAGGGGCATTTGTTGAGCACTTAGGAGGAACAGGTAGTACACATGCAGAAAGTCTCATTATCTTCAGTTACAGATGAAAAACATGAATCTCAAAGAGATTTAGTCACATGTCCAAGAGCCTGAGGCTAAAAAGTGAGCAAGACCACTGCCCAGGGCCAACTTCAAACACTCTTATTTCTAAAAGCCCTTACCAAACTATCCATAGGCCAAGAAGACATTTCTACCTGAGATTTTGCCAACTAGCTGGTTGTGCTGGTTAATTTGTCAGCTTGACAGAAGCTAGGGTCACTTGGAAGAGGGAAGCACAGGTGAGGAAATACTTCATTAGAGTGCCCTGGCAGAGAATCCGTGGGGATTTTCTTGAGTAGTGGATTTGATGGGGGAGGTCCCAGACCACTGTGGGTGGTGCTATTTCTAGGCAGGTGGTCTTGGGTTATATCAGAAAGCAGGCTGCACAAGCCATGGACAGCAAGAGTCTTAGTTAGGGTCTCTATTGCTGGGATGAAATACCATGACCAGCAAATTGGGGGTGGGGGTGGGGAAGGGTTTATTTGGCTTATAGTTCCACATTGTTATCCATTACAGAAGGAAGTCAGGACAGGAACTCAAACAAGTCAGGAGCCTGGAGGCAGGAGCTGATGCAGAGGCCATGGAGGAGTGTGGCTTACTGGCTTGTTCCTCATGGCTTGCTCAACCAGCTTTCTAATAGAACCCAGGACCACCAACCCACAGATGGCACCACCCCCACCAACCACTAATTAAGAAAATGCCCTACAGCTGGATCTTATGGAGGCATTTTCTCAATTGAGGTCCCTCCTTTCAGATGGCTCTAGCTTGTATCAAGTTGACATAAAACTAGCCTGGACAATTGATCCCTTGTCAACTTGACCTACAAACATATCACTGTTAAAGTCATAACTTTTCATTTCTTGTTCATCCCTAAGATCACACATTAAAATCAACATCACAATATAAAACGTTTTACAAACTTAAAAAGTTCCACAGTCTCTACAAATTCAAACACTTTAAAATTCAGTCTATTTAAAAATGCAAAGTCTTTTTTAAAACCTAAAATCTATTTAAAAATTCAGTCCCTCAACTGTGGGCTCCTGTAAAATAAAAAAAAAAAAAAAATAAGTTAAAGACTTTCTTGCTTCAAGATGGAAGAACCAGAGCACAGTCACAATCTGAACAAAGTAAAACCAAACTCCAAAAGTGTAAGTAACTAAATGTCCAATTATCTGGGAGTCACTCATGATCCTCTGTGCTCCTCCAAGGGCCTCGGGTCACTTCTCCAGCTCTGCCCTCTACAGCACACACAGCTTGTTTCTGGGCTCTGGCTGGCTCCACTCAGGTCATTTCTCCAGCTCTGCCCTCTGCAGCACACACAGCTTGTTTTCTGGGCTCTGGCTGGCTCCACTCCAAAACAGCTGCTGTTCTTGGTGGTCATTCCATGGTAGTGACATCTCCAAAATGCTGGGGTCTTTGCTGCAACTGGGCTGCACTGTTACCAACAGCTTCTCTTGGGTTCTTTCCTGGTGCCAAGCCTCAACTACCCCTCCAATCATTGGCCTTCAATCTCCACTGAAGTTGCATGTGCACCAAAGTGCAAACCTCAGCTGCTTTTCATGATCCCTTCATGACTTCAAAACCAGCAACACCTGGTGACTCTTACGCCACAAAGTTCTGCTGCCAGCACAAAGGTACACCTCTGAAACACAGCTTCGGTGTGATGACTCTCAGGAAATACTTCCCAGGGGATTTCACCTCAGTGATGCTGATCTCTTCCTAATCACCTCTAATTTCTTAGCCCCAGCTGACCAACATCAATTATCCCAAAGGTAACCCAAAGGTTTTACTTTGGTGTTTCTGGTCTCTTGTTTATCACAGTGATTCTTCAACTCCAGCCAACCAGACACCATACAGTCTTCACATAAAAGGCCTGGTAGAGTCTTTGCTTCCCTCTGAAACTTCACAAGCCCAGGCCTCCATCATCTGCACTGCTCTCAACATCCTTATCTTCCAAGCTCCCATGAAACCTCTCACCAAGCTTTAAACAATGACTTTTCCAGTCCAAAGTTCCAAAGTTCTTCCACAATCCTCCCCAAAACAACATGGTCAGGTGTGTCACAGCAATACCCGTCGATCCTGGTACCAATTTCTGTCTTAGTTAGGGTTTCTATTGCTATGATGAAACACCTTGGCCAAAAGCAAGTTGGGGAGGAAAGGGTTTATTTGGCTTACACTTCAGCATTGTAGTCCATCACTGAAGGAAGTCAGGACAGGAACTCAAACAAGGAGGAACCTGGAGGCAGGACCTGATACAGAATCCATGGAGGGGTGCTGCTTACTGGCTTGCTTCCCCTGGCTATGTTCGACTTTCTTTCTTGTAGAACCCAGGACTGCCAGCCCAGGGATAGCACCACCCACCATGGGCTGGGTCCTCCCGATCAATCACTAATTAAGAAAATGCCTTACATTTGATCTTATGGAGGCATTTTCTCAATTGAGTTTCCCTCCTTTCAGATGACTCTAGCTTGTGTCAAGTTGACATAAAACTAGCCAGGACAGCAGGTTAGCAAGCAATGTTCCTCCGTGGCCTCTGCTTTGGTCCCTGCCTCTGGGTTTCTACTTGAGTTCTTATCCTGACATCTCTCAATGATGGAGTGTGATGTGGAAGTGTAACCCAATAAACCCTTCCTCCCCCTGTTTCTTTTGGTCATGGTCTTTATTACAGCAGTAAAAAGCTAACTAGGACACTGTTTTACAAGTCTATTTAAATAGTCTGGCAAGAAAAGCTTTCCCACAGACTGCTCAAAAGGTCAGCTAACCACACTGTCACCTTCCCACCCACAAAAGACAGTCTCTCCCAGTTGCACAAAGACATACAGTCACTAAGTGCAAGGTCCAAGCAGCAGAGGAGGTGCTTGCTATGTTAAATTAAAGGGACAAAAGCAGGCTACCAAAGAGGGTGTGTATCTCAGTTAGGGTTTCTATTGCTATGAAGAGAAACCATGACTATGGCAACTCTTATAAAGGAACCCACTTAATTGGGGCTGGCTTACAATGTCCATTATCATCATGACGGGTGGCATTCAAGCAGATAAGGTGATGGAGAAGAGGCTGAGAGTTCTACGTCTTGATCCTCAGGCAACAGGAAGTGAACTGTGTGCCACATTGAACATTGCTTGAGCATAGGAGACCTCAAAGCCTGCCCCCACGATGACACACTTCCTCCAACAAGGCCATGTCTACTCCAACAAAGCCACACCTCCTAATAAAGCCTCTCCCTGTGGGGACCATTTTCTTTCAAACTACCACAGTGTGGCATGTCCCACTTTTACAAGGTTTTCGACTACAAAGCTCATTATCTTTGTATGTGGCACTAAAATTTATTCTTTTTGGCTAACAATATTTTCTGATTTATCTAAAAATTGAATATATTATTTCCAAAGCCAATTGTTACATAATTTAAATTTCATTCCTGAGCTAGGTATAGGAACTGTCTTTATTATTCAATTCAACCGTCACGAGAAAGGTGGGAAAGGTTTACTTAACCAGATAACACAGGTAAGAGAGGTTTCCTTCACTCCTCCTGTAAGTACCAAACACTTTTGAAGCCTCCACTGTGTTCCAGAAAGGCTAGCCACTGAGGTGACTAACGGAGAGCATGTTCTTGTGCTTGGAACACTTATTTCAAAGGTGAGGTGGCAAAACTAATCCATATGAAAATCTCAAAAGCAGAAAAATAATACACACAAAGACTCGGCTACCACATACAGAAATTCAAGCACTGGTAGGTTTATGGTGCCCCCTACCTGCCCACAGCTTCTTCTAGATACATGCCTGACAAAATAGTTTGGGTCATGATTTCCCAGTTATGAAATAAGAGACAGATCCACGGAGGCTCAGCTTTCTGCTGTTGTGGTAGTTGCTGATGGCAAACGCCAGGTTCAGCAAGGACCCCAGTGCAGGACCTTCAGATAGGGAATTGAATCCTCTGCTCTCAAAATGATCCCATAGATCATCTGAGGGTGGGGGGAGCTGCCTAGGTTTAGGGTAGCTGCCAAAGAAACTTTGGGGGAAAGGGAAAAAAAATCACTTCTCAGAGAATTCATAACAGGAAGAATTTCCCACTAGCGTTTAATTGCCTCCACTGATAATATCCTTCAAAAACTGTTTGGTGTTATCTTATTTAAAATTTACTAGTGGGTCTGAAAAAAAACTTGCATGCTGCCCCTTTTCTGTTTCATATACAGCATGGGGTGAACTTTCTCCTCTGCCACACTCCCACTGCCATTCTGTCCTGCCCAGTAAGCCTCTTAGAAAGGACAGCAAGTATTGAGAGGAGAAGTGGACGCAAACCCCCATCCCTAACCCAGAAGCTGTCTCCAGTTGATAACCACTTGCAAATGGAAAGAATTGGTTTTCTCCAACAAAGTCTCACTGGGTATACAAATCACTCTGAAGAGCAAGAGCCACACTCAGCAGTAGACCGTCAACACAAAATAAACTCAATGGCATCTTTGCAGGGTCCTTGCCTCATAGCATTTTGTCAGGGTATTATTTTATTTTTTTAATTTTTATTTTATACCTTACAGTTCCTTTGCATATATGTTATGGTTTGCAGTTTTGTGGCTTAATGGGATTCCTGTGTGTGCCAGTGTGTCTCTGCATCTATGTGTTTCTCCTGTGTGTGCCAATGTGTGTCTGCATCTATGTGTTTCTCCTGCGTGTGCCAGTGTGTCTCTGCATCTATGTGTTTCTCCTGCGTGTGCCAGTGTGTCTCTGCATCTATGTGTTTCTTTTTCTTTGGCTTTTTCTTCTGTTTGTTTTTTCCTGCTCTGATTTGTTTCTTTTTTTATTTTTTTTTTTTTTAATTTTTTTTTTTTTTTTTGGTTTTTCGAGACAGGGTTTCTCTGTGTAGCTTTGCGCCTCTCCTGGAACTCACTTGGTAGCCCAGGCTGGCCTCGAACTCACAGAGATCCGCCTGGCTCTGCCTCCCAAGTGCTGGGATTAAAGGCGTGCGCCACCACCGCCCGGCCCTGTTTCTTTTTTTTTTTTAAATCTCATTTTATTTTTATTGTATTATTATTATTGAGGTACCACGTTGTTCTCTAAGGAAAGACAGAGTGTGGATCTGGATGGAAGGGAAACATATCAGAATATAGTGGATGAAAAAAATCTATTTTCAGTAAAGGAAAAATAGAAAGAGAGTGAGAGAGAGTGCTGAACCTGGGCTTCAGAAGTTTCCAGAAAGCAAAAGGCAGATCAGCTGAGAACACTGTGGTTCAGGAAGTCCCCCAAAGGTCTCATTCCACATAAGACCTTCAAGGTCTTCACATGACCTTGTGGGTAGAGGGAAGGAACCTCAATAGTGATAAATTTCCTGGCTGGTTGTGGTGCCTCGAACCTGGAATCTCAGCACTTGGGAGACTGAAGCAGGAAGATGTTGAGTTTGAAATCTTGTCTCAAAATTACTTAATTAATTAACTAATTCCCACCAGTGGCAAATAAGGTTCAATAATACCTTTAATTAAATAATTCTAAATGATCCACTTCTTTCCCAATCAGCCAAGCTTGTGAAATGAAAGATATAACAGTCTCAGTTATTAATCATCAAATATTTAGCATTGTGCATCACAGGTGATCGAGAGCACATGTTTTACCCATTCATTCTATTTTTGCTACATTATATCACATATCTTCTATCATATCATTCTATACTCATCACAAAGCCATGAGTCTGGGTGCCAAGGTTCTGTAGGAGTCCTGACCCAAGTTCTGAATTCCAGCCAGAGCAGTTGTTCTCAACCTGTGGGTCCTGACCCCTTTGGGGAATCGAATGATCCTTTCACAAGGGCTGCCTAAGACCATCAGAAAACACAGATATTTACATTATGATTCATAAAAGCAGCAAAATTATAGTCATGAAGTAGCAACAAAACTAATTTTGTGGTTGGGGGTCACCACAACATGAAAAACTCTATTAAAAGTTCCCAGCATTAGGAAGGTTGAGAACCACTGAGTTAGAGGGAGCTGGATACCAAGACAATAAATAACCTGATGACCAAAGAATGTGCCAGAAGGTGAAAGGCATGGTGGGAAACAATAACCAGTAGGGACACAGGGCTTGGTGTGTGTGTGTGTGTGGAGGGGGTGCTCTGTGAGCAGGGACTTCTGGGAAAGAACGCCCTGCAAGGATGGGCAGCAAAGACCTGAGGCATATGGCCTGGGAAGCCAAGGGCAGGGTGGCAGCTGGTGAAGCCTCAGTTCATGGAAGTGATGCCACCTGTCTCTGCTCCCTTGAAGCTTTCTCCAGGGAGGTGGCCCAATTTCAGAAAAGTCCTGGCGTTTCTGGGGAATTAAATAGTGTAATCAGAAGGCTCCTCTCCATGGCTCTCCTGCCCCTCACTGCTGACTGATGCATGATTTTCTCTCAACACTCCAGAATAACTTTACTAGAAAAACATGGGGTAGAGGTGGGGAGTGGGGGGTACCGTTCATTCTCTCATGGTTTGTCCACCAGGCATGATCGATCGGGTTGGCCCCCAACTCTCCCTACTTCTAAAAAGGGAAGGAGGAGATTGGCTAGCTGGTGGCAGAGGAGAGCAGATGAGGGCTCTGAGTGGACAAAGAGTGTGGTTCCTTGAGTCCCTCCTGGGGAGCAGCTGGGCCAGGAACAGTCTAAAGCCCTGGTGCTCTGCAGAGCCTTTTGAAGGGTACAAGACCCACAGTGCAGAAGACAGGAAAAAAGGAGGAATTCCTGGGTGTCATCCAGCCTAAGATGGGTTCGGGGGAGGAACACAGAGCAAGCTCCATGCTGGGCTCTCGGACCAGTGCCACAGCAGCCATTGATTGGATTGCATTGGATTAAGGCCGCCTCCAGGCCAAGCACTGTTATTCTCAACGTTTGGCTGGAATTCAGAAATTCTGTTGCACACCCCATCCTCTCCCTGCCCAGCTCCCACAGGACACCTCTAGGTGACACACACACAGTGAACACTTGGGTCATCCAATAATGCCACATCCTTCCCAACCAATCTTTGTTAACTACCTGCCCAACACTGATTTCAAGGAGGGACTGCTTACAGGAAGTAACAGTTAGGGTCGGGGAGAAGGATAAAGAGTATATGCCAGTCTTGGGTACATTCACAACAGCATAAAACGCCCCATGAGGCTTCATCTCTTGAAGATGCCAAGCTGAAGACCAAGCCCTTACCTAGGGAACCTCTGGGGATCATTCCAGATCCAAATCATAGCACTTCCAAATCCAGTCTCTGGAACCTGGCTGTTCTCCAAAACCACATTCTCCATCGTCCCCCCCAGTGCGAAGCTGAGTTGGTGTTTAATGAACAATCGTTAAGAAAAGGAGTTTCTGATTTCTTTTGAGTGCATCCAATCACTTGATTCCTAATGGGAGTCCCTGTGCTGGGTCCTGAGAAATGAGAGGAAGAAAGTACCTCTTACCCAGGACCTTACAGGCTGTGTGACTTCACAAAGGTTCCTCTGTGCCATAGGTCGGGTCCTCAATGTCCTACAAAGACCCACCCGTTGGAGGTCACCAGCCTGAGGTGCTATTGAAAGACTGTAGAATCTTTAGGGGTGGGTCTTAGATACTGTTCTGTTCCTGAGAAGAGACACCATGAGCACAGCAACTCTTACAAAGGAAAGCATGCAACTAGGGGCTTGCTTACAGTTTCAGAAAGTTAGTCCATGTCGTCATGGCAGGAAGCATGGTGGCATGCAGGCATGAGGCTGAGATCTACATACTGATCCACTGGTGGCTGGCAGAGAGAGAGAGACAGAGACAGAGACAGAGAGAGACTGGGCTTGGACTGAGTTTTTGAAACCTCAAAGGCCATCCTCAATGACACATCGTCCAACAAGGCCACTTCTCCTAATCTTTCCTTAACATTTTACCAACTGGGGATTAAGCATGTAAATAGTTGAGCCTATGGGGGCCATTCTCATTCAAAGCTCCACAGGTGGGGTCTAGAGGAAGGAAGTTGGGTAATTGGGCGTGTGCCTTGAAGGGCAGACTGAATTCCAACCACTTCTCTCTCTAGTGCTCCCTGGCCATCATGAGGTGAGCATCCTCTCTGCTACAAGCGTCCACCAAGACTTACTATCTCACCATAGGCCAGAGCAACAACATACTCAACCATGCACTGAGCTCCCAAATCTGCAAGTCCAAACTTTCCCTTCCCCAATCAGCATCTCAGGACCGCTGTGCCCATGGCAGCTGAACAGGACATTTACCATCTGTGCATGAGGGTGAAAGAGAGAGGGCTGTATCTGTTGAACAGGGCTGAAGCATGGAGTAAATAGTGTATCCTCACTTTGGAGTTAGACCTGGCGTATGACTCTTCATCAATATTTACAGTAATAAATATTACCTGATGAGCACTTCTCCTAGTGTGTGGGTGGGTGGGTGGGGTCGGTAGGATAATCATTAGGGTTAAAAGCTACGTGGGGAAATTTTTAGGTGAGAGGTAGATGAACCTGAATAAAGAGGAGAAGCTAAAAACCTTTACAAGGCTAACTTTCCCCCAAAAGAACATGGTTCAAAGAGGCCTGGAGAGAGATAAGCAAGAAACAAGAAATGGAACACAGGAGTACATGGGGGTATCACCACGCCCCTGAAGGACATTGGAGAAGGAACAGAAACTCCAATTCCCCTTCGTTCAGGCCACATAGCAGGGCACAGGACCATACCAGAGGAGGCCCTCCACTCAGGCTCATGCAAGAAGAGGCCTGATACAGAGAGCAGGCTCTCAACATACTTTGTTCACTGGCTCCTCTCTAGCCTCACTCTCAGCCCTATGGCAGATGCTCACAACCAGCTGGCCTGACCAACCAAGCTGTAAAGCCAACATCATAGCTCCTGCCCCAGGCCACAGTCTGCTCACTATCCTTTCTCCTTTCTAGGACATCCCACCCCACAAGAGCCACACTCTAGATAGATAGATCCACCTGCCATGGCCCCAACCTTTTGGGCTGCGTCTGTTTCTTTGGGAGATGGAACAGCAAGCTTTGTCGCTGGGACAGAATGGGGGTGGAGGGGGGGCTAGCCCCATGATAAGAGCCTCAAAATACACACAAAGGCTGGGCACAGAGGCAGGCTGTCCTTTTCCTTGACCCAATTTCCTAACCTCAAGTCTCAGGTGTGCACCAGCCACATGGTGCAGCCTAGATTTGTACCCTGCGGGCACCAGAAAAGAGGAGGCTGGGCCATATATACGAGTCCTCTACACTTGGCACAATCAGAAGAGATCTTGGGTCTATTCACCATACAGACACAGAAAGCCACAGCCCAGTACTGGTCATAGTGCTGAGTACAGCCAGCATGCATGCGTGCGAGGAATTCAGGGGACAAAGGAACACTGTGGGCTAAGAATGGAAGGAGTGGGAGGACTTAGATGGTCAGGCAGCCAGCTAGGAACAGGAGCCTTGGGCACAGAATGAGTTAGGGCAGAAAGACTCTTGACTGAGAACAAAGACACTAGGCTTCAGGCTGACTTCCAGCACAAACTGACCATCAGGAGGGAGAATTCCATATGGGTGTATGGGGTGGGCAACAAAGTCATTCAAGGAGTTCGGTTCCCAACAAAACAGTACATACGCAGGATGGCAGTGCTGTGATGTGCCTTCCCACCCACAGGAATGAAGACCCCTTCCTCATCTACAGGACATACCATGAGCTGACAGCCATCAGCTCTCAGCACCCCTACCCCACCTTGGAAATGTCTTAGATAAGTCTCCTTCCCCAAGACTGTGCCATGTTTCAGGGACAGCCCTGAGCCAATAACTGATCCACAGAGCCAAAAGACTTAAGCTCTTACTCCAACTCTGGGCAAATGTGAGGCCCGCCCTGTGTTCGGCTGAGGCTGCCTGCCTCCCCCTCTTTCTCCTCTTCTTTGGTCTTGGCCCCCAAAGCTCTCCTCAGTAGACATCCTGCAAGCTGACGTCTGGCTCAGAGGCTGCTCTTCAGAGAGCCCAGCGCTCTCTGCAGCACCCTTCTACACAGACACTACGACAACAATGAAAACACCCCGAAGTGTCTTCTTAAACACATGAAGATGACAAGGAAAGAAGTGAGGGATGAGTCTGAAGCCAGAGCTACCCAGGGGACATCAGCCAATCCCAGGAAACTGTGGGACCCACACAAGAGTACCAAAATGTCCTACCTAAGGTGAAAGGTCAAGCTAGAACCTTCTGCCTAAAGCCAAGAACACTACTCAGAAGACAAGAACGAGATTGGGAGAAGAAGGATATGGGAAACACATACAACAAGATGGCAGAAATTAATCCTTAGTTGTCGGTTATCACAGCAAATACACATGTGTCAAGTTATCGAAGTAAAAACCAAAGATTGTGAAAATGGATACACAAACTGTGACTGCACCCTGGTGACAACAGGCATAAAATAAGAGACGCAAATGCTGAAGCGGGGTGGTCAGCACCATGACTATCACCTTCTCTCCACACATTTTGAGCCAATACAACTTTTAAAAGAAACTCAACGAGTTGTATAGACTTTGGGTCTGGCTCATTTGCGTGTGTGGTATTTTTATTTATTTGCAAGGGCTTTCTGGATTTTGATTTTTGGTTTGGGTTTTGATTTTTTTTTTTTTGAGACAGTGTTTCTCACAGCCTTGGCGGTCCTGGAACTCACTCGGTAGGCTAGGCTAGCCTTGAACTCAAAGATTCTCCTGCCTCTGCCTCCTGAGTGTTGGGATTAAAGGCATGAACCACCATCTGGCTTTTTTTTTTTTTTGAATTTGTGAAGTTTTTATAATAAAATTTATTTAAAGTTTTTTTTTAAGAAGGTAAAAGAAGCCAGACATAGTGGCGCACACCTTTAATCTCAGCACTCAGAAGGCAGAGGCAGGTGAATCTCTGTGAGTTCAAGGACAGCTTAGGCTATGTAGGGAGACCCTGTCTCAAAAAACAAAAAACAACAACAAAAAGAGGAGGAGGAGGAGGAGGAAGAGGAGGAGGAGGAGAAAGGAAAGGGGAACAGGAAGAGAAGGGTAGAAAAAATAGAAGGAGGAGGAGGGAAAAAGAAAAAATGGGAAATTCCAAACATTTCCAAATTTAAAATCTCATTGTGCCTCAGTTTCCCCATCTAAAAAATGAGCATATAGTCATTGGTATTGCTATCATCCCCCAGCTGAAGAGGTATAGTTGAAGAAGTACTTTCCTACCTTAATGGCTTATATAGATAGTAAGAAAGATTGATTACTAAATAGATAAGTATCCAACATAGGAAGTTAGAAAAATACATGACAGAATACAACCAAAGCATAATCACAAATGAAACAGTAAATGCTCAAGAGAACATCAACACAGGAAAAGTTGCATCATTTATAAAGATTATCAAAACCATATAAAAAGCAGATGGAAAGCTAGCCCAACAGTTGAGAGCATATCCTGTTCTTGCAGAGGACCCAGTTCCTAGCACCCACATCAGGCCTGTTACTCTAACTCTGAGGAATCCAAAGCACTCTGCTAGCCTCCTTGGGTACTGCACTCACATGCACAAACACACACTCATACACATAATTAAAAATAAACATAAGGATCTGGAGAGATGGCTCAGCTGTTAATTGCACTTACTGCTCTTTCAGAGAACCTAGGTTAAGTCCTCAGCATCCACACAGTGACTCACAATCATCCATAACTCCAATCAAGGGGATCTGACCCCTCTTCTGGCCTTTGGGGGCACTACATGCATGTGGTGCACATGAATACATGAGGCAAAACACTTATGCACATAAAATAAAAATAAGTAAGTCAATCCTGGGGCTGAAGAGATGGCTCTGCAGTTAAGAGCACTGGCTGTTCTTCCAGAGGACTCACATTTGATTACCAGTACCCTTGTGGCAGCTCACAACCATCTGTAATTCCAGTCTCAGGAGATCTGACTCCTTTTAGCCTCTGAGGGTACCAGGTACAATATGGTGCACAGACATACATGCAGGCAAAACACCCATACACATAAGAATAAATGAATTAATAAAATTTTTAAATAAATAAAGTGGAAAATATAATTCATAGAATGAGAGAAATGCCTTGTCAATGTCTTAGTTAAGGTTTCTATTGCTGTGAAGAAACACCATGACCGAAAGGCAAGTTGGGTTTATTGGACTTACACTGCATCATTGCTGTTCATCACTGAAGGAAGTCAGGACAGGAACTCAAACAGGGCAGGATCCTGGAGGCAAGAGCTGATACAGAAACCATGGAGGGGTGCTGCTTACTGGCTTGCTTCCCATGGCTTGCTCAGCCTACCTTTGCATAGAATCCAGGACCAGCAGCCCAGGGATGACACCACCCACCATGGGCTGGGTCCTCCCACACTGATCACTAAATGAGAAAAATGCCTTTGCAGCTGGATCTCAAGGAGGAGGCATTTCCTTAACTGAAGCTCCTTCCTTTCTGATGACTCTAGCTTGTGTCAAAACCACCCAGTACAGTCAACAATACATAAATAACTTACATTTGGAATATATAAAGGATTCTTACAATTCAATAACAAAAAGTCAATTAAAACATGCCAATTTTAAAATAGGTGAGAGACCTGAATAGACATTTTCCCAAAGAAGAGATACACACAGCCAATGACCACATAAAAAGTTGTTCCATCCATTAGTCATCTGAAAAAAGCCAAGTCAAGCCCCAGGGAGATACTCTTTAGAAACCATGGGGATGGCTGTGACCAAAAAGACCAGTAAGATGAGCTTGTCACCGATGAGAACCCAGAAGGCTCGCACACGGCTGAGTGTGGAATGGTGCAGCCACTTTGGAAACATCTACAACTCTTCCCATGGTAAACACTGGCTACCATAGGATCAGTAACTCCACTCAGACACAAAGCCTAGAGAAACAGAAATGCCGCCGCCACAGAAAAACCTGCACACAAACTAGACATCACAGCAAACGTACAGAAACAACATCAAGACCTGTGACTTGAAGGATGGATAAGCAGCCCCCTACCCCCACCCCGTCCCCCTCATCTCTCCAGCCTCCGATCCCAGAGGCAGCGCCTGTCTACTCATGAGTGCCGGCATTCATTCCTCAAGGAGCCCTTTGTGCTCAGCCCACTGTCACTTGTCACTCTGTTCCCTCCATCCAGCTCTATCACACTGATCAGAGAAGGGACCATGGTGAGGTCTGAACCCAGGACCTTGCAAACGCCAAGACCTTGCACACACCAGTTCAACCACTCAGCTACACCCATAGTCCTAAAGACCAGTATTTTTCTAACCAAAGGTGTACTCCCAATAAAACCAAATTTAATGGATTATTCTCAGATTTAAGAAGCAAACAAACAAACAAAACCCCTTTTTTTACTATGGTACAATACACAGCCTGGGGCCAGCAAGATGGCTCAGCATATAAGGTTCCCTGTGGCCACACCTGACAGCTGGAGTTTGTTCTCCAGGATCCACACAGTGGAAGGAAAGAATTGACCTCCAACAAGCTGTCCTCTGACCTGCACACTCACGCCATGGCAACTGCACAAACACACATGCAATAAATAAATAAGTGTAAGAAAAATTATGTAATCTGAACTTGGCCGTTTTACCCAGTTGTGAGTGCACAGCCAGGAGCAGGAAGCTCATCCATCATTTTGTTTTTTTCTTCTTCCCCAACAGAAATTTTTTGCCTATTAAATGATGACTAATATCTCATTCTCCTCAAAGCATCCAGCAACCACCTTTCTACTTCCTGTCTGTGTTTGACAATTCTAAATACCTCACCAAAGTGGAGTCATACAGCACCTGACTCTTCTGTCTGTCTCATTTCATTAAGCATAATAGTTTCAAGGTTCATCCATGTTGCAGTCTGTGTTAGAACCTTCTTCTTCTTAAGGCCAAATAATAGTTATTTACAGAGAGAGAGAGAGAGAGAGAGAGAGAGAGAGAGAGAGAGAGAGAGAGAGAGAGAGAGAGAGAGAGAATATAACTGTAATCCCAGCTGGCCTGGAATTTTCTGGGATTAAAGGTGTATCTCTCTGATTCCATTACATATACATTTAATAAAATGGAAAAGTGGGTGTTGGAGATTGGATCCAGGGCCTCATGAATGATATGTAAGACACCATTACTGTTGAGCTACATCCCTATCCCTAGAAAGTTCTTCTAGAGACTCTTTTTATTATTTTCGTTTTATGTGTATGTGTTTGCCTGTGTGTGTGTAAAGTGTACCATGTTTGTGCAGTGCCCACAGAGGCCAAGAGAGCTTGTTTGGTCCTCTGGAACTGGAACTACAGATGGTTGTGGGCCATCATGTTAGTGCTGGGAACTAAACCCAGGTCCTCTGCAAGCGGCTGCTGAAACCATCTCTCCAGCTCCCCTACAAAGTTTTGTTTTAAAGAAATTGAGTAAAAAGTATCAGAGCACATTTCTCATAGTAAATCCAACTATTCCTTCACAGAATGTTTGCTGTCCCCAAGGAGAACATATTTTCTTACTACACATCACAACCATAGACGTTGAGAACATGCTGATTGGATGGCGAGCGACTCTAAAACCCTCATTGATAGCCTAGCTCTTCCCCTTGGTCATTTCAGAGTTCCTTTCCAAAGAGTTGCTGGCTTGCTCCAGACAGACTTCCTTCCATGTCCAAGCAAATACAAACTTAAACTCCCAATTCTCCATTCTCGGACACACTCCTTCTCACACTCACCCCGACTTTGTTCTCCACACTCTGTCTGTCCCCCTGCTGGACAATGCAGCTTAGCTCTGCTCTGCGTGGACTGCTCAGTCTCCCTGCTCTTCCTCACCCTTTGCTCACTTTGCTGGGTTTCTGAACCTCCCTCCCACCTCCACCTGTGCCCAAGGATCATTCCTCTTTCTTCAAGACTGCTTCCAATGTCCTCTGTAAGCCAAATAAACCCTTTCCTGAAGCAGCTCCCTCCTCGCCCTTAGGGCCCCTTGTCCATGCCTCCGTGCAAGCCCTTCTGTCTTCCTCAGAGCCCATGAGTTACTCCCTTTCTCCACACCTGGGGCCTTGCACACACTGTCCTCAGCACTTCCAGTGGTACTCAGTGTACAGCAAGAATTCAGCAAGTACTCGGTGTACAGGAAGTACTCAGTGTATAGCAAGGACTCAATGTATAGCAAGGACTCAGTGTACAGCAAGTACTCAGTGTACAGGAAGTACTCAATGTACAGGAAGTACTCAATGTACAGGAAGTACTCAGTGTACAGGAAGTACTCAGTGTACAGCAAGTATTCCGTGTACACCAAGTACTCAGTGTATAGTAAATACTCAGTGTATAACAAGTACTCAGTGTATAGTAAATACTCAGTGTATAACAAGTACTCAGTGTACAGCAAGTACTCAGTATATAGTAAGTACTCAGTGTATGGTAAGTCTGAAGCAGACATGGAAGGCAAACACACCACAATTTTGCTCCTTCTGGTGATTTCCTCCCAACCCATGGTGTGTGCCTTCTGCTCCACAGAGATGGCACTCACGAGACCACCACACTGCTCCCTTTGTCTCCCACCCAGGTTCGTCCCTAGAATTTTAGTGGCTTATGATGGACCTTGTCAAAAGGTTCCATTGCACATCCCAGGGAAAGGCTGAGGGTTCAACATTAATAAATAGACAAATAAATAAAACACGTCAGCCCACATCACCTACTTCCTTCTGTAACAACTTCACAGCACTAGATGAGCTTGCCATCCTTGTGCCTCTAGCATGGTCTTCAGAGTCCCCTGAGCTGTGTCCTCACCCTTGAGTGGCTGTGTCTCCTTCTCCAAGCCTTCCCATACAACACCCAGATAACCTTCCTTTCCAGGCACTTTTATCAAGTGACTGCCCTACTCAAGGACCACATGTGGCTCCCCATGACCCATGACCCAAGCTCAGTCTGTCCTCAACCTTCAGAGCATTTCACTGAAGCCATTAACCACTGCTATCTGACATGTCCCAATATGCCCCCGCTACATCATGGGATCCATCTTTTCACTGTGTCTCTACACCTAAGTATACACCCACGCACGCACGCACGCACGCACGCACATGCACACACACACACACACACACATGCACACCTACTCCTATCTTCAATCCTTTGTTTATTATCCATACTTACTAATGACTTCTTATGACCAAACACATATGTGATCTGTGCATCCTAAAGCAAACTGTAATCCGCACCTCACAGATTCTGACACAGTGCAGTTTCAGCCTCAGCACCACTGACATTTGGGGCTCAGATGTCTTGGTTGTTTGTGGCAGGCAACTTGGGCCTTGAGGATTTTTCAGACATCTCCCTTGGCTTCATCCTCAATGACAGGAGCATCTCCTCTGCCCCTGTGACAACCAAAGAAGGAGCTACTCTAATGTCTGAAGGCAAAATTGACCTGACAGAGACCTACTGGCCGGTAGCATCAAGTGGGGCTTGCTTTTAGTCCCTCGTGGGGTCTGCTAGAGAGGCAGGTTTCCAGATGACAACCTAGAAGGGAGTTCAATCCAAGGGCCCGGGAATCTGCATCTCAGGGCCTTCTCAGGGAGCTCCATTGCAGGCCTTTGCTGTTTCCGGATAGACACAGACAACACTCCCCTGGAGCCAACTCATAGCAACTATAAAGTGTAACAAAATAGGACACATAAGCAAATGGGTCAGTCACGAGACACAGGATCAGGGAAGCCTGATGACAGACCAGAAGTGGAGCCAAGTATGACAGTGCAGGTGAGGGAGAGATGGGAGGGGACAGCGCCATGCCTGGAGCCTATGCTGGTACATGTCCTTTCCTCTATCCAGATCTTACCTGCTTTCAAGGCCCATGAGAGCTCCACCTCCCCCATGCAGGCTTCCCCAGCTTCTGCAGCCCATCAGACATTCTTCTCAGCCACGCACTTCTTATCTCATTTGTGGCCATTTCTTTCCCCAGATAGACTTAATCCCACTGAGCACTGGCACTGCACCATCCGCTTCTTTATAGCATCCCATCCTTGGTTCCCTTCAAGGATGGAACATATACCAGTCTTGACTGTTCGGTTGCATTAAGTAGAATTCCTGGAGGGAGGCCTGCAAGATTTTACCCGCTATTTGGCGATCAGAGTCCCTGAGAGATGGAGAATGGGAAGTAACCAATACACCTGCTAGGCTCTGGGCAATCAGTCCATCCATCCAAACTCAGGCAGGGTTTGCCAGAACAACTGGGCAATAGTGTGATTGGTAACTACTCTGACCTGATGTCCCTTTGCCGTCCCACTGGAAGCTCTACGGCCCCAACAATTCTGGATAGTTACCAGCAAGGGGGCAGAAACGAAGAGCTGCCCCACTGAGAAGCAGGTGCCAAAATCCAGCAAGGCTGCACAGCAGACAGTTCAGGAACCATCTTAGTGGGCCCGACCAAATCCAGCAAGTCAGGAGACTAGAAATTGTTTTTAGAGACTCCAGTGCCACACAGAGTACGTGAGCTGGTGCCAACTAGGGGAGAAAGTTGTCTGGGGAAGTCTGGAGCAGTGGGTGGCTGGAAATGAATGTATGAGGCAAGGGGCCACATATCCCCCAGTTCAAGGGAGTTACAAGGAAGGACAGCCAGACTGCTTAGCTCTCCCACTGGGAGCGGATCACTAGCAGCAACCCTCACCCTCCCACTCTTTGGGCAGCCCAGACTGGGAGCATATGTGACCAACACAGACCCCAGGATTGAGAAGAGAACAGCATTTAACTACCGGGGCACTTCTGAGATGGGACGTGTGTTTGCCTAGACATTTTCATTCCTCTCCATTTGAACGGAAGGCAGTGAGTTAGACAGGCACTAGTGGTGAGGGAGGGGCTCCTTCCACCAGAGAATTTAGCATGGGAGCGTCCAGAGCACAGCTCCCACCTCCAATCTGGCAGGTAGGCGGCAGCAGCTCAGGCTCCACCAGGCAGCAGAGCCACGGGAACCTGGCATGTCGGTGTATCTTCCCCACACTGAGACTGAGACTGTTGCTGAATTTTGAGTGACATCTTCTGCCGTTTCTCTTCAAGGAGTTTGGCTGTGGATGGAGAAGGGGTGAGAGAGCCCAGCCTCTGCGGCCGCTCTGACCTTCGGTGCAAAGGATGCGAAAGAACCCTCTGCTTGGGAGGTCATCAGCTTGTCTCACAGATCTAGAATTCACTGTCCCTGTGCATGACCACAGACCAACCACTACCACCCCACCTAATGCAGGGTTCCTGGGGAGAAAGAAGCCTTTACCTCCAAGGTCCCCTACAAAATTTTATGACTTGACAAACTAAGAAGAAGAAAAAGAAGTCTTTGACCCTCCGGTTGCAGCCAAATGACCAGGGAAATGTAGGTTTGGGGAACAGCGCAGCTCTGGGCATGCACATGCATTTATGGTCAGCTTAGCTGCTTGGCATTCCAAGGTGCTGCCCACGTTCACAACAGAACAAAGTTCACACACACACACACACACACACACACACACACACACGTCCCCATAACCCCACCACGACAGGCACACAGCTGGTGCTGTCCTCTGGCTGGCAGCAGAGATGCCATAAGGCACACCATGGAGGTACTCCGGCTAAGGGCAGACCTCCTGTCACCTGCTCGGGGAACGATACGGCTGGCCTTTTGGCTACCTTTAGGCTGGGTGTATTCTACCCCTCAGACTTTCTTACCTCTTGATGTAGCTCCTGCTATACAGAATCTGCTGCAGCAAGGTCACCAAGGCGAAGGCGCAGATAAAAATGAAGAGCAAAGTTCGGTTCCCCAATAAATCCCGGTTGGCCGAGGGGTCTGCGTAGCGCATCTTGGCGGCCCGGCGCTGCGGACGCACCGTGCGGGGCGGGGTGGCAATCTCGCGCGCTGTGCGGGGCCCCGGGGGGCGTTAGGTGAACTGTCACGGTGTGGCCAGGAGGACGGAGGACTTCGCGGGGTAAAGTTTCCCGCGGGCGCAACTGGAGCCGCGGTGGCGAAAGGACAGGGCCAGCCGCGAGGAGATCCGCCGAGCCCCAGGCCTGCCCTCGCGTGCTGCTGTCTCTGGGCGCCGGTGTCCCGCAGCCGCCGATCTGCCCGTGGAGGGGCGACGGCAGGTGCGCGAGCCGGGTCGCCCTCCCGCCGAGGTGACGACCAATAAGGAGCAGGGCCGGCCAGGCGGGGCTGAGACTCTGCGCGGCGCACCGCCCCCTCCGTGCTGGCTCGGGATCCGGGGCGCCGGACGCTTGGGGCCGGCCCGGGGACAGCGCATCTGATCCCCGCGCCCGCAGCCAGGGAGTGCGAAGGTTGCCCTTCGGTGCTGCGGAGGCGAGGTGGGCGAAGCAACCTGAGGACGCGGGGCTGTGGGGAGGGGGAAGGGAGCGGCGGAAAGGGCCGGGCTGGAATCGTGGGGTTCGGAGGAGCGCGGGGACAAGAGCAGACTGCAGAGCCAGCCTCGTCGGGAGACGAGCATTTGCATGCGGCGCGTAGGGCACTGAGTCACCGCGGCGGCCGCGGCCGCGCGCGCTGTTGGAGAATCCGCGGTGAAAGCGGAGCAAGGTCAGCTGGGCAGCCCTTCAAGGACGGCGCGCGCTGCCCCTGCATGCTAATTGCCTGAGAGGCTGTCCCTAGGGCCTCGACTCCCGACTCCTGCTGAGCAGAAAGTCGGGGTCTACCGGCCGCCCCGCGCCCCGCCCGCCAGGGGCCTCTACCCTCTCACCATCTGCAGCTCGCGGCCTTTCGTCAATAACCCTGTTGTCACCCAGACACTGGGACTTTGTCTCATCCTTGGAACTATTCATAGACCGGAGGTCAGCAGCCGGTCACCTTCGGGTACTACGGTTCCCCAAAGCTTTAAGAAGTCACTAGGTCCAACAGTGAGCACTCCGTGCTTCAGGGTAAGCTGGGGAAAATTATTCCAAAGATGCAACGGGAAAGCGGTGGTATCACAGAAATCCTTACCCCCGAAGAATACCACCCCTAACGGGTTCCAGGCTCGCGACAGCCCTTCCATCCCAACACGGCATAGGCTTGGGAGTCAGTCACGTGCTGTGAGCATCCACTACTCAACTCGTTCTGTATGCTAGGGCGCCCTTCCCAGGACCTTCTAAACACTCCTGAGGTTCCTGCTTTGCGTTCGAAATTTGACAAAAACTCAAATCGCAGCAAGAAAAAGAATTTTGGGGAGAAATACCTAGACTCCAACTCCTTCAGCCTGTGCATTTAGCAATTTCCTTTTTGACCAGAAAGACCAAGGAATGCATACTAAGCTTCTATGATTAGGGAGCCAGCAATAATTGCAATTTGTGTTCATTCACAGGACTGAAATACTGAGTATTATCTTTAAAGAATGTGTGTAATTTTCTGTCCTCTGCACCTATCTGCCATAGGCTTTTTAGCCAATTAGTGGGATAATCTAGAAATCTGGAGGGCTCATCCTTGTCTGATTAGCATCCAATCCGTTGATGTTTTACACCTCAACCTATAATCGCTCTCACATATGCGAATGAATTTTCGCCTTCTATCTTCTATCACGGTCTACAGTTGAATGGGCCAAGTGCAAGTTACCTAGCGGGGTTTGCCTAGCAAGGAATCCTTGAACTTCAGATTTCCTGTGCATGCTGGAAATGGGGGCCTATCAGTGTACCCCAACAACAGCACTGACTTAGTGCTTCTCTCCTGCTTTCTTCAATTCTTGCTTTCTCTTTTCACAGGCTTTTGTTCTGTAGCCCAGGCTAGCCTCCAACTTGTGATCATTTTCAATGCTGGGGTTAAGGTGTGTGCCACCATAGTATGCTCAGCTGTCTCCAAACTTTTTAACAGGGGTCCCTGCATACCACTTCCCACTGGGTCCTCCACACCCAAGTTCCAAGCTGACAGAGCAGGGATTTCCTCCTCGTTACTACCGACAGTCCAGCTGGTTACTTTATGTCATCCTCATGAAAGGTTAGAGAGGACAGACACAGAATGGGTCACTTGATGACAATATAAGCTTCCTATTCAGCTATGGAGGGGATCTCTAGTCTAGAAACCAGAGTCCACTGTCTGCTTCTAAACTGGTGTAGTTAGAGAGCAGAGGAGGGAAGGGAAAGAAGGATTAAAAAGTTAACATTTTTGGCACATGGCTGGTCCTCTGCATGTGTAACCAGGGAGCGATGCATTAAAGAATGCTAGGCGACAGATAAGCATCTCTTCGGCACATTACTGGGACCAATAGGGCAGGATGGACAAACATTCAGAGAGTCGGGTTACTTTAGTTCTGGGAAACTAGTTCAGTTTTCAGATCTGTCACTGTTCAACCATATGGAGGTTGAACATACAAAATAGGGTGGCTAGCCCTCCCTGTAGCCCTGGCACCTTGTTTCCTTTCTCATCCTCCCTCCCCATTCTGAGAATTGCTTTTGCATGCAAACTTCCCTGGAGAAACAAAACAAATCCATTTTACAGTAATGAATCCAAGTGATTCCCAAGAACCTTTTCATTGAAGTATAATACATTTATCAAAACAGCATGAACCATCAATGTATAGCTCACTGAATTTTCATAAGCTGAGCACAGTGATGTAACCAGACTACAAACCAGAGAAGTCCTACCACCAGGATCTCCTCAAGCTCCATTATGGCTACTGTGCACTCAGGTGTTCCAAGGATCAAACTCTAGGCATCAGGTCACACAGAGCCAGCTCTGACTCCTAATGCCAAATTAATGTATTTCCTGTTCATGCAGTTTCTGTAAATGGAATATTGTTTTTATATCTGGCTTCTGTGGCTGTCAGTTGTGAAATCCATCCATGTCATTGTCTATGTATGAGTGTATGTAAGTGTATGTACACCCTCTTGTACACACACCTTTACCTGTCATTCAGCCAAATGCTAACACAGGTGCTGCTGGGCAGAGGGTTTTCATATGTTATCAGCCTGAAGTCAGCTGGTTTGAGATCAGTAAGTTGCTTTCTATGGCTCTTCTATGGAGGTGATTTGAATCATTCGAGGGATTGATTTGAGAAAGCACTCAACTGATGACTTTGAAGATAGAGGAGACCTCTTGGCAAAGCACTAAAATGCCCTCTCGGAGCAGAGACTGGCTGCTGGCCAATAGCCAACAACCACACAAAAAAAGACTGAATTCTTCCAACAACATGAAGAGGCTTCGAAGAGGGTCCTGGGCTCCAGCTGCCCTGACCTTGAAACTCATCAAAAAAGAGACCTCCAGCTGCACAACTTGAAGCTCATCTGTGTGCTCCTCATAATACTAAATATGTGGTCCTTTCACAACAGGACAAAATGGGTATCTAGTGTGAGTTGGAGTTCATGCAATCTTTCTGTAGTATAGTACTGTAGCACACCTGTTTATCTTTCTTTTTGCTTTGTTTTTAGGGCCTCAGACTGAACCCAGTGATTTATGCATGCTAGGCAAGCATTATACCACCATACTACTACATGTCCAGCACTATCATTTCTACTGTTGCTGGACATCTCACAGCTGTTGCCATGAAGCTTCCAAAGACTGCTCTTTGATGGATGGATGCATGCATATCTATTGGGCATCTGTATTTGGAAGAGAATTTTTCAGTCAGACAGTGTATGTATGCTCAGCTTTAGTGAATACTGCCAAATGGTTTTCCAAAAGAATACATTGTTTTTAAATAGATATTTGTTTTGTCGTGCCATCACCAAATGAGGTGACATGAGCATTAACCTTCTAACCTAATAAGGAAAAAAGAGCACCAAAATTATTGAGTGACAGTAGCAGCTCCAGAAGTCCTTACTCTCTGTAACTTGCATGGATTTGCAGGGAATAAGATTGATGCAGGTGTTGGGTACAGTTGGGATGTTGTGGCAACACCTATGGAGTGGATCTCCATCACTTGATACTCTGCAAATGGCCAGCAATAATCTAGTACATCTCTGCTGACACTGCTCATCTAGCCCAATGGCATGTGAAATCTGATTTCTTCAGATCAAACCAAAGAGTTATATTTAACTCACCCACAAATGTCTTGCAAGTCTAGTGGAATCAGAGAACTAAGGTCATGAAATGAACAAGTTTGAAATCTTTGATGCTACTAGCAATGTAAGTCAGACTCTACCTTAGGCCAAATTTATTCTCTGATTGTAGAATTGCAGCAAACACTCAGAAGGACTTACAAACAAAAGAGTAAACACGTGGCCAAGTGATTACAGTGCCAGATTCAGTGAACACCATTTTTATATTGTAATGGCCAGGAATGGGGACAGCTGCATCATTGTTTAAAACATACACTCACACACAATTAAGCCAAGAACAAATGTCAACACTGGCACAATCTGCTAAATTACTGATAACTGATGGGTATTACTCATGCTGTGAGCATTGTCTCCAATATAAAATAGAAAAGCTTAAAAAAAGGAAGGAACTTAGCAGTTTCTGTGGGCTTTTATTTCATGCAGCCCAACTGCAGCCTGCAATTATGTAAGCGACATTCCACGCATGTGTTCAAGGAGTGTGATAAGGGTGTGCCATTCTTATGCCTCTTTACATTTGTGTTAACGAGTCAGACCTTTGAGGGGCTGCTCTTGGCTTTGGGACAATGTTTGTGATAAAAGCATCTGTTGCCATGTGAGCAAATTGCTCTGGTTACAGCCTCATAATCTACAGAGCTGGGCTAACCACCACAGAGTTTACTGCAGGTGCTGGGTTTTACCTCATCCATCTTGATTTTCAATCACTTAGTGTTGTGTACAGGAGCTATAATTTCTACCCCTTATTCATTTCTATTAATGAAGTATGGGTTATGTTCCAGGTAATGTATAAGTCATTTGTAATCCTGAACCTTCCTGCCATGGCATCTTCAACCCCAGAAGCTCCTCTTTCTCACCTTCCAGCAGTCAACCCCTACATCAGAGAGCAAAAAGGTTCTGGCCCACCTCAAGTTTGCCATGTTCCCATAGCTAGCTAGGCACAGTTCACTGTGGGATAAGGTCATTTGTGTCTCACTTAGATGACATGGTAGCTTAATTGAATGCCAAACCTCCTTCACTCATCCTAAAGGCTGGGTCCTGGGAAAGAAACATGAAATCCAGTTCTACTCTTTTGAGAAAGACCATTAGTGAACGGGGCTGAGAGAATAAACAGTTTGGGTGCTTGTCAAGTTTAGTGCTCCTTTAGTACCTAGAAAGGGACAAGTGTCCCACTATGATCATCCACTTCTAAAGCACGAATGAATGCTCCCAGTCCTCAAAGCTGGCTACAGCAAGGTGTCAGTGTCATTTAATCATCACCCTAAGTTCTAAAGTTCCATGCATTCCATAGACATGGCTGGAATGACCCCTACAGACAGGCATTAGTTTGTGCCTTCACAGGAGATTGAAGTCTAGTGAGGGAGTCAGATGGACAATCCTTGCAGGTAACTGGGACTAGGAAGGGCGGTTGGTAGGATGGACCACAAGAAAGGTGTCTAGAGGAAGTGCTTGGGGGGCTGCATTGAGATGGAAAAGGACAATCAGGTAAAAACAATGGGACTAGGTGTTCTAGGTGGAGACTGCAATGTGAACAAAGGCTCCAGTGGGAGCCATGGCCCCATGGGTCTTAGAGATGAGAGTGGGCCAGAGGCAGAGCCTTGCAAGTTGGGACTCCATCCATGGACTACTGCAAAACTGCATTGTAGCTAATCGGTCTGCAAGCTGATGGAGCAACATTGAGGGAGCAATGCTTCTGAGGCATAAGCCTTCTGCTCACTACAGACATCAGACCCCACTCCCTGGCGTCCATTCCCTCACCCTATCAGTCTTGCCCAACATAAGACCTTATTCTTATTCTTTGCCTTCTTCCATGGAAGCAGGAGTAGTGAAATGTGATCACTGCTTTGTAAAAGCTGTCACCATCTTAAGTGACTCATCATTCAATTCACTTGAGATTCACGGAAGTGCTTAAGCGTGTCTAGGGATGGCCCACTGCAAAATTATGCAGTAGCTAGAGCTCGTGTCTGGTGTGCACTGTCCCTGCCTTCTGGGGCCCTTGTCCTCCAGTCTCCTTGTAAAGTCCATGCTCCTCAATGCTTACTCAGTCTCTCCTCCTGGGAGAGGCTTTGAGGACTTTCATCTAAACCCTTGATGGAGGGATTACCTGTAGTATCATCTGAAAATGTAGTTGATATTGTGATCCTTTCAAATTGTGCTCCCAGTACTGTAAAGGAACATACAAACAAATGACATCTTAATCACGTCCTCAATCATTTTCAATTCAGTCTATTAGGGCTGGTTTTCCGAAGGAACATATGCTTGATTTTCTAACAGAATTAATGGGAATAGGATTTGTTATATGGAATTTTCTTCCTCCTACTAGCCAGTACTTACGACTGATCTGCTCTGTCTGAGAACCTGAGAAGAGATCACTGTCCACAACACACACAGTCCTCAATTGGACAATCTGGCTTTGCTATGATATGGGTTTGGCCTGACTGTCATTCCCACAGGCCAAGTGTACATGAAGAATACCAGCAACCAATAAGATTTCAGAAAGACCAGATGGCACTGTGACAAGTTTCATGAAGCAGTTTCTGGGGTCAGTACTCCACTAAGTTGCTGTACTGTGGAGGAAGCATGGCCAACCCACAACCCACATAGCTGGCCCACGGGCTGTGTTGCTGACTCCACTCCATACTGGGATATGTAGAACCTCTGTACATAGTCCCAGCCCACTGACCTGAATAACACAAAAGGCCTTCCCTTGTGTTTAGACACTGTCTCCACAAAGGCTTGATAACTTATAACATATGAGCCTACTATCCACTGCCAACACATTGGATTTATTTACCCTTGAATTGAACCTGGAACTCAGTGTGACATTAATATGCATTAATGACTCTGACTGTGACCTACAGTCTCATACATACTTATCTCTGGTCATTATGGGTCACAGAGCAAGTGTTCAATAGGTGGTCTGATATGACTCCACCTTTCTGCCTGGAGACAATAGGTTATTGGGTCTTTAAGGCCAGTGTCAGTTAGCGGAGCAGGAGTCACAGAGAATTAATTAGCACTTCAGCTGTGGTGTACCCACTTGTGATTCTCTACTAAGGATGTAGACTGAGAGGGTGCTAAGAGAGAAACTGGGAGATCCTCGCATGCATGGTCATCATCATCAAGCTCACAGTGAAGTAATGAGTCAGGTCAGCCTCCTTCCAAGGGTGGAATCAGATTCTTTGTTGTGACTAAATATCTTGATGTTTGACCGCCAAGGCTGTGACAAGGCTGACGGAAATGGCTGGTGTGTCCCAGAGTTGGGGAAGCATTGAGTACTGAGGTGCCGGGATAAAAGTGTTTGTTAGGATAAATGGAAAACTCTAAGAGTGCTTTGTGAGTGGGGACTCTTTTCCGGTGAGCCAGTCTTTACTGTGACCTTAGATGGGGAAGTCATCTCAAAGTGCAAATGTGTCAAAGTGCAAATGTGTCAGGTGACCTCACTGCTCTTCTTTGTCCCCGTCAGTTTCACATTCAAGCTCCCAGAACTCTGACTCTTCAATGTCCTTACTCAAGCCTAAACCACAGCAGCTTCTCTGCCTCCAAAACATTGCTGCTGTGAGTCTCGCCCTCCCATCTCCTTAGCCAGGTCAGAAGCCAGCCACAGGCATGGACATCGGGAGGGCACAGGCCCAAGACCCAGGTCTGGCTCTGCCACTGACTGACTGGCTGAATGACAGTTAGTTAACTGTCATTGGATTTGAGGAACTTTGGAATTTTACCTGAATGTCTTTAGATTCTTACCAGATATCATTTGCATAGATGCAAATGAGAGCTACATAGTTGAGTGTAAACTTTAAAATACATTAGGACTCAGTAACTGGATGCTACACAAATTCTTTTCTCTGTAACCTTTGTAAAAAGTAGGACATGTGCTCCAAAGAGCACATCAACCATACTGCACAGCACTCTGTGAATAATCACAGCATGAAGATGGCCACGTAAGAAAAAAAAAAAATGAAGGAAAGAAGGCATCAGCCCCTAGAGACCCTCATGTTCCCTCAGGATCAGGTGCCATAGTAAACCCTGTCATCTTCACTTCCCAGCTCTGTCTCCTCTGTGGTCTACCTCACAGGATCCTGGGCCACCTCTCGACAAGCATGGTGGAAAGAGCATGTGCTTTGGAGCCTGCCTCCACAAGAGTCTCTCACCTCCACCACTCACTAGATTTGCTGATCTGGTAAGACATACTATCTCCCTAACAGTCTCTGAGCACTGTCCTGGGGACCCGATGTGCTGTCCATTTCCCACAGGACAGGAGGGTAGGGCTGGTGCTCAGCATGCAGTCACGAAAGTTTCACATACATGCTATTTGTGGGCCTCTAAAGCCCTGTGTGGGAAGTCACTGTGTCTGGTTCACAGGTTGCCTCTGTGATTCTCATGAGAGATGACTAGTCCAGTAGCACACCCTGGTTGTGGCAGATTGGAAGCCGTTTGTTGGCTCGGAGACTGGCCAGGGTGACCCAGAGTTGATGAGACCTAGTAGGGGTTTCAAACTTACCCACAGTCCCATGGATATCTGAATGCAAGTTTGGGCTAGAGTACTGGTCCTTTTAAGAGATTATCTTCACTAATATTTATCAGCCTTGTCAGGATGTTTCCTAAACAGACACATAAATGCCAGCCTTGTGACACTTGCTAATAAAAACCAAATCCTTTGGCTTGATTGGGTTGCAGTGGTGCCTAATAATAGCTGCAGAGGCAGATGAGGCTTAGCTAGCCATGCAAAGAATATGTAGGACATTCAGAGCCAAGAGGCTGTAGAGCAGTCAGAGCCAATGACACCATCAGCAGTCAGGGCAAGGGCCAGCCTGGCCTATAACTGCAAGCAGCATTTGCAGTGGGTAGGGGAGATCAGAAAACCAGTCAGCCCCATCCTGGCCACATCAGCAAAACTAGGGAAGGTCATGCTGTCTGTCACACATATAAATACACTGGACAACAACTCTGAAACAGGCATATACAGGTGTATGCTGAGGGTTCAAAGAAAGTTCCTTACCCCTTCCCCAGATGTTCAGATATTTGTTCAGATGGAGATCAGGTCCCTTCTTGTGTTGGAAATACAAACCAACAATTTATTAACTCTGGACAGAGGCCGGAGGAATGATTCCAGGACCATGAGGTTCTGTGCTGTCTTTATGGGAGGTTGGCTAAGGGAAGGGAGGCACAGCCTGAGTCTGCTTGTCTACTCTGAAGCCTCTATTCAGCTGTCACAGCATCTTTGTCCCATCACAACTCCAGGTCTTGTCCATGAGCTGTGAAGTGTTCACCACAGAGTCCAGGTTTCCCTCCCTAGGTGCAGGGAATGACTGAATATTCCCTGGGTGAATCTATTTAGTCATCATAATCTGGTGAACAAGGAGCTGGGACTGTAGCTGACACATAAAGACTCCAGTGTCACCTCCTGGCCTAGGACTCTGTAACAGCCACACAATGGAGGAAAGAGGAAGAAGAGCACAAAGGTGAGCTCCCCCTACCAGTCTTCCCTCCTGTTTAGGAGCCTCTCATCCAATGTCACCCTAGAGTTCAGGCACATGGCCACACCCTGACTTTGCTCACTTTCTGACCCATACTAATGGAAGAAAAAAAAAAAGCAAAAGCTGCCCTGAGCCCTGAACTGGCATGTCGGTCTGCTTCCATGATGACTTCAACATGAGCTCACTCCTGTCTCTATCCCCAGCTAGAGACTGACAACCCCACAGCTCTCCAACATGCCTGAACCAGGCCCTCCTTTTGCATGGTACATAGCTATCTGTCCATGTATCCCATCATTTTCCTGCCCTGTTGTTCTGGGGAGGCCAGGAATCTTGCTTCTTTCCCTCCCTGCCTCCAGCCTTGGACTTCCCTTTCATCTCCTGAAGCTCCATCCCTGCTAGGGTGAGCAAAAGCAGGTTGTTTCCACTCCAGCACAGAGCCCCCATGCAATGAGCAAAGCAGACCTCAGAGCTAACACACTCGTAACAGCAGCTTCATACATTCTCATGAACACCAGATTCTAACCAGAGCCTTCTCTAGGGCAACTCAAGGCCCCAGCCAAGAAGGCATTCTGCCACCCTGGCAGCCCCCCACCCCCACTTCCCTTAGATGGCTTCTGAACAAAGCTCAGGACCTCATCATTCCATCAGCTCAGCCCCCTTTAGTGACAGGCCAGTCACCATGTTTAGTCCCTAGGGTTGCAGGAATGCCATGCCGGCACACAGTCCACTTCTAATGAGAATTACTCTGGAGAATGTCAATACTTCCTGAGCTGAGGGGACAGCATCTACATTCTTACTTGGATATCCCCTTGCATTCCTGGCTGTGTTGCCTAGATCTGCAGGTCCTGGACTGAGGTAGGAAGGTGGTTAGTAAGTACAGGAGGGGAGAGAAGAGTGGGCATTCAAAGTCCACCCAAGCCTTCTGCACAGTCTCTGGCACTGCCATACCAGGAGGCTGTCCACCCTGGCCCCCAGGCCTAGAATTTTGTCCCCCTTGCTCCCACTGGAGCTAATGAGGCCCTGGGTCAGGAAATCACTAAGAGCTTTGTGTGAAAAATCAGACTTGAAGGTTGCTATAAAAAGGAGCGAAATAGCGCTGTGCCTTTTCATCTCTCTTTTGCTCCATCTCATTCAGCACACACTTCTTGTAACAGCTACTCTCTCACATTTACAGTCACTTCCTCCCTCCAAGGTGCTTAATTAAAATAACTTCTCGGGTCAGCCTTGCAGCCACATGAAGAGGGTAACTGCTCCAGGACTAGGGCTGAGCTCAGACGAAGCATCCAGTTTGGTTCCTGCCATGTCCTGCCTACTCTCAAGAAGTCAAAAGCAACAGAGTGAAAAGACCTGGGCACCCCACCCAGGAAACACCTGAGGACAAGCTGAGCTATGAGAGCAAAAGAAAATGCATGGAGAGAGCCCCTGCCCAGAGACAGCACCTAGATTCTGTTGGGCAAGCTGTCAGGGCACTGTGTAGTGTGGGAAGTTGCTTTCCCTCTCTGAGCCTCAGGTCCCTTATCTACAAAGCAGGGCCTTTCCAGTGCTGGGTCCACAGCTAAGCCTCTTCCACATTCATCGCTATCCTAAATCACCTCCCTTTGCCTCCCACAGCAACTTAACTTGGCTTACCCTTGACTTAGTTAGATGTCTATCAGGCTGATGTCTGGCCTCATCTAAGAACTCTGGACTTCTTCCAGCCTCCTGGGCCAATACCTGCCCAGAAGTTTGTTCTCCATCCTGCCCCCAAGATCTCAATGCCAATCTCATGTCCTGTTAAATTCTCTCATCATGGAACTGGAGATATGGCTCAGCACTTAAGAGTGGGTACTGATCTTGAAGAGTATTTGAGTTCTGTTCCCAGCACTCATTCTAGCAGCTCATAACCACTTTTAACTCCAGGTGCAAGGGATCCAAGGGTCTCTTCTGGATTCTCCAGTTGCTGCACTTACATGTGCGCGCATGTGCACGCGCACACACACACACACACACACACACACACACACACACACACACACACTCACCTCTACCTATTCATTCTATTTGAGAACCCTAACACACTGAGTAATTCAACTTCCTCATTTACTTGATTCAGTGGCTGAAGAATCCGTGAGAAAGAGGAAGTGAGTTAGAGAGCATTTGCACATGTTCACCAGTCTTTCTCAAGTTTTCCTTTGTGAAAAGTCTGTTTTAAGTAGTGTGTCCACCTCATGATGCCACTACTTATCTGTCCACCTCATGAAGCCATACTTATATGTCCACCTCATGATGCCACTACTTATCTTTTATGACTGATTTGTAGTTGTGGATAGATCACAGATGATAAAAAGATGGATATACAGATGAATACTTTACAGATGACAAGTACAGATAGGTAACAGATCGCTGATAGCTGATTAATGATCTGGACCTTTTGCCAATTATATATCACTTATAAAATTTCTCTGCAGTTTGTGGTTCAGTTTCATTTTAAATGTTTTTTATTATCCAAATTTTTCATTTTGATAGTCATCTCCCCCCGTCCCCCGCTCTAATTCCTTGGGACATTTGTGTCCTAAGAAGTCTCCTACAAAATTGCAAATACATCTCCCAGTATTTTCTTTGATAAGCTTTACAGACTTACCTTTCATAGAGACAGGATGCAGCTCAAGTTATATTCATGAATGGTGTGGGGCAGGGGTTTGATCTCACTTGTCCCTTAAGAGTTTCCACGTTGATCCAACACCATTTACAACATTCTTCCCACACTAAATTGGTACTTTCATTAAAAACCAAGTTGCTACATATCTGGGTTTATTTCTGAATTTGATATTTTATTCCATTTGTCTACTCAACTACAGATATGTAATAACAATTTCTCAGTATAGCTTTCTAGTACGTCTTGAAATATGGAAGTATACATCCTCCAACTTTAGTCTTTAAGATCATTTTGGAATCACATTATCAATTTGTATAGTCTGATAAAATTCTGAGAATGTCATTTAACAATGTCAAATCTTATTCATATTAAATCTTTAAAACTATGGGCTTAGAATGTATATCTATCTGTCTGAATGTCTGTCTGTCTGTCTACCTACCTACCTATCATCTTCTATTTATCTATCCATTTATTCATATATTCTTTAGTTTCTCTCAAATAGTGGCTTATTTATTCATTCACCAAAGACTGGGTTTTATGTATCTCGGCTGGCTTCAAACTTGATATGTAGGTGAAAGCAATATTGAATTTCTGATTCTCCTGCTTCAATCTCCCAAGTACTGATATTTTCACAAACACAGCCAATTTATGTTCCCCACAGTGCTGGGGATAAACTCAGGACTTCATGGGTGCTATGCAAGCACTCTACCAACTGAACTACATCCCTGGTCCAAATTTTTGAACACTTTTATATTAAAAAAAAATATTGAGAGTGCAGGGAGTTCCCACATATTCCATATTCAGTTTTCCTATCACAAACAACTTGCATCCATATGTTGTACCTGTCAAAATGAATGAACAAACATTAATACACTACTGTCCAAAATTTACTCAACATTGATCTCAAGTTCTGAGAACTCATCTAAGACACATTAGTCATCATTTTTCTGTTGAATGGCTTCAAAGGCCTGGAGGAGCACTGGGCAGGCAATTTTGCAGAATGTCTTTCACTGAAGACTTCTCTGATGCTTTTATCATGGTTCTGCAGTGTTGCTGGTTCTGCAGCTGGAGTCCTGCTGTCTCTGATCCCAGGGGGGCAGGGATCAGCAGAAATAGAGTCAACAACACAGACTCTGGGAGGTTTGCCAGCAATCTCTCCTTTATTAAACAAAGGGCTGGAGTTTTGTGTGTAGATTTTTTTGGTGGGCTTCGCTCCTAGCTACTGTGGTGTTTCTTGGTTGGCTCTGGGGCTGCACGTCATCCTGTCCAGTTTGGAGTTTATGGGTCAGGTTTCCTCTGGCCAGAGCACTCTCTATGCATGTCACAGCTCTTTGATTGCTTAAGGTGTAGCCCAGTGCTTTTGGCCTTAACTGTCTCATATCACCTTTTTTAAACTTATTTTGGGGCTGCTAGTGGGAATTAGAGTTCTTTGCTCTAATCTTGTCGCCCCCATTTCAGGGGTCCCTCAACATGGTGACTGTGCCTGTCTTAGGTTGGGCTGCCTAACAGGCTCTTACCCATCTCTGGCTACCAGCCCTCGAAGGGTGGTTACCCTGGAAAGTGTCTAAGGTGCAAGAGCATTGGACAGAGGCATCAGACAGAGGCATCACAAATTTCCATGAACCAGGTTCTTATTACTTCCTTAGGGGGGCGATGATCAGGACATTCCAGAGCCATTAGCAGTTGCAGGGTCATTTTGTTGACACAGCACTGTTGGGAAACATGCTGTAGGAAACACTTAAACAACAGAATTATTAAGAGTACCATTCCCCCTATCATTCCCCATGCTATAATTTTTGAAGGGTCAAGGATTGATTTTACGTGATCTCAAATTTGAGCAAAGAATGTTGTAGACATCTCCAGTGGTTTCATACACGTGGAGTTCAGGCTTAAGATTTCATTAGAGAGTTGTACCATAAGGTTTAAGAACTCTTTGTTCCATGTTCCCAATATGATTTCCCTAAACCGACTCCTGGCTTGTGTTATATTCAAGACTGGATAAGGGGTTTAAAAAAGGAGAAAAATCGGGGATCACAGTTTCCTCTTACCAGCCATCTTAATGTCAGGATTTCTTCATCCAATAAATCTAGTTGTTGCTGTAAACTGAGTATAGCTGACTGGAAATGGGAATTAATCAGCTGTTGAGTGCTTAATGCTAGGGATGATTCTTCTGTGGCCATATTAAGTGTAGAAGTAGTGGCTCCCATTTGAACCAGGGAGGCTGTGGCTGCTGCCCCACCTGCCACAACAAGGCAGAATAGTGGCCATTATAGCTGCCATTATTCCATGAGGAGTAATGCACAGCCTTGTCCAGCTCATGGAGATGGGATTTTCTAGGATGCCACATAGGCCCTGAGGGCCTCAAACAATGACCTCAATGTGGTCACAACTTCCTGCTGCAGCAGTGATATTCAGCCCAGATGTTAAAGGACAATAGTGTGTCTCTGCTACCACATCAGTCAAAGAACCACACAGACTTCAACAGGGATGATCTGGAGAGGAGGAGGTGAAGGCAGGAGGCAGTCCACTGTGAGCAAAATCAGTTATAGAAAGAATTGATCATTTCCTGTAAGCAAACTGCACCTGTTTTGTTCTGCAAAATGAACAACAATGTCACAAATTTATGCTATATTTACAATAATGTTTTATGTGGTTTTGTGGATAGAGCCTGAGGACACCTGAGGTTGATGTCTAGCTTTCCAATGCCCACATGTACATGTGCAACCACACAAACACATGCCCACACACAGAGAGATACTTTTTTAAATTAAGGAACAAGTTCTATTGCACCCCAAATTCCATGTGGCCTTTTATATACCTTTTGTTCCTCCTATCCTCCTGGCCACTGCTGGTTTTCCTGAATGTCATTCATGTCATTACTTATTAGGAGTTTTTTGAAGTTAGCTTCTTTCATGTAATGCCTTTGAGATTGACCCATATTACCATGCATTTACACATTATTGCTTTTTCATTTCTGTTTCCTAGAATACATATGTACCTCTGCTCACTTATCCATTCCCTGTTTCCAGTTGGGGGGCAGTCATTAATAAAAATGCTATAAATGAGTGTATACATGTTTTGATGGCAGAAGTGCTCCTTTCTTAAAGGTAAACTCCTAGGATGGGCTTACTATCCTACTGTAAGTGCATTATAAGCTGGGGTGGTAGTGCACATCACACCTGAAATCCCAGCATTCAAGAGACTGAAGCAGAACTATGCCTGAAGAGTGACGCCCTGTCTCAAAACATCAGATTTAGATCCTTTAAAAATATTTATTTTTTAAAATGCATGTGTATGTGTGTGCTTCAATGCATGTCTGTGCACAATGTGCCTGGTGCCAAAGAGGTCAGAAATGGCATTGGATCCCCTGGAACTAGAATTAAAGATGGTTTTGAACTACTGTGTATGGTTTGAGAACTAAACCTGGGTCCTTTGCAGTAGTGAGTGCTCTTAACTGCTGAGCCACCTCTCCAACCCCACCAAAAAGATTCAAATACCACAAAATAACTCAACTCTTATCTGTTTTCAAGGTTGTGGTACCACTTCACACCTGTCCCAGGAATACCCAAGAGTTGCAGCTGCTAGCCCTGCTGCCATTGGGTTATCCTTAGCTATCCCAACAGGCTAGTAGCTACATACAGATGTAGCTCTCATTGTAATTTTTTTTAAAGGTTTTGAACATTTTAAATTAATTCATATATTTTTATGGTGCTGGGAATTGGATTCACGGCCTCATGCATGCTAGGCAAGCCTTTTACCAGTGAGCAATATCCACAGTTCCTCAATGTAGTTTTAATTTGTGTTTGCCTAGTGAGTAACAGTGTTAGACATACTTTTTTGGAGTGAACAAGTGTAAATTTATTATACAGCATGTATACAGAGAAGTCTATTGAGATATCACAGACTTTAATAAAATAGAAACATACAATATTTATCTAATTTTTTGGTGGATGAGGTTAATTAAATACCCAACTTCTTTATAAATGTTCTTATAAAAATACTACTTTTTTGTTCCTAGAAGTTAACATTGTTGATTTATATTGGTGAACATTATATATAATGCAAAGAACACAGGTCAGCAGAAATTATGAAGCAGTAAGACAAAACATAAGAGAATGTTAAAAAAGAAATTAGGTGTTTAAAAGAGTGGAGTACAGAGGAAGCTCCTGTCACTAGGCCACTGTCTTCTAAAAGTTAAACAACTCTGTGTTCTCACTTGGTCACATACAACCTAAGTTAAAGGCATCTACTTACTACTTACAGGTGATGGTACATGTCTATAATCCAGTGCTTGAGAGGTGGAGATAGGATTAAAAGTTCAAGTTCACCCTTAGCTATACAGTAAATTCAAGGCCAGCCTGGGCTCCAAGAGACCCTAATGTTTTAAAAAAAACAAATAAAATGTTAGATGTAGATCATACCTGTAATCCCAGCACTCAGAAGACTGAAGCAGGAGAGCTGAAAGTTTGAGGCCAGCCTGGGCTATATCATGAGTTGCAGGCCAGCCTGAGCTACAATGAAACCCCATTTTAAAATTGGCAAGAACAAAAGGCATTGCCATAAAACTGCATAACCTTATAGGTTAATGCATCTCTTAATCCTAATCAGAGAAAATTTTATTTGCAGTAGGTGGTGATTAACAGACACACTCAGAACTAGCCAAAATGCAGAAAATGAGAGTATGGAATGCTCAGCACTAACTGGAACATGAAAAACACACACACACACACACACACACACACACACACACACACACACACCCATCCTCCCAAGGCTTAGGGATCATGTGGAATAGGGGACCAAAAGAGTTTAAGAATCAGGCCATGGATAACTATAAGGAAACAGTGTCTTCTAGACACAAAAGGAGAGCAGCACATATGAGTTCAGAGGTTGTGACAGCATGTAAAGACCTGGGCAAGCCCAACACAGACCCAATCTCAGCAGAGAGGGCAGAGCTGAGGATGAAGTCCCTGTCCTAGATAAGGAGCTATCTGCAACTGATAGCTGCTGGAAGAGATAATCAATGTTCTTTAAGAGTGTACCCACTAATGAATTGACCTTGCTCCAGTGGAAGGACACACACCCAAGAATATTTGGGCAGCACAAACTGGTCTTGATGGGTTTAAAAAGAACGAACATAAAGTTGGGTGGACAGGAAAAAGGGTGGTGGATTTGTGAAGAGTTAGCGGGGATATTATTAAAACACATTCTATAAAATTCTCAAAGAACCAATTAAATATTTTAAAAAAATGAATCAGACTTTTCTGAGTTTCAAGGCACAGCTTCACACTGGAAAACTGTTCTGGGCAGCTTGTAGGCCCAGTCACTGCAGTAGGCATAGGTTTTGAAAGGATACGTGGGCAACAAGAGTGTTTTGTCCCACAAGGTTTGGCAAATGTGCATTGACAGAAAAGCCTGCACTGGCCAAGTTTTCATACTCAAAAAGACAATGCTCTTTGAGTAAAGTTGGCTGGGTTGGTACTCTTTTTAACTTTTCTTTGCCAGTTTCTCCTTTTCCCTTGGAGTACCCAGTTTGAAGCTTAGCTTTTGTTTTTCCCTGAGATATTTGATCTTGTCCTCAGCCGCTTGCTGCGCTGTTGTCAATGTCAAAGACACTTCTAAGACATCAAGTTTCTGAGTTCTGCACATAACTTCATATGATTATTCTCTTTCCCTTTGAAGCTGGGCCTGTTGTTCCGGGCTCTTCTTGCCTTGCTCCACACTCAGAGCCATTCTCTTTGTATATTCTAGTTGCTCCTCCAGAAGAGTCCAAGACTGGGCTCTGTTTAACTGTATATTTTTTTTCCTTTGCTTTATCAGTTCTTGTGGACCAGTTTTCTATTTGTTTTTTTAACCCACAATGTTGTTTTATTTTTTTGCTTCCTCGAGTGCTGTTTCTCTGTAAAGAATATTTCAGGTAATCTTCAGCTTGTGTTCTCCCCAGCTCTAAACATGGAATCTTTCCTTGATGAGTTTAAGGTTAAAATAAACATTGCCTCACTTGGGTCATAAAGCATCTGGAGAGTTGGTTTCTAAGTTCACAGGGTGGCGATTCCCAAGATGACTCACCTGGAGGCTTCAGATAGTTTCCAGATAGACTGCACATGAATTCAGAATCCACTTTTTGGGTGAGAGGAGTGATTCCAAGTGTGATAGTGAATCCTTACAGAAAATTAATTTGTCTGGAAAGAAAATGTGGGAGCTGGTGCCAGGACACTCTTAGTCCTGAATATATTTAGGTTTGGTTAGTTTTTTGTTTTTGTTTGAGACAGGGTTTCACCATGTAGTCCTGGCCAACAAGCTTTGGAGACAAGGCTGGCCTATCTGCTTCAGCATTTCAAATGCTGAGATTAAAGACATGTACCACTACACTCAGCCTCTTTTATAACTACCCACATGTTGTGTTTTATATATTTTTGGAGAAAAATACAACTTTTATAAATATTTCCTCCCAATTTCTAGCTCATCTTTTCATTTTTCTCAAATATCTAGTAAAACAGGGCTTTCAGAGCTCAGGATACCTGTTTAAATAGACACTTAAGGCATTGATCGAAGAAATCTTTCTGCCTAATAACCAAATCATGTAGATCCTCCCTGCTTTGTTTTACTTCCATGCATTTCATGATTCTAGGTATTACATTTAGGTCCATGATCCATTTTTTTCTTAATAGTTTCCTCCAGTCATCTGACAGCTGACATGTTTCAGCCCATTTTTAAGTGGGTGAAGTTTAAACTGTTTGCTTGGGTACCCTACCTTTTTGTCTAATAAACCTTTTAGAACAGTTTTACAGTCCACATATATGCACAGCTTCCATCACTGTCAATACTATACCAAATGCTGGGTAGTTTACAATCTATGACATCACATCACCCAGAGTTCATAGTTTACATTAGGGTTCACTCATTGTATTACACTTCAATGGCCTTTGACAAATGTATAATGTCATATATGTTCTATCACAGTACCACACAAAATAGTTTCACTGTCTTCAAAAACCTCTATTGCTGTGGATTATGCTCACTTTAATAATAAAGCTGATTGGCCGATAGCAGGGCAGGAAGAGATTGAGCTCAAGAGCCAGGCTAGGAGAATTCGAAGAGGAAGGGCAGAGTTGTGGCAGATGCCAGCTAGCTTCTAAGGAAGCAAGACATGTAGAAAATGAGGTAACAAGCCATAAACCACGTGGCAAAGCATAGATAAGAAATATGGGTTAAATTAAATGTAAAAACTAGCTAGTAAAAAAAAAACTAGCTAGTAATAAGCCTGAGCCATTGACCAAGCATTTATAATTAATATAAACCTCTGAGTGAATATTTAAAAGCAGCTTCAGGACAGGGCAGGACAGAGAAAAGCCTCCAATTACACTCTATCCCCTGCTTCTTCATCCCCTCCTCCCCCACTACCTCTGGCCACCACTCATGTGTTCACGCTGTAAAGTTTTGCCTTCTTCAGTTTGTCATATAGATGAGACCATATGATGTGCAGATGTTAAAGACTGGCTTAATATTTCATTTCTTTTAAATTACATTTTAAAAGTGTGTACATGGGGATGAGGGGAAGCAAACAGCATGTTTTGCTGCACATGTAGGAGTCAGGACAACTTGAGAGTGGGTCTGAGGGATCAGGCTTCAGTCATCAGGCTTGGTGACAGTCCACCTTATTTTTGTCTTCATTTTGTATGTGTGTAGTATATGTGTACATGTATGTGTGGGAGTATGATCCTGTGCATGTGCCCAGAGGGCAGAGGAGGATGTTGTTCTTCTCTATCACTACCTACACCAGTGGTTCCTAACCTTCCTAATACTGCAATCCTTTAATATAAGTCCCCTGTGTTATGGCGAACCTCCAACCATAAAATGTTGTCATCACTTCATTACTCATTGTGAACTATAATGCAAGTATCTGATGTACAGGATATCTGATATTCAACCTCAAAGAGGTAGAGACCTACAGATTAAGAACCACTTATATAAACTATTCCTTTGAGGCAGGGGCTGTCTTTTGGAGCTCACATTTTTTTTTGGCTAGGCTGGCAGTGTCTCTGTGCTCTAGAGCACTGGTGTGATAGGTGTGCAGGAGACCAAGCCCCGCTTATTACCTGGGTTCTGGGATCCAAACTCAGATCCACATGGTTGTAGAGCAAAAATAATACTTAGCTATTTTTCCAGACACTGATGATACTTTTTGTTTTTTGGCTGAATGATACTCCATTGTCCAGATGCACCACCCTTTACTTACCCATTCACCTACTGAAGGACATCTTGGTTACTTGCTTTCAAGTTTTCACAATTTCTAACAAAGCTTCTATAAATCTCCACATACAGACTTTTGAGAGATGTACATTTGAAATTCATTTGGGTAAATTCATTCACTAAGGAGCAAGGTGGCTGTATCATACGCTAAGAGTATGCTCAATTTTTGAAGAAACTATCAAACCAAAGTGGCTATACCATGCTGCTCTCCCATCAGGGAGTGAGAGTTCCTGCTGGGCCACAGCCCTCCTGCATTTTGGTGCTTTCAGGGAGAGACAGAGAGAGGAGGAAAGGGAAGGAGAAAGGCTGGAATGTTTGCATAAGAAGAGAAATTTAATGAGCAGTGTGTATGTCGGCTTATTAATTGCAGTCACTGAGAAAACTTGACATTTTAGCAAATTATCATGCAACAAAATACTAAGCCCCAAACTCTGATTTTTTAGACCTTGTTTTCAGCCACAGGGCAAGTTCTAGGCCCTTTACATGGGCTATTCCTGTATGTGCTTCTAAGGTCTTGCTTGAAATAACAAGGGTCACCTGAGACAAGGGCAAAGAACTGGAAGCAGGAGCAAAATAGAAAGGAATTTGCAGCTACTGACAGGAACACATAATGGAGTCTCAGTAAATTTGTTGCCATTTTATTTAGTTAATTTTTAAACCCAATCTTTGAGAAACAGAGAGACAGGGGTAACAGCTTGACCAGATGCCACACCATATTGTAGAACTGTCAGCAGCACTGGAGAGCCACAACCCAAGACACCTTTCCCTTTGGGGGACCTCCACCAGGTAAAACCAGATTGCTAACTATACAGCAGGAAAGAATCCCAGGATGAACCAGAAGGAAGGAAAGTCAGCAAGTCTATTACAACATGCTAACACATGGCTTAGATTCAAGTGCAGGCGTTAGAGAAAGAGCTACCACTAGGTGTTTCCACAGTGGTTACACACGATTATGGCTTTCTAAGCTACCGCCCCCAAAGACTCAATTTACAGGGCTTAAAGATTAAGGAAAGTTTAAATTTTAAGTAAAGTTTAAAAAAATTAAGGGGAAGGGTACACATTGATTTGCTTTTCTCATCTTAAAAGAATTTCCTTTTGTAAGTGAAATTGTAAGGTTTTTGTCTGTTGTTTTAAGGATGTGAGTGGAGTGGTTAGTCAAGGCCACACTGTAGCCCTAAGTAAGCTATTTTAACATTCGTATTTAAAATGTCTTTAGAAATACAAGCATTATCTCTGTAGGCAATTGCAATTTTACCAGTTTTATTAAAATTGCAGCTCTCAGCCAGATTTCAAAAAGGGTTTCTTTCCCTTTGCATGCATGGTAGTTTAATCTTTTCCTATCTTGCTTGAAAACCATGATAAAAATGAGTATGTTAGTGAAAAGTGAACTGCATTGACTACTAATAGAATAGAATACATACACGAAGATCAATTGTACATGAATTTATTTCAAATAAACAAAGGTAGTTTATGAATGGTTGAACTCTCTGGGTCTGAAGGCTTTCCAATTTGAGATTTATTTACTTATATATTTATCTGAAACATTTAATTGTTCTGAGACCTTTTTTTTTTTTTTTGATGAAGTAAATTATCCATAAATAACAATTACCAGGTTTAACTCAAGAAAGAGTAGGGAGTCTAACAGAACTAAAAATCCTGAAAGAAACTAAACACTCAGTAATGTTGAACACCTGGCATGAGTCTGGACCTTTAATGGACTTCCATGTTAAACTCAACAATAATGGAATGCAACCATCACTTTCTTAGCCGGAGGTGGAGCCCAGTTCTCACACCTAAAGCTCACATTATTCTGGGCTGTCTTAGGGGTTTCCACTGCTGTGAAGAGACACCATGACCACAGCAACTCTTATAAAGGAAGACATTTAATTGGGGCTGCCTTACAGTCCAGAGGTTTATAATTGTCATGGTGGGAAGCAGGGCGGCAAGCAGGCAGACATGGTACTGAAGCAGTAGCTGAGAGTTCTACATCTGAATTCACAGGAAAAGAGTAACACTGGGCCTGGCTTCAATATTTGAAGCCTGAAAGCCCAACCCGATTGACACACTTCCTTCAACAAGGCCACACCTCCTAATGCCACCCCCTGGCAACCAAACATTCAAATATGAATCTATGAAGGTCATTCCTATTCAAACCACCACACGAGCAGAAGGTAGTTTTCATGCCCACCTCTATGAAACTCCAATGGGCAAAGACTGGAGGCACCAGACTCTTTGTTTTTTGCCTGCATGCCCATTATGCCCCTTCTTGCCAGTATAACCTTTGCCTCAAGTCTGGTTGTTGAAAGCTCTCCTCTCCTTTTTCTTGGCAGCTCCATCCAAGAACCAAAGGGGTTCTCGGTTCTCCCAGAGAGCACAGGCTAGTGCCAGTTTTTGAACAGACATCTTTTCTTTTCTGTCTTAAGAATACTTAGCTGCTCACATTGACTCACAGGTCACCCTTTAAACTTTTTTTTTTGTAAAAGCATTCTATAATTTTCTACATGCTGTGTATTTTCACTAACTTAAGCCCGTTTTATATGTACTTAGTTCAGCATTTCTTTTTCTCTTGTAATGTCTCAATTTCTTTGGCTCTTATTGGTTTGTTGTTTCTGAGATGGGCTTGTTCTATAGACCAGCTGTCCTTTGAGCTCATGGCAATACTCCTACCTCCATCTCCTAAGTACTAGGATTACAGGTTGAAGACACTATGCTCAGCTGACATTACATATTTGTTTTAAAACCATGGATTTAGGTGGCTACGGTAGAGAGTATCTGTAATCCTAGCACTGGGGAGGTACAGGAAGTAGGGTCACAAATTCAAGGCCAGCCTGGGCTACCTAAAGGGATCTTGTCTCAAAAGGAAAAATGAATATACTACTTTAAGCTATATAATACAGGTTCTAAAATGATACATCTTCATTATCACCCAAAATATCTTCTATATGGTTTCATTGCTCTTTTTCATACTCATCTAAAATAAATTATTTAAAAAAGTATGTAATTTGCTTGCATATATGTATATGTACCATCAGAGTGCTTGGTGTCCAGAGGCTAGGAGGAAGGTGTTAGACACCTTGGAACTGGAATTACATAGTTGTGAGCCTACATGTGGGTGCAGGGAACCAAACCTGAGCCCTGTAACAGCAGTAAATGCTCTTACCCAATGAGCTATCTCTCTGGCTACCATGGGATTTCATTTTCAACCCATGGAATTAGAACTGTAGTACTTAAGTTTTAAATAGCTGGGGACTTTACAGTTCTTTTTCCTAGCTTGATCCCACTGTAGAAAGAAGATATCTTATTTTTGTTTTGTTTTGTTTTGTTACTGGTACAGCTATGATCAATTCTGGCAAGTACTTCAAGTATAATTAAAAAGAATATTGGGCTGGGGAAAGAGCTCAGTCAGTAAAGCGCTTGCTACACAAGCATGAAGACCTGAATTTGGATCCTTAGCACCCATATAAAAAGTAAGGAATGGTGACTTGTGCCTATAATCCCTGAGCTGGTGAGGCAGACAGGAAGATCCGTGGGGCTTGCTGGCCAGCTGCATCCATAAGCTCCAGGTTCAATGACAAACTCTGTCACAAAAAAAATGGGGTGGAAAACAATTGAGGACTCCCTAGACTTCTGACTACCGCATGCATACCCACACATGTGAACATTACACAAAAGAGGTATAGTGCAGAATAAGTGTGCCGTGTTCAGTCAGGCATGGTGGCATAAACCTAACATCTCAGCACTTGGTAGAGGCAGGAGGATCAGGAGTTCAAGTGTAGCATCAGCTACATAATGAGTTCAAGGCCAGTTTGGGTTACATGTGATTCTGTTTAAAGAGGGCAAAGAGCAAGAGTCAGCCCAGTGGTTAAGAGCACTTGCTGCTCTTGCAGAGGCCTAGGGTCAGTTCTTAACACCCACAATAGCTACAACCATCTGTAACTCCAGTTCCAGGGGATCTGAAACCCTTCTGTGGCTTCCTCAGTCACCAGACACACAAGCAGTATACAAACACATAAGAAAAATTCATACAGAACACACACACATGCACACGCGTATGCAGGAACAGTGGTGTTTAAGTTAAACTAGGTTGAATGATAATTGTTCAGATTTTTTGTTTATCTGCTCTAGAAATAAATGGTTAAAATATTTTCACCAAATTACATTCCACAAGGTATCAGAAAAAAAGGCATTTTATGCTTGTTTTTATTCACTGGTTCACATATCAACTGTTAAGAGTTAGCATACCATATTCAACTATTCACTGAATCTTATAAATATCTCATTTAAGTAAGTTTGGTATTAACACACTTTATTAATTTCTTTTAGAAAAGTTAGACCAACTTAAAAAAGGAAGGATTTATTTTGGTTTTCAGTTCCAGGGAATATGTGCCATCATTAGTAGGGCAGGTAGGGAGGCAAGCTGGATGGTTGATCACACTGTATCCACAATCAGGAAATAAAGTGATGAGTGCCTGTCCTCAGGCAGCGTTTCCTTCTTTATTCAGTCTTGGATCTCAGCTCACAGAATGAATTAGCTAAATAATCCCTTAGAGATGCCCCTAGCCCTTGTTTCCATGGTGATTATAAATCACTTCTAACAATTAGGACTAGACACTCAAAATACCTGTACCTGTTTCAGAGTTTCTAATAATTTCACCACTACGCTCTGAAGAATGGAACATACTGGTATGGAAAAGCAATTGGTGGGGATAATGCCAAGTTACTAAAGCAATCAAAATGGAACCTGGTTAAAATAAAAGTTAGTAAAATACAGTAAGTTTATTTCATGAAAAACCTATCCTAATACTGTATTAGACTAATGAGCAGTTTAAACCCAGGTTGCTTTTAAACTCAATCTGTGAATACACCTGGCATATACTTTCATACATTTGGTCTGCTAATTTTATCAGCTTTCACTGCCTCAGTCCTGTGATACTTCAGATGTATTTATGGTCCTCCTGAAAGGTAGAAAATAGTTTTTGGGGTAAACTGAGGACCTGGAAAATGAGGGCCATTTATTACGACCCAGACCTTAATAATCCATGTTAGCCATTTATGCAAGAAAACAGCTCTAAACAGATGCTGAGTACTAATTTAGTAACTTTACAAGTTTCCATTTTCAAAAATGACAACCCCTCTGTTCTGGATAGTTGTATCTCAACTTGACACAGGCTAAAGTCATTTTCGAGGACGGAACCTCAATTGAGAAAATCCCTCCATAAGATCCTGCTGTAGGCAAGCCTGTAAAGCTTTTTCTTAAATTAGGGATTGATGAGGGAAGGCCCAGTCCATTGTAGATAATGCCATTCCTGGGCTGGTGGTCCTGGGTTCAGTAAGAAAGCAGGCTGGCAAGCCATGAGGAATAGATCAGTAAACAACACCCCTCCATGGCCTTTGCTGCAGCTCCTAACTCTAGGTTCCTGCTCTGCTTGAGTTCCTGTCCTGACTTCTTTGGATGATGAACTGTGATGTGGACCTGTTAGTCAAATACTTTCCTTCCCAAATTTCTTTGGTCATGGTGTTTCATCACAGCAACAGGAACCCCAACTAAAAACCCCTCAAAGAATTCCATGAACCCCATCTTATGCAAGGAATCTGGATGATAGTGCAATTAAGTAACTTTGCCAAAATCCAAGCAGCAGAGGCATCGTTCAAACCAGACAGGCTAGCACAAAGTACAATGCAACCAACACCATACATGTTGAGTTACAGAACATGTTTTCAACTTAGTATTTTTATAGGACTCCTTAGTGTGTGAATGAATGGGTCTCTAATTCTTGTACCTGGTTTTGGAGCTCTTTTCCTTTTGTTGGGTCACCTTGTCCAGACTTGGGGTTTTTATTTTTTAAAAAAGATACAGCTGGGCAGTGGTGGCGCACGCCTTTAATCCCAGCACTCGGGAGGCAGAGCCAGGCGGATCTCTGAGTTAGAGGCCAGCCTGGGCTACCAAGTGAGTTCCAGGAAAAGGCGCAAAGCTACACAGAGAAACCATGTCTCGAAAAACCAAAAAAAAAAAAAAAAAAAAAAAAAAAAAGAAAAGAAAAGAAAAAAAAAAAAGATACAGTGTTCTGTCTGCATATATCCCTGCAGGCCAGAGGAGGCCACTCAATGTTGTTACAGATGGTTGTGAGCCACCATGTGGTTGCTGGGAATTGAACTAAGGATGTCTGGAAGAGCAGCCTGTGCTCTTAACCTCTGAGTCATCTCTCCAGCCCCCGCGATTTTTAAAAAATTAATTTATTTAATGTGCATTGGTGTTAGGGTGTCAGATTCCCTGGAACTGAGTTACAGACAGGTATGAGATGTCATGTGGGTGCTGGGCATTGAACCTGTGTCCTCTGGGAAGGCAGTCAGTGCTCTTAATCACTGGGCCATCTCTCCAGTCCACTGGATGTTTTTTTGTCATATTATATTATATATTGTCATGTTTTGTTATCTCCTAGAAGCCTGTGCTTTTCTAATCAGAGACAGAAAAGGAGTGGATCCTGAGGGGAGGAACTGGAAGGAGTAGAGATTAGGGGAACTATGATCAAGATATATTGTATGAGAAAAGAATCTATTTCCAATAAATGAAAAAAAAAAGCTCAAAAAAGAATTAACTATAATGGATCAGTTGTAAATATGTTAAAATTATAAAATTCTTACAAGAAGACCAGGCAGTGGTGATGCATGCCTTTAATCCCAGCACTCAGGAGGCAGAGGCAAACAGACCTCTGAGTTTAAAGACAGCCTGGTCAACAGAGCAAGTTCCAAGACAGCCAGAGTTAGAGAAACCCTGTCTCAAAAAACAAAAACAAAAAAATCTTACAATAAATACAAACAAGTTCATTACTATATTAGTTACGATTTCTATTGCTTTAATAAAACACCATGATCAACAGCAATTTGGAGAAGGGTTTATTTCAGCTTATAGTACCAGGTAACAACCCATCACTGAGGAAAGTCAGGACAGGAAATCAAGAACTGAAGCAGAATCCATGGAGGAATGCTGTTTGCTGGCTTTGCTATCCAGTTTGCTCGGCTTTCTTCTTCTTCTTCTTTTTGAGACAGGGTTTCTTTACACAGCCCTGGCTGTCCTGGACCTCACTCTGTAGACCGGGCTGGCCTCAAATTCAGCGATTCACCTGCCTCTGCCTCCAGATTGCTGAGACTAAAGGCATGCACCACCGTTAAATTCAGCTTGCTTATGGAACCCACAACTACCTGTCCAGGAGTGGCACTGCTCATAATGGGAGGGATGGACCACATCAATTATCAAGAAAATTTTCGACATACATGCCCACAGGACAATCATATGGAGGCATTTTCTTGATTAATATTCCTTCTTCCCAGACAACTCTACCTTGTGTCAAGATGACATAAAAGGTAGCCAGCAAAACTACCTTGGATTTGGTAAGGGAGTTTTAACCATGAAACCAAAAACATAAGCAGCATGGGAAAGAAATAAACTGGAGAACATCAAAATTTAAAACGTCCTTGAAGGGGCAGTATGAAGGAGGTGCAAAGACACTCCTCAGACAGAAGAAAGTATATGCAAATTAAATAGCCAAATTAAGACTTGTATCAACAAACAGAATTTTTAACTAAGACAGACAGACCAATGAAAATGTGGGCAAAGGATCTGAATAGGTTTCCCCCAAAGAATACATACAAGAAACTACCAGACACAGAAAAAAACAGCAAGTTCAATAATCAGTAAAGAAACTTAAGTTAAAACTACTGTAACAGTCTCAACCAGTAGGATGGCTACAAAGAAATGTAGGTGAAGATTTGAAGAAACAGTACTTTCATAATTTCTGGTGGGAATTTAAAATGGTATGCTTTGGAAAAGTCTGGCAGCTCCTCAAAGAACTGAATACAGTTACCAAATGACCCAGCAAATCCTACTCCTAAAGAAATAATAATTAAAAAACATATTCATAGGCTAGGGAGAGAGCTCAACTGATAAAAATGCTTGCTATGCAATCATTAGACCTGAGTTCAATTCTGAGTACCCATGTAAAAAGCCAGGCATGGTAGTATATGCTTATAATTCCAGCACTAGAGAGGTGGTAGAGACACAGGTAGTTTCTTTAGACTTGCTGCCCAGTTGGCTTTGCCTAATCCAGGAGACCCGAGTCCAGTGGGAGCCCTTATATCAGAAAAAAAAAAAAAAAAGGAACAAGGTGCACTGCTCCTAGGAACACCTGAGATTCTTCTCTGAACTCCACACACCACACACATGCACATACATACCCACCCACCCAAACACAAATATGTGTATACAAGTGTGTATATGAACAAGCCTAACGTTATTTGTAACAGAAAGCACATGGGGATAGCTCAGATGTCTATAATAAAATAGGCAAGAAAATGCATATATACTCAACAGGAACAAGTCACTTACACTTATTACAGCATGAATGATCCTTGAAGACCTAGGCCAAATTAAAACTGTCATCACAAAGACCACACATTCGGATTCAATGCACAGAAAATACTCAATCAGGTGCATGAAACAGAAAGTTGATTAGTGGTTGCCTAGAGCTGGATGGGGGGTAGCATGATGGATGGAAAGATAGAAAAGTAGTTGCTATTGTGAATGGGGTCCCTTCAGGCTGTTGTAGTATATGCCTATATCTTGTCTAATAACATCTAGGGTCATTGGGTTAATTTATTCTTGTACTATTTAAAATTCTGAGTCCATTAGTGGGTCAGTTTGCCAGCCTCAAGACTAAAAATAAAGGGTAGTTACACATGCTACCTTCCTTCCAACTACCCACATCTATTACCTCTGCCACTCACTCTAAACATGTTCCTCCTTTTGCTTTCTTCTGGTAAATGCCCGCTACTAATGATTTTCAACAGGTATAAAATTTCCATATTCAACTTGACAAGCCAAATACAAATGACTATCATTAACAAATACTTAATGGAATATCCACCATGCATGACATACCATGTTACTATGGGACACAAGCAAAACCACTCTGCCCTCATGGAGCTTACAATCTAGCAGAGGCAGTATGTGGTGAACCAATACATAAAGTCATCAACATTAGCAGGATATAAACAGGATGGGATGACAGAAGATACTAAGGGAACACTTATGATCAGGAAATGGGGGTGTAGCTTAGTGTTAGATCAAATGCTCACAGGCCCTCGGATCTAAGCTTCTGCACCAAAACTGGTAAGAAAAAGAAAAAATCCCCACCAGAATGATCTAGCAAAGCCTCTGAACGGATGGCTAAAAACTGACTCAGTACTTAGGTGTACGATCTTGGACATGTCATTTTGACTTATTCCCCTATTTGTAATACAATGATAATGGTGTGAATTTTACAAACTGAAGAAATGTCTCCCATAGGCTCATCTATTGAATGCTTGGTCCTCTGCTGTTGGTGCTGATTGGGAAGGTTACAGAAACCTTGAGGTGGTGGACCATTGCTAGAGCAAGTACATTCATTGACAGCTTTGAGGTTTCATAGCCTGGCCCTACTTTCTGTTCTTTCTGCTCCCCATGCTCAGATGAAATGTGATCAGTTAACTTCTTGACTGCCATGATGGACTGTATCTCTTCTGTAACTTTAAAGCAAAATAACTCTTAACTTGCTTTCTGTTGAAGTATTTTTAAAAAGCAACAGAAAGTTAACTAATCCACTATTCATCAGGAAGCTTTCCAATGCTATTTCACAAGTCCACTCAAGTTCTCCCTCCTGCAGGCAATCTTTTTACAACAGCAAAGAGGCAGCAACTCCCTCTTGAGTAAGCAGAATATGGATCCCTAGTGAATAAGCTATGGGGGAGCAGGGCCCTAGGTGATACTGCTTGTTACCAGGAAGCAGTGAAGTGATTCCAGGAAACCAATGAGATGGTGGTTAAGGAGGGAATGGGCCACTGTGAGTAGAAAGTACACACTACAGAGAAAAGGCAAAAATGGGTGACAAGGCAGAAACACCAGGGAAGGAAGGGCCTGACATTTCTTCCTAAATATCTCATGTCCAAACTGTCTCCCCTAGATGACTTGCCATTGTGCCTTTCAACAGGAGCATAATCCTCCCAGTGACAAGAGTAAGAGAAAAACCTGCATATACTCCTTCAATTACTGTGATCTTCATCTAAAACCAGTCCTTAAAATCACCAGTTTCCATTCTAGTCTCCTAAATACCACAAATTAGTATCACCTTAATTGAGGTCAAGGATATTTCTTCCAGTTGGTTTAGGTCAGTACTCCCCTTTGTGTCAGGAAAAAGACTGAAATCTGTTTCATCTGTCAAGAAATGAGACACTAGTTGAAGTTCTCAGCACAATTACTGTTATTAAGAATTCTTGATCTTTCAAAACTGGATTATAAAACCCCTTCAAGCCTGAGACTAGTCTTTAGTACTTTATGCCAAGTACACTTTATGATGACCAAAATAAAAGTAGTGTTTTATTCTAACAGCACTTTTAAGAGTTCAGTTTTAGGAACACAGAAGCTATACGTCATTCACCAAAAAATAAAAAAATAAAATAAAATAAAAACAAAACCCCCAAATAGCAGTCCAATAAATATAGTGCTACACCTATCAAAATGCTGTACCTTGAACACAGTAATCCAATTGGTTTTAGTTTCACTATGTAGTTCGAGGCTGGCCTCAAACTGGAGCTCCACCAGCCTTGCCTGTAGTTTTAGAATTACAGACACATACCACATCAGGTCAGCACTATTTTCTCTTCCCCATAGAGGCTGTTGGTCTTCTACTGGGATACAACTGGCAACAAAAGAATACATTCAGAGCTCACCAGATAAAGGTGTTGGCCACCCAATCTGACAAACTGAGTTTGGAGTTTGGTTCCTGGTACTCAACCGGTGGCAAAATTGACTCCTGTAGGTTGTCCTCTGACCTTGACACATCTGTTGTGGTGCATGTACGCACATACACACACCGAAGGAATAAAAACATTAGAAAAGAAAGCAAAGTGTAAGGCAGTTGGTTCTGTCTTAGCTTTACCACCTTTCCAATTTATGTTGGATTGCTTGTCTCAGGCATTAGGAATTCAGAAAGGTGAATGGACCCTAAAGAGGAGCTCACTGTTTAAGGGTTGTCCTTAGGCACAAATGGTTTAGAACAAAATTCAGTCTGACAGGGTTGATGATGTCTTTACAGTGCTAAGTAAGACCATGTGAAAAGTCACTTGGGTATCTACACACAGTAGCTTCAGGAACATGTTAGATAAATGTAGTCAACTCTCCATATCCATTCATCCATCTTTTATCTATGGATCCAATCAACTGCAGAGTTCTACTGTCAAAGGAAGGGCTGAAACTGAACTTAGAGACTTCTTCTATTCCCTAAATAGTACAGAGTAACACCTATTTACATTAAATCCAAGATGATTCAACATATATGAAACTATAAATGTCAGTCTTATGGAACTACTATGCCATTTTATGAAACTCTGGCATTTGTGGATTTTTATACTGGAGGATTCTGAAACCAATCTCTCACACATGAGGCAAGTCTTTATATTTAAAATTGAAAGGTTGGGGGCTGGAAAGATGACTCAGAGGTTAAGAGCAATACTGCTTTACCAGAGGAACTGAGATCAGTTCCCATCACCTACATCAGGTGGTTCACAAATGCTTTGTAGCCACCAGCTCCAGAGTATCCAAGGCCCTCTCTGGTCCTTACACAATATGTACATAACTACATAAAGACACAGACATGATTAAAAATATTTTTTTTAACTTCAGGAAGCTTGGGAAATGATCTTCTAATTATTGCCTCATGGATCACTTCACTGGGGTCAGGAGATCTTAATGCCAATCCCTGCAAAGACAAATGTGTTCTAGGGAAAAAGTAGCTATACAATCTTTTCATACTACCTGCTGGTGTGTATAATGTGCGAAAAGTAGCTAAAGTGAACCTTCCCTCCCCTGGAGATACTATGGGTGGCTGTAACTTTTCTTTGGTTTTCTCCTTTGTCTCAATTCTCTGCAAAGAGCATATACTACGGACAACTAAGAAAACAAAAACATTACTCAACAAAGCAGGCAGTGAAGAACAATGGGCAGACATTCTGATCTAGCTTTATTTGCTGCTTTTGTAAATTATGATGTGGCTCCTAACAAGAGGAAGACAAAGCAGTCATTTACCAAGAACATCAGTCTCAAAAAAGCAGAAAAATCCTTCAAATCTTTCCAACACATTTCTCCATAATATATGAACTGTTGAAGGAAAGGTGTTCAGTCAGGGTCATCCATCAATCGCCCTCCAAATGGCAACTCCAAACTACCACACTACCTGGACCCAGAGCTACTAAATTCAATGTCAGACTCAAGTTAAATGTGCACTAATTTTTATTTTTTAAGATGAAAAAAGATGGGAAATAAATTATGATTTTCTACAGAAATGAAGATAAACTTGCAGGAAAAAATGTTTTTTAAAAAGTATTTTTTTTCTTTTAAATAACCAAGCAAAGGCAACTGAAAAAGCATACCTGAGAATTTAAAAAAAAAATTTTATAAAAACCAACTTTACTTAAAAACATAAATGCAGCTAAATGAGTGTCTTTATTGGCAGAAGACAAAAGTGAGTGCTCAGGACTGACTGAAGACATATTATACTTAAAATAGACTCTTTCAACTCCATTCAACATGACTTTAAAATTCAGCATGTTCCATTCAAGTTCATTAAAGACTACTCTAATGGAAACTTGTTTAACATTAAAAAAAAGTATGACCAATTGGATCACATTAACTATCCCTTACCTATGCATCATGATTTTATTATAGCATTATAGAACAAATGACAAAAAAAAGCCATACAATTAAATTCACCTGACCTATTACATTTGGCCTTTAATTATCTAGGACAGACACTGAGTATTTTTAATTTGGGGGCAGAAAAGGAAATAAAATATAAAATTGACTCAGCTAGGAGGTCAGAAAGCTAGCTAGTGAAAGCACTCATGAGTAGATCTCTGTGCAGAAGCTACATTGCCTCGAGTTACCAAAGCAAGAAAGCCCATCCAATATTTCTAAGTGGAAAAAAAAAAGAAAAAAGATGAAAACAGGTTGGCCAAGTGATTGTAAGCAGTGAGCACAATTCCTTAAGTAGAGATATCTGAGATAACGGCTAGTTGTCTGACATCTAAGTACCCCCAGGATGACCTCTTGACACTATCTGGTTAAACAGAATTCTGCATTAGCAGAACACTGCTAGGAAGCGAGATCATCTTCATAAGAATGTGACATTAAGGAGAGAGTAGCTTTTCAACCACCATGTAGTCACAGAGCCAAGGACAGAAAGAAAAGCACACACCTTCAAAGCTACCTGCAAAATAAGTCCCAATATCAGTATGATAAAGATGCTACTACCTAAAATAAAGTAAAATATTTTGTAATTTCATTAAACACCAAAAATGAATACTAAAACTGTTTACATGAAAGTGATTAATGTACAGAGGTATCCATTATGAGAACTAGGCAAATAATTTCTATTACCATCTTCCTTATTTATAAGACTTCATTGATTCATACATAGTAAGGGAGTCTTTCATACTCTAATGGGTAAACAAAATGATGACAACTCAGCATCACTTCTTTATTAACAAATTATACCACAGAAGCCAGGTTACTTTTTCCGATTACACAGGTAACAGAAACTGCATCTGTACTTACAGTAGCGACATAAAATCCTACAGGAAGAAATGTTCTATTTGGACTGGCGAAGTAGGTAAAGCCAGGGGCCATGGTACAATGACTACTGTGATCACAGGGGCTGGCTTTGCTTTCCATATCTTTGATGATACAAAAGCCCTATCAAAAGGAAAGATCATCAACATGGGGCGCTGGAGGCAAAAAAGGGACAATATGGACAACTACACAGGAATTTCATACAAAAAGCACACAAAGGCCACAAAAACTTGAGAAGAAAAAACACCAACCAGGGACAATTCTGAAGTAATATGCCCCTGCTGTGAGTGGAAGCAGAGTCCTTACGCTGGAACTTATCTGAGAAATTAAGAACAGCCACTAAAAAAAGCTTTGCTTTAAGCTGGATAATAGCATAGGTAGAGAAAGCTAGGCATCAAGAAAGTACTAAATCTTGGAGAACTAAAAATTAAGGAACCCAAATGAAGCAAAGGGAAATGAGGAATGCCGAGAGCTTCTACGTGTGAGACCCAGCTTTCAAAGCGACTCAAGCACACTGTAGGAGGGACTGTAGTTTTCAAAGTGCACCCAGAATAGCCAGCCACGTGAGAGGTGAGTTTTGAAGGCAGCATTAAGTGGGGCTTTGGGCCCCTTTCCCTCACTAGAATTCAAACATCCCTAACTTGTGTAACTGTGTTTTTACAAAAGACTTCTTTAAAAATCTGGTACCATCATTCAACATTGACTTTTCTTTAAACTTGAAAAATCACTGCTGAAACTGAAATTACATTGGTAAGAATTATGATCAGATATCTTAAATATAATTTCTACATAAGTGCCAAAAAAATGTGAAAAGTTTCAACCAACAAAGTATACTGTATTATTCCACAAAATATATACAACAAATTGAATTCTTAGAAAGAATTTAGTTATTTTCACCTCTCCTAAATATATTCTGGTGCCTCCCAACTATTAAATATTTCTGAACACTGTAAAGAAAATTCTACCAGATAGTCTAGCCACATCTTAACTCAAGCACATTTCATTCAAATGCTGTAGACTTTTTCTGAAATACCAAGTCTCAAGATTGCAGAAAATTTGAGAATAAGAATGTATAGTAACCAAAAATAACACATAGTATCAGGACAAAATCTGCCTAGTGTTCTTAAACATAATCACTATGAAGAGCAACCAAACCCCAGCACTTTACTCTGCATGTATCAGCAAATAATGTCAAAGTGTAAAGAACAAGAGAAAACACACACAACACAAAGACCATTTTCTCTGAAGGGATCACGAAGAATAGTAAAACAAAAGAAGAAAAGGAGAACCCAAGTCCTGGCCAGTTATTGAAACTTCATTACTTCAACAAAATAGAACAAATCTCTATAGAAAGTACTCATTCAGCAAACATGACTTTCCATCTATTTTTCCTTCATATTGGATTAAACAGAAGTTGCTGTTATTCTAGATCAGTGATTACATTTTTAATTAGAAAAGTTTAAGTATTTACATAATTTTATTGCTGTTTATTGTAACAAAAAATTGTTTGTAGAATCCATCCAGTAATGTAGAAACTGAAATTCACTGCTCAAGAAGACACCATTGTAGAGGAACTCTATCTGATGCTCAGTGTGCAGTGTAAGGAGAGTCCTTGCTTGTCGTCTGGTTCTTGCTGGAGTCATCTGTGTTCATGTCTCAGAAAGCAAAGAATCCATCTGACATTTCAATAAATATTAAATTGCAAAATTAGCTTCCATGGACTAGATATCCAAGAAAAAGTAGTTCTGATGAATGATTCCCAGAATCAAGTATGTCAGCCATTAGTCCAGTGAGATGATGTCCGGAATGTTACTTCCACTGCTGGTTATGACCCCTGTCTCACTCCTGCTGCTGGATGAACTAACATGAGAACTGCTTTCATGGGGGCTGGTGGTGGTGATGGACGTACTGCTTGCTGTTAAGGGTGAGGTGAGACTATCCAAAAACATAGGAGGACAGTACTGCTTGAAACAAACAATGATGCTGATGAGGAAAAGGCTACATTGGTTTTAAATACAGAGACTAGAAATTGTTAGATATGTACAACTGATAGTCACAAAGCTAACTCTCTTGGGATTTAAAAATACCAAAGTTTATCTTTGTGGAAGATGGTATAGACTTAGCTATTTTACATTCTCTATTGAATGTCACACATTCTTAATTGTCTTGAATGTGTGGAACGTGTCTGTTGACCATATACATAGGGAAAACACAATGTCAACAATAACTGAAATCATTTAATGTTAAATTATGACTTAAACTAATCTCAAAAACAACTTAATAATTGAAATAAAGTTCAGTAATTTTTCAAAATTAAGAACCAAACAGACCCTTTGTGAGTAATATTAAGAGCAACAAGCTGAATGATGGTATTGCATTCCTCTGTAAACAAAGATAACAATACTTGTGTAATTAGAATGTCAACATTCATTCTGAATTGGAGGCTATATGATAGCTAATTAACACAGGATACTGAGAAAATAATATCATAATCACAAATTTAATATTCCTTATAATGCTTCTTAACATCCCTCTCCAAATGTTCTTATCTCAAGAAACCTACCATCTGAGTGGCTGATGCACATATAAATACAAACCTGAGCGCAGTAACTTAGAGTTTTGTATTTTGCTGTAGGATGTATTACATGAGGCACAACTGCACTGTCTTTAGCACATGTAACGTCTAGTGCTACTAAGTTTGTCTTCAGTTAGACTACAGGAAAAAAACCAATAAGGACACCTAATGTTACCTATTCTACATATCACTTAGATTCTTAGACAATGAATTATGGACAGTAATTCAAAAGCTAAGCCATTCAGATTACATGGTTTTCAAGGCGCATTAAAAGGGGGGAAAAAGGAAACAGCTGAAGAACAAGTGAAACTGAGGCTGCCTTTTCATTCATTATTTTTGGTCTTTTTCAAGACAAGGTATCACTGTGTAGCTCTGGCTTTCCTGGAAAGCCCTATGTAAACCATAGAACTCAGATCCACCTGCCTCTGCCTCTCAAGTGATGGATTAAATGTGTGATCCACTATGCCCAACCAAAGCTGCCCTTTGACAAAGAAAGTTACTGTTTTTTTGGATGGCCAACTCTTTATTTGTCTATAAAATTAATGTCACACATGGAGAAATTGAACATATTCATAAGAAGCTATGACAGTGAAATTGTCAAGTATTAAAAATTCTCTAAAATCAAGTCCATTATAACTGAGGAAAATCTAAAGAAAAGTCTAGATGATTCCATTTTAATCTGCTCCCATTTAAGCTTGTTTCTGCCTACATCACAGCACTAATCTGTCAAATGCTACACGCTGCCGTCCTACTGCCAGTGGGAACTCTGTGCCTTGAATACTTAGACTTGGCTGTAGTCATTTTAACTTTGACACCTGCATGAGATGATGGAACACTGTGGAGAAAACCTATGGATTCTATAGTCAATAGAAGGCACCACTCTCACCCTCCTACCAAGTTACCAAATAAGTCAGCCTCCCACTAAGCATGTAAATAAAACTATGAAATAAAAGCCATGGATTCCAAGATTATTTTCCTTTTAAAGCACTGTTCACATAAAAGTATGTAACTCTGTTAAGCTTGAAGAACTTACATCCTAGAAAACTATGTAACTTCCCCTGTAAAGTCTTACTCATATAATAAGTCAAGCCAGGGTGAGAAGAAAATCCTCAGTCTGCACCTATCTTGAGCTCAAATTTCCTGGGCTGTTTGTGTAATCAGATGCAGATACAGAGATAGGAGGCTCACACTGGACCTGCATTTAGTCAATTCTGAAGTTGGTGAGACAGGTCCAACTCTTCCACCTCTTCCTAGGTACCACATCTGTACCTCAAGTGCTTTCTTTTGCTGTTCCATCTTGCCCCTTTCACTTTCTGTGCTTTGCCTCTGCTGTTAATGACTGTCAGCAGAACCCATGTACACCACAAAGTCTTAATTAAGGTTGCAATTCTGGGATACTCCTAGAATCTCTTTTCTTTGATTGAAAAAACAGCAATATTGCAACTTTCAACTGAGGCCTTCTTTAAGTCTGACTCTGTCTTTAAAAACAATGATCCAATCTCAGTCAGTGATCCAAATCTGATGAACTTAGTTGACTGTTTTATATAAATGCTATCAATGTGTAAAATCTTAACTTTTATGCATTTAGTATTGCTTCCACTCATTCAAATCACTCAAATACTTATAAGAAATACCAACTGTTCATGTTCAATAAAAATAGAAAGTTTCAGTAAGAGCAATAAATAAATTGAAAACCAGTAACTTTATTCCTTTAATTAAAATTGTATATTTATATAGTACTTCATTTCTATCTACATGAGAATTGACTGTCCTGATTTTATGCAACTGGTCATTTTTAGTTAGTATGACATAATCAACAACCAAATACAAATTAGTTGCTTAAATTCAGGATACATACCTGGGGATCAACTGGAATAAGGGAAAGAAAATCCAAACCTAAAACAAAAATGCTTTGTTAATAGTTGTCTCATATTTTGGAGACAAGAATTATTTCCCAAGATCATTCTGCATTTATATGCCAGGGAACATCTGTGGCAAATGCTCACCTCTCCGCCACACTGAAGTCTATAATCATAACTGGTAATATTTAATGCATCTAAAACCAAAGGTGAATACAATCTCTGACCAAACAACTGGAAAAAACTGCCTCCGTGCAACTCAAAAGCAGCATTAAAAATTCCCAGAGTTAGACTGGTTAATCCAAATCTTTTCCTTTTGTCAGTAGAACAAGCAGCAGGTAAAAAAAAAATCATGATAATTATCTTTGGACCATTAAAAAACAACATACTTAGGTTCATAAGATAATTCACATTTATTTTTTAGAAATACACCACATTAGGTTCATCTAATAATACCAACTCTTTAACAGATATTTCATCAGCAGCTAGCTCTCTGCCCACTCCCACATCAAGAGTTCTAAAGAGTATAATGCTCTGTACAAGGCAAGTCTTGGGAACTGCTACTCACTACTAAGCTAGTTAACAGTCAACAGGTTCTCAGTTAATGCAATGTCCTAAACCAAGGAACTGGAATTCTACAACCACATTCTGGAAATAGAAATATAAAAAAGATTTTCCTTAAATAAATACTCAAGTAAAAATAAGCTATAGAAAAAAAAATCATGTCCCAAAAGTTTAGCAATAATCTTCAAAGTCAACATCTGAAGACTTCCCTGTGTGATTAAATGCTTTTAAGTTGTTTTAAAACATTAAAAAAGAAACCCCATACTGGGCATAGGCCACTAAGTTAGGGCAATGTAGTCCAGCACTTGAGAGGCACAGACAGGCAGATCTCTATGAGTTCCAGGCCAGCCAGGGCTACACAGTGAATTCCTGTTTCAAAAGACAAAAACATACATACAAACAAACAAAACAAACAAACAAAAAAGGCCAATGTCTATTCAATTCCATAAATATTTATATGTTGGCATTTAATATACCAACCACATGAAGTGAAATTCTAATATAATACTATATCACTATGAAAATAGAGATTAGTAAGAAAGATAATGGACACATTTAATAAAAACTATGAATAATTTTAACTAAAAAAATTTAAAACATCATTATTCCCTTATTTACAAATGAGTATATTTTAAACACTTATCATGATACAAGCCGAAACCCCAACCATTTGGAAGGAATTACTGAAACAGTTTCTAAAGCATTTTTTAAACTTGTTAGTATAATTTGTTATTAGCTACATGATATAGCAGTTTGAACTGATGAACAAAGTGAATCACAATCCACTGTTACAATGATTTACCCATTAAAATGATAACCAGAAGGTGATGGATTTAAGTAAGGAGAAAACTTTAGATTATTTAATAAATCTCTCTGCTTTTAAATTGCAATTCAAACCTGTCTAGCCTTTTTACACCTTCCAAGAGTTTTATATGACCAAGTCATCTGGAATATCATTTAGTAAACCAGGTTTTTATTCATTCTTCTTTTGCTCCAGGTGGCGTAACATTTTGTTCAACTTTACAATAGCTCCTACTTTTAATGGACATTATTTATTTATTTACTGTGTTTGTGTGTTTCAGTGCCACAGTGGGGACACTGAATATCCTAGAGATGCAGTTAAAGGTGCTGGTGAGCTGCCAGTGGGTATTATAAAATGAACTCAGGTCTTTAGTAGGAACAATAAGTGCTTTTGCCAGAAAAGGTCTTACTCTGTAGCACAGGCTGACACATGAACTCACAGACCTGGCTCCGCTTCCTAAGTGCAGAGATGACAGGCAGAAGTCACCATGGCTCACTCACCATTTTTAGGTTGCTTACTCATACTATTTTAATACAGAGCTACTAAAGAATGTACTACTATTTTAGAAGATGTACCACAAATTGGAATGAATTATTTGAGAACGCTCATTTTTTCTCAGTGTTCAACTGTTGTCACTACATGACTCTAAGTAAACATGTAAGTCTGATAAAATATTACAACTGTTTCTGTGCGCTATTATTACAGGATATACATTGAGGGCCAATATTTTCCAATATTGGTTATTTCAACCCAGCTTTTCAGATGTACTGTAATTTTCATTGCTGAATTCACGTGTCCCAGAAAATGTAATCTATTTAGAAAAGCTTTTAGATGAACTTCATCCATTTGGTTTAATGTCTCACCCACAGATAACTAGACATACTACAACTTACACAGTGCCCTACTAAGATGTATAAACATTATTCTAATGTTCTGTTGAAATTTAGATTGTCTTCCAAGTATCATACCCTCCAAAGATGGTAATGTGAATATTCCACATTGAAAACATTTCCATGTCATTTGAAAGCTATCCCTAATTAAAAAAAAATGGATTATCATTTTTTTCATTTAAGTACATTATTTTGCAAATGAAATGATTTCAACAGTAAAATTTTACTGCCTTGTTAGCAAAATACTATTTCCTTATTTTATCATGTTTCAACTGTAACAACATATTGATGGTTATATTTTTTTCCCAAGTACTTTAGTTGAAAAGGCTCTTATTTTTAACTCAAAAAAAGTGCTATAAAAAAATTTTGATAACACAATCTACGTGCTTTTAATACTAATGAAGTTGTAATTTTTGAATTTTAAATGCTTCATTACTAAAATGGACTGACCGTTCACTTTTCGTCCCCTCATTGACAACCACACAGTTTTCCTTCCTTGAGCCATAAACTTCACAAGCATAAATGCTACATGGTTGAATATGTAAAAGTTTGAGCACTGTGAAATTTCATCATACAACTTTGAGCACCATTCGCACCTGACAATATGGCACTAGCAATAATAAGGCAGACATGTTTTTTTCTTGAAATAATCAAGCTGTTTTCCACTCCATAAATACAAATTATGTTTTATTTTGTATTCATTGTTGCACAGTATCAGAAGATGTTCCAAGCTGCACTTCGTTATTAATATCATTTCTTCTTTGTTCTCCTGCAGATTCAGAAGATTCAGATTTATGATGTTTAAAAGGAATGTTAGACTGTATGAAAATTGTCTTCTCTCCATTCTTGGTGTTCTACTTAAATTTTTACTATAAAATTATTAAATTTATCAATATTAAAACTGCACATTATGACTAATTACATAAAATTATACAGCAGATCACCAATTACAAGAAAGTGCATAGACAATAAAACATGGGTAAAAACTAAACTTCTTAGATGTCTAATTGCCATATAACTTTTAATAAATAGTAATTTTTCCTAAGAATAATTGGCCCTATTCTATTTAAGTTTATCAACTGCTAAGAAAATTTTTCAGTATATAGCCAGATTATTAGTTTATATTGGCTAAATATCAGCCTTGAATATAAGTATGATTTCCACAATTAATAAGTATTAATTCCAAGATTAAATTAATTTTACAAAATACAAAGGTCAGACACATTTAAGACATACCACACAAGAAAAAATTTTCACTTATGCTCAAAAACAGGTTATAAATTCTCAAAATTTAAAAACAAGCATTCAAATTTTCATAATTTGCAAACTAGCAGGACTAGTGATTCATGCTTTTTTTTTTGGTATTACTGCTTTTATAACATAAAATGGAAATGTTCACTACTGTTTTTATCAAAGCCCAACTTTCAATTGAAAGTCTTAAGCAAATCTTTTAGAAGTTCCTATTTCTAACACATACTAAGACGATAAACATTCATTCATCATCAACTTAGCCAAGGTTACAGCACATGACTGTTAAGAACTCTATCATGAGAACATGAACCCTCACACCTATGCCGTGGTAGAGTCTCCGCACTCAATGAATGTGTTCTGACTGATGTTGGTTGGTCTCACAAAGAATGTGAAAAGTACAAAATCACAAGGCACACATGGAGCAAACATGTATTAATCTTATGTCATTTGGTGGTGTTTTTAAAGATATTTTTGGTAGGTATTATTTTTACTCTACTCTTTTCCATTACATTTTATTCAGATAAAACTAAATTCAAGAGGCAACAAAAGGATAGGTAATACAATGACCAATTAAAGAATAAAAATAAACCACAGATCAACATTAACTTCAAAAAAACCAGAAGGGCAGAAGTGTACTAAATAAAAATGGCTCGTACATAGAAGTCATGAATATATGGTATACTAGTTCTAACTTTGCTCAGATTTGATTGACAAAAAATATGAAAAAAAGCATCTGAGCACAGAGTAAAGTTGGTCTTGGTTGCATAAATTCCAGTACTAAGGTAATCCAAGCAAACCTGAATTGTTAAAATGTGATCATATGAAAATATCTCCAAATATTAAGATCTACTTTAGAGAAATACACGGTTAGCCCTATCCTTACAGAGAAGAAAATCAACAACGTAAAAATCACTAAGCAAAAATGGGCCCAACTGGATAGAAGTTTTGAAGAAAAATTTCTGAGGAAATTCTGCCCCCTAAGCTTCCAAGAAAAAGCCTGAGTGCAAATTTTCTACAATTCTATAAAAACGTTCTACTATACTCATATATCTCCTATTATCAGCAATCTACAGATTCTCATTAATTAAAATAACAACAGAATGAGATACTAAGACAGTAATACTTCTACATGAAGACTTGAAATATGTTTTAGCATTTACATTCTAAATTTATGTATAAATATATACATACAAACATACATATACATTTGTTCTGCTGATTAAAATTACAAAGAATGTAACTAAAACAAACAAAAGCTTTCCACATACCTGGCAAATCTGATGACATGTTTGACACTGGCGTATGGTGGAATGGTACTGAGTAGTCTGTTAATGAAGGTGGAATAGCAGCAGGATCAACCGAAGTCACGCTAGGCACCCTTACAGAAGATGGCTGATACATGAGAACCCTGTTTTAAATAGCATGGGAAATTACAAATAATCTGGCTGTTAGTTCACAAGAAAGAAGAGCTGAACCACTGGGCATTCTCAGATGTACATTCACTAAGTCTCAGCACAACTGTATGACAGCCACTCACTACAAAATACCTCTATATTCTATTCCCATCTTTCCTAACAGCCTTCATTCTAACACGAATGCACCTTGGTTCTAAACACTAACTATTGGTATAGGAGCAAGGTGGAATTAAAATATACTGTAAAAAAGTGGTTCTCAACCTGTTGGTCATGTCCCCTTTGGAGGTCAAATGACCTTCCACAGGGGACTCATATTAGATATCCTGCATATCATTATAGTTTATTTCAATTATGATTCATAACAGCAGCAAAATTACAGTTATGAAGTAGTAATGAAAATAATTTTATGGTTGGGGGTAACAACATTAGGAAGGTTGAGAACCACAGCTGTAAAGGAATACCTTAATTCACAAATAGAAAATTTCTTTATATTTTGTGCTAATGTATACATGGCATACATTTGGATAATAATAATTTGTCTATAAAGAAATTTAAGACTAAAATAGAGGGGTGTTAAGATTTGCTTTAATTTCTGGGCGTGTCTTTAATCCCAGCATTCCCTAGCATGATTTATATAGCAAGTTCCATGCCAGCAAGGACTACATAGTGAGATCCTGTCTCAAAAAAAGAAACAAGCAATGAAAAGGTTTTAAAATAAAAACACCTGCCAGGCGGTGGTAGCGCATGCCTTTAATCCCAGCACTCGGGAGGCAGAGCCAGGCAGATCTCTGTGAGTTCAAGGGCAGCCTGGTCAACAGAGAGAGATCCAGGACAGGTACCAAAACTACACAGAGAAACCCTGTCTCAAAAACAAACAAAAAATAAGTAAGAACACCTGCATGAAACTACTAATATCAACTCAATCAGTCTCTTTGATTATAATTTTTCAATTATGTTTGAAATCTGGATATGATCTGAACTAAATTAATCAACCCTAAAGCTGTTAGCCTTGTGGTACAACAATGCAATCAGAAATTAAGACAAAATGACCAGTCTTTGGGATTTAAGACAAAATGACCAGTCTTTGGGATTTAAAATCTTTATGATATCTAAAAATAAATATGGTGGCTACTATGACATACTGCCTACTCTTCAAAGAGGACCTATGCCCGTGAGAGGAGCTATTCAGGCCACTACAAATACAAATCAAGCACACAACGAATACTTTACAATCTGTTTTATATAAAATTATGCATACTATATAATTAAGACTTTATAATTCCAAAAAGCAGAATAATTAAAAGTTGAGTTTATGTTTAAAAGACTAGGCTTAAAATTTTTACTCATATTTACCCATTTTTCCTTAGTTTGGGGAAACAACTAGTACTTTGTAAGATAAATTATCATCAATGTATTTAAGAAACTAAGCAACATTATGAACAATGGAAATGGATTTTTTACAACAAGTCATAAGATACAGAAAGGGAGCAAAATATTCAAGTTAGCATCACACAGCTGCCAGTCAATACCAAATCTAAAGACCAAGACTGAAGCATACCAGTATGAGGATAAAGACAGCACAATTCTCTGGGTGGGGGTGCACCACAACAAAGAGTGCCTGCCTGGCATGCATGAGGCCTTGGGTTCAGTCCCCACCACCACATAAAATTCACCATGGTGACACAAGTCTGTAACCCTAGCATTAGCAGCATTTGAGAGGCACAGACATCAGAAGTTCAAGGTCAACTATTTTCCAAGCACAAAACAAACAACCAAAAAAGGGGGCTGGGGTCATGGAGGTAAGAAAGTCAGGGAGAAGGGGAAAGATTAGGGGAAAGGCAAAAAAAAGAGAAGAGAGGAAAAGTACAACTTCTTTGGAAACTTTAAGGAAAACCATGGTAACAAAGAGGGACTAGGATAATAATCAGGGCATCTAAACATCTATTTCCAAAGCTAAAACATGTTTCTACTATCATACCTGCATGATTCTTCAGTCTAAATTTAACCAATAAACTTCTATAATTTTGACTTAGTGTCAAAGCCCTAAGTAGTCAGAATCCAGTTAGACTCAAGAGTCTTTCTAAAACTAGTTTGTGTCATGATATGAAGACACTAAAAACTGCCTAGTTGCTACACCACATCATTTGTTAAAGATACTAGTAATGTGGAAAACAAAGCTGTCTTAAGTATACATACATGATTGTACTGGTAATTTTGGCAACTTGACACAAACTAGAGTAATCTGGGAAGACAGAACCTCACCAAAGGAACTGCCTCATTCAGACTGGCATGTGGGCATGTCTGTGAGGCATTCTCTTCATTAATGATTGACATGGAAGGGCTGAGCCCACTTTAGTAATGTTACCCCTGGGCAGATGATCCTGAGTTTTATAAAAAAGCAAGCTGAACAAACCATGGATGGCAAACCAGTAAGTAGTGTTCCTCCATGGATTCTGCTTCAGTTCCCACCTGAGTTCCTGTACTAATTTCCTACAATGGACTGTAATACAGAAATGCAAGCTGAAATAAACCTTTTTACCACGCTCCAAGTTGCTTTTTGGTCATGCTGTTTTACCACAGCAATAGAAACACTAAGTAAGACAGAATTTATTACCAGGTAGTGTGGTATTGATGTGATAGACTTGACCATGTATTTTTGGGAAGAATTATGGTGGCCTGTTTTGTAGGGGCTTGGAAGATAAGATTAATACAGATGATGGAGGCCTAGCTTGTGAAGTGTCAGAGGGAAGTTTGAAATATTCAATCAGAGACATCTGATATGGTGAACTAAAAATCTGTGGTTTCTGGTCAGCTGGGGCTCAGAAATCAGCTATGGTTGGCAAGAGTCTAGTGCCACCGAAGTTGAAGCCTTTGCTTTCCTGGGACAATTGATGCTGGTTAGCTGGAGCTGAAAAATTAGCAGTGATTAAGAGCCTAGCATAACTGAGGATTATAAATCTTGGGGAATATTTTTCTCAGGATCAACTGTTATCCAGAGGGGGCTAAGACTATACATCATGCTTGTGGTTGAACTTTGTACTGGGAGTCACCCAAGCAGTAATGAAGGCAAGAAGGTGCCATAGAGAACAGCTGAAGCCTGGCAGGGTCTGGCAGGGTTGGAGTTATTGGAAGGGACCAGGAGAGACTACTGGTGAAGGGGCAGCCTGTTTCAGTAGAAGCCCCATGTGGCAGGGGTAGAATCCCTTAAGGGAGCCTAGGAGTGGCTATTGAAGATGCATCCCAGTTGCAATGGGAAGCCCAGTATTTTGCAGGTGCTAGTACCTTGGAACGACTGCCAAGGACAACAGTAGGTGTGGAGTGGAGAGATCTGAGCTTACAAAACAAGTTGTGTGTGCTGTAGAGGGCATAGCTAGAAAAGTGAAGGCCTGTAGAGCCTGGATCATCATGACTATCAGATGTCTGACACTGAGTTTTATATACTATCAGGAACATTAGATATGGTAAAATAAAAACGTTGGTTTTGATTAGATTTGAATATAACTATGTCCTGGTTATTCCCTCTTAGGAGTAAGAAAGAGTTCATTTATTTTTACAGGAACACACAATTATAAGACCACAGCTATTTCAGAGACACTTTGGAGTTTTAGAGAAACTTCAGACTTTAAGTGTTAAATTTCTTACAATCTGGGGCTTTTAAAAGTTTGAGTAGGGCTGAAAACATGGTACAGCAGTAAAAAGCTCTGGCTCCCCTCCCAAAAAAAGAATTTGATTCTCAGGGCCCACATGATGGCTAAATACTATGTGTAACGCCAGCTCCAGGGGATTCTAGTTTCTCAGGGAACTGCCTGAATGTAGGACATAGACATACATACAGGCAAAATAACCATAAAACATACACATAAACAAAAAGATAAAAGTTGGAGTATTTTCTATTGTGAAACTATAGTAACATGTCATATTGGGAACAAACAATGTTTGAATAGTGATATACTTGTGTATCAAGTTGACAAGGGGCCAAATATGCTGGTTAGTTGTCAACCTGACACAAGCTAGAGTCATCTGAGATGAGGAAACCTCACCTGATAAAATGCCTCTATAAAATGGCCTCTTATGTGTAAGGGCACTTTTTTGGAATGATGACTGATGTAGGAAGGTCCAGCACTGCAGGAGGTACAACCTCTAGGCAGAAGGTCCTGAGTGGTAAAAGACAGCAGGCTGAGCAAGCCACGAGAAGCAAGCCATTAAGCAGCATTCCTCCATGAATCCTGCTCAGTTCCTATCTCCAGGTTACTGCCTTAAGTCTCTGCCCTGACTGTGATGATGGACTGTGATATGGAACTGTAAGCTGAAACAGGCCCTTACCTCTTCAAGTTCCTTCTGGTGTTCATCACAGTAAAAGGATCTAGTGACTATGCTCATCAGAAATAAGAGGGAGTGGTAAAGAGGAAAAGAATGTGAAGAAACTGCCTATCACTTGGTGCTGAGGAGGGAGCTTAAAATATTCTGTCTCATAGTATTGCTTTCTTAATCATATATATACATATATATATATGTATATGTATGTAATCTAAGTGGAGAAAACCTCAATTAAGAAAATGCCTCCTAAAAAGAAGGGATGGAAAGGGGAGGGGAGGGGAGAGGAAGCGAGAAGGAATGCTTCCACCATAAGATCAGGCTGTAGGCAGGCCTATAGGTCATTTTTTAAATTAGTGATTGATGGAGAAGGCCCGGCCCATTATGGGTGGTGCCATCTCTAGGCTGCTGGTCCTGGGTTCTGTAAGAAAGCAGGCTAAGCAGCCATGAGTGCAAGCCAGTAAGCAGCACCCTTCCATGGCCTCTGGATCAGCTACTGCCTTCAGGTTCCTGCCCTGTGAGTTTCCGTCCTGACTTTCTTTGATGATGAACAATGATGTGGAAGTATAAGCCAAATAAACCTTTTTCTCCCCAAACTGTTTTTGATCATGGTGTTTCATCCCAGTAATAGCAACCCTAAGACAGTGAGAGTAAAGTTTTTGAAACACACAAACACACACACACACACACACACACACACACACACACACACACACACACACACTTAAAATTTTTCTACTTAGGAGCTGGTGCAATGACTCAATGCTTAACAGCACATTCTGTTCCAGCAAAGCCGTTGAGTTCAGTCCTCAGCACCCACAAAGGGCAGTACAAAAATCACTTCTAACACCTTTTCCAGGAGACCTGATGGCCTCTTCTGTCCTTCAATTGTACTCTTCTGGGTATAACTCCATCCTCCCCACCACAAAAAAAGTTAAAAATTTTTAAATCTTAAAAACAATAATAAATAAATAAATTCAGCATTAACAATATACTTAACCTACTACCTGTTCTCTGCCATGAAAAGAAACAACAATAATTTCAGGGAGTTGGGAGTATAGCTGAGTGAATAACACATGCTCAGCATGTGTGAAGACCTGGGTTTAATCCCTAACTACCACTATCCCCAAAGTTACAGCTTGCCAAGGAATAGATAATACTTGTCTCCCAAGAGCTCTTCCTTCTCTTCCTGGGACATTTCACTAGAGATTTTCATATCTTGATTCTGAATTGAACTTTCTTGTGATTCACAGGAAAACCACCAAACTCCCTCTCCTTCCTTGAACCCTTGACTAACAATTAGAGTCAAGCAAGAGTTTTGTGTCCCTATAGTAATACCTAATTAATATATACCTATTCTGTTTCTCCCATGCCAAAAATGTGGAGTGAAAATATACAGAAATACCAAAACCTAATGGGAACACAAATTAGTAAATCATTAAATCTCATTAAAGATGGTTAATGCTAAAATATTCAGTGCTGATTAATTCCTATTGCTTGACCTTTGCAATCATTATTATAAATTCAACTTACTAGCTAGGCAGGATGGTACAAGGCCTGCAGTGCCAGCACTTGGGAGTTAGAAGCAGGAAGATCAAAAGTAAAGAGTCATACCTGGCTAGCAACATAACAAGCGTGAAACAAGACCCTGCCTCAAAAACCAGGATACATATGTTTTATGGACACAAATTTTTAGACATTCCACAGAGAAATGAATATGGCTATGTCTTCTTTAAGCAATGGTGTAAAATTCTGATGCTGAAATTTAATAAAATTATTTTTCAAGTTTTAAAATGTTTTACTCATTTACACATAGAATTCACAAATATATACACAAGCATATATACACATTAAATTTAAAATTAATTTTAAATTTTCATAATTTTATATTATAGTATAAAAGTAAATTGCTAGGATGCTTCTACACAGTAAACATCAGTATTCCAGATCATGTTTTATACCAGAAAATTACATGTAAAACATAACTTGGTCCAGACTTAGGGGGTCTGAAAATGAGTTTTCATTCATATACTTGAAGTTCACTGTGGGCTACCACTATGCTCATACAAGCAGAAAAGAGATTGGGATTTGTCACCAACACCTACTGACTCCCAACTGAGAGACACATATTTAATGCCCTTACTGTCTGCTCCCTATTTTTAGAGCAGGTCACCAACAACAAAGCAGCCATGCAGGCTGGCTCTCAAGAACTGGGGCAGAGCATAATGTTTAAGGTTAGCTTAAAAGTTTTCTACATGCTGAAATGATACAAGTTTCTTCAGACAGGAGTTATAGAGCTGCATTAAAAGGCCTCTGGAACAGTTTACCATCAAAATGGTGATAGTATTTCTCTCCAGGTAAAAAGTGTTTCACTTGCTTATTTCTTTTAAAAGAATGTTTATAATTTATACTAAAACTAAAATATACCTCTTAAAAATTAGATAACTTAATTAATTAAAAAAATTAGATGGCTCATGTAATTCTTGTGGTCTAAGTTACACTAAGATTTTCTATTCATCTGTTTACTCTCCTTAAACTCAAATGGCAGGTAAAAACCTAAAACTTCATTCAAGGCACTGGGATATAGCCATTATGAGACCATTAGTTCTGCTCCTTGTGAGCTGCCTGTTTTTTCTTTATGGTTCTTAGTTGTTCTTTTATAGAGCTGCCAGCTTAAGTTATGCTGGGATCAAGAAAAACGGGCCTTGGTGGTTTATGTTCCTGGAGTTGTGTCCATGCCAGAGGATGCCCACACACTCCAGAAGAGAATTTGATATCGATGCTGCCATTGTTGCTATTATAGCAGTGGTGGCCACCGCTGCTACTGTTTCTGGGATTACCATTTCATAATTGGTTACTACAGCTAGCACAGTGGAGACACTGGCAGCAAAAGTAGCTACCACAGTTAGTTAATCTTTCATTCTATTGGGCATGATAAATTTAATTCAATAGTCATATACATTTCGATTGGCTTTGAAAATTATAAATTTATAAACTCAAGTTCCATTTGCTTTTGGGATACCATCTTAAAAGGACTCCAATTTGCAGTAAGGCTTGTTAAGGAAGGGAATGGCTCAGTTGCCTTTAGCCTACTGGCTATGAGTGGGTTAGGACTTCTGTTGGTCTTTTCTGTGTCGAACACACAGATTGCAAGCCCAGCGCCACTTTGAGATCTTTGGCAGCAGTTAACTCTGCAGCTCACACATGATTGAGCCTGTATGATAATGAGTATTCAGAGACGGGTAATACCTGGGGAGCACTTACCAACCTAAAACAGAGCGCCTGTGTGGCCAGGGCAGGCATCTCCATGACGGGTAAGGTGACCTGCTGACTTCCCATGAAACCTAAGTCAGAAGCTCATTTTTTAGTAAAAGGGGGACCTGTAGGGCCCTAGCCCCCGTTTTGGGTAACTGTTGCCTTGCTTGCTGACCTTGACCTTGATATCCTCCCTATGCTAATTCCCTGCCGGGTTCCACCCTCCTGAATGCTTAAGGGAAGTTCCTTGTCTGTGTATCCTGCATAATGGGCGTTAACAGCTTAGATGCAAGATTGTGAACTTCTGCCCTCCGGGGTTCTCCCATTGTGCTGTAAGCCTGTATTTAAGACCTCCTCCATCCTTCAATAAATGGCATTCGACATTAAAAAAAAAAGAAGAAATAACCAGAAGAGCAAGAAAGGAGCAAGATGTCAACCCCTGCATCAGCTGACACCCTGACATTCTGACAGATGGCATCTATTCTGATTTAAAAAAAGATTTTAAAAAATGTTTTTAAGAGATATTATTTTAAGTGTATGAGTGTGCTGACTGCATGTAAGTGCACTACATGAATGCCTGGTGTCCACAGGGGTCAAAGAAGGCATCACAACACCTGGAACTAGAGTCACAGCTGTGAGCCAACATGTGGGTGCTGGGAACAGAACCCAGTTCCTCTGTAACAGCAAGTGCTCTAAACCACTAAGCCATTTCTCTCCAGGCCCCAGGAAATGAAATTCTAACACAAAACAGCAACTACCAGTGATCAGGAAGTTTTTCTATATATTGTTCTACTGGTCCCAACTCTTCAAAATATCATGCACAGAATAAAAATCCAGCCAGTCAATAGTTCTTTTAACAATCAGAATAGTTGTGACAGTCTCTTTGGGGGGGGGGGGGCGAGGAGCTTAATACTGTCAGTCATAACACCCACTCATCCACCACATTCCAGGCTCCACACTACTCACTTTCCTGCTTTTTCCTCTTGGCTGTATTCATGGGCATTTCTCAATGATCAGCACTGGCTAAAATACTAAGTACAGTTACATGCCCTAAATGGAACAAAACTGGTATGGTATGTATGACAACACTGTTTCCTTTACTGAAGCAGTCTGTTAAAAACTCAGGTTAAACAGTGAGCCCATCATCATTAAGTAAATTCGGATATTTAAAAGACATTAAAATTTCTATCAGGAGACATTTATTGAATACTTAAGGCATCTCTTAAGATTAACTAGATAACTGTCCTATGACAAAACCATTTTATCAATGTAGTTTCCAATACTAAGGAACTCCTAGAATAAACTCTACTTAGCTGTAGTGAAGGTCATTTGAATATATAATTACTAACTTCCTAAGATTGAACTCAGAATTCTCATTTATATTTCTGTATTCATTTGTGTGTGTGTGTGTGTGTGTGTGTGTGTGTGTGTGTGTGTGTGTGTGTGTGTTTTAATAATGTGCAAGTGTGATTTGAATATTAAGGATTATGTCAACATTATGGAAGTAGCCAAGTAGCTGAAATTTAGAGACTTTTAAAAAAAAACTTTCAAGTGTCCTTGAAATAATCACAAATTTCAACCTAAAGTGTTCCGTTTTTCTTTTCAATCTACATAAAGAGTGCTGATATCTACCTCTGTGGTCTGTGACCACAATATAAACTATCTCTATCCTTCTGCATATTGTGGTCATACTGTTGCTTAATGAAGAGTCACTCCTTCCGTTTCCTGTCGTACTCAACTACTGGTTAACAAAGTGCAGGACGCATGTGGTAGTCCTTTGGAGTATTTGATGAGTCAGCATCACTGGACAATTTTCAGCCACACATGAAATGAACCACAAGACCTGTCACCCAATTTTCCTCATACTCTAAAGTACAGTTTCTTAAACTATGGGTAATGTCCCCAATGGGGTAACAGGCAAAAGTTTCTGAATAAACAACCAAAATTTAATTTGTAATTAAATGAATAATTCAAGGTGTTTTTGGCAATACTCACCCCCGTTCCATCATGTGACTTCATTTAAGCCTTGGGTCTTAGCACAAATATGCATATTAGACACTGCACATGCAGTTACACCATAATAACACATGCTACCTAAAATGCCTTGGCTCAAATTTATCACTATTATGACCTGCCATGTTTTTACGGTACATATGAAGCTTTCTACTGTTATAGGAAAATAATAATTATAGAAAACAAACCTACTTTTTCTATGCCACTATTCCTCAGTATGTAAGTCTCAAATTATAACATCTTTGGATCATACTGTGTTACACTGTTTGACTTCGAGTATTTCTTTTAGAGTTACTCATTTGAAGTTCATTTAAAAAAATCATTAAATGAATTTGGAATATAATTAGGAAAAAAATTCCAGTAATTTATGAAGTATTCCTAAAAATACTTACATAATTTTATACTATGCATTTATGTGAATGAGTATTCTTAGCACTGATGAGTATAAAATTATAGTGAACAATTCTGAAATATGTTGAAGATGTTCTAAATATAGAGCCAAAATTTAGTGTGCTTATATGTGTATTGCTCGCCTGTGTGCATGTGGAGGCCAAAGGTGGATATCAAGATGTATTCTTCAATCACCTTTCTATCTTATTTTTTAAGACAGGATCTCTCATTGAACCTGGAGCTCACTGATTCAGCAAGAACGGATGGCAGCAAACCTCTGGGATCTGCGTGTCTGTCCCCTAAAATCAGTACTGGGTCACAGATGCACAGGTCAGATTTTTATATGGGTGCTGAACTAAATTCAGATTCCCCACTCTAGTGAGGCAAGCAATTTACCCACCGAGCCATCTCCCTGGCCTCTCATTTAATTCTTTATGTAAAAATAGACACACCTATCTCATTAGTATGTACTCTGTTCCCACTTTTAATAAATGGTAAAGTTGTATGGATACTAAAAAACTGTTTCTAAGAAAGTTCATGACTTATTATCAGTAAATGTTTAATTTGTATACTTAGTTCACATTCCTAGGATCACATAAAAATTTCTTAGACAAACTGATTATGAACAGAAAAAGTTTGAAACTCTGTTATAAATTACATTTAAAATGATAAAGTAAAATCTAGAAATACTTAAACATTCACTGATTCTACACTTTGTTAAACACTTCAAAATTGTATTTTCATTTCATTTGATCTCAGAAGTATCAGAAAAATTATCCAAAAAAAGCAATAATTAGTACATCACTAAAAAAATATAGTAAATTATTATTAAAAATAAAAACTTGTTCTAATTAAATTAAGTAGAAGAAAATATAAGCCTATACTCATATTGTGATATATAAACTACATCTGAAATATTTATTTTAGGATTTTTTTTTTGGGCAGAAGCCTAAAATGGTCTTAGACTCACGGTGATCTACCTTCCTCTGCTTCTGAAATGCTGCTATCACAGGCATTAGCCAGTACACCTGCTTAGAATAAGCACTTCAATAGTGCAGAAAGCAGCTCAAAGAATTTAGTCTAAAAAGTAACTGAGAAGTTATTTCAAAGTACCTATGAAGAATTATGAAAAGGAATTTGAAGCATACTCAGTATATAGTTGAACTGTATACAGTGTCCAGAACAGACAAATTCCTCCTAAGTGCTAGGATTTAAGTAGAAAATCGACATTGCCTACATCTAAGGGATGCATGATAACAAACTTAAGTGAGTATGCGGGCTTTTTTCACAATGGAAATATGCTAAAACTGTCTTGGAAAGTTGAATGTACAACTTTATAATCTATAACTAAGATAGGTAAATTTTTGTTATTAAAAAGATGCACAAGAAAATACTAAATAGGCTGGGGACAGAGATGAGACTAGCACACCCAAGTTAAAGAATGTGATCATGGACTGTCACAACAATTTATGGCTGTCAAGATCTCTCTGTAAGAAGGATCTGTTGCTGGACTCTAACCTATCTTAAAGATCCCAATAGCTTTCCCATATTAGTCATAGAATGTACATAATAAGATGCACTCATGTCCATATTTTGCTTTGTAAACTGGAAAGGAAAGATAATAAATTTTCATTAAAGAACTGTAACATTCCTGACATAGTGGCCAGGTTTTTTTTATAATCTCATGAAAACCCAACAGTGATCCTATGAAGCACACATTATTTTACCTCGTTTTAAAAGAACAGAAAGTGGGTCAAAGTCAATCAGGGATTATAACCGAAATCACCTCACAAGCATGTAAGTGGCAGAAATGGATCTGTCCTTACAAGCCTCCTGCATCTATATTCCATTATACCAACGTCCTTACACTGGACTGAGATGCCAAGTCTTATGAGCAAGTTCAAGAATATAACACAAGGTATAAACACTTAAACTCTCACGTCCCAGAGATGTTGAATATTTTCATCAAAATTTGATTTCCTATAAATAACGTGCTTACTTGAAAAAATTTCAACTGTACGAAAAGCAGATGAAAACTGCCTTCTACTGTAACTCCTCATGGACATATTTCAAACCATCCCAAGAACAACTAGTTTTAAGCGCAATGAACAATAGTGAACTATAAAGTGACAAACCCTTTGGTCGGACTGCTCTGTGTCTCCGACATAAAGATGCACTTCCTTTTGGCAGGAGGGTCCTCCTCTTCATCAGAAGAGCTCTCTATTGTTAGATCAATAACATCTATCTTCTTCTTGCTTGCATCACTGGCTACAGTCACTGAACAAGGTTTACTGAAGACACTTGAACCTGGATGTAGATTAAACAGGAAGAAAGAAAGAAATATCAAAGATGAAACAACAACGGAGCTGTGCAGTCTTAAATGTCTCTCTCTATATACATGACAATATACATCCAGGGAAACCATTTTTCTCTAATAGGGAGAGAGTCCGGGTGCCTAATTTGTCTGTAAAACATTTATGTGAAAATAGTCAGGGCCATTCCAGACAGAGGTCAGAAGCCTCCTTCACAGCATACTTAACTCTCTCCAGGACTATTAGTGGGTTAGTACGGGGCCTAGTGTTGCTTGCATTATCTTTCTAGGTTAGTAATAATTGTACAGACAGATCTTGAGGGTTAGAAAACTGGTATTACACCATGGGACAGGAGTGTAGAGTGTGCACAGCCAGCTGTGTGCTGTTATACATATGTGGCACCATTTAGTCAGAGACATCTGGCCTGGAGTATGCAGTTTCAGCAGCTGCATATTTCAACATTCGTCATCACTGAGTCAACTATATCAATCTTGTTCATATTTTAAAAAGAAAAAGTCCCAAACTGGTTACCTAAGTTACGCTGACATGAATCATCTAATCAGAACCTGTTCTATTTATAGAGGCAATCACATTTATCATGTTATGTAACATTACTCATATAATCTGTCAAAAACGAATGATTGCTCATTGTGAAAAAGCAGTAAATCTAATCAATAAAGCTGTGTCTTTTTACATTATAAGGGCAATCCTGGCAATTCAACCAGTAAGAGGTCTATGAAGATCACAAGAGAATAATTAATATTACCCATAAAGTCTTCATTTTCCCTTCTTACTCAGAATATCTTGCTGGTAGTCACGTCACAGGAAAAACAGGTGGTAACTGAAGTTCTAGGTGTCAGTTCACAAGAAGAAAAACTCTAGGCTACAGACTCCAGAATGTCTTTTGCTTCTTTTATCCCTTTACATGTTGATGCTACAATCTTTTCTCTGGTATCTGACATGGTATATATGGATGTGGGGAGTCCCCCACTGCCTGTATTGTAGTGTGTTTGTCTCATGAAAACATATTTATCTACTGGGCATTTGTATCTGTGGATTGTCAGGAAGATGATTCCTCCTTAAGCTGTATTGTCTAATTGATACAAAGTTTTGATGAATAAAAATAAATACTAGGATATGTTTCACATAGCTAAGGCCCATGAGTTCCATGAGGGTCTACGAGTTCCACTTAGGAACTGCTTTAGATCACAGCTCAGATTTATGATACAGGAATACATTTGAGTCCAGGGACCAGGCTGGCTCAAATTACTTTAATGTTAATGCTGAGAAACGCAGTCACAAGTTTCATTTGTACCATTAGCTGATACAAAGCTTCAAACTTGCTTTAGATTAGACTAGATATCTTGTTAATGATTTTTAAGATAAACAATCCCAGGAAAGCAATCTATAGTTCACAAGGACATAGCTGAGCTATCTGGCTAGGTCGTAAATACAAAATAGTCCAATTATTGATGACTGACAAATGATTAATTCCTTGCATCCATTCCTGACCTCAATTTGTGAAAATAAATTCTGACTACTCAGGGTTACAGAAAATAATTTGACTCTGTAGCCCTAAAATAAGGGCTACAAATTTTCTTTGATAATCAAGAGTTACACACAGGGCAGAAAGCACATTTTAAGATTGGAGCATTATGGTATAATGGAAAATGCCGGCTGAGCTGATGCTGAAAGATATACAGTAACTTAGGAAATGTTCACCTGAGCCTGAACTAGAGAATCTATGACATCCCAGATGTCTCCATGTCCTGAGACTTTAGCTCGTACTCCGCTGGCCTCTGAGACAGAAGGGGGCACCTGAATTTACAACTCCTGATTCCAGGGTGTTAGTTCAAAATGTTTACATAGTTGAGAGTGAGTTTAAAATGCCTTTTCCCTACCTGGGAGATTGTAGGGCCTAAGGTCAAAGCAGCTTATACACTCAGATAGGTTGTTAAGTATACGATTTTCTCATTTTCTTGGGCTCTCCAGCAGATAAATTTATGATACCTTTAAAATTCCTTGTAAGATTATCTCTCAATATAGATAATAAAGTAAGATTCTTTCTTTCTAACTACAATTTACAGCCTGTCAATAACAGGGTTGGCTGAGAAAGTATGGTTCTTGCTTGCTCATGACAAACTACTTAGATATATTGCATGAGAGTTGTTGGGATGACTGTTTTTAATCATGTCTTTACCTATGGAATGTGACCTCTTTATGACTCCTGTATTGACTGAAAGATTTGCAGTGAGGAAGAGAGAACAAGAGAGAATAAAGAAAGGAACCATCAAGAGTGTGAGTGTTTTATTTCCCTAAAAACCCTCAGATAGAAAAGTCTCAGTCAAGACAACGCTGTGGATTTCTTTGAAGTCTGTGTGCTGCCTTGGGGAAGGCCCCCAAGGAGGTGATAAAATCTGTTATTGTTTTTTAGAATTTTAACAGAGCCAGAAAAAAGTCAAATCAATGAATTCAGAAGTTGAATGTGCACACAGATTTCAATTCCTCAAACTCCATTATTATGCCCTTTCACTGCAGATTAGTGTACACATGCTGGGTAACTAATACTATAAAATTCCTCCACAAGAAAAAAAAAAGGAAGAATTTGTTCAATAATAACTAATACATGACCACTGTCTTCACACTAACAAATGATATATATTACCTCTCTGACCACATTGTGTTCTGTACAGATACACAAAACACTTTCTAACCTTTCTCTTTATTTCTCAAGTGTGTATATATAATATACATGCATGCATATGTATGTCTACACATATATGAGCATACATTCAAAGGACAGAGGTTAATATCAAGCATCTTACTCAATTGCTTACCATTTTACTAACTCGGGCAGTCTCACTGAACCAATTTGGTTACTTAGTCTAGTTCAGTGGTTCCCAACCTTCCTAACGCTTTAATACAGTTCCTCACGTGGTGTTGACCCCCAACCATAAAATTATTTTCATTGCTAGTAACTAACTGTAATTTTGCTATTGTCATGAATCGTAAGTATCAGTGTATTTGATGATCTTAGGCAAACCTTGTGAAAGGGTTGTTCAAACCCAAAAGGATTCTCGACCCACAGGCTGAGAACAGATTTCCTTAGGGATTCTTGTCTCTGCCTTTAGAGCACTGAAATTACAAAAAGTTCACACATGGTCACCCAGTCTTTACGGGTGTTCTGAAATACAGTCGTCATGCTACCCATATGCAAAGCTTCCTAACTTTGGTTAACTTTTACTTGTTTTGCACATAAAACACTATTTAAAAGCTGGTAAGATAATATAGAAATTAGTATTTTCTTTAAAAAAAGAAAATGAATGAGGAAGAACAGATGGCCCAAAGATAAAGTTAGCAAATTAAATCCTAAAAATAGTCCTAGTGGTTACAGTTAATATTTCACAATTTGAACTTTAAGGGTACTCTTGCCATTTAATTCAGCACATACTTTCGATTTTTGTACAGGGCTGACTGGTTACTTTCATAGCTTCTTTCTTGGGTCTCATTGGACACCAAGAACCATCTTCTTGGAACTTGATCTCATCTACATCAGAACAGTCATTGAGAATTTCCATGAAAAGCCTGTAAATGAATTAGAAGTACATATATGTCATTAAAGTCAAAGATGAAATACAGCAGTATACACTAAAGACAAAGTAATAGTGCAAGACTTGGGACTTCAATTATTTTATATTTTATGACAATTATAATTCCTCTTTATGGGAGGGAGGTAAAGACATGGATGGATGGATGGATAGATGGATGGATGGATGGATGGATGGATGGATGGATGGATGGATGGTTGGTTGGTAGGAAGGGCAGGCGGGCAGGAAGATAAGAAGGACAGGAATAGAAATCAGGGCCTATCACTGCATGTACTCATACTTGGGCACACATATATGCACATAACTAAAAACAAAATAAATTTAATAAAAAGACGTAACTTATGAAAAATCAGTTCATATAATTGGCCCAATTCTAATATAAGCAATATAAGGAATCACATTTAGAACTTAACTCCAGAGACACAAAGACCTAAACAGCTTTAAACTTAGCAGCTATGTAATGTGACGGCATTGACCATTTATCCTATTACTAGTTAATGCTTTGCTTTTGAGACAGGGTTTCACTATACAGCCCTGACTAGCCTTAAATGCTGCAATCTGCCTCCTGAGTGCTGGGTTATGTGTTATTTTTTTCTTTCTTTTTCTTTTTCTAGCTGCCTGCCCACAGTGCTTACCCATAGATACACTCACCCATCTAATATCAGACTTTCATAGGCAGCCTTTTTGTCACAAACAGGACAAATCCAAGTGGGCTTCTTCTCATTCATTTGAAGATAAAGGGCAGCATCAAAACACTGCAGATGTGTACAAGTCACTGCACGGCATGGGATTGTCAGCCTCATTTTTCCTAACTACAAAATAGAGAACACACCATGAAAATGATGAATAGGACAAGAAGGCCTTCAGGAGAAAAGAGGTATTCATTAAGGTCTTAAGAAGTCAAACAAGATAATCAAAATAAAAAGACCCAACCTAAATTTACTTTCATAAAGACTGTTTTTTATCTTTTTATTTATGGGTGGTCTCAAGATTTTCAAAAGATCATTTCACTTTAGTAATGTGTAAGTCCAAAGGCAGAGAAAGGCAGACACACAGACACACACAGACACACAGACACACACACACACACACACACACACACACACACACACACACACACACACACACACACACACAAAAGGCCCAAGCTTGTGTCTTACCTGGCCCCTAGTTTCTCTATTAAGGAAATCACTGTTAGACATCTCTTGCATGCTCTTTCATGAAAGTTCTAAGCAGAAATCAAGTACATATGTAAAAAATTATTTTCTCACAAATGGTGGTGCTTTTTTACAAAATTTTGTACCTTACTGTTACCCAATTTGTTAGCTACTACACACAAATCTGTATATAAAAAAGCAACCAGCTAAAGAGCTAGATCAATGGTTCAAAGCACATACAGATGTTACAGAGGACCTGAGTTCACTTCCCAGCACCCTCATGAGGTGGCTCACAACTACCTCTATATAACTCCAACTCCACATACCTCTGAACTTCATGGGCTCCTGCCTTCATGTGAACACATACACACCACACATACACTTCAGAAAGTAAATCTTTTTTTAAGCTACTATGATACAAAGACATCATGGTTTATTTAATTAGTACACTAGTGGTAGGCATTTATATTTTCCCACCTTGTATCACTATGTTATAAATAAGTACCCCAAAATGAAATTATTTTGGTTAAAATGAAAATCTCTGTGGTCTCTGAACACTGATAAACTACCTTAAACAGAGAAATCCAATGATCTGTAAATTCAAGTACGTTAATGTACTTGATTCCACTTGACTATTATCACTAATGTTAATGAATATTTGATTTATGTCAATCTGGTCGGCGAGAAATATTCCAAAGCATTTGTGAACTACATTTCTCTTATTTTCAGTGTGAAAAACAGATGTTCAGTAGAAGCTCTTCTTCTATTCAAAGAGCTATTTGTGTTTCTAAGAAATCTCTATGCATACCCTTTACTCATTTTTCACATGGTCAGTAAACTTATTTATAAGAGCTCTTTACATAAGAAAAACAAGCCTTGTAACATAAACTAAAAATATTCATAAAAACTTTGTACTATAATATAATCAAATGTGTCTATTTCTTTTTTTTTCTTTTTCTTTTTTTTTTTTTTTTTGTTTTTCTGAGACAGGGTTTCTCTGTGTAGCTTTGCGCCTTTTCCTGGAACTCACTTGGTAGTCCAGGCTGGCCTCAAACTCACAGAGATCTGCCTGGCTCTGCCTCCCGAGTGCTGGGATTAAAGGTGTGTGCCACCACCGCCTGGCGTCAATTTCTAATATGTTTTTATATAGCTATATTTATATTGTTCTGCTCAATTCTTATAGAAGAGGTCCACTGACACCCACACCAACATTAAACCAAGTCAAATTTCCTTTTATAACCCTTAAAACCTCCCCACAACTGTCATTTACAGAAAATATCTCCATTTATAAGCAGTTCTTTTAACTAAACATTTCTTTCTTCCACTAGGTCCTATGCCCACACGGACACTATGTCTATTCCTGTGATTCCCCCAGTACTAGCTCAATACCAGCTTATAAAGTGTTCTCAATATTTGCTGACTAGGTAACAGAATTTATAAAGACTAGAAAAGAAACAAAGATAAAACAAGGGAAGGAGGAAAGATTCTTGAAAGTCAGTGACCTAAGCCAGCAGTGATGGTGGATACCTTTAATCCCAGCACTCTGAGGCAGGGAGCACTCTGAGGCAGAGGCAGGTGGATCTCTGAGTTCAAGGCCAGCCTGCTCTACAAAGTGAGTTCCAGGACAGCCAGGGATACATGGAGAAACCCTATCTCAAAAGAAACAAAGCTAGAGACCTGACCACATATGCAGAATTAACCCAAAGTTAACAGAAAATGCAACCTGTCTTCTTAAAGCATTCATTTCCCTGTTCTTTGTTCTTTGAAAACAGATTGTGCCTTCACTTTCCAGACTCTTACAATAAAGCTAAGAGCAACCCACAGTCCAGGAGCCACAAACTTCATTTCTATTTTGAGATAAAACTGTAAAAGCTACAAGAAGCTAAAGACAACTAGACTGCTGAGAAATAGTCCGTAGAATTACATTCACATCTAAATGTTCTTCACTGCAATGATGTGCCTAAAGCTTTTACAGTAGAACACTGACCTAGGAATTTGATCTCTACCTTTTCTGATTTTGCTAAGTTTATGTCGCACTCAGAATGGAAGTTGACTCAATATTTGGCACTTGATATGATTCTTTTAACCTTTCTATTGTAAGATGAACAGCTTTAAGAACTTTTCTAAAAGCAAACTATCTTTGCAATATTAGAAGGCATCCCTCCATTTATAAGTTTTTAAATAATACTGGCATAGTCACTCAATTTAGGAATTTTGTATCAACATAAATGAGTTTGTTTCTTTACACTATTAGTGTGTGGAAAAAAGTCATTAAAATAAGCTGAGTAAGTTACATTAACTTACTCAACAAAATGTTTACAGGAATTAAAATAAGACAGTAAATCTTGGCTCAAAAACCCAGAGTAAACAGTTCCTGAAGAAGTGACACCTGAGGTTGACCTCTGGCCTCACATGCAGACATACATGTATGCTCATATACATATGCGCGCGCACGCGCGCGCGCACACACACACGCGCACACACACACACACACACACACACACACACACACACACACACACGATGTTTTAAAAGAAAAAAAGCTTCATAAAGATAAATGAATAAACAGCATTTGTCAAAGACAGCAGGAGGTCTACTAAAATAACAGTGTATTGATATTTTGGCCCAATCTGGCAGCAATTATTGGAAACAAAATTGGAATATTATAGAATAAAAGCTTTATTCCAATTCTATTAGTGACCCTATGATTTGGGTTAGCCAACCTTGACTGGCATCCTCATCTACAAAATAAAAATAATGCCTCCATCAGCGCCTGCTCCAACATTTACATGTTATTTTCTTCTCTCTCCCTCTGACATAACTTTTTTTCCATTAAATTAAAAAAAAAAAACCCACGTCTTACAAAGGTAGCAATCATCAAGTGTCATCCAAAACTAATTAGAAATTCATGATTCACAGCTTTTCTCAAAAAGGTATGCTCATTTTGAAAAGGCTTTCTTCACATACTTCATTTCTCCACTATTCCTGACATTTCTTCCACCTCTTCATTTATCATTAGATATAGTCTACTTCTTTTTTATGGGATGTGTTCTCTAACTAGACTGTCTACTTTCTCTCAGTTAGCTCAGTGACAACCACACATTACACAGAGGATCTCAGAGCTGCTGAATGATTTCTCACTGAAGTCTCTACGTAAGGAGATATGAAATAAAAATTACTGTGTAACTTAAGAGTGCACAGCAAAGACAGTCCATACATCCTAACTCATTAAACCAAGACTATCAATTAGCATTTATCAGACTCCAGTAATATTATCGCTATTTATAGTATTACATTCACTCTGATAAAAACTCTTAATACGCTTACTAAACTGCATTACTTACATCATTAAGACAGGTTTTCTGAGCCTAAGTCTTTCTTCTCTGATATAACAGTCTTATATATTATTGCTTTATAATTGCTTAAAGAATACAAAAATCCCCTAACACTTACTCATGAAGATATCAAAATAGAAAAGACAAAAGTTTAGAATTCTATCAAAATACTCCTTCATTCATCCTCATCCTAACTTTTATCAATTAGTCATTTATAAAAAGCAAAATTGGCCAGAATGTTTTGTCACTTTACTTACTGGGCACATCAAGGATACTCGAAGACTAGTTGTAGCAATTTCACTATCAGGATCTGCAGTAAGTTTTTCTTTAACTTTAAAAAGAAGAAAATGTTAATAATAAATTTTTAAATTAATGGTGACATTAGAGGAGAATTACAGAAAATATTTGAAAAGTTCCTAGACCCTTTGAATAGGTAAAGAAAGACAAATGTTGAATATTAATGTGTTGAAAATACAACCGCATTCCTAATATTAGATTAAGGAATTACCAACAGGCAAACTCTGCATAACATATTTAACTGAATTTTAAAGATTTCTTTTTAAACGTAAAGCCATTGGAAAGGAAGAGTTACAAAGAAAAAAAATTGTTTTAGGATTAAACAAAACAATTAAGAGAGGAGTAAGAAATGGAGCAGGGCCCGGAGCTTTAATGCTTTCCAACACATACTCATTACATTTTTATTGGGTTCCATTAGTTGTTTACAACAACTGCTAAATTTGTAAACAGAAAAGATATATTCCTTATTTCCTCTAACACTTGAAAACAATGTGGTAATCTGTCTGGGGTTTCTTCTACTAGGTAACTAATACAAATTACATACACATGAGCACAAATATGTGTGTATGTGGGTGTGAGGGGTGGGGTGCGTGTATATATATAAATAGTATATATGTGTGTGTGTGTGTGTGTGTGTGTGTGTGTGTGTGTGCGCGCGCGCGCGGATATATGTATATATTAATGATTCATATTATTGTATATTGCTATGTGTGTAAGGATTTCCCTCCATCAAAGTGTCTCATGTTTAAGTCTTACAAACATTACTTACTTAACGCTCTGGAATGATCAGGATTTCGAATACCTTTCATTTTTAATCTCTGTAATAACATGGCTGATGTTAGCTGCCGCACAAGATATACAGACATGGAGTAATTCTATAAAGAAAGAAAATCTGTTTTAAGGACAAGACAGTGTTTTTGTTTTGTATTTATATAAAATACAGATGGAAGATACTCTAGGCTCTAAAAGTAGCACTCAAACAACCTCCAAAGGAGAGTCGGCACCTGGGACAGGGACAACATCAACTAAGCATTTGGGGAAGCAATGGTTCTCTCACTGTGAAATTATTTTTCAATCACTTGTCATTTTAAAACATCCATTTATATGGTAAATAGTGTGGTCAAATGCTTTTCTGATTATGTATTCTAATTCAGCAAAATGAGTAGCTTGGGGGTCACCATGCAAACATTCCCTCCCATGGCAACCAGAGTATTATTTTTATTTTCTTATGTAACAATGCTTGCTTTCATAGTTTCATATGAAAACAATTCACACTGCACAAACCACAATCAGTGGCCCTGCTCAAAAATCAACACTTCAAATTTAGAGTGCCAAAATTCTAATTCTTTCAGAAGAGACTACCTGTTACACATTCTGGAGCAAATCTCAGCAATAAAGCCCATACCAGCTTTTTTCTGAGGAAAAGACTAACAAATTAACTCCACTTGTTAAATTGGTATTTTACTAAGGAAAGAAAAATAAACACAAAAACAATCTACAAAAATAAAAACCAAGACCAGAAAGTGTCTATGTCCGATTCCATGCCTACATATTACAAAAGGAACAGCTGTTAACTATTTACAGAGGCCCGAGGGCTAAAATACTCTATTTTGCTTCTTCATTGCATACATTCACTCAATTTCACAATGAAGAAAACATTTAATTGATTGCCAAACCAAATACTTCTAAATATTTTTTGATGTTCTTTTAAGTATCCAAATTCTAACAGCATTGCTTAAATTTTAGGTTTGTTGATCACTGTTTTTTTTTTTTTTTGGTTTTTCGAGACAGGGTTTCTCTGTGTAGCTTTGTGCCTTTCCTGGAACTCACTTGGTAGTCCAGGCTGGCCTCGAACTCACAGAGATCCGCCTGCCTCTGCCTCCCGAGTGCTGGGATTAAAGGCGTGCGCCACCACCGCCCGGCCTTGTTGATCACTTTAATTACAAAGAAAAAGTATTTCCATTATACAATAAAACTAGAATTTTTGCAATGACTCTTAACCATTTATTGAAAAATTTAAGCTATTTACAGATCTATAATTATCTTTGTGGCTAAAACAAATAAAAAATACTACTATAAACATATAGCTCAATTTCTGCACATAAAACAGGAGTATTACAAGTTATTTCCATGAAATGGGAATACAACAGTTGATAAAAATGTTTCCATTGTTTACTGAATAAACAATGAATTCAACATAAACTTTCTGCTTTAGCCAATATCATAATTGATATCTTCATTTTGAGAGCGCGAATCAGTAGAAAGTCATGTTCATCAACCTGAAGATATAAAGGAAACAATTCTGAGTATCTTATGAGATGCCCCGGATCTTATCTGAAGCACTAGTTACTTATTTGAAGGCAAGAATAGAGATCTGGTTTTTAGGGCTCTTTGTTTTGTTTTCTGAGACAGGCCTTGGCTAGCCTGGAACTTGCTTGGTAGACCAGGCTAGAGATCTATCTGCCTCAGCCTCCTGAGTGATAGGAATAAGGGTGTGCACCACCATACCTGTCTAAGAACAGGTTTTTGGTTTTGGTTTATGGTTTTTTGAGACAAAGTTTCTCAAACTCACAGAGATCTGCCTGCCTCTGACTCCCAAATGCTGGGATTAAAGATGCGCACCACCACCACCACCAGGCTAAAAATGGGTTATTAACAGATCATTTTAAATTATGAGTCCTGTTAATCATTTTCCACAAAGGCCAATAAGCTGTTTTTGATCCTCTTCATAAATGTTTTCAGTTTATAAAAACACTTAGACACACACTGAGTTTAAATTAAACCACTATTTGAAGAAATATAAACACACACATATTTTCACTATAAAATGAAAAAAAATTCATAAAATATTAAAGTAAAGTTAACCTCTACATTATCATCACTGCATAGAAAAGGCCTTTTTTTTTTTAGAGGTTATAGTCAGAAAGCTGAAAGAAATAAGAGTTCTGCAGTTTCAACGTGAAATGTCCCTCATAGGCTCATGTGTTTGCAGACCGGGTCCCCAGGTGGTGGCACTGTTTTGAGGCTGTGGAGTCTTTTGGAAGTAAAGTTGAGACATGGAGCAGGTAGCTGCCTGCCACAATGCTCTGTCCACCATGATGGACAACATTAACTTCAATTATGAATCAAAACAAGTGTCTCTCTTCATTCCAGTTCCTTCTATCAGGTACTCAGTCACAACAACAAGAAACTACTATACAAAGCTGGTATCCTAAGAAAAGAAATCAACTCCTAATGAATACACACTTTAATCTGACCCAGGAAAAAAAATCTTACCTTTCCAATTTCAGATGCCCAAGAAATAGAAATCTGATTTGGCACAGCTGATGACAACCTAACTAAAGATGTAATATTCAAGGGGCGTCCAGGGCGCTTCTGTTCAATCCCATTTTTAGGTGGTGGTGCATAGCCCTATAACCACACAACAAAATAATTTTAAAGGCTCTGTAGGATTTAAACACTTTCTCCAAGATACAACAGGATCTTGCCTAATTTTTGTTATATTATGTTATCTTCATTTTATCTTAGATACAAACACACAAGAAAAATAAAAATCCATACTCCACCATTCAAATTAATGTTGATATCTTGCCATACTGGCTATGAATCATTTTACAGAAGACCAACTATATAGACAAACTGACACCTCAATAATAGCTCATCTAAAGAAGGCCCCATACAAAACACATATATATGAGTGGGAAGGAGTAGAGAGCAATCTTTAGGAATTAAAAAGAAATTCATTAAAATCTTGTGAGTAGTTAAAAATGCTTTCTACTGTCTGTTCTGAATGAAAGAGAAACTATTATCTTTAAAACCAGGTTTAGGAACTGGAAAGATGGCTTAGCATCTTTAAAAGTGCTTGCTGCTCTTCCGGAAACCCCAAGATCAAGTCCCACTAACCTAAAATAGGTGTCTCACACTTGCCTATAACATCAGCTTCAAAGGATCAGACTCCCTTTTTTGGACTCTGCTGGCACCCACAGACAAATGAATGTGTGCACACATACCCAAATAAAACTGAAACAAAACCTTAACAGAACAACAAAAACAAACAAAAAACCAACCCCCAAAGCTTTCAAGAGGCAGACACATCTCCGTGAGTTGCACGTTGGCTACGACTATGTAAGTCTCTGTCTCAAAACAACAACAAAAGCACATCAAAACTAAAAACCAAAAAACCCAGGATAATAAATTTTTTTAAAAACCACAATTTCAGTTGGTATTAAATTGGCTTGACTTTGTTTTAAATAGGAAACATACTCACTTTTTATTTTTAGTATATACAATTCTCAAATACCAAAAAGCTATGACTTTCAAAAGCAAAATATACCTTTTAGAAAACAAGTTTCTTAGCTGCAGTAATGCCTACATACTGAAGACCATACAACAAGTTTCATTATGTATGGCAGCTAATGTGCCATTTAGATCTTTCCCTAAAACACCCATGGTACAGCTCATTGTAGCATTACTTATTTTCATACCCATTGCAAGGAAATATAAACACAATAAATTGACTACCGTAGTCATATATCCGTTTATTTTTTCTTTTTGTTGAGACAGTGTCTATTAAAAGGCCAGGCTGTCCTAAACTCATTATGTAGACAGATCTGCCCTCTGCCTCCTAAAGTGCTGAGATTAAAGGTGTGCACCACCATACATGATCTACCATATTCTTTTTTTGACAGAAGAATCTTCTGAGGAACTTTTCATTATATCATTAACACATTTTTAACCTTTATTATGGAAAAGCTTTAAATATATCTTAAAACTATACTTCATTCCACTAGCACATCTCAGATTTCCTTAAGAGTCAACCTTAATTGCATGTGTTAATGCTAATACAATCTGGGATCTCTGTTTACAGGTGAGAGGTTTTCAGACAACAGTTAAGATCCATGCTTCTTTTTCAAAATGCCCTTAAAATTATCTATTAGCTCAAAAGCTGAGGGCACATAGCTAGCTACTCAGTCAGACTTGGTGAAGAGCATCAAAGTTATACACATACAGACAATGGCAAAATATCACAGCTACCACAGATCATCAGCAAATGTTAAAATCCTTGTAGACAGGGGCTGGATGATGGCTTGGCATTTGAGCACAGTGGCTGCTCTTCCAGAGGACCCAAGTTCAATTCCCAGCACCCACATGGCAGCTCCCAACTGTCTGTAACTCCAGTTCCAGGAGATCAGATACCTTCACACCAATGCACATAAAGTTAAATAAATTATTTTTTTTTTACAAAAAGATCCTTGTAGATTTTCAGCAATGTTAAATTATAAACCTTACAAAAGATGAAATTCAGACTGGTATAAAAGCAGAGCTACAGAATATACCCAAGTCAACCAGAACTTGAGAACACCCTTTCCTTCATTGTCTCTTAAAGCGAGTATAGTAATTATTAAGTGAGTATCCATATGATAATTTGTCATCTACAACTACCAACAAAATTCTAAACAGCATCAAAATCTCTTGCACAAAGAGCTTGCATTATAACATGGAAATAGGAGTAGTGTGTATGTTTAAGAGGGGTGTGCCCATTAAAACTGGTTAATGTGAAACACAAGAGGAAAAGAGAAACTCAAAAATAGACCCTCTTACTTTAGGAGTTGAGGAGATGGCTCAGTGGGCACATGAGGACCTCATTCAGGCCCCCAGCATCCATGTAAAAGGCTGGGCTACATAGGCCTGCAGCTCAAGCACCAGAAGGCAGACAAAGGTGGATCCCAAGAGCTGGATGACCATCCAGTCTGCCTAGGCAAAACAGCTTCCAATTCAGTTAGAGATCTGTCCCAAAGCAGTAAGGAGGAAAGTGATAGTACTTAACGAGCAACAAACACAGGAGTATCAATACCAGTATTTAAGCAATTATAAATGCAAAACTTCTTTTGTCTGTTTGAGACCTAGGAAATAATTCTGCTTTTGCTTTATCTATTGGTAGGTTAACCAAATAAAAACAGTAGCTTGAGGTCTGCCAAAATGATTAAAAAAACAACAACACCAAAAAACTGATGCCCTCGCTAAATATCAACTCTAGTTGGAATGTGAGTCACAAGGCATTTCAACAGTGTGGAAGAGGCAAGAGCAGAGAAAGCAAGAGTAAATGTGTTAAGAGTGTTCAAAGCAACACAGGGCATTTGCTTAGCATGAACAAGGCTGTGGGGTCAGTATTGCCTCACTCTCTTCGGTATGCTTCAGGCTCAGCTTTTCTTTAATCTTTTATAAAATTGTGCATGTGTGTGTGTGTGTGTGTGTGTGTGTGTGTGTGTGTGTGTGTGTGTGTGCGCGTGCGCGCGCGCCTGCAGAGGCAAGAAGAATCTGAGGCAAGTGCTGGAATCTAGAACAGGAGTTACAGGCTATTGTGAGTTACCCTATGTGAGTGCTGGAAACTAACCCCAGTGCTGTGGGATGTTCTGTATGGCAAATGTGTTGCTAATTAGTCAATAAATAAAACACTGATTGGCCGTTGGCTAGGCTGGAAGTGTAGGCGGGGCAAGGAGGAGAATAAAGCTGGGAAGTGGAAGGCTGAGTCAGAGAGACACTGCCAGCAGCCGCCATGATGAGAAACAGCATGTGAAGGTGCCGGTAAGCCACGAGCCATGTGGCAAGGCATAGATTTATTGAAATGGATTAATTTAAGCTGTAAGAACAGTTAGCAAGAAGCCTGCCACGGCCATACAGTTTGTAACCAATACAAGTCTCTGTGTTTACTTGGTTGGGTCTGAGTGGCTGTGGGACTGGCAGGTGAGAGAGATTTGTCCTGACTGTGGGCCAGGCAGGAAAACTCAAGCTACACCCCAGGTCTTCTGCAAGAGCAGCAAGTGCTCTTAACCACTGAGTCATCTTTCTGGCCCTTAGGTTTGAATTTTTAGACACATCATTAAGTACATGGAAGCTCCTTATCCCATTCTCACTGATTCATCAATCCAAGGGCTTTACTTTGCACTTTCCAAAGGAAGATTTCCCATCAAAGGGGAAATTTCTCCCTTAAGTTGCTTTTATCAGGGTGTTTTATAACAGCAACAGGAAAGGAAACTAAGACTGTTGGTGAGTTCCAGGTTCAGCAAGAGACTCTGTCTCAAAAAAATTAAAATGGAGAATAGAGGAAGACATCCCAATGTCAACCTGTGACGCATGCACATCCCACACAAATTTAAAAATTAAAACATGTAGCCAGTTCCATAGATAAAACACTTGCTGTACAAGTATGAAGAGTAGAGTTCTGGTCCCCAGAACACAGGAAAAAGCCAGGATGGCATGGCAGCCTCCTATAATCCCAACACAAGAGAAGAGACACAAGATGCCCAGAGCAAACTGGATAGCTAGACTAGCAGGAAATGGTGAACTCTGGGTTCAGTCAGATACAGCCTCCAAACATAAAGTGGAGACTGATCAAAGAAGATACCCAACATTAACTTCAGGCCTCTACATGCATGTATATACATCAACCTGAACACAAGCCAACATGTGAACATAAAATACTACATACATGCACACAACACATACATAAAAAAAAAATGAAATCATCTTGAAGTGGGAAAAATAAAGCTGCTTTTATCACTTACTTGATATGTGGGAGTCCAAGGACACACTACTGTCAAAGCAATTCATATTTCCTATTCCATTTACTTTGTACATGTAATATATATATATATATATATATATATATATATATATATATATATATATATATATATAGTAGCTATCTGTATATGGGTCCACAATGATTGAATATTATCATAGTCACACATGTAAAGACTTATGCTAGGTCAAAGACAAGTTATGTTCAGATTTACTATGGGAAATTCAATAATCCTATCAAGACTATCCCTGCAGGATCTTTTTCAGCAAACTGAGATCACGGGCAAGAACAAGTTAAAATCTTTTGTGGCCTATTAATGAATTTTACAATTGGATTTAGGTCCTACAAGCTAAAGAGCTTAATTTAACCCCTAAAGATCCACTGAATCTTTCTTGAGGCTGCAGTATACTTACATGATTGTCAGGAACCTCAGAATCCTGCTAAGCATAAACAAAGACACTATGTTTCATTACCCCATTGACTAGTAACTGGGGACCAACAAGTACTTTGAGAAGTTTTTCATCAGCTGCATGTCAGCTTATGTCATCTGTTCCCTAAGATTTCCCAGGTATGGTGGCACACATCTGTAATACTGGAGCTCAGGAGACAGGCAGGCAGACTGTAACTAGGACAGCCTGGTCCACATACTAAGTGTCAGGCCAATCAGGTCTCAAAATAACAGGGAAGAAGTTTTCATCAAGTTTGTGGAGTTGATGCAAAACATCAAGTGCCTTGTTGCTATCTTTGAAATATGTTTTGTCTTTCTCCCAATACTCACATTCTTCTTCTTCTTCTTCTTCTTCTTCATAGCACCCCTGGCTCAAGGTTGAGTGCCAGACTCTTCAGACAATGGATGTTTTATACAGAACTCCTATCTCCACAAACAGCCTAATGTAAGGACTTAAGGGTCCTTGGTGCTTTAAGGCAGACACCAACGTTGTCTAACAATTTCTCAGAGGAGTACCCAAGTATCTCATTTTCTTTGTCTCAAAATGTCTGGAAGAGTAACAAAGACCTGTCATAGTGAAGTTACAGACCTCACCATTAAAATACTAAGCCAAAGCGTGGTACTGACTGGGCCATTTAGAGTTTTGTGAAACTTACACAAATACACTGAACAGCCATCAGTTACTATAAAAATGTCAACAAGTTTAGGAAGATCTGGTACACTGCAAACTCCATCAATGGCACAGTCATATCACACTGGATAGGTTGAGAGTGAGACTGTAAACACACAAAAAGCCTCTACAGTTTTATCTTTCTTCAAGGGCAGTAAAAGAGGTAAACAAGGAGAGTCCAATGAATCTTAGCATATACTAAACAATAAAAAATAAATGGGGGGGGGTCACATAAAATATGCACAGAATCATCCTATGATTTGTGATTTTGCCAGACTTCCTTTTTCAAATATCCAACCACCCAACTGGCATACTCCAGCTCAAAGTAAAGTATTTCCTAAGTACTTCCTCCTCTGGTCCAGATGTTTGTGCAGTACACTCAAGAAAAAGAACCTTAGATCCTTCTGTCTTAGCCTTCCACGTGCTGGGATTCCAGGTGTGTTGCCATGCCCAACTCACATGGCTTTTGAACATGTATAGATCATGTAAGGTAAGTAATCCTCCCTGATTGTGCAGACCCAGATCCTTGAATTTCCCCTTTTGTCCTCAAAGGACTGTCTGAGACTTCAGTCTCTCAAACATCTTGGAGAAGAGTCAGTCAGTGGTACAGCAGTACTTAAGCTCTGTAAAATTCATTCAGCAGGCCAATGGACTCCTCAGATAAAGGAGATTGCCATGTAAGACTGGGGATCAGAGTTCAATCCCTAGAACCCATATAAAGATAAAGAGAACTCAGTCCTCAAAACTATCATCTGACTTCCACATGTTCACCATGGCACTCCTATGAATCCACACACAAGTATTACTTACATACATGCACATACACACACACACACACACACACACACACACACACACACACACACACACACACACATGTATATACTTTTTTATCTCAAATTCAAGGGACAAGTAATTTTTCAGGTTTCTAAGCCCCATAGCCAAGAATAAAACAAAGGATATGCTAACAGCTATGGAAGGTCAGTTTTCTTGGCAACAGAGGGTAGCCTCAATCATGAACAGTTATAAGCACTTGGTTCTTGGAGAACCTAGATTCCTGGACTGCACTGTGTGACTTGTTCAGCTAAACAAAGGTATTGCTCACATAATCATTCCATGTCAAGTCGCCTAACAGGAATGTCAAACAGCTTCCCTGACTCTAACAGCTGTTTTTGCTGAAAAGGCAACTTGCTATACCAGTGGAGTCACAGGGCACTTCAATCACAACAAATATACATCTCTGCTTTGTAGTGCTCAAGAAACAGGCTTCTCTCATGCTCCTGAATTATACAGCATTGTTAGCCTTCTAAACAACCATACCAATTTAGCGATGTACTCCAGGCTGCAGTGGGAACTAATATTTAGCACAGTTCAACAACTGAAGGGCTATTTTAAGACCTAAGGATTTGAAGATTCCAGTAATCTCAGGCCAGAAACAGGCTATGTAAGTACACTGTAGATATTCTAGAAGTTGCTTTACTGTTAGACAACAAGCTGCCAATCAATTATTTGCTCCCTGGGACCCCAAATGTGTGCATCATCAAGGCCAAGCCTAGAAATCCTGGATTCTGTTGCTATTTCTGTTTTCCCTGATAAATCCACAGGCCAAACCCAGCTAATTCAGAAATTCACTACAACATGTTTTGTACAATCAGGTGTCCAAGTTCAGATATGATCCAAGAGCCAACCAAAATTTTCTTGAATTCTAGAATTTAATGTTTCAGGCTCATTCTTTCTATCATCCTTAGGCCCAATATCAGCCATTTATTTATAGAAGGAGCTTTATGCACCTCTCTAAAGGTGGTTAGAATTATTAATCAGTACCAAGTTGTCACTGTTCCTACGCTTGTCAGGATTTATACTAAACTTACACAAAAATCTGGTAAACAGATAGCAACTTACAGGCAAAGGAAAGAGCTTCCCATTTACTTTTATACACAAACTATTGGGATAGTTATCTTCTTGAGGGCAACTGGTCTCTGCCAAGCAAAGTCTGTTTAAAAAAAAAAAAAGTTGTTAAGGTACCAAACATGCTTACATGTTTTAAAATTCCAATGCACATTAGCATTTAGGAAAATATCAAACTCACCGAAGCTGAACTTGGACTGTATAATCTCTCCTGCCACCTGGCAAAAAATCCCTATTGGCAAGAAAAAAAAAGGTTAAGAAAGTACAATAAAATTTCACGGAGCAGGGGCTGAAGATATGACTCAGTAGGTAATGGTTCAGATCCTAAGCACCCACGTTAAAGCAGGGGTGCTGTTTTAACAGTGAACAACTATACCTAATCCCCTCCCAGTCTTTGCAGGGGGCAAGATTTATAGAGACAGGATAATCCCTGAGTCTTGCTGCCCAGTCAGTCTAACTAGAATAACAGGTTTCAGGCTCACAGAGATCCTGGCTCAATGAACAAGGTAGAGACCACATGGAAGATAACCAACACCGACCTCTGGCCACCACTCAAGACTGCCATGATTGAGTTCACAAGTGATCATGTACACACATACACATACACACACACACACACAATTTTTTTAAATGTAAAATGACACTAACCAAACAAACAAAACAATGCAATAATTATAATCACTACTTACTAAACCTTTAGTCATTCCTCCTATCAGTTTTAAGGTATATTTTCAGTTCACAGGAACTTCGGTGATACAATATTGGCTTTAAGACATAGCAAATTTAGTTAACATGAAAAGAACATTCTAGGCGCTGAAGGAGTTAATTAAAATCTACATACTTAATTGTTCTTCCCCTTGATCGAACGTTCTAACCACTTAGAGACTTTTTTGTTTAATATAAACTTGCATTCATCAGGTCATTCTTATTGGTTTGAGTATACTCTCATAGATTCTAAGCTACACAGGCAATTCTAACAGAATTATAACTAGTACCTATAGTTTCAACATGATAATAAGTGTAACTTCATAACCATGTATCAAACTATAGACATACAATCTTTTATTGTTTCTGGAATATTTAGTCTCAGAATGGAGACTACACTAAGAACAGTTTGTTTGTTTGTTTGTTTGTTTGTTTGTTTTTAGGAGGTGATTAAACATTCAGAGTATCAGGTCTTGCCCCAGACTTATACAATTAGAATCTGCATTTTCACAAGACTTCCAAGAGCTGGAGAGATGGCTCAGTGATCACAGCATACATAAAGTACATAACACAGGAGCCTGCCTGCAGGAGCTGATGCAGGCCAGGGAAGAGTGCCATTAATTAAGAAAATGCCTTACACGCCTACCCATAGCCCAATCTTACGGAGGCACAGTCTCAATTAAGGTTCCCTCCTCTCAGATGATTCTACCTTATGTCAAATTGGCAAAAAAAAAAAAAAAAACCAGCCAGCCACATGGTAGTGTATGCCTGAAATCCCAGCACAGAGGTATGAAGATCAGGAATATAAGGTTATCCTTAGCTAACCATCAACTTTGGGCCCAGCCTGGGCCTACATGACACCCTATCTCAAAAGAACACTTTTTAAATTTAATATATAAAATCTGTTATTAAAAAAAAAAAAAAGTATCACTCTTACCCATTATTCTAAGTGTTGGACTATACCAGGAAAAATATTACAGTCTGGTCCTATCTTGAGAAACATGAAAAAGCAACTTTAGCCTTCAGCTTCCTTGCTATTTCTTATTCTGTAGTTCTCTGGAAGGAAGGCACAGTAGTAACTAACTTAAACTCTCTAATCCCAAGTTTTCTGACCTTGGGCGAATCAGGCAACCTTTCTGTGTTTAGTTTCTTTGTATGTTTAAAGACAGAAAATGACTACATCTACTTCATCAAGTTACTGTGTTGATTAAACACAGTCACTCAAATGCCTGGGTTTAAGAGCGGCACAAGGAGTATAAGCAGATGTCTCTTCTGTTCCTGCTGCTTCCCTTTATTCCAGGAGCCTACATCCTTCAAAATTTCTACATCCTCAAGCATTTCTTCAAAATATTCCAATATCCTCTATATTACTGACCCCTTCTAAGCAATTCTTCAACAAAGCATTAAAATGTTTCACTTATTCAAGTCAAACAATGCAATCTGGCCTCTGGAACTTCACAGATACATGGAACATGGTACTTTACTTAAAGATTCATGCTAGTAGATACAACCAAAATAAAATGTGACAATTCCTACAGAAAAAAAAAAAAAATGAAATCTAATTTGTCTTCAAAGTTCAAGTTACTTGCCACAATCCAATTAGAACCCAGGATTGTACAAGAGTAATTCTACTTCTGTTTAGTGTTTCCTTCCTGAGTGCAGGGATTCTTAACCAGAGATACAGATCAGAACTTTGATAGGTTGGGGAACACGATCTGAAAAACAAATGCTAAGAGGGGAGCCCAGAGAGGCAGAAAGTGTACAGCTGCTACAGAAGAGGAAGAGATGAGAAGCCATGCCCCAGCCAAGAAAGGGAGAGAAAAGAGTAGGAGAGAGGTGCTGTCAGACAACGTAGGAATTTGACAAAGAAGTCCTACAGCACAGGTTTTTCAACACCAAAGGGAGAAGAAGAAGAAGAAGAAAATAAATAAATAAATAAATAAATAAATAAATAAATAAATAACAGATTTGAAGATTACATGGTCACTGGGGGCTGGAGAGAGAGCTCAAGTAGCTTGAAACAACTTACAACTGTGCACGGTCAGGTGCACACACACACACACACACACACACACACACACACACACACACTATTAACTCATTAAAGCTTCCTAAGACACCAAGATTAACAGTGATCTCCTATCTCCTCACAGCAACTGATTTGCCATAACTAATTAGTTTTTTTAATATAACACTTTGCAGTGCCAATGGACATTTTATTTAAATAATCTGGCTCATTAACAAGACTGCAATCCGCCTTTAATCCCAGCATTTAGGGGGCAGAGGCAGGTGGATTTATGACCACGGACAGCCTGGTCTGCATAGAGCATTCCAGGACAGCCAGGGCTACATGGAGAAAACTGTGGCTCAAAAAACAAAGCAAGCAGGGCGGTGGTGGCACACGCCTTTAATCCCAGCACTCGGGAGGCAGAGGCAGGCGGATCTCTGTGAGTTCCAGGCTAGCCTGGTCTACAGAGTGAGACCCAGGAAAGGCACAAAGCTACACAGAGAAACCCTGTCTTGAAAAAAAAAAAAAAACAACAACAACAACAACAAAAAAAAGCAAACAACAACAAGAAAACAAGACCACAAACAGTTGTGGAAAGTGATTATGTCATTTCATATCTCGCCTTGTACCTAGCAATCACTTAGTGCTGACCTTAAGCAAGGATTTACCACTAGGTAAGAGATTAATGATACATTTTTATATAATATATAATTTACTTATTTCTTTGTTTGCTTAGTAATATCCCAAGACTACTACAAACCAGTTTATTTATATAAACATTACCCCACAGAACCTCAAAAAAAACAGATTATAAAATCTTGAGTTTTTTTTTAAGGTATGCAATTTTGCCAGGCAGTGGTGGCACACACCTTTAGTCCTAGCACTTGGGAGGCTGATGCAGGTGGATCTGTGTGAGTTTGGGGCCAGCCTGGTCTATAGAGTTCCAGAATGGCCAGGACTGTTACACAGAGAAATCCTGTCTTGAAAATCCAAAAAACCAAACAACAAAAGATATGTAATTTTAATAGGAAGAGTCTGATTAATCATTAAATCTAAAGTTGTGTCTCAGAGTCTTTTCCTCACATTCTACATACTTTCAAATGTTAGGTGGTCAAGAATTTCAAGATGAATAATCTGGATATATCTCACTTAGAAGCTTGACAATGCACATTTACATAATAAAGATTGAAATATATTTCTATAAATACATATGTTAAGTACAGAATTTCCCAAAGTTACTTTCTATCCTTTCTCTCTTAAAAAAACTCATGTCAATATCTCAAAGAAATATCCTTAAAGAAAAGGTAAAAAAAGAAGAACTCTCATTTGATTTCAAATCTTCCCTCTACTTCTCACTAGAGTCCCAGGACATAATTTAACCTACAATACCCTCAGTTATCTAATGCTCCATTGAGAGCTGCTGGTAGCAAAAGACCATGAGAGTACACAGCAGAGGACAACTAGGGCTCAGAAGGTCAACCTATCAGAACCAAGGGTTCTGTTGGAGGAAACTATCATGAAAAGTGTTATGGAATTACTGCCTTTTGAATGAATTGGCTGTTTCTTGTTGTAAACTTCTTGTGCAACAACAGCTATATCTCCCCATCTACCATGCATTTCCATGTAATGTGTACATGTAATCTCATGATTACATCTCAATCTTATGGGCACACATAATTGTGGATAGTCTAGAAGATGGTTTCTTATTTAATTGTACAGTTTTTATGAATACACACATACTAAAATATGCTTCATACTAGGTCTATTGTTCCATTTGGACTATAGACACTTAGAGGTCTTGTTCTACATCCTTAGCCACTGACAAGGCAAAGTAGGCCAGACAAAGTGTCCTCAGAAAACTTCACAGCGCAAAATTGCAGGTGCCTGGCCTTGTTGGATCAAAACCCCTCAGAAGAATTATAGCCAACTAGAAGTAATAGTGCAGATGTCTGGCCTTGATATATCTTAGTCGTTGAAGAGATCAATAGCACCTATGTTGCCCTAAGCTTCCTCTACTAGCACCTCCCCACTCTAATTCAAATAACAATTAACACTTGGTATTTATTTCTATACCAGTTTTTAATAAAGATTTTAGGCTCAGTAGACTAGTTATGTATAGGTCCTGAAATTCAGGTGATTAACAGAAAAAGGATGTTAACTGACCAAACATGTCTGGATATTATCAATCACATTAAATAGTACACGTATTCTTTGCCTTTTCCTTAAATCTCTCATTGGTTTAATTTCTTCCCTTGAAGCTATCCCTTTAAGAGATAGCCAAGCCGGACGATGGTGGCCACACCTTTAATCCCAGCACTCGGGAGGCAGAGCCAGGCAGATCTCTGTGAGTTCGAGGCTAGCCTGGTCTACAGAGTGAGACCCAGGAAAGGCGCAAAGCTACACAGAGAAACCCTGTCTTGAAAAAAAAAAAAAGTAGCCAGAACTTTTTACAACTTACAGCTGTTGTCAGTCACCAATTGAGCTGACCAAGTCTTTGCCAAGTGTGACCCTTATCAGAATGCTTGTCTCTGAGAGTTTACTTTGTAGTTTTACTAACAAGTTGTTAATGAATGGATATATATATGCTTGGGGGAACAAAGAGAAGAAGATGGAAAGAACTAGACAGAATAATGAGAGAACGGGGACAGAGAGGAGTTAAGTATGAGAACAGAAAATGTGTAGATAGATTTGATTTAGAATAAAGTGAACGAACTACAGAGTTCTGTGTGCTTAGATTCATTTGCTATCCCTCAGATTAGCATCCTAGCTGCTTGCAGTGTCTGTTCTGGACCTGGTAGAAATCTCCTCAAGGGTAGGCACCTGTGGAGAATCTGTTACTGCTCACTGTTTTAAGAAGGCAGTTTGAATGGGTTCTTTGTTGTTCAGTAGTAGAGCACTTCCTTAGTCATGTCTGAGTGCCCTAGTGCCAGAAAGAGAAGAAAAAGGCCATGAATAATGTATTAACAACAAAAATGACTGCCTACTCCTTTTAGAAAAGATGATTTTTATGAGTATTTTGCCTGCACTTACTATGTAGTGTACTGTTTGTGTGCAAGTCTGGTACCAACAGAGACTAGAAGAGGGCACCAGAACCCTGAACTGGAATTACAGATGGTTGTGAACCTGGAGAGAGCTAGGAACCAAACCTGGATTCTCTACAAGATCAGCAAGTGCTCTGAACCACTGAGCCATCTCTCCAGCACCTGCAAAATGATTCCCTCTTTAAATGAAAATGAACATACTACAGACTTCCCTTCCTTTCCCTTTTTACCTCCTAAATGATTTTTGCAGAGTAATAAAATGACTTTGAGTTTCTTCTTTTCACCTAAGTTAAATGTCACCGGACCTCCTCTTCTCCAACCAAAGCTTACAATATTAACAATTTTTCTTCTGTTTGGGGTTCCTATTATTTAGGCTAGGGAAGGTGACTACGTAGCTAGTTTTGCCCTGTACTATTCTGGTTTTTGTGGTTCTATTTGTCTGTGGTCTTAGTTACGGTACCTATTGTAGTGATAAACATCATGACCATTTCAGTCTGGAAAGGAAAGGGTTTATTTCAGCTTATGACTCTTAGGTAACAACACTCCACCCTGGAGAGAAGTCAGGACATGAACTCAGCAGGGCAAGAACCTGGAGGGAGGAGGTAAAGCAAAGGCCAGAGAAAAGTGCTGCTTACTGGTTTACTCAGCTTGCTTTCTTATAGTACCCAGTAACTGCACCCAGGGTGGCACCATCCAGAGAATGGGCTATTCTGAATCAATCAACAATGATGACAATGCACTGCAGGTGTGGTGGTGTGTGAATGAGTAGAGTCCCACAGGCTCCTATTTGAATACTTGGTCACCAGTTAGAGGAACTACTTGGGAAGGATTTGGAGGTGTGGCGCTATCAGAGTAGATGTGACCTTGTTGGAGGAGGTGTGTCACTAGAAGTGGCCTTGGAGGTTTCAGAAGCCCATGCTAGACCCAGTGTCCCTGTGCTTCTCCCTCTCTTCCTCTCTGACTCTCTCTGCCTGCAAATCAGGCTATCAGTTTTTGCTCCAGTGACTCCCTGTTTCCTGCCATGATCATCACTGACTAATCCTCGGGAAACTATAAACAAGCTCCCAACTAAATGCTTCCTTTTATAAGCTGCCTTGGTCATGGTGTTTCACCACAGAAACAGAACACTAACGAAGACAGCAGGCTTGCCCTTGAGCCAACCTAGTTGGGGTGTTTGCTAAATTGAAGTTCCCTCTTCCAAAATGACTCTAGCCTGTGTCAAGTTGACATGAAACTGTCCAGTACTTTTCTTTTTAAGACAGGTGTCAGTACGTAAACCAGGTTGGCCTTCAATTCACAAGTCTGTCTCCTGAGTGCTGGGATTAAAGACAAGTGCCACCATGCCCAGCCCAGTTTTTATTCTTATCCAAGAATCATTAATCCTATTCACATTTAGTCTCAAAATGTTTATTTATAGTTAATTTATCTTTGGGCTATCAAATTCATTTTTTACTGTGAAACAAAATCTTGGGTAGCCAGAGTTGGCCTTGAATTTCTGATCCTCTTGCCTCTACCTCTGGAACATTAGGATTACAGGCATACACCATTATGCCCAAATTTCACAAGTTCTTTTATTATGTTGCCCTATTTGAAATAAAATTCTCCTTTGAAATATTGAGGGTGATAGGAGGCTTGCCCAGCACACACAAAGGCTCAGAGTCTGAGTTCAAGCACCAGAAAAACAAACAAACAAAAAATATACTGGTAAATGTGACTAAAAATAACTTAAAAGATGCTTAAGGTTTAATTCAAAGGTTGTGACTTTTTGTTTTTTTGTTTTGTTTTGTTTTCATTTTTCGAGACAGGGTTTCTCTGTGTAAGAGCCCTGGCTGTCCTGGAACTCGCTTTGTAGATCAGGCTGGCCTCAAACTCATAGAGATTGATCTGCCTCTGTCTCCCAAGGAATGTGCCACCACGCCCAGCTCAACTTTTTCTAATATACAGTATTTACTACTTGACTAATTTTAGTCAAACTATATTTGTATTAGTTAAATAGTCCAACCGGGCCTGGAAACAAGGCTCAGCGGCAAAGGCACTTGATGCCAAGCCTGATGATCTGAGTGCAATACCTGAAGCTACATAACAAAAGAGAACTAATTCCTGAATTCCTGATATTCTCTGACATCACACTTGTACCATGCACCAAGGCATTCGCCACACACTAAAATAAATGTAAAAGAAAAAGTTAAAAAAAAAAAAAGGAATAGTCCAACTTTTACAGACTGAACTGTGGGCCCCCAAAGTTTACACATGGAAATCTTAGCCCACAATGTGACTGTATTTGTAACTGCCTTTATAGATGCAGTTAAAGTTCTTAAAGGAAACCCTAAGCTAATATACATGGTGTCATGACAATGTCATGTTGCACAAAGAGATGTACTGAACAGAAAAAAAAGAAGTTATGTGTGACACAGAAAAACGTATAAGCCCGAAGAAAAGCCTTTCAGAGCAACCATATAAATACCTCAATCTTCATCAAAACTCTCCAGAATTTTGAGAGTAAGTTTCTGTTTAAGGCACCCAGTCTATCATATGTTATGGTAACTCTAGAAGATAAACACATACCCTTTAAGGAAAATTATATTTGAAATATTCCTCTTACCTTGATATGCATATCTCTCTAACTTGCTGAGGTGTCAAAGCAAAAATAAAAAACTTCTCTTGAAACCGTTGAATACTGCTTTGAACTGAGGAGGGAAAAAAATTTATTCAGTAACAAATAAGCACCTGAAATAACCAGGAACTTTTTTTTTTCCTCTTTAACCAGGAACTTCTGAGAAAGAGTTTTCTAAATCCTGAAATGTTCAAGATTAAATTTAACACTCTAAACTCCAGTATTGTGTGAAATTGCATTCATATTCAATTCTGAGTACAGTTATCCAAATGAGCTTACTTTTAAATACTTAATCATTCAGTATTCTAAAACATTAACTATACTATGATCTCAAAATACAATAAAACCATTCAAGATGACATTTCACTCCTGGCTAACTCATCAAAGTCAGAAAAACTCCCTCACAGTAATGCAATCCAAGAAACAGATGTTTTCAGTATATTTCTTTGTTGCTTCTTTATTTTAGTACTTTATATTTAATTACTCACAGAACACAAAGAAAATCCAAATTTTCAGAACTTTAGGTAAATCTGATAAATAGCAATTACTGCTTATAAAAGATGACCTAGTTAAAAAGGATTACCTGGTAAAGTCATACTGTTTGACTACATTATTAAAAGCTGAAGTGTATTGATAACTTCACAAAGAACTATAACACATTAATACTAATGAATTATTCAAGGATGTTCTAATGCTCATTATTGGCATTGTGGCACATGCCTGTAATCTTATCACTCATGAGGCTGAGACAAGGGGATCATGAGTTCAGAGCCACCCTGGTCTACACAATGAGTTCAGTGCTACAGAGACCCTGTCTCAAAAAAATAACAGAGCCCACTGACACACAGACAGGGAGAATAAACCATAAAATACTGAAAGATCCCCCAAGAGAAAACAAAACTAATTTCTGTATGTTATTGTTATAATTATCCCAGATCATGAGCAAGATGATAACTAAATGTCTAATGTCAAAAGACCCTCTTTGTCAGTCATACCAAATCAAGAAAAATACTATCTCCTTGAGTAAAAAGCACGGGCACTTTATTGCAGAATTATGATTCATAGAAATGTCATAATGCTAATTCATAATTTCTCAGACTATCTCCAAAATGAGGAAAGAGAGGGGCTGTTTAAGATGAAGAACTACACATGAAGCAGTTTTACATTACATGATAATTACAGTACATAAAACAAAGCAAGTCTTGAGGGGCGGTGGTGGCGCACACCTTTAATCCCAGCACTCCGGAGGCAAAGGCAGGCGGATCTTTGGAGTTAGAGGCCAGCCTGGTCTACAGAGCAAGATCCAGGGAAGGTGCAAAGCTACACAGAGAAACCCTGTCTCAAAAAAAAAAAAAAATATATATATATTGATATATATATATCAGCCTTGCTGAAATTAGTAAAAAAAAAAAAAAAAAAAAAAGCTACAAATACAGTTAAAGAAAGAATATTCCTATTTCTGAACAAAGCAGTAAGGAAAGATGGTTTCCAGAATTCACCTCCTAAACTGTTAATGAGTAAAGACACATTGCTGGTTTTCTCTTGGCCCCACCCTAAAGTGGTCAAACATGTTTCTAAAACCCATTCTACTGTAACCGAGATCCAATAGACTCTTACCCCTTATCTTCTCTTCTATGCATTGTTCCTTAGGGGTCCTCACATCACATATGGTTACCTAAATGTGCTAACTAGGCATACCTCACAATAATAAATTCCTGAATACATTAAAAAAAGTTTTCCACATTTTAGGTTTCAAACCCTGGCTGGCCAGTCCAACTGCATTGAGCCTGTGGTGGCACATCACAGTCCTAACACACACTAGACATTTCAGTCAAGGATGGAGAGAGGAAACAAAGGAGAGAGAGGAGGAGAGAAGAGAGCAGGAGGCAGTGCAAGAGTGGACTGGGAATCCAACAACCCTTTAAACTGCATGCCCAATAACCTAATAAACCGATATCTCACACTTAAGTTCCATGAACTTTAAAACATACCCAAGTGGTATACCAACCCTTTAAAAACACCTAAACAGAATTCAAGATTCAAACTACAGAACAATTCTCCAACAACTGCAGAAGGGAAAACACACACACACACACACACACACACACACACACACACACACACACAAAGCATGTATATGAGCCACAATGCTGTGCACTGGTATAACCAACAACCAGGATTAAAAAAAGAAAGAGAAAATAAATTTATTTTAACCAGATAAATGAAGCTTGGGGGAAGGGGGGTAATAAAATGAGCCAGGCAAGGTGATGCACACATTAATTCTAGCACTTGTGAAGAACAGGCAGGTGGATCACTGAAAATTGAAAGGCCAGCCTAGTCTACAAACCAAATTCTAGGCCAGTCAGGGATATACAGGGAGACCTTGTCTTTGTTTTTTTGTCTTATTAAAAAATTTTTAAAAAGAGGTAAAAATGAAAGTACATTATGAAGAAAAATAACTAGACAAGAAGCATTCTAAATGCTAGTTCCTGTTACGTTATTATTTTGGTTGACTGTGTAGCTTTGGCTGTCCTGGAACTAGTTCTATAGAGCAGGCTGGCCTGGAATTCAGAGATCCACCTGCCTCTGCCTCCAAGTGCTGGGATTAAAGGTGTGTGCCATCACTGACTAGCTTTGTCTTTGGTTTGAGAGTGGGTCTCCTGCAGCTCAGGTAGACCCAAAAATTTATAGCCAAGGATGAATTTGATTCTTGATCCTCCTTTTACTTAACAAGTCTTGGGAGTACAGGCGTGTACCACTCACTGTACCCAGCTTTCTGTTAGAGTGTTTTATGTTTATTTTTTTTCTATTATGTGTGGATGCAACAGAGCATTTGTAGAGGTCAGAAGATAACTTGCAAGGGTCAGTTCTCTCCATCCATCCTGTGGATCATGGATATAAAATTCACGTCTTCAGGTTTGGCGACAAGTGTCTTTGACCCACTGAGGCATATTGCTTTTCCTCTAATATTAATTTTCAAAATAAAAAGCAGGTTTTCATATCAAAATTTCAAAGATATATACAGTTTTTATGGTGGTTGGACATTATTATTTATTATTACATTTACACACACACACACACACACACACACACACACAATCAGAGAACAACTTGCACAAGTCAGACCTCTTCTCCCATGTGGGTTCTAGGCATCTAGGTTCAGGTTATGAAGCTCCGCAGTAAAACCTTTTACTTAGTGAGACATCTCATTGTCCTCAAAAGTCCGTTTTTAATAGCAGTAATAATGGCAAGAAGTTTAATGGGTTTCTTACTTTTCTTGCATAATTTAAACTGCTAAAACATAAATAAATGAAACAAAAAATAAAAGATACCAAGTAGCCATCTTGGCCTGTCAACAATCAGACCATCCCTGTCTCATTAACCAGTCCTATCTGATAACTTCATCCTGAGTCACCAAGATAAAATGTAGCACCCACATATACACAAAATAATAAAAATGTAGTAAGAAACTGTAAAGTTTATCCAACACTCTTTCACACCCTTTAGAGGTTTATTTTTTAAGATTAATTCTTTTAATTATGTGTATGTGTTTGTATGGGATATAAAGGTGTACATATCCCCTGGAGCTGTACTACAGCTGTTGTGAGCCACCCTGATACGGGTGCTGGAAACTGAACTGGGTCTTCTGCAAGAGCAGTACTTCCTGTTACCCACTGAGTCATCTCTTTAGCCCCACAAAGTTTATCGTTAGGAAAGTAGCTGAAAACTACATTAAACATAAGCTAGGATTCTGTAACACTACCAAAACTTGATACAGACATGAAGCCCAAGTCAATCTGAGTCCTTAAGACATAGAAAGAATATGGGAGGTAGTTCTAGGCACAGGAATTGAGAGGGCAGAAGAATTAAACAAAAGGCACAAATATCTGAAAGGAAAAAGTTAGCCAGGTGCAGGGATACACCTGTAATCTAACTTCTTGAGAGGCTGAGGCAGTAAGACAGCATTTCAGTCTAGCCTGGGCTATACAGTAAGACTCCAAAAGGCAAAAGAAAAACAGATGAAGATGAAGTTCTATATTGGCTTTTTACACCCCTCCCTATCCCTCTGGCACACATACACAACTCTTTAAAAATTAGAAGGAAAAAAAAGGCAAATGATATAATATTTTTACATTAAACTTCAGTTACGGCTACCACAATTTTTTACTTGTACATTTAAATGTTTAGCAGTAATACCTAAATTTTGTAGTTTGTTTGTTCAGTTTTATTGTCTCATTTTGCTTTTAAGACAGGATCTTGTAATCTAACCCTGGTTGGCCCAGTACTATGTAGGCCAGGCTAGCCCCATTCTCAGAAACCTCCTTGCTTCAGTTTCCCAAGTACGGGGACTATAGGCATAAGCTACCATGCCTGACTTGTTTTAACATTTATGTGTGCACCCACAGTCATATGTGCCAATGAGGGCAAGGGCACATAAGTCAGAGCACAATCTCAGGTGTAAGTCGTGTGTGTGTGTGTGTGTGTGTGTGTGTGTGTGTGTGTGCGCGCGCGCGCGCGCGCGCGTGCCTCTGAGATTTTCCGTCTCCACTTCCCACCTCCCTGTAGGAAGGAACACTGAGATTACAAGTCTGGGTCTACATGGGTTCGAGGTATTCAAACGCAGGCCCTCAAACTTGCTGCTTTTACACATTTAAGCATCTCCCTAGCCCCTTGATTTTTTTTTTTTTAAGGGGGGTAGGATTTGCTTTTGCTTTTGAGATAAGGACTATGTAATCCAGACTGGCCTCAAACTTACTAGGTAGCCCAGGCTGGACTCCCTATGAGATCTTTTGCCGGAGCCCAAAGATCTCTCAGATTACTGCACATCACCATGCCTGGCTATCCATTCTTATGAATATTTTTGGCATTTATTTATCTGTGGGAGCATGCATGCTGTGCAGGATCAGAGAACTTGTTCCAGGAATAAGTTCTCTCCTCTCACCCTGTGGGGCTTCATAACTGAGTTCAGATTGTCAGACTTGGCAGTAACTGTGTTTACCCTAAGATCCATCTTGCCCACCATAGCTATCACTTTTAAGGTATTAACAGCAAATCACTAATAAATAGTTGTAGACTGTTTTATTCTCTTCTAAAAAACCCATTTTTTTTAATTAAAAAGTAATTTTTCTTTAATACTTACCTAAACTTGTAGGCTTGATGAGAACATCAAGGACATCATAAAAGGGCAGATTTTTTAACTGCACATCAGGGTGGACAGGAGGAATGGGAGGAGACGGCTGCTGCATCTCAAAGGTGGGCTTAGTGTCCTGAAGCAGCACAGAACCAACAGGAGATGATGGCGAATGAGGTGTAATTGAAGTAGAAGGCAACGAGTGGATTCCAGCCACAGCCAAGTCAGGTTCTACTGGTGAGGAACTACCATCCAAACTAAAAACCGATGATTTGATTGTGGATAAATCAGAAAGTCCTTCAAGTGTCCGTGGATACCGGCGTCTATATAATTCTCGAATTTTAATCTGAACCGCAGGGCTGCAGCCACTCTTCAATAAATGCAACGCCCTCATCAGGAGGTCATGCTTGCGTCCACTTTTATTCCGTCCAGCAAAGCCAAGTAACACTTGTAATTCAGAAACCCTAAAACTAGAAACCATATTCTAAAAGGGGAAGAGAAAAAAAAGACAAGTCATCATCAAACATATAAAAAAAGCACTACCTGAATTACATTGTAAAATCAGATTTTTTTTCCTGATAGCTATCAATATTTACATATTCCACATCACTTAGAACATTAATATTCAAAAAGCTATCTTCTCTTGAAACTTACATTTGAGTTATATTGGTAAATCAAATTTTGCTTTTCTCTTCATTTTGGAAACCTAGTCTTGGTTCTTTTTAACCATAATCTTATTGTCATATTATGCTAATATAAATCCCTATTTGCTTCTTCACTATGAACTCTTTAGCCAATGAAAATGTTCTTTTTTAAAACTAAGACCTCCTAATATAAAATACAGTATTTGTTATAAAATTGTCACTACTTAAGCAAACAACAAGTTGGATTTTTATGTCATCTGTGTAACTTCTAGTGCTGCTTAGTAAATATACAAAATCCAGTTGTAACTGGATTCCAAAGCCAATGTATCTTTAACCCATACTTAAACATTAAGGAACAGATAAAATAATTTTTTACAGATACTTTAAAATATTAAGACTAAGCCAGACGGTGGTGGCGCATGCCTTTAATCCCAGAACTCAGGAGGCAGAACCAGGTGGATCTCTGTGAGTTTGAAGCCAGCCTGGTCTATGTTTGGATAGGCACCAAAACTACACAGAGAAACCCTGTCTCAAAAAACAAAAAAACAAAAAAAAAAAAAAAAGAAGAGAAAAAGAAAAAAGAAAGAAAGAAAGAAAATTTTAAAGCTGTGGTGTGTATGAAGGCAAGCTAAATGCTTAGAAAATAGGAAATAAGTAGAAAATAGAAAATAAGTAGAAAAGTATTCTGGTTACATGTAATCACCAATATACTGTTTTCTTGAAACTGCTTTTCAACTCTTAACTAGAGATGAGACAGAAATAACAAAAAGTCCAAATTTAGGTAAAGTCTAGTTAATTAGAAATTGATACAAATTTTGCTGACTTCCCTCATCTGCCGTGATGTACAATAGGATCTGGGAGGCTACTTTCCTAACTGCCAAGGAAACTGAAAAATTGTATTATTAAATGCTATCTATTTTAGTTATAATTGCATAAAATAACCGACATCTGTATTTATAGGAATAATGAAAATAAGTTAACAAAATCAACATCTCAAAAAAAAAAAAAAAAGATACTAACATCCTAAGATAGACAGTGTTCATGGCAAATCATAAAGACCTCTGAATTCCTAACCACTGCCTGTTTCCGAGGTCATGGAAAAGCTCCATTGCTGTGGGATGGTCTGTATGTCAAGTGTGTTGCTGATTGGTCAATAAATAAATCACTGATTGGCCAGTGGCCAGGCAGGAAGTATAGGCGGGACAAGGAGGAGAATAAAGCTGGGAAGTGGAAGGCTGAGAGAGACACTGCCAGCCGTCGCCATGACAAGCAGCATGTGAAGATGCCGGTAAGCCACGAGCCACGTGGCAAGGTATAGATTTATGGAAATGGATTAATTTAAGCTGTAAGAACAGTTAGCAAGAAGCCTGCCACAGCCATACAGTTTGTAACCAATATAAGTCTCTGTGTTTGCTTGGTTGAGTCTGAGCGGCTGTGGGACTGGCGGGTGACAAAGATTTGTCCTGACTGTGGGCCAGGCAGGAAAACTCTAGCTACAAATGGCACCAAATGTGTTGGCAAGAGTTTCCACCTAAAACCTGAGAAAAGATTCTAAAATGGAGCTAAAAACAGCTTCCTAATTGTCTCTCTCAAATGAGCGGCAGCTGCCGGTCTGAGCTACTGATGGGTTCCTAGCGTGCACGCTCGACCTGCCGTATGGCGGGAATGAGGCCTCTGCAAGTGGCACATTAAGCTGCATGGTGGATTTAGCCTTTGCTAGTACAAAACAAAAAAAGGTTTCTGGGCTACACACTGCTTGGATAAAAGCATAGACCCACGATAGCTCCCAGAGCTATCATGACAAAGATTTGTCCTGACTGTGGGCCAGGCAGGAAAACTCTAGCTACATTCCATTCCTTATAAAATCAAATATTCTCTATAATTAAGTCTACTTTTACTTGAGGAACTTAAAGTAGATATCTTGCTTGCAGTAAAATATTTTAACACACCTCAGGACAACAGAAAACACAATTAAATGTCATCCATTAAAAGAAGCAATAAAGAACATACTACAGGGGCTAGAGATCGCTCAGTGGTTATGAGCACTTTCTGCTCTTGCAGAAAACCCAGGTTAGGTTCCCAACACCCACAGGGCAGCTCACAAAGACTTCTAAACTCCAGTTCCAGAGAATCTGACAATCTCTTCTGGCCTTCATAGGCACCTCAAGCACATGGTACATACACATATATTCCAAGAAAGCACTCATACACATAAAGTAAAAATAAACCCTTAAAAAACAACATACTAGATTTCAAATCTATAAAATCACCCAGACATCCCTCTAAATGCTTATCTATAATTATAGAAAGTAGTTCAAGAAACAAATAGTATCAAAATCAACCCAAAAAGGAAAGAATTTAAAAGATAAAGCAAAAAAAAAAATTTAACTAGAAGATGACAAAATGAAAGTCAAGCCCCAAAACAGAAAAGTAAACAAATGCACGGTATTATTAATAAATAATAAAAGGGCCAGGCATGGTGGCACTTGCCTTTAAATCCCAGCACTCCAGATGCTGAGGATCTCTTTGAGTTCAAGGTCTACTTAGCTAGTTCTAGAACACATCTCAAAAAAAAAAAAAGTAATAATAAAAGAAATTGGGCATGGTGGTACATACTTGCTATCCCTGCAATCTAGAGAATGAGGCAAAAGGACAAATTTGAGAGCAGTGTGGGCTATTTAACCTACGAAAAAAAAAAAAAGTACATGCAATAAGACCTTTTCAAGTACTCATGCCTGATACTCCAACACTGAGAAAGCTGAAGCAAGAATAACATCTCAAGTTCCAATGCAACAGTATGGGCTACAGAGTAAGTCCCTTGTATGTACATATATACACACAGTACAGCACAGCATGGAGGCAAGCTGGGGATAGAGCAGTTGCTTGCATACATGTAGTCTGAAGGAGGGAGGGAGGAGATAAAAGTGCTTTACTAGAAAAACATTAAGTTATGTCATTTGATTCAGTAAGCAGCAGTAAATTTTGTCTCCCACCTCCACCTAAAAACACTACACAGACAAGGCAGTTTAGTGAGCAAATCCTACCAAACTTCCAAGAAAAAGAAGGAATCCTATTTCCTGGCTGGATTGTTCAAGAGAATGTAAAGATAATATTAAGCATTTTAACACACACAGTAATCGCTTCATTCTTACAAAGGAATTGATGTATATCAGAGAGACTCTAATTTAAAACAATAAACATGGAAAAAATGCTAAACTATGTAAATTATTGATATTCAAAACTTCAGCAAGTAGGGTTTGTGTGACACAACTTTTTCTGTCTTTGTTGAGAGACACAACACAGGCATCTACCTACTCACCCCAGATAGGGATACACGACAGAACAAAGTACAGATAACACCAAAGTCCAAGTTGGTGAACCAGTAAGTCTTATTGGTTACCTACAGAAGTATGGGTTAGGGGTTGCTTCAGAAACAGAAATGATTCCCAAACAGCTGTATCACCAAGGCCCATTCCAGCATGTACCCACAAAAGCTGGGAAACAAACGGGCGGTGGTGGTGCATGCCTTTAATCCCAGCAGTTGGGAGGCAGAGGCAGGCGGATCTCTGTGAGGTCGAGGCTAGCCTGGTCTACAAATCAAGTTCCAGGACAGCTAGGACTGTTACACAGAGAAACCTAACTCAAAAAAAAAAAAGGGGGGGGGAGGGCTGAGAAACCTAGAGCACACTGAACATTAAATATATAATAAAATTTGCTCACAAAGACACTTAGAAAACTCACTGACTTCCTGAAGTTTATGAAAAGCAAACTTTTGTAAAAAAGATTTACTTAAGAAAGAAAGATACATGACTTAGTTAAATGACAGAAAAGCATCTGATAAAATTTTATTTATTCATAATTTAAAAAAACTCTTAATTGGGTATAAAAACCTTGTCAACATGATAAATGACATCAGAAATCAATAGCAAATACCCTATTAAAGATGAAACACTAAATCATAAATCTAAGGCCCATAAAATGTATACTATTGTCATTAAACATTATTCCAAAGATTTTAGATAACATAACAAAGCAATAAAAAGTCTTTGAAGTAGGAACTGGAAAGTAGCTCAGTTGGGAGAACACTTGCTTGGCATGTCAGATGCCCAAGGTGCCATCCCCACCACTGCATTACATGGTGGCACACCTGTAACCTTAGCACTCGGGAAAACAGAACTACAAGATTCAAGTTCACACCAGTCTGGGTTACAAAGAACGATCCTGCCTCAAAACAAAACAAAAACAGAAACATTTTCAAATGACTAAGGAAAATTAAACTGAGGAGAGGGACCCCAGTTATTTTTTTAACACAAACTCAAAACACAAAAGAATAAATTCCAAACCTTTTTCAAACACAAAAACACCTGAGAGTGGGGAGTGGTAGTCCATGTTTTTACTCCTAGCACAGAAGGCATAGACAGGTGCTCTGAGTTCAAGACAAGCCTTGCCTACATTGGAGAGTTCCAGGCAATATAGGGCTAAAAAGTAATACGTTATCTCAAAAAACAAAAACAAACACACCAAAGACATGGAATGTAACAGAAACACTAAATAAATTAAGGGCTAAAAAACATGTTATCCGATTAAAAACAAAATTCAGTATTGATGGTAAGTAAGTTACAATCAGGAGGAAATTCTAAATTTCAAATGAATGACTAATGAGCAACTGGAAATTTTACTAGATCCAAATTGGAATAAAGAATTAAATAAAATAAATATTTGTAAGTAGTGATAGATGAAGTGAATAAAAAGGAAACAACAAAGAGAGATTTGCAAATTTAAATGGAGAATGACTCATGGAAAAGTTAAGCATAAATAAGGAGAACATGGATACATCCATAAGGAACATTCCAAAGTATGACAACTATAAAACACACCAGGAAAAACAGTTTCAACACATCAGAGAGGTTTATCACCACTGTTGAGCTAAAATAGCTAGAAGAATGCGTATTACGACAGTCAGCTGTTTCGGCTGCTGACACAGCTCACTGGTAAGTAAGTGTGTTTGCATAGCAAGCACAAGGTCCTAGGTTTGATCATCATCATAACAAAGAACAGAATAATAAGCAAAGAAAATAACAAACCTGAGAAGGGAAGGATATTTATCCTAAATAAATATTTACTGTAAAAAAGAAAATCAAATGTGTAAGGCCAAGTAAAGACAAATTGAAGTTAACAATAGGCATATAAATAAGGAGGGAGGGGAGCAGTTTAAAATGTTTGATAAGTTAGAAAGCAAAAGTAATTTTAGACTAAAACATTAAAATTTCAAGAGAATATGAAAAGGCAAAAATGTATGTAACATCAAAACAGGTAAAGTGAGAAAAAAATACAAGAAAGAAAAAAATAAAATCAACCCTACAACAATTAAGCATAGACAGAAAAAATATAAAGCACAGAATAGCATAAAAGGAAAAAGATAAAATAAAATGAAAAAGTTAAAAATACAAATATTAATAAACCCTAAACAAAAAAATTAACTGCATTAAAAAGATTAGGAAAATCACTAGAGAAACTGTATTAGAAAGATAATTCAGAAGTGGAGAGAACTCTATACCCATAAATATGGCAATTTAGAGAAAATGGGCACTTCTTAAAAAACAATCAAAACTCACTATAGAACAAATAATTTAAATATCCTTATAGTTTGCCAAGAAATTTATGGTCACCTTTTTTTGGGGGGGGGGGGCGGGGGAGAGGGTCTCATTATGTAGCCTTGCTGGCCTGGAACTCACAGAGATCCTCTGTCTCCCCAATTCTGAGATTAAAGTGACACATCACCACACCCAGTTTTTAATTCATAACTCAAAAAAACGCCCCAAAGAGAAATTATGAGCCTATGGAAAACATCTGCTGCTCTTCCAAAGGACTAAAGTTTAGCTCCCAGCACCCACTGAGTGACTCACAACCACTCACAACTCTGACTCTAGATTCACAGCCCTCTTCTGGTCTCCTCACATCTGCACGCACATGATGCATACACTCTGGCGCACACACGCACACACACATATATACATACACACAAAAATATTTTTTAGAAAAGAGAACTGGTCTCCACTGTCGTAAACTCTTCTCTGAGAGGCTTGTATTTTTCTCTGCCAGAACAGCTTGTCTGTGGACTGTTGTTCCATCAAAAATTAAGTAAGAAATATAGTGCTTGGGCCTGACAGTTGTACTTTCCTTCCCCCAAATAGAAGCAGCAACACCTTTGGCAATGCCAAGACAACAAAGAAATTGAGACCTCAATTTTAAAAAATTCTAAAAAAAAAACCCCTACAAACCAATATCCTTCAGAAATATAAACAAAATCTTTAACAGAATAATAGTAACTAAAATACAGCAAAATCTAGAAATAATTATGCACCACACCAAGTGAGATTATGCTAGGGAGGCAAGGCTAGGTTCAAGAAATTAACATAGTATAGCATTTTAACAGCTAAAAAGAAGTCATATGAACATCATCAACACAAAGAATTATTGACAAATTCATGATTTTAAAAAGGAAAGTTCTCAAGTAGGTGTGTGGTGCATGCTTGTGATCACGATACTGGAGGCTGAAGCTGAGTCAGGGAGACTGTTACTAATTCAAGGTCAACATGGAACACATAGTCTCTATCAGGCCGGTCAAGGGCATACAGCAAAACTCATCTTAACAATAAGAATAGAAGGAAAATCCTTATTTGGCAAATAGTATCTACAAATGGTGGGGCCCTCAGATTTTACTTAATGGTAAAGTGAATGCTTTCTCCAAATATTAGAAATAAGGCAAGGATAATAGTTTGAATGAGAACTCCTGTAGGTTCCTATGTCTGAATGCTTAGTCGAACACACTTAGGTGTGCTGTTGGAAGAGTATCACTGGGGGTGAACTTTTGAGGTTTCAAAAGCCCAGGCCATCCCCACCCCCCTGCCTGCTGCCTGTGGATCAAGATATAAAGCTCTCAGCTACTTTTCTAGCATCATGCCTGCCTGCCTGCCTGCCTGCTTCCCACCATGATGATCATTGACTCACCCTCTTTGTAACCTGCCTTGGTCACGGTGTCTCCTTACAGTAACAGAACAGTAACGAAGAAGGTAGGGGGGGGACAACTAGAAGAGCTGTCCTAATTTTTTTTTAAAGAACAAAGGACAGGAGATGTAGCTCAGTAGTAGAGTGGTTGCATAGCACATACAAGGAATCCAATCAATCCTCAGTGCCAGATCACAAACAAATGGTGAGGAAATCTATTCTAGCTTTACAACATAGCTTCAATAATCAAGATTCAAGCTTGTGCTGTGTTAGGTAAAGAATGGGCAGGTAGCTCAATGGAACAGAAGAGAAACCCCAAAACAGAAATAGATTTACACAAATATGCCCAAATTATTTTTTACAAAAGTGTAAAAAAAACTTAATAAATGTTGTTATAGCAACTTAAAATCCAAAGCTTCAAATAGATCACATCTGTGTTTGTATTAAAAACAGATGACTTGTTCTTTTAAGGGGGGCAGGGAAGGAATCTTCAGGATCTAGGTCTAGAAAGAGTTCCTAAATATGACAGTAAAAAGCAAGACACATAAAAAGAAAAATGACATATTAGACTTTACCAAAATTAAAAATCATGTTTTGCAAAAGACCCCTTTATAACAATAAAAAGGCAGTTATCAAGCTTGGATAAAATATATGCAAACTATACGTATCTAATAAGGGACTAGAATCTAGAATATACTTAGAACTGTTATCATTCAACAGGGAAAAAAGGGGAGGAAACAATCCAATTAGAAAAGGGTCAAAAGACATGCAGAGACACTTCAATAATGAGAACATATAGGCAAACAGGCACATGTAAATTAACATAATTAGCCACCAGGGAAATGCAAATTAAAACCTCACTAACATATCACTTAGATACCTACCAGAATGGCTAAAATGAAAAACAGTGTTAACACCAAATGCTGTCAAGGAGGATCAGTCCATACATTGTTGGTAGGGAAGTAAAATGGTACAGCAAATCTGGAAAACAGTTTAGCAAGTTCTTTAAAAAAAAAAAGAAAGAAAGAAAGAAAAGAAAAACACTACACATACAATAATCATAAGACCCATCAATTACACTCCTGGGAAGAGAAATGAAAATTTATGCATGCACACAAATGAACTATGAATAAATCTTTATAAAACTTTTACTCATAACCATTAATGTAGATGTCCTTTAACAGATGACTAAAAAGTTCTAATAAATACATACCCACAACTACTCCTTACTCAACAATAAAAAAGAATGACTCATTTTTTTATATTATGGACCAGATAATCTCCAGAGAATGAATTATGAAAGAGCAACACCGAGTCTGGGGAGATATGGCTCCACAGAAAAGCTGCCATACATGCTTGAGGACTAGCAAAATGTGCAGACTCAAAAAGTGGAGACAGAATCCTCAGAGCAGGCTGTCTAGCATATTGCCAAACGATGGGTTTCACTGAGATCCTGCCTTAATGAATAAGGTTGAAAAGAACTGAGAATGATTCCTGACATCAATCTTAGGCTTCCACATACATACAAATGCATGTACACAACACACATACACAAAGAAAAAAGGTGGAGAAAGAAGAGGCAGAATCCAGTAAGCAACATAATGCATAATTTATATAACATTCTTTTTATATTTTTTTAAGACTGGTGGTGGTAAGCAGACTGACATGGGTTTGGGAACCAAATCTAGGTCCTTGATAAGAACAGCAAGCACTCTTAATCATCTCTCCAGCCCTTGCGTAATATTAAAAATAAAAGTAAACCCAGAAATAAAGAATTGTTTAGTAGGTCTCAGAGATTAAGGCTCAGGAGTTAGTGGGTAGGCGAGAACTAGGTGTGACTTTAACACGATAGGTAAGGTATCTTTGGTTTTTTGGAGTTTTTTGTTATTGTTTTTGGTTTTTCCAGACAAGGTTTCTCTGTGTAACAGCTCTGGCTGTGCTGGAACTCATTTTGTAACACAAGTGACAGCTCATACTGGCAAGGATGCAGAACAAGGGGAATGCAGTGGGTATTTGTTCCACCTATGGCCTTGGGGTATCAGTCCCTAGGGTGTGGCCTCTTGGCTAGCTTAAGATCTGGGGACCACGAATGCAGGGCCCCTTCTCTCGAGTGCTCTTGGATAGTGAAGACCTTGTGAAGCAGCGCAGACCGGTTCTCAGCCTTCCAGGGACTCTGCAACTGAATTTGCCTCATCCTGTACCAGTGAGTTGTTCCCCCATATAATCCATTAATAAATAGTCCCTTTCTCAATAATCCGTGGATTTCCTGCATTATCGGAACACTCTTCCATGGCTGGTAGGTATGCAAACTCATTCAATCACTGGGAATTCAATTCCCAGAAAACTGGAAATCAATCTACCTCAACACCAAGCTATGTCACTCTTGGGCATATACTCAAAGGATGCTCCACCCTACCACAAAGACATGTGCTCAACTATGTTCATAGCAGCTTTATTCATAGCACTCAGAAACTGGAAACAACCTAGATGTCCCTCAACAGAAGAATAAATAAAGAAAATGTAGTGCATTTAATCAATGGAGTGTTACTCAGCTGTTTAAAAGAACCAACAAAAAAATTGCATCATGAAATTTGTAGGCAGGCAAATGGATGCAATTACAAAGAAAAAAAAAAAAAGTCTGAGTGCATAACCCAGACCCAAAAGACAAACATGGTATGTACTCACTTCTAAGTGTATATTAGCTGTTAAGTCAATGATAATCATGCTAAGGTTAAGTAACAAAGAGGGCTCTAAGAGGGATGCATGAATCTCCTTGGGAAGGGGAAACAATAAATTTTGCAGGTAGATTGGGAACAGAAGGGATAGGCTAGGGGGGTGGGGGGGAGAGATGACTGAAATTTGAAGGCATCTGGTGGTCGTAGTGGGGATTGATGTGGAAACCTAGACGAATAGAAACTCTCAGTATTCTACAAGGGTGACTCTAGGGAGGACTCCGAGTAATGGAGAATTCAGAGCCTAAACTGGCCATCCTCTGTAACTAGGCAAGGCTTTCAGAGTTTGAAATAGAACACCAAGCCAGCCACAAAACCTTCAACCTATAATCTAATCCACCTACAAGATGTAGTGGGAAAATGGACACACAGTACTTTGGGGAGTGGTCAAACAATAACTGGTCTAACTGCCCACAGCACATGAAGGAGCCCATGCCCAACACTGCCTAGATGACCAGGAATGGGAGGCTGGATAGCCCAGAGACCTATGGGGTGGGGGAAGAGAATCAACAGAATGATTCCTTATATAATCATAGATCAGTGCCTAGCCCAATTGTCATTAAAGAGACTACCTCTGGCAGATGATGGAAGCAGATGCAGAGACACACATTCGCACAGTAGGAGAGAGACCCCAAACTGACTATCTCCATCAAGTCCCTCCCCTTGGAGCTCAGGGAACCCTGTGGAAGAGGGAGAGGAAGAAAGGTAGGAGCCAGAGGGGTCAAAAATACCAGGAGAACATGGCTCACAGACTTCAACTAAGTAAGGCACATAGGGGCTCACAGAGACTGAAGTGGCAACTGAGTCTATGCTAGGTACTATCCATATGTTATGGATGTTAGCTTGATATTTTTGTGGAATCCCTAATAGGGGGAGTAGGGATGTCTCTGACTCTTCTGTCTGCTCTGAGACCCTTTTGCTCCTACTGGACTTAACGCCTGTTATTAAAAACTATACTGCTCTGGATGAAAGAACAGCTTCAGTGGATTAAAAAAAAAATTTCGTGGAGAGACCATAAAACAAGTATTTTGACAAACTTCTATAAATGATCAAAGGCCAAAGCTAAAAATACAAATAAATGGCAATGAAATTGAGGGTTTGGTAGACATAGGAGCAAATATAAAATTATTTCACCAAAATCTTAAGCATTCAGTTTGGCCTCTTCAGGAGGTAAATGTTCTGCTTCTACGGATGGAACTTTATCTCAGGTAAAACAAAGCATAAGATGGGTTGAGTGTATAGGCCCAGAAGGAGAGGTAAGATGGGTCTATTATAGTGAATGATCTAAAAGACTGCTTTTTATTATACCTTTACAAGAACAGAATAGAGAAAAATTTGCCTTCACAGTGTCTACTTATAATAATCCCCAGCCTGTTAAAAAGTACCACTGGAAAGTTCTTCCAAAAGGAACTGCCCCACCTTATTTCAATATTTTGTACAACAGCCATTAAATCTAATTCCTAAACAGTTTCTTCAATCTACAATTTACCATTGTATGGATGATATCTTATTGGCTGATTCAGACATATTTTAGAAAAAATGTTTGATGAAATAAAGGGAATTTTGCCTTGTTGGGGATTATAAATTGCTCCTGGAGGGGACACACACACACACACACACACACACACACGAGATGCTATTATTTAGGGTTTAAGATAGGTTTACAGACAATTCAACCACAGAAAGCACGAATCAGGAGAAATCAATTACAAACTCCTTAATGGTTTTCAAAAATTGCTGCGAGATATTAACTAGCTTTTGCCTATAAACTGGATAAACAACTCAAGAACTAAGTAAGTTACTTCAAACCTTACAAGGCGATGAGGACTTAAATAGTCCATGAAACCTACCAGCTGAAACTAAGATTTGGCTCTGGTAGAAAAGAAATTACAATATACACACATAGATCACTTGGATCCAGAGCTTGATTATATTCTGGTTATTTTACCTTCTACTCATTCTCCAACAGGAATTCTTTTTTGTTGTTGTTGTTGTTTTGTTTTTTGAGACAGGGTTTCTACGTGTAGCTCTGGAGCCTGTCCTGGAACTTACTCTGAAGACCAGGCCTGTCTCTGCCCCACCAAGTGCTGGGATTAAAGGCATGAACCACCAACGCCTGGCTTCCTACAGGAATTCTTATGCACAAAGATAATATCTTAGAATGGATATTTTTACCACACAAACAGAATAAAGACCTATGTAAAAAAAGGTGTCTGAATTGATTCTGAAAGGAAAAGTGAAACTTCATCAATTAGCAGTAATAGCTCCAATAGATATTACCAATGCTGAAATTGCCTCATTATGGGCAGAAAATAAACACTGGCAAAGAGCTTGCAGTAATTTCTAGGAAGAAATTAGCAACAAATATCCCAAAAACAAGAGACTTCGGTTTATAAAAAGAACTAATTGGATTCTCCCTCATATAATAGAGGTAACAACAATTTCTGGAGCCCCTACATTATATACTGATGCAAATAAATCAGGAAAGGCAGGTTATAAGTCAGGAAAATTAAGTGGCTCAAAATTCTTATAATTCAATTCAGAAATCAGAAATATATGCTATTCTCATGGTATTATTAGATTTTTCAGAACCTCTTAATATAGTTACTGATTCCCAATATGCAGAAAGACTTGCTTTACATATTGAAACTGCTGAACTTATTCCTGATGATTCAGAATTAACTTTGTTATTTATTCAACTACAAGTAATCAAAAACAGAAATCATCCTTTGTCTATAACACATATCAGATCACATATAGATCTACCAGGCCTTCTAGCACAAGGAAATGATGAAATTCATCAGCTATTGGTCGGAAATGTGCTAGAAGCCTCAGAATTTCATAAGAAACCAATGGTTTTGCATTTTCTTCAAATGCAAAGGTTTGAAGACAGATTTTTCTATCACATGGCAACAAGCCAAAGAAATTATAAGAAAATGCCCTACTTGTTCTTTTTTTTATTATTATTATTATGTATACAGCATGTATGACTGCAGGCCAGAAGAGGGCACCAGATCTCATTACAGGTGGCTGTGAGCCACCATGTGGTTGCTGGGAACTGAACTCAGGACCTCTGGAAGAGCAGCAGCCAGTGCTCTTAACCTCTGAGCCATCTCTCCAGCCCCCACCCCCTACTTGTTCTTTGTATATTCAAACTTCATTAACTACAGAAAGTAACCCAAAGGGCATTCAAAGAAATGAAATTTGGCAAAAGGATGTATTTCATTTTTTAGAGTTTGGAAAATTAAAATATGTGCATCATACCATAGATACATGTTCAGGATTTAACAGGCAACTGCTTTAAGTTCTGAAAAGGCTGATTCTGTATTTACGCATTTATTAGAATGTTTCATGGCTGTTAATATTCCAATCTGCCCCTAGAAATCCCACCCTGCATCCTGATGTTAAAGCCTCATTCTAAGGAAAAACTCCTCCCAATCCTCTCTCTCACTTTTCCTCCCACGAGGTCCACACCCTCTTTCACTCTCTCTTCTCTTTCTGTCTCTCTCTTTCCTATCTTTCTCTTCATCTCTCTAATAAAATAAACGTTCCACGTGGATGCAGCGTCCGGGTTGTGAATACTAGCCACCGCCATGCCCACGCAGGATACCCTGTCCTGTCCTGTCCCAACCCCATCTGCCGTCATGTTCCTCCCCTACCCCCAGCACAATAATTCATAACAATGGCCATTACGGGGATACCTGTACAAATTAAGACTGACAATGATCCAGCATATGTCTTTAGTAAAATGAAACAGTTTTTTGCATATTCAGGTATACTACACAATCCTACAGGACAGGCAGTTATAGAAAGACCCAATTGCACCAGGTGGCGGTGGCACACGCCTTTAATCCCAGCACTCCAGAAGCAGAGCCAAGAGGATCTCTGTGAGTTCAAGGCCAGCCTGGTCTACAGAGCTAGATCCAGGACAAGCATCAAAAAAAAAAAAAAAACTACACAGAGAAACCCTGTCTGGAAAAGAAAAGAAAAGATCCAATTGCACTTTAAAGATATGCTTAATAGACAGAAATGGGTAACAAGGACTCCCAGAGACAGAGAGTACACAGTGCTTTATTGACTTTTTTTTTTTAATGCTAATAAACAAGGAACAACAGCTGTGGAGAGTCACTGGATAATAGAAAAAAACTGAATTAAATCACGTTATATATTTTAAAGATGTGTTGACCTCAGAATGGAAACAAGGATATGTGTTACGTTGGGGAAGAAGTTTTGCTTTTGTTTCCACAGGAGAAGAAACACTATGGATACCATCATGATTGATACAGATTAGATTTAAATAGGAAAGGCCTCTTGATTAGGAGAAGTGATAGTTCAAACAGCTTGGTCATTCAATCCAAACTATTAAGACTAACAATGCCTTTCATTTGATCAAGTGAGAAAAAAATTGTATTATTAAAAGATAATACTTTTTTTTTTTTTTTTGCCAAAAAACATCTTGCCTTAACAAAGATATAACCTGACAAAAAAGGAATTCCCCAAAGACAGGATTGGGGAAGAGTTTTTTTGTTTTGTTTTGTCTTTTTAGAATAATAGAACCATCCAGCTAAAGAATCTGAAGCCCGGAGTTGGGGATTTAGCTCAGCAGTAGAGCGCTTGCCTACCAAGCACAAGGCCCTGGGTTCGGTCCTCAGCCCTGAAATTAAAAAAAAAAAAAAAAAAAAAAAAAAAAAAGAATCTGAAGCCCACTGGACACATGAGACATATGCAGAGAAAAATGTCCCAAGAAAAAAAGTAAATTTGGCCTAATGGGTAAAGCACATGTCCAACAGGATAAACTTTCATAAATCTTTCCCAATACTTATTTCTGCGGCTCTCTACAAACATAAAAGGCAAATAGTCTGTTTGTGGTCCCAATTCAATTAAAAATAAAAGCTGACTTTGGAGATGGAGTGTGACTCTCTCCTTCTCTAAAACCAAGCATAACTGTTAAAGGAAAATCCAAAAATCTCTATCTCATGTCAGAAGAGCAACCTGATACAGGACAGAAGAAAACAAAAATTAAGGGACTATTCTATTGTGACTAGAGTATAAATATTATCTCTAAATTTATAAGATTACTATATATATACTGTGGGATGGTTTGTATGTCAAATGTGTTGCTGATTGGTCAATAAATAAATCACTATTGGCCCGTGGCCAGGCAGGAAGTATAGGCGGGACAAGGAGGAGAATAGAGCTGGGAAGTGGAAGGCTGAGTCAAGAGACACTGCCAGCCGCCATCAGGACAAGGAAGATGTAAAGTACCGGTAAGCCACAAGCCACGTGGCAAGGTATAGATTAATAGAAATGGATTAATTTAAGCTGTAAGAACAGTTAGCAAGAAGCCTGCCACAGCCATACAGTTTGTAACCAATATAAGTCTCTGTGTTTACTTGGTTGGGTTTGAGCGGCTTGGGACTGGCGGGTGAGAGAGATTTGTCCTGACTGTGGGCCAGGCAGGAAAACTTTAGCAACATATATGTGTGTGTGTGTGTGTGTGTGTGTGTGTGTGTGTGTGTGTGTGTGTATGTGTGTGTATATATATATATATATATTTAAACTTTCTGTCATGATATTAATGGTCATATAGAGTATTAACTAATTCTAGAAATAGGCTTTATCTAGCTTCCTGTACATGATTTAGCGCTTGAGTCTGAATCAGGTAACTAGGAATTAAGTTTGTGTACCCGGATATACTTAATAGACTTTGGTCTGTTTTTGGTTTTGGTTTTGTTTTGATTTTCAAGACAGGGTTTCTCTGTGTAGTTTTAGAGGCTGTCCAGGAACTTGATTTATAGCCCAGGCTGGCCTTGAACTCACAGAGATCCGCCTGCCTCTGCCTCGAGAGTGCTGGAAGTAAAGGTGTGTACCACCACCGCCCAGCTATAGATTGTGGTCTTTTAACCTCTCTGAAATCTGCTGCATACGATATTTAAAATGTTTAAGTTTCTGCAGTGAACCACGATCATTCCTAACAGCAACATTTGAAGTCTCCAAAAAGATGAAGGGGCCCCACAATGATGATTCCACCTGGATTGTTGTAATGCCATTAAGCTGACAAACACCACACAAAGATCAGCTTTAAACTACAAAATGCTCAGGACAATTTCAAAACAGTTGAAATGGCCCAGCCTCACAGACTATCCAGCCAAGACTTCAGATGGACTCTACATTTTCCTATCACACAGAGACTAGACAAAAATAACACAGCTAGTTCCTAGGACTTGACCATTGTCCCAGTTTTCTCAGGGTCAACTAAAGATGTCATCAACCCAAGACAACAGGAAGTAGTTTTAAGAATGCCATGCAAACATTCCCGAGAGGTAGGATGGGTGGGTTTTGATTGTTGGGGGGGGGGGTGGATTGTGTTTGTCATTGTATCGGGGTTGGTTGCAAATTTTTACTAGTCATAGTAAGGGATAAACCTAAGAATGGGGGTTAGATTTAATGATTTCTTTCTGAAAAAAGGGGGGGAAGGGATTTGGAAAGAATAGGATAAGAAGGTAGATTATTGAATCTACTATAAACTACAAAACAAGTATTAATCTCACATATTTTACATTGGTATGGATTTTTATATAGTGATACAAATTTAAGGTTATTTTTGTTATAGTATATATGTTTCTACTCAAGACATTTTCGTATATTGATACAAATTTAAGGTTACTTTTGTTATACTGTATATATATTTCTACTCTTCTTTAAGGTATTATACCTATGCAGCTCATTTAAAAGGGTAATGTATAATTAAGAAATATAGGTGGTTAGTCATCTGTAATAATCAAACTTAGTTATGTTAGGTATGTTTTCAAGGTTTAAACAGAGATATATTTTAGATAGACAGGTGGTCTTCAAACACTTCAGAGACCTACAGAATATGGCATTTAAGATATTTTAATAACTTAAGGCTTTTCGTGACAGTGAGACACATCTGCTCCTGACAGTACCAATTTAGTTCAAAAAAGGATGATGGGCATTGAAGAACCTCCATATGGAGTTAGTTTTAATTGATACAAGCTTCTGTATGTTCATTTGGATCTGGGCGGCTGCAGGACCACCAGGACAAGGGAGCTGAGTGGGCACAGGAAAACTTCCAACTACAATGTCTCTTCACGGCAATAGAAACCTTAACTAAGACAGAGTTCAACAACAGTCTTGTCCTCACATAGAGTTTGAGACCAGCTTGTGCTACATGAGACTCTGCATCAGATAAACAGTTAAAAATACAACGTAACACTTCAATTCTATTCCTAGATATCAACAAGAGAACTGAAAACCTATGTCCATACAAAATTTGTTCCCATGTAGATGAATACTTGTACTAGCCAGTAAGTAGAAATAACTCAATACCTGACAATACATTCACACAACAGAATACTATTCCATCAAAAAGAAACAAATTAGCCGGGCGTGGTGGCGCACGCCTTTAATCCCAGCACTCAGGAGGCAGAGGCAGGCGGATCTCTGTGAGTTCGAGGCCAGCATGGTCTCCAAAGCGAGTTCCAGGAAAGGCGCAAAGCTACACAGAGAAACCCTGTCTCGAAAAAAAAAAAAAAAAAAAAAAAAAAAAAAAAAAGAAACAAATTACTATTATGTGCTACAGCACAGACAAAGCCAGAGAACATTATGCTAAATGAAAATGAGCCAGACACAAAAGGCCAATGTTGTGTGACTCCATTTATATGAAATGTTTATGATAGGCAAATCACAGACAGATGCTACGGTGTGGGGAAAAAATGAATTATAAGGAGTGACTACTATGGCAACAACTGGATATAGGACTTCTTTGGAATAAGAAAAATGTTCTTGAGTTAGGCAGTGGTGATACAAGTATGACTTTGTGAATGGTCTAAAGAGCATCATATCCAATACTTTCAGTGGCTTAATTTTACAGTACATAAATTATCTCAATTTAAAACTAAATAAAAAAGGAGACATCAAACACACAAAGGCAAACATGCTGGGGAAAAAAAGGAAATTTTCAGATGTTATAAATCTGCCATTTCATCAGAAAGTTATTCATGTTTACTGGAGGAAACATACATACCTACAAAGCAAACAAACACAAATACAAATATTCAAGAATATCATGATTCCCTGACAACTGAAAATTGTCTATTTCAGTTTAAATTAACATTTATTTAACTTTGGCATGCCTTCATAGACAACTCAAGTATTGAAATCTCAGTTGTGTCTCCTAATAAATAGCACTGAAGTACCCTGGTTTCTGTCACAGCACAGACATTAGTTGGTTTCCCCTCTCCAGTGGTTTGGTGGAGGGGTGATGAGGACTTGTAACTTCAACACATCATTAACTTCTCAATTCTCCTCTTTATCCTCGTGCTACCTAAAGAAGATTCCTAGTAAGTGTAAAGGGATCACACACTTGGTTCTTCTAGGCAGAAATCACATGTTACAGAATCAAAAACCCACCTCTATTTTCCTCATCTCACCTTTCCATGATCCCATCAAACTTAGGATATGATGTATGCTAGGCAAACTCTACATAGCAATGAGCTCCATCTCCAGCCAAGTTAACTGATTTTAAATTACAATACAATGAACTTTACAAGTTTTGTAAACGTTCTAGTGTACCCACAGCTATGGAGCTATAATTACCAAGATACACATCAAAACCCTCATATGTATCTTCACTATCTTTCTGTAATACACAGAAAGCAAGTTCTCAATCCATGAAAGAAAGGTAATGAATAAAAGATGGATGTCCTTTTAAGAAAAATAAATAACTAGAATGTCACTGCAAACAGATCTCCCATACACTGCTGTTTAAAGAACAGAATGGATTAACTAGATTGAACTGCTGCAAAAACTTTTTGAAGAACAACTGCCACCAGAAACTCAGTGTTGGAACTATGTAACAAGCAAGGAAAGACAAGGGCAGAAAAAGCCAGTGAATGGTTAAATAGACTGAAATGGTTCCAGAAACCCAACCCTTTTGTCTTCATTACTTCACCCAGTACTTAAGATTTTTCAGAGATTATTTTAAGGGGAAAAAGCAAAGTGGCAATGACAAACATACCACTGATCTTTGTGGAGGTTTGAATGTGACTGATTAGAAGGATTAGGGGGCGAAGCCTTGTTAGAGGAAGTGTGTATCTGGGGTTAGGCTTTGAGGTTTCAAAAGTTTAGGCCAGGCCCATGTATCTCTCTTACTTCCTGCTGACTGTGGATCAGGATATAAAGCTCTTAGCTCAGCGGTTCTCAACCCGGGATTTGAACGAAACTTTCAAAGGGGTCGCCTAAGTCCATCAGAAAACAGATATTTACATTATGATTCATAACAGTAGCAAAATACAGTTATGAGGTAACAACAAAAATAATTTTATAGTTGGAGGTCACAACATGAGGAACTGTATTAAAGTTGAGAACCACTTTTTTAGCTACTGCTCTAGCCTATGCTTGTCTGCTTCCCACAAAGATGATTAATGGACTAACCCTCTCAAACTGTAAGCAAACCCTAACTAAATGTTTTCTTAAGAGCTGCCTTGGTCATGGTGGCTCTTCACAGCAATAGAACAGGAACTAAAACAATCTTGTAACAAGTTAATTCATATCTAGCTAGTTAATTTACAAACTAGTTGGCCATCCCTTCAATTATAACAAAGATGTTATAAGTGAGCAACTAGGGAACCAATTATCTTCCCCAGCACATGAAAGCTTCTTAAACAAGCCACACTATCATAATCACCTTGGACTACACAGACCACCTCTTCCTTCTCAAAGAACTTCTCCTTTCCTTTCTTCAACCCTTAGAATGGTTTCCCAAATCAAGTCTGTACCATGACTCCAATGCCCTGGGCTCTAGTCCAGTGGACTCTGGTCAAAGCTCTAGATTCACTATATTCTTTCTCAGAAGAACAGAAGAAATCTAGACTAGTAACCTCCTAGTCATTTGGTAACCTCCTAGTCACTTGGGACTGAAAGGCAAAACACAGAGCCCGCCATATTCTGTGGCCACATAAGTGTCTCTCTGTCACTAGCTCCTGTCTTGAAAAAAAAATCTTGTCAAGCAACCCTTTAAGGCTCTGCAGCTACCTTATCAAATGACACTTCCCTTTCCCAAGCCTAAAAAGTAAAAGGGCAGGGATAACTAAACACTGGGGAGAGGATGATCTTTCTTTCCAATACAGACAGCACCAGTTACATGCAACTGCTAATGCTATGGTGACACTCAACAGCTAAACTATGGTATCCAAACTAGTCTACCATCTCTTCCACTGCCAAGAAAATAACCAAAAAGCTAATTTTGCCTGGTCCTATAATTTATTTAACTGTCACTCTGATGATCAAAATGTAATAGGGAGCAGAAACCATCATCTGAGAGCCATAGATGTTTCTTCCCCTTCTCTTTCCTTTCAATGTTTTTGTTTTTAGTCCCCTCTCCCATTTTCCTTCCACTTTTATGTTACAAAATGGTGGGATTTATCATTTAGTTTATTCTATAAATTTCAAAGTGATTAGGAGTTCCACTTAGGCTCAAAGGCACCAAACAATTAACTCTACACAGACTCCGAAGAAATCAAGACTCTGAAGTCAGATAACTGGTGTTTAAAATTTCAGTATTTCTACTCTCAAACTGTGATCTAGATCAAAATTTAATCTATGTTTCATTTTCTTCACAGAATTGTGAGAATAACAATGTATATATGAAATATTTGAACCAGAGTTCAGCATGTATAGGGACATATTAAAATGGCCATGTGCCATTACCACCACTTTATGCACTGGGTAGTAGGATAGTACTTGTCTGCCTGAAGCAGCTAAGGCAAAACCTAGTGGATAACCTTCCTTCCTTTCCTCTGAAAACCCTCCCAGGCCAAGTCTCTGGTGGTCATCTACTACGAGTGAGGGAAGTCAAGGATATTGCCTTTTACCAAGCACACGGAGATGCAAATACCAGGTGACTCAGGTGATGGGAAGCTGAAGCTTATCCACAAAACGAAAAGGAGAAAAGCAAAATGGGATACCTTAGTTTCCACTGCTTTCAAGGTCCTGGTTCCACTTGAATCTTAGTACTGATGCCCCTTCCCACCCTAGAGGATTAAGGTTAGTTCTTCACTTTAATCAGTGACACTTGTAAAAATCTAATACAAGCCCTAGAGAGGTTTCCACCAGCCAAACTTAAAAAAAAAATAAAAAAAAAAACTACCTTCCCAAGAAGAAGAAATATATATCTGTTACTATACAAAAGTTAAGGTAATATTGCAGGGGAAAATAACTCCAGTATTCAGTTTACTGTAGTGAGGCACAGTTGTTTCAGGAGCACCACTGAACACAGGTTGAACGTAAGGTTCAGATGTCCTCACAATCATAGGTCTCTGTATAAACTGATATGGGATAGAACATGTATCGATATACTTTTTATTGGGAAAATCATTCATTTCTGAAACAGGAGGGGAAATGGTTGCTGTGCAATCACTCACGTTCATTCTTTTGTTGGTGTCCAAGCAGCTAACATCCTTTTCCCACGAACAATAATAGTCTTACAAAGCACCACAGTTCACTGGCTAAGTAAAGTATCCCAAACATCGCACATGGCTAATTTACCCCAACTGGTTGCAGTTCATTTAAGTTCAAATCCAGACTTACATGTCTCCACTTTAAAACACAATTTAAAAAGCAAGATTTCTATCTGTAAACATCCGACATATGTCGTCAGTAACTTGGGGTTCAATCCAACTCATTTATCACACCTGGTCTGGCTAGGGGTAAGACTTCTCTGAAGATCATCAGTCTGGTGGAGAAAAAAAAAATCTTTTTCCGTGTAACCTCCAACCGCGTCTATTGTAGACCCCGACTACAAAGGTCTCAACAATAAAGTTATATGACCTTGTTCTCATGCTAACAGTGTCCTCCTCAAGAGCCAAAGGAGTGCACAAACTACATGCACTCAAGATTGCTTACCACGCTCACACACCAAGTATCTGGGTATCAGGCCGACTACGGAAGGCGGTGTTCCCAAAAGAGCGCGCTTCTCCCCGCGCTGAGGAAGCGCTGGTGGGAGGAAGGGGCCTTCGCTCGTGACAGACCTGCCTAGACCACGGCGGGGAAGAGGAAAATTCCCAAACGCAACTTCGCGTTTCCGAAGGCGGTCTTCCCCCGCACCCCACCCCACCCCACCCCCGTGGACGGCGGGCACCCACACTCCGGGGTCGCCACCGCGGGGGCGAGCGCCGCTGCCCGGCCGAGTCAGCCCACGGGCCCCGAGGGCCCGCCCGCCAGGTGTGCGGCCCGCCACCCGGGCCAACCGCTCGCCCAGGCCCGCTGCGTCCCTCCCTCCGTCCCTCCGTCCGTCCCTCCCTGCGCAGCGCCGGAGGATGCGGCTCCGCCAACCGGCCGCACGCCCCGGCGCCGCCGCGCTTGCTCCCGCCTCCCCTCCCCTCCCCCCCCCCGCCCGCCCCGCGGCCTCCGCTCCCTCCTCCCCCCCTCCCCCCCCCCCCCCCCCCGCGACGCTCACCCTCAACTCCTCGAAATCCGCCATTTTATCCCGCCCGCGGGCGCCTCAGCCGTCGCCGCTCCTCCGCCCGCTGCCGCCAACGACACCGCCGCCGCCTCCTGCCACATCCTGCACTGGGGCGCCGCTCTAGACGCCGCGGCCACCGCCGCCGCCGCGCCGCCGCCGCCACCAACACCGGGCCCGTCACGTGACCTGCGCGGGAGCCCCGCCCCCCCCGGGCGCGCGCAGGCCCCGCCCCTCCGCGGCGCCCCCAGCCCACCCAGCGCCGCCTTCCGCCCCGGCGGCCCCCACGCGCTTCCGGTGGTGGCCGGTCCCTGCCGAGCGTCGCCCGGCCCGAGTTCCCCTGCTCTCCCCCGCTTCCTCCCCAGCTCCCTTTTCCCTACTCAGGAACGCTGGCCGCTCCCGAGACTCGTAGGAATGGTCGGAACTGCCGCGTTCTTCCCGGACCTGGAGCGAGGCCCTGGCAGAGGAAGTGGCCGGGAGGAAAGAGGTGACGGGACTCACCGACACATTCGGGAAGATTCTCACAGTGCTCTTCTCCAGGTGGCTGACAGCAGAGGAGGCCGCCTCGATGCCATCCCCACAGTAGCTAGTGGTGCGCGACAATCCAAGTCTGGGTGATGGGTGAACTGTTGTTGCACGCTAATGGTGCTCACGACGAAGAATTTCTTGTGGGTTTTTTGTTTTTGAGACAGGGTATCGCTATGCATCCCCAGCCAGGTTGGAACTCCTGTAGATCATGCTGGTCTGGAACTCAAGAGATCCACCTGCCTAAGCCTCTTGAGTGTTGGGATTAAGGGCGTGTGCCACCACACCCAGCCAGATAAGACCTTTTCATTTATGTCCTTAAACTGTTCACCTTTGCTGATTTTTTTTTTTAAACTGGCCTTTAAGGGAATGTCACTGACCTGGACAACAGAGTTGAAAGAATTGTGGGGTGAGGTTAGGAGAAAAGCGAAGTAAGGGTGCCCAAGAGAACCCTGATGAAGTTGAAAGATCAGGGAAATCTAATAGCTGGGGGACGAATGAAGAGACGTGAGATGGAAGAAAGATTGGTGCTCCCTAATATGATAAGAAAAAAAAAAAACTAGGTACCTGCCTGCGCTTGGAAGGTTGAAGCAGGAGGATCAGGAATTGTTATGGAACCAGGTGGAGGCCAGCCTGGAGTACAATGTGAGACTGAAAAAAAAAAAAAAAATACAGTGAGTGACCATGCAGCGTCAACTGGCTGAAACACACAACTCAGATTTTATTGATACGGTTCGTGGAAGCCCTGTTTAATATTGCTCCTACCTAAGGCTTCTTTTCATGCATTCTGAGAGCGTTGCACTTACATGAATTTTAAAGTGTCGGGTCCATGGGCAAAGAATTCCTACTCTATACGGTCTTGAGTTCTCACTTGCACCCTAAGATCTTCCTTCACCCGTTTTAATTCAAATGCCTTCTTAAGCTTAGGTCATAGCTCAGTGATAAGCTCTTGTCTAGACTATGTTAGGCCCTGACCTCCCATCCCCAATGCAGGAAAACAGAACAAAAAACTAAGCCCTTGAATGTCTCTTCTTGAATCCTTACCCAAGAGCTAGCTGAAAGCCTAAACTGAGTAAGGTCTATGTGTGTGTAATAAATACCTGAGCTTCAGTAAATGGAATGTTCACAGCTGACTGAAAGAACATTTAAAAACCTGGTGGTGGTGGCACACTCCTTTAATCCCAGCACTCAGGAGGCAGAGGCAGGAGGATCTCTGTGAGTTCGAGGCCAGCCTGGTCTACAAAGTGAGTTCCAGGAAAGGCGCAAAGCTACACAGAGAAATCCTGTCTTGGGGGGGGGGGGGGGAGAGAATATTTAAAAACAAAAAGTCACTGTGCTGTTTCTTAGGCAAGCACTTCTACTGCTGTGACGCCACACTGTGGCCAAGACAACTGTTATAAAAGAAATCATTTAATTGGGAGCTTACTTACAGTTTCAGAAGTTTAGTCGATGATCATCATGGTAGGGGGCAGGCACTGGAGCAGTAGCTGAGAACTACATCCTGATCCATAGGCAGAGAGAGAGACTCTAGGCTTGGAATGGGCTTTTGAAACCTCAAAACCCAACCCCCCCACCCCAGTGACACACTTCCTCCAACAAGGCCACACCTCCTAATGCTAATCCTTTCAAATATTGTCACTCCTAGTGACTAAGCATTCAAATATATGAGCCTAGGGGGGCTATTCAAACCACCACATTCTACTCACTGGCCCCATAGGTTTGTAGCCATTTCATAATGCAAAAATGCTACAAAAAAAACTACAAAAGTCTCTGTAGTCAGTCACAGTCTCAACATTGTATAAAAGTCCAAAATTCAAAGTCACTTCATGTAATCTCTTAACTGTAATTCCCTGTAAAAATAAAAATAAAAAAACAGATCACATACTTCCAACATAAAATGGCACAAAATTTGCATTACCATTCCAAAGGGAGGATAGTGAGGAAATACTGGACCAACAAAATGAAAACCAGCAGGGCAAACTCCAAACTCTGCATCTCCATGTCTGATGTCAAAGCACACTTCGAATCTCCCAATTCCTTTCATCTTTGTTGACTACAACATACTTCACTCTCTTGGGCAGTTTCTATATCCTGTTAGCAGCTTTTCTTGGCAGGTATCCCATGACTGGTATCTCTAACACCTTGAGGTTTCCAAGGCAATCCAGGCTTCAACTTCACAGCTTCACACAATGGCCTCTGTGGGCATCCATTCAGGGACACCCCTAACATGCCTGATCTCACCAGCTTTCCTTAGCCTCAGGGAGATTCCACAACCCCTTTCTTGTGTCCTTGACTCTAAAGCCAGGACCACATGGCAGAAACTGCCAAACTCTGCTGTTTGCTGGAGCTGTAATTCTGTCCCTCCCCAATTAAATTTTTACTACCTTTCTGTTGGTGGTGGTTTCCTTCACTGATGAAGCTTTTCTTTAACTCCTTTCCACAAGTTGGAAGCTTAGCTGGTGAGGTGTTGCTCTCAGGTCACCACTCCCTTTATTTCATTTAGCATCATGCTTTTCTTTAAACTCTTGATCTCCCTGAGCACTATACTTAGCCCCATTACACTTCCTGGTGCTCCTTTTCTCCCTACACTACATTTGTATTTCTTTGTCCAGCTTTCTCCTTTTCATCATTATAGATCTGCATAAGAATAGTTACTAATAACCACAGGACAGAGTCAATACTAGGTTATCTTGAAATCTCCTCTGCCAAAGCCATTAATCCAAAACTCTTCAATTTAGCCTCAGGCAGATTTTTACGATGAGGACAAAAAGCAGTCACATTCTTTGTCAAAATATGGCAAGAATGGTCTCTAGACCACTTGGTAATATTCTTCCCCTCTGAAACTGCTTGAGCTGGGCCATCATAATCTATGTTGCTCTCAACACCATTGTCTTCCATGCTCCCAATAGGATGGCCCAGTAAGCCCTACTTAAAGCATTCAACTGCTTTCCTAATCCAAAGTCTATATTCAGCCAATAAGCAGCATGGTCAGGCCTACTTCAGCAATACCCCACTCCTGGTACCAACTTCTGTCTTTGTCAGTGGGCTTTTTCTGTGAAGAGACACTTAGGCCAAGACAACTATTATAAGAGAAAGCATTTGATTAGGAGCTTGCTTATACTTTCAGAAGTTTAGTCCATGATCATCATGGCAGGGAACATGGCAGCATGCAGGCAGTGCTGGAGCAATAGCTGAGAGCTACATCATGGTCCGTAGGCACAGAGAGAGACTTTGGGCTTGAAACTTCAAAGTCACCCCCAGTGACACATTTCTTCCAACAAGGCCTCCTAATCCTAACCCTTCTAATCTTTTCAAATAGTGCTACTCCCTAGTGACTAAGCATTCAAATATGTGAGCTTATAGGAGTCATTCTATTTTTCTTTTTGTATTTGTTGTTTTTTGTTTTGTTTTTGTTTTTGGAGACAGGATTTCTCTATGTAACAGCCCTGGCTGTTGTGGAACTCACTCTGTAGACCAGGCTACCTTGAACTCACAGAGATCTGCCTGCCTCTGCCTCCCAAATGCTGGCATTAAATGCATGCACCACCACCACCACCCAGCTATGGGAGTCATTCTTACTCAAACTACCACAAGCTGTAGCCAACTAAGATGCCTCAGTAATTCACTTCCATTTTGCTGCACCTGATAGTGTCACTGCTTCCAAGTTCTGATAATTATGAAGAAAATTAAGATGTGGTTTTGGCCCATGCTTGTATGCCATTACCTGGGAGGCAGTAAGAGGCTCTCCAGCCTTCACTCACCTGTGCTTCATAGTAAGATCCTTGGTTTTGTTGTTTGGAGTTTTTTGGTTGGTTGGTTTTTTTGTTTGTTTGTTTGTGGGTTTTGTTGTTGTCTTAAAGTTCTAGTCAGTGATGGAGTAATGCTGGACATGGGATTCCAGCTCCAGCTGCCTTTGGGCATTTCCACACTTGGCCTTTTAGATCAAGTGTGCCTTATTGGCTGGTTAGGGAAATTGGGAGAATTCAATGATTAGAAATGAGAGAACTCGGCCAGGTGGTGGTGGCACATGCTTTTAATTCCAGCACTCTGGAGGCAGAGCCAGGAGGATCTCTGAGTTCAAGGCCAGCCTGGTTTACAGAGCAAGATCCAGGACAGGCACCAAAACTACACAGAGAAACCCTGTCTCGAAAAAACAAGGGGGTAAAAAAGAAAGAAAGAAAGAAAAGAAATGAGAAAACTCTTAGGTAGGAAATATTTTGCTAAGGTTGAGAAGCCAACCTTATTACTAGGCCTCATGAACAGAAATGACAAAAAAATCAGAATTGCCTTTGCCAATACCTTTCTTCTAGTGCTTAAATATTTTGAGTCTCATGTTAATTGGCACTAAAAATCCCAGAATGGGAGTTATTTCCCTGGAGCAGATTATTCAGAATACCAGAGTTCTTGCCTTTCCTTACCTGTGCATTCATGTGCATTTGAAAACTGTAAGTCATATTGGGTGGAAAATGCATGGTGGGGACTTCTGGGAGGAAAGAATTGGATCATACCCATCCCCTAATTGAAGCCCAGTATGTTTTTGCACTGGACAGGCCTGGGCTGCATTTGCCCAGATAGAAAGTGGGAGAAAGCAGTGACTATGAGAATGATATGTGGAGCGTCCAGGAGTAGACTGGGATTCAAGATCTCAATCAGGAAGAAACGTTGCTGGTGAGGCTTGTATGCTGGGGAAACAGCCTGTGTACACACTGGAAATCTTGGTACCTGGAAGGAACAGCTCTGAGCTATCACAGGATTGCCTAAAGACTGAACTGCATAACAACAACAAAATCTCCCTTGCACTTGGGAACAAGAAATTGGTGGTTTCCCATTACCCACAACTGAGTTAAATTAAGGCAACCCCCTGCAATGTCTGAAAGTCTGACACTCCCACAGAAGACAACTCTCCCTCCCTCACTTTTTCATCTGTTGAGAATCACAGATAAGAAAAAACACTTTTCAATCAGGTTTACTTATGGGAATATGATATGGCATAATCTTTTTGTACACTGTAAGATTTGTCACTCGAATTGGTTTAATAAGAAGCTGACTGGTTGGTATCCAGGCAGGAAGTATAGGCATGACAACCAAACTAAGGATGCTGGGATGAAAAAGGCACAGTCAGACTCAGAGAAAAGAAAGACGGGCATGCTGTACTGAGAAAAGGTACCAAGCCATGTGGCAAAGCATAGATAAGATATATGGATTAATTTTAATGTAAGAGTTAGCTAGTAACAAGCCTGAGCTATTTACTGAGCATTTTAATTAATATTAAGAATCTGAGTGGTTATTTGGGAAGTGACTGCTAGGACAGGAAAATTCTCCCTAGAGGGATACATTATATTCATCAATATGTTGCCATAGAATAAAGGGTAAGAATCAGTGGCCAGAAATATCAGAATACTTTGTATTTGCAACTTTAGTAAGGTATAACTGCTACAGTCCAATTGATCCTCCACTACATCTAGCCAGATTTTTCTGACTTCCATTTTGTTTTGGAGCTACGTGATTTTGGTGAAACCTATCAGTTGTTAAGGATAGGTGTGATCAAATTTGGACAATCACAAATTTTTACAGCTCTTCCCCTCAAAGTGTACTTGACCAGTATATAATATGACAGACATCGTGCCATGTGAATCCCAGGTGAAGATGACAGGAAGCAGTTATGCTATTGAATACCTTTAACCCCAGGACTTGGGAGACAGAGGAGAAGGATCAGCAGTTTGAGGCCAGCCTCGGCTATGTGAGTTCGACCAGCTTTGTCTGCACAAGACCCTGCCTGGAATCAAACAGCAAACAGGAATAGAAGCAAACAAAACACATTTTGTGTTTTCCTTAATACTTTTGTATTTTATGCTTCATTTTATGATTTTAAGGAAAATGTAATCATCTTTTTCACCAAACCCCAGACTGATGTTCTCTCTAGTTTACTAATGGGTTACATAGATTTTGTTGATTCTATCTGGGCTCTGACCTGAATAAAGAAAGCACTAAGCTACAGAAACTCACCCATATACAAGCACACTAGGCAACATATAGTAAGACATGCACTTCATCACTGTTGATGATAATGAAGACAAACTCATGGATCACTTGAATGGTTATATAACAGTGTGATAGATTCCTGGAAGAGAACACTATTTATAGAATTAGTATAAAATGTATAAGTCAGAAATACATGTAAAAATGGCCAAATCTCAAAAACATTGCTAAATTGGGCTAGGTATAGTGGTGTATGCTTCTAATTCCAGGGTTTGGAAAGCTAAGGCATGAGGATCACTGCAAATTCAAAGCCAGCTTGGTCTATATAGTGAATTCCAGGGCGACACAATGAGACCTTGTCTCAAGATAAATGTTGGGCCAGGCTGTGGTGGCGCATGCCTTTAGTCCCAGCACTCAGGAGGCAGAGGCAGGCAGATCTCTGTGAGTTTGAGGTCAGCCGGTCTACAGAGTGAGTTCCAGGACAGACTCCAAAAAGCTACACAGAGAAACCCTGTCTCGAAACCAAAAAAAAAAAAAAGAAAAAAGAAAAAAGAAAAGTTTAAACAGTTGCTGACTATTCATGCAAAATTTAAAAAAAATACAAATGCTGTACATCTATGGACATACACATTTGTGATAGAATTTCAGCAGCATACATTATGAAAGATAAATTATCAAAACTAGAAGAGTAACTGAAGAGAAGAGAATAAGATCTGTAAGGCTAGTGTTGGGGCTTACACAACATATAACATTGTGGAGTGTACACACACACACAAATGTGTATGTGTGGCTTTTTGTTTGTTGGTTTTTAAGGCAGGTCTCACTGTGTAACTCTGCTGGCCTGGAACTAACTATATTGACTAGACTGGCCTTGGACTCACAAAGATTCACTTGCCCCTACCTCCCCAGTATGTATGTATGTTTTAATTCTGTACTGCATTTTTATTTCTTTTCTGTGGGTGTGGGTGGCCATATAACACAGCATACATGTAGAGGTTATAGGATAACTGTGGGTGTAGGGTGTCTCTTTCCACCACGTTGTGATTTGAATGAGTGATAAATGTCCCTCAGAACCTATGATATCTGATTTGAGAGTTTAACGACTCACACTATTTTTACTTCTCTCTTTTTGCTTCATGCTTGCTGTTCAGTGTGAGCCCTGAGCTGCTGCTTCAGCTGCTGTCTTAGTTACTTTTTCTATTGCTATGACACAGCACCATGACCAAGGCAACTTAGAGCAGGCAGGCAAGGAGCTGGAGCAGTACTGAGAGCTTGCATCCTGATCCACATGTATGAGGCAAAGAGAGCTAACTGGAAATGGTGTCAACTTTGAAATCTCGAAGCCCACCCCCAGTGACACACCTCCTCCAACAAGGCCACACCTTCTAATCCTTCCCAAATAGTTCTACCAAATAGGAACTAAGTATCCAACCATAGGGGTCTATGGGGGCTGTTCTCATTCAAACCACAACAGCTGTCATTCCTACTGCTTGCTAACATGCTTCCCCACCATGATGAATTCTTTTTTTTCATATTTTTTTTCTTAAGCTTTATTTACTTATTATGTATACAGTGTTCTGCCTGCATGTATGCCTGCAGGCCAGAAGAGGGCACCAGATCTCATTACAGATGGTTATGAGCCATCATGTGGTTGCTGGGAATTGAACTCAGGACCTCTGGAAGAGCAGCCAGTGCTCTTAACCTCTGAGCCATCTCTTTATCCCTCCATGATGAATTCTTATTCTCTGGACCCATAAGCTAAACAAACTCTTCCTTCTATAAGTTGCCTTGGTCATGGTGTTTTATCACAGTAATATAAAAGTAACTAATATACACCATGTGGGTTCCAGGGATCAAAGTCAGCTTGTCAGGCTTTGTGGCAGGTGCCTTTCCTGGTTGGTTTTTTAACTTGATACAAACTAAATTACCTGAAAAGAGGGAACCACAACTGAGAAAATGCCTCTGTAAGACTTGCTTATGAGTGAGCCTATGGGGCATTTTCCTGATTAGTGATTGATGTGGGAAGACTGAGGAGCCACCCAGCCCGTTGTGAATGGTACCAGTCCTGGACAGATGGTCTTGGGTAGTATATGACACCAGGCCATAAGAATCAAACCAATAGCCGGGCGGTGGTGGCGCACACCTTTAATCCCAGCACTCAGGAGGCAGAGGCAGGCGGATCTTTGTGAGTTTGAGGTCAGCCTGGTCTACAGAGTGAGATCCAGGAAAGGCACAAAGCTACACAGAGAAACCCTGTCTCAAAAAACCAAAAAAAAAAAAAAAAAAAAAAAAAGACTCAAACCAGTAAACATGGCCTCAACATCAGTTCTACTACCTTGAGTTCCCACTCTGAATTACCTGGATGATGGACTAAAAGCTGTAAGATGAAATCAATCCTTCCCTCCCTAAATTGCAAAAGGTCATGGTGTTCTAGCAAAACAATTAGAAGCCCTAACTTGTGTTTTGAGACAGTCTCATTATGTAGTTTGGCTGCCCAGGGGTCCTCTGCAAGTATATTAAATGTTCTTACCCACTGAGTCATTTCTCTAGCCCAACTGTCATATACCTTTTCTTTTTTAATTTTAGTTGTCTTGTTTTTTTTATGTTTGTTTGAGACAGGGTCTTACTATGTGCACCACTCTGGCCTAGAACTTTCTATATAAACCAGGCTGGCCTTGAACTTACAGAGATCCACCTGCTTCTGCCTCTTCAGTGTCAGAACTAAAGGTATACGCCACCATGTCTGCCTCTTATCTTGATTTGTTGTTTAGATTGATTGATTTATTGTGTATGTGTGTATGCAACTGTGTGAGTCAATGTGCACCAAGTGCATGCAGAAGCCCATATAATACTAACTTTAGTGGCTAAGAGAAGGATATCAGATGCCCTGGAACTGGGGTTACAGGTGGTTGTGAACCACCATGAGGGAGCTGAACCAGGATCCTCTGCAAGAGCAGGAAGCACTCTTAACTGCTGAACCGTCTGTCCAGTCTCTCCTACCACCCCTCCCTCTTTTTTGGTGGAGAGTTGCACTGGCCGCAAGACTGACAATTTTCCTGCTTTTGTCTTTCCAGTTCTGGTTTTACAGACATGAGCCACCACACCCACTCTCTCCTTGTTCTCTACCTTGATCCACTAAAATCATCAATTGCAGTAAAGCATATCCAAATACCCTTATTTAGAACTACAACAGCTGCTGGGCGATAGTGGCCCACGCCTTTAATCCCAGCACTTCGGAGGCAGAGGCAGGGGGATCTCTGTGAGTTCAAAGCTAGTCTGGTCTGCAAAGTGAGTTCCAGGATAGTCAGGGCTACACAAAGAAACCCTGTCTCAAGAAACCAAAAATAAATAAATAAAATAAAATTACACCAGTTTAAAAGGAGAATCTAATTCCCTACCACCGTCCTTTGGTTCAAAGTTTCATTGACCTTTCACTCTGTGGTCATTATCTGTCTTCTGACACTGCTCTATTTTCTTTATAAAGTGAACCACTATTTTAAATCATATTAATTCATGGGTTATGGGTATAACAGTCCTAACATCTGGTCCCTACTAGAAAATAAGTTTGATGAAGGCAGACTTTGTCTGAGTCTCTTTTGCCAAGAGCATTGATTCATAACAAGAATGAAACAAATCTCTTATAAATGAATGGATAAATGGATGCTTTTATTTTCACTTGAAGGAGGGAAGGCCTAAGGCATGGGTTCCATCTGGAGCTCAAAACAGATGTAAAGAGGGAGGAAGGGAGACAGCGAGGGAGAGGAAGGTCATTTCAGTAGTAAACATGGTGTAATGAAACATGAAGGCTGAAAATAACAAGGGGATCTACAAATACTACCCTTGGTGGCTAAGATCCACCAGAACTATGTGCTGGGCATTTCCAAGCATTCTTGTCAGATACTTTTAGGTTGGGGGGCACATCAGGGTTGCTCTCCCTCCAGGAGGCTCTTGCAGACCTATTTCTGGTATGAGATCATACACTATAGCCAGGGCTGATCCGTCTGTCAGCCAGGAGAGAAACATTCCATGTCTTCTGAGTTTGGGCTGAGTGTTACACGGCTAACGAGGCTTCAGAGTGAGTCATGCTAATGGCAGGACACTTGTGAGCGAAAGGAGCAGCTGCCGAAGCTGCTCTAGTCACGGTCCTTTTGAATTGTGTTGTTCAGTACTTTCTGGTGTAGTGATCCAAATAACCAGTCCTTCCTTCCAGTAACATATACTCCTTTTTTTTTCTTTTAAAGCTTGAATACACTTTCATTAGAGTTTAAATGAAAATCTGGGTGGCAGAGACAAGCTGACTCTATGAGTTCAAGGCCAGCCAGGTCTACAGAGTGAGTTCCAGGACACCCAATGCTACTACACAGAAAAACCCTGTCTTGAAAAACCAAAAATAGAAAAAGAAAGAGAGAGAGAGAGAGAGAGAGAGAGAAGGAAGGAAGGAAGGAAGGAAGGAAGGAAGGAAGGAAGGAAGGAAGGAAGGAAGGAAGAAGAAAAACTCCAGGTCAGGCAAGCAGCCCAGAGGAGGAAGACAGAGAAGAGAAAGAGGAAATACCTTAGAGTTTGAGTTAATCTGGTGTGGGCCAGCCACCTGGTGGACAAATACACATGGCACTGAGGAGAGTTTTAGAGAAAGAGAGATCCAGAGTATCAGGGAAAGCATACCTAAGAAAAATATTGAGCACAGTGGCACCAGCCTTCAGTCCCAGCACTTGGCAGACAGAGGGGGCAGAGGCAGCAGAGGCAGGTGGATCTCTGTGAGTTCAAGCCAGGCTAGGCTACATAGTGAGTTTTAGAACATCCAGCCAAAGGTACAAAGTGAGACCTTGTCTCAACAAAACAGAGGTCGGGAGGGGAGGGAAGGTACACTTTTCTGAGTCAGGACTTGGAAAGGTGGGCAGACAAAACAGAACCTCATGGTAATCGGGGTTTGCTGTGATGCTGTACAGAGAGCAGGAAAAACCTGTTTTTATTTTCTTGAGTCAGGGTCTTACTTATGTAGTACTGTTGTACTCGTTTCTCAAAACCCCCAGAAACTACCAAGGAGTCGGTTTCCAATGCAAGCACATAGGGGTCCTTTTATTGTCAGGTTCAAACCTGGGCCGCCAACCATCTGCTCCAGCACAGCAGATGGAGGGATATGGGGTGGCCCAGAGCTCAAGGGTTGGGGGGTTTTAAAGGAAAAAAAACCACAAAACGGGAATTACATGCCTTGGCGGTTTTGGGGATTGGGTAGAAGGGATATGGGGCAAGGTGATTTTTTTTTTAAACTATTGGTCTAGACTTTTGGCGCAAAACTACATTTGAAACTATTAGGTTAGACTTTTGGTGGAGGGACCACAACTTGCTGACAGCATTATCTGGATATCTTCAAGGGCCATAAATCGCAGGCAGAATGTCTGCAGGAGCATCTGGATCTTGTTAAACTTTACTGCCCTGTATCTGATCGAGTTGTCATGGCACATTCCTGAGATTCTTCCTGGAACTGAGTACAGCAGGTGGTCTAAGATAGTGGCCCTTCCCTAAGATGGAGCCAGTCAAGTCAAGTCTAGGCCTTCACAGTATAGGCTGGCCTTGAATTCAAGATCCTCCTGCCCTAGCCTCTCTCAGTGGTGCTAGAATTACAGATACAGATTACTTTTTTTTCTTCAGTGATAGGAATTGAACTCAGGACCTCGCACATGCTGTGCCCGACAGGCATCTTCCTCAGAGCAACATCCCCAGGCTGTCTTCAGCTTTTAAAGCAGTATAGCAAGATTTATTTGTTTTGTTGATAAACACTTCTAAAAACTAAACAACCCAAATTTTTGGAGACAAGGTTTCACTATGTAGCCCTGGCTAACCAGGAACTCGCTTTGTACACCAGACTGGCCTTGAGCTCACAGAGATCTGCCTGCCTTTGCCTTCTGAGTGCTGGATTAAGCCATGCCCATCCTAAATCAATTTTTTGTTTTGTTGCTGTTGTTTTTTTGGGATAGAGCCTCACTATGTGTCCTTGGCCAGCTGGAACTCGCTATGTCAACTAGGATGGCCTCAAAGTTATGGAGATCCACCAGCTTCTGCTTTCCAAGTGCTGGGATTGAAAGTGTGCACCAGCACACCCAGTTCAAAACCAATCTTTAATGAAACTGGACTCTTGCCTGCTCCACTTAATCCTTGCACAGCTGCACATTTTACATAGGAAAACAAGGCTTGAACAGCGCCCATACACTTCTTAGAACAGAGCAAGAGTCCACCCCTGACCCTGTATCACATTAGACAGGGTTTTGAAGCCCTACCTGTTTCTGAGGAGAGGCATGGTTCTTTGGTTTAGGATAAATAAGAAAATGGGCCTTTGATCCCAGCACTCGGGAGGCAGAAGTAGGGCGATCTCTATGAGTTCGAGGCCAGCCAGGGCTACACAGAGAAACCCTATCTCAAAAAAACAAAACCAACCAAACAAACAAACAAATAAATCAAACAAGCAAAAGAAAAAAATTTCAAAAAATCAAAAAGGAAAGAAAGAAGAAGGGAGGAATAAAAAGAGAGGGAGGGGAAAGGGGAAGGAGGAAAATACAATACTGGTAAAAAGAACAAGTGAATCTCACTCTTAGGTTCACTCAGAGACTCTGCATTCTTGTGCATCAGCAACTACTGTCAGAGAGAGCTACGTCAACACGGAAAGTCCAAGGACGAAAACATTCTTTCTTCCCAATGACAAACAGTTGGCAGTTTTGAAAGTTTTTAGCATCATAAAGACCCATTTTTAATCACTTTTGCTCAGAGATGGCTGCTCAGGAGGTAGTCGGACAGCGAAGGATAGAAATGGATAGATTGTAATGATTTTTTTCAAAGATGTATTCATTTTTATTTTATGTATATAAGTGTTTTGCCTGACTTTGTGTACACCATATGTATATAGTACCCAGTGAGGCCAGAAGAGGGTGTTGGATCCCCCAGGAACTGGAGTTACAGATGGTTGTGAGCCACCCATGTCACTAAGTGTGTATGTGGCTCACATGTGTAAGGATTATGTCCTTAATTACGTCACCAGCCTGCGACAGCATCCCAGCCTAAAAAGCGGTGTGCCCTCTGTGCATTCTTTTTGCCTCACTCCCTCCTTCCGTTCTCTTCCCTCCATGTGGTCTCTCTGTTTCTCCTCCCCGCCAATAAAGCTCTAGAAAGGTAACCATGGCTTGTGATTCTTCCAATCAGCACTCTCTGCCGGCATGGCCGCCACATGCCGAGTGCCACAGCGTAACCAACATTTGGTGCCGTTCAGACTCAGATAGACCACCAAGGACCTGCTATTACTGCTGCCACTTGACACCTCCTCCCCCATCCAGTGAGACTATGAGCATGCGCGCATCCTTCGCCTCCACTGGACCCCTATACAGCTACCACTACTGCTACCGACATGATTCTTCACCACAGTGAGTCTGCCGTTCTCATGGCTGTAGTCTGAGCTATATTCTTTGCGATGGACACCCCGGGGGTTGTCCTTGGGCTGTGCTGGCCACGGCAGGCACATTTTTGCTCCTGACGAGGGGGTCAATGCAGTCTAGGGTCCAACGGTGGACCAACTGCAGTGCAGCCGCAGCCCTTCCCATCCTTGGACAAAGAGGACGGGAACTTGAGCTGATTCATAGATCTCTCTCCACTCTTGGGGACGCCCGAGATTGGAGTCTGATCCCAGTTTGTTATTTTAATTTTTTGTTGTTCTCTCGGCTACAGCTATGGGACAAAGGGGCAGATACATTTACCACCTACATTGGCAGATAGGGACGGGTACCGGTAAACCTGGCCACATAACAGCGTCTCAGGAGCTTCTGCCAGCGAACGGGCAAATAAAAGAGTTACTTTATCCCCAAACTTTTTGCTAAAGCTCTCAACCCTTCTCCCTCCCCATTTCTGCCTCTGCCAAGTGCAACCTTTTCTGTCTGACTTCCGCTGGCAGTGGGCGGGCTCAAATGGGCGGGCTTGGGTGGTTTCTACAACTCTCGCCCTAACTCACCTTAACTCCACCCACTCCTTCTCAAACAGCCTTGAGAGACACAGACAGGTCTGGAAGCAGCTAAGATCCATACAATTAAGTTTACAGTAGTCAGGATGGCTCTTAAGCCAAAAATCAACTTATAGCCTCAGACAAGTCTTCCAAAAGGATTGGTTTATAGTCTGCCTACTGGCAGATCTTCCAAAAGCTGTCCTTAAGCCACCAATCATCAGGGAAAAAAAAAAATTCAGGACATGGAATAAAATCCATCTCTTGTTCTCCAGACCTCCCCGACTAAAACTTAAGCATCTGGAGAGCAAGGCTCCTGACCCCACAGGCAAGAGAGTCATCTGTGGCATTTAAGGTGTGCCAGGGAAGAGATAAAAGCCCGAAAACAAAATTGCCAAGTGCTGGTACTCGCTGACTCCCAAAAGCTGTTGGGTCCCTGTTTGAAGTGAGGAAAAGGCCACTGGCTAGCGAATGCCCTGCCAGGCCATCAACAGCCTTGTTAAAAGTGCTGCCTAGAAAGACAACCAGTCAGCTGACTGCCCCCAGGCGCCAAGACACATGGGTACATCAAGCTAAGACCTCCAGCAGACCTAGGCTTGGCTACAGACATGGCAGGGAACCCAGAGCGCAGCAGGGAAGCAATCTGTTTCTTTCCTTCTGGACACTGGAGCCACTGACATGGTCCTGGTTGTTATGGGATGTCACCTCTCCTTTCTCTATTGTCGGGTACAGAGGACAGCTTTACCCACCTCACCGGATTTTTTTTTTTTTTTTTTTTTTTTTTTGGTTTTTCGAGACAGGGTTTCTCTGTGTAGCTTTGCGCCTTTCCTGGAACTCGCTTTGGAGACCAGGCTGGCCTCGAACTCACAGAGATCCGCCTGGCTCTGCCTCCCGAGTGCTAGGATTAAAGGCGTGCGCCACCACCGCCCGGCTCCACCTCACCAGATTTAATTGCACTTTTAGAGTTACTGCCTGTGTTTCTCACGTGCATACAGACAGGGCCCTGATCTTTATCCCTAATTCCAAAAAAATAAGTTCTCATGCACCACAAGCTTTTCTCTTCCCAGTTCTCTCTTCTAACTCACTATTCAGCCAATGATACAGGACCACCACAGAACCGGAGTCCAGAGACCATCAACTAAGAAACTGTAACAGCTAAAAGGTATTTGCACCCCCCAGACCCAAAAGCATCTGGGCGCTACAAAAAAAGACTTTAATATAAACATCTATTACTGTGAGATACTTTTAACAATTGATCACCTGTCTCCTGGATGCCGAACTAGTAAAGGAAACAGGTGCTTTAAAATAATCTGTCTCTAATAAAGCTTAACATGTTTCAAAATCCATAGGGACAGGCTGGATCTACCTCAGATAAATGTCAACATAAAATAATAATGACTCTTTTCTCTCTCTAAGTTTTTTCTGTGTCACCAGCATCGTGTCAAACAGAAAGTTCCCAGCCACAGCCAAGAGGGATACATGTCTCCAGAGCAAATGGATGACAGCATCCCACAACGCCTGTCTACCTCGGAAGACTCCCCTTCTCCATTCCCCCAAGAGCCAACCGACGTCCAGAAGTCAGCTGGAAGCAGTTTTTGAGAGGAACAACACCCCTATTCCCATCTACCTGCTTTATATATATATATATTAAGCAAAAGTCTGGGATGTAAGGATTATGTCCTTAATTATGTCACCAGCCTGCGACGGCATCCCAGCCTAAAAAGCAGGTGTGCCCTCTGTGTGTTCTCTTTTCCACAGTCTCTCCTTCTGTACCCCCCACTCCGCGTGGTCCCCCTCTCTCTCCCTCTCTTTCTCTTTCTCTCTCCCAATAAAGCACTAGAAAGGTAACCATGGCTCGTGACTCTTCCCGGCACCGGTACTCTTATCTAGCACTTGTCATCCAGCACTCTCCTCTGCCGACATGGCCACTGCAGGTGGCGGCCATGCCACAAGCGCTGCAGTGTAACCAACAACATGCATAAAATAAAAATAAATAAAATCCTTTTTTAAAATGCCCTTGCTATAATCAAAAGGAAAAAAACAAGTAGAATAAGTCTTTTTTTTTTTTTGAGACAGGGTCTCTCTCTGTAGCCCTGGCTGTCCTGGAGCTCACTATGTAGACCAGGCTGTCCTCAAAATTCACCTGCCTCTGCCTCCTGAGTTCTGGAATTAAAGGCATGCGCCACCACACCTGGCTTAATAGCTGACCTTTTTCAATACTTTTAAAATGTACTTTGTTAATGTGGAGAAAGGCCAATAAAGCAAAGAATGGTGGTGTAGTACTTGGGAGTCAGGAGGGTTGCCCCAAGTTCTAGCCTGGTCTAAACAAACAAATAAACAAAAAACCAAAACCAAAAGAAAAAAAAAGAGGTAGAGAAGGAAATGTCATTAATCCTCATAGAACACATAAATGTGGTTTCTGATTTTTTGTTGATGTTGTTTTGAGGAGGGTATTTTTATTATTTATATTTTAGTGCTTATGGTTGAACCCAGGTCCAAAGCATGGTAAACTTGAACTCTACTACTGAGCCTATCCCCAGTTCCAAATAATATTTTTTTTGTAAACAAGTCCCTTGTCACATTTTAGTGCAGGCTGGTCTTGAACTCACTTTGTAATCTAGGTTGGCCTCAAATCTAAAGCAATTCTCCTGCTTCATCATCTCAAATGCTGGGATTATAGGATTGAATCCACTACTCCCAGTACAAATAATTTACATTTGAAAAAAATTTTATTATTGGTATATGGGTGTTTTGCCTACATATATGTCTAGGCTCCACATGTCTGCAGTGCCTTTGGGGGCCAGAAGATGATGTCAGAACTCCTGGAACTGGAGTTACAGATAGTTGTTAGCTACCATGTGGGCGCTGGGAATTGAATCCAGGTCCTCTGGAAGAGCAGCCAGTACTTTTAACTGTAGGTCCATTGGCTACTGGGCCATGAGGGCAATGGGTACAATGGAAATAGCCTTCTAGGAGACTACTTCAGTGTTATTGCTCAGCTTTATTCCCAAGTGAGGGGACAATGGCTGGGCATCACCTAAATTGCATTAAACAGCACTATCCTAAGACTCCTATGTAGCAGCAGGGTCCTACAGTAAAGCTCCTAACATGATGTCTGATTACCATGTGGGTAGCAGGGGAAAGCTTCTACAGGGAACTATGTCAAGGGTCACACAGGTAAGTCATGGATCTGACCCTAGAGACAGCCTCCAAGTAAAGTCAGGTAGAGAGCAGGAAGCCCTCCGCCAAGGTGGGGGTAGGGGTGGGACGGGGTGGGGGATGTGGGGAAACTTCCATGTTGCCAAGCTCACAGAGAGCTGCCAAGCTATGGTAGACTTCAACCTCTGACCAGCAGGTCCTCCCAACCCTTAACCACTAAGCCATCTCTCCAGCCCCTAAATTCTCTCTCTCTCTCTCTCTCTCTCTCTCTCTCTCTCTCTCTCTCTCTCTCTCTCTCTCTCTCTCTTTTAATACACAGGGTCCTCGGGGTTGGAGAGATGGCTCAGTGGTTAAAAGTACTGAGCACTCTCCCAGAGAACCTGGGTTGGCTTCTATGCTTCTACACAGAGGCTCAGAACCATCTGTAACTTCAGTTCCAGGGCATCTGGCACCTTTTTCAGGCCTCCTTGGGCACTAGGCACATATGGTGCACAGACATACATGCAGGTATACCACTCATACACATAAATCACAGGGTTGCTACGGTTCTTAGTCTACTGTTAAACTATTGTGCTCAATCAATCCTCCTGCCTTGGTCCTCTAGATAGCTAGGATAGCTTTCTTATAAAGCAGAGGAATTCATAATTTTTCTGTAGGTATTAATGGTTTAGGAAGTAATAAATTGATATTTTCAAGTAATTATATTTATCTTTAAGGCTTCTTTTATTCCCCCTGTCTCCTGTGGTTCTAATGGAGGGGCGATTTTGACTCTAGTGGCCGTTTGGCAAATACCTGACAGAAGCAGCTGAGGGAGGAGATGTTTCTTTGGACTCACAATATCAGTCCACCATGGTGGGGAAGGCACAGGGGAGGCTCTGGCCAAGGGTCTGTGAGGCGGCTGACAGGAAATGAGAACACAGGCCAGAACCAGGGCTTGGTATAGGCTTCAAAGGCCTGGTCTTAGTCAACTGTTCCATCATCAAGCCCACCCCTGTCAAACCCTTAAAACTGTGCTGCAAGTTGGGGACTGAATATTCAGAACAGGAGCTCAAGCTTGTGGTGATGTCCAGGGTGCATTTCTGAACAAACCCTGACAGCCAGGCCGGAAGATGTCTTTTGGTTGTTTCAACTTGAAGGCAGGGTCCTGGCATCTAGTGGACAAAGGGGAGGGAAACTTCCTCCAGTGCACAGGAGTGTGCACAACAAAAAAGAGTGTGACTCCAGATGTCAGTGGTGATGAGACTGAGAAACTCCATCTGATCCTAATAAATCCAGCTTCGGAAAGCTTCCTGAGAGCAAACTGTGTGGTTCATACTTGTAATCCCCACACTTCAGAGCCAGAGATAGGATGGTTGCGTGATGGGATTGGTAGGATCATACTCTAGAAAGACCGGGGCCTGTTTCATAAGCTCCTTCTGATCTCCATCACTCAGCATTTGCCCCTTCAGAGTCCTCTTTGGTTGTTTTCCTTTTCTACTTTCTTCACTCCTTATTGTGCAGTCCAGAAAGGCGTCACAGAGGCTGGCCTCAACCTCAGTGTTCTGCCTCAAGTATTCAACACTGCCAAGTATTAGTATTGCAGCCATGTGTAACCATACCCCAGCTCCAGAAACTTTTGTTTCTCCCCCTCTCTCCCTGCTCCCCCACCCTCTCTCATCTTGCACTATAGTCTGGGTTGGATTTGAACTCAAGGATACACTCCAGGTTCAGCCTCCTGAGTGTTAGTTAGGGCTGCAGGCATGGACCACCACATCCAGCTCATGAGTGCTATTGACGGTTTCTGGAATGGCAAATCCCAGCGTGTTTCATTTTACTTTGCCCAGATCCTTAAGAAAAGGTGCTGTGAAATCAGTCTATGCCACAAGAGCTTTGTGTCCTAAGTACAACTTGAAAGTTAAATTACTGTATTACCCATGGGCTGAAGATGAGACGTCTTTTTTAAAGACATGAAAACAACATTAATCTTGTAGGTCTTCATTGGAGCACTTGGGTAACCACAGGAATTGTCGATGAGCAATATTATATTGAAAGACTCCTTTTTTCTTCTGATCAGTAGTTCTGAAAAGTGCTTAAAATATGGAGTACAGCATGTTGTAACCAGATGTACAGATACCCAAGCTTTGCTACTCCGTTTATAGAACACAGAGATTTAAGAAAATGATGAGGCACCCTAGGAGGTTTTGAATGGGAAATAAACATTGCTTTCTTCCTTAGCCACCAGTCCCATTCACTCCCAAGAGGAGAGTCAGCCTGTCCTTTGAACTAGGGATTGACTTCTTTCTACATGCTGAAGTCCTAGATAGCATCCTTTTCCAATAAAAGTCTGTTTCCTCTACGCTGATAAGCGCTTTGTTGTTTGTTTTAAGACAGGGTCTCACATAGACTGTTTTAGACACTGCCTCTCTATGTAAGCAAAAGTGACCCTGAACTTCTGTCTCAGCCTCCCGAGTACGAGGAATATGAGTATGCACTACCACGCCTGGTCTATTCAGCTCTGTGAATTGAACCCGGCCTCTGACATTCATACATACTCTCTGGTAACTGAGCTACATCCCAGCCTGATAATTAGTTTAATATAGCCGCCCTCATCAAGAATCTTAGCTTCATCTTCTAGACAACTTGCTTCAGCTTTTACATCAGGCTTTGTGTTTCCCTTTGCATTAAAAAAACCTTTCTAGGAACACAGGAGACTTTTAGACAATATTTATTTTAATTTTATATGTATGGATGCTTTGCCTGCATACGATTGTACACCACATGCATGCAGCGTCTGTGGAGACCAGGAGAGGGCTTAGCCTCTGGAGATGGAGCTGCAACCAGTTGTGAGCCACAGTGTGTGCTGGGAACCGAACCCAGGTCCTCTGCAAAAGCAACGGGTGCTCTTACGCCCTGAGCCCCTCTCCTTGTATGTCATACTGTAAAGCCAGCTTCTTTCCTTAATCCTCATGAACCAACTTGTGAGCTTCAGAGTTGGCTGCTGCTTCCTTACCTGGCTCGGTTTGCACTGACCTGAAGCGAGGACCTGGCTCAGGATGAGATGCTGGCTCGGTGCTCTGCTCCGAGTGCTCTCAGGAGGCGAGCTGCCTTCCTCCCTTGTCAAGTGTGCTCACTCAGACAGCACTTCCGGTTTCCCACAGACACTTCCCCTGTGCGTTTATAACTTGGCTAGCGGGTGTAAGAGATCTAACTTTCAGCCTACCCTGTCCTCATCTGTTCGTTCATTCATTCATATAGTACCACTGGGGGTTAGACTGGGGCTTTCACAGAAGCTGGGCAAATGTCCTAGTGCTGAGCTACATACCTGGCCCGTTTTGGCTTTTGACACATCTTGCTCACTTAATCATTACAGCCTTCTGATTTAAAGTGAGAGACACAGGTCTCTCTCTTTTTTTTTTTTTTCAAAATTTTTATTTCATGTGCATTGGTGTTGGGTCTCCTGGAACTGGAGTTACAGACAGTTGTGAGCTGCCATGTGGGTGCTGGGAAATGAACCCAGGTCCTCTGGAAGAGCAGTCAGTGCTCTTAACCACTGAGCCCCTCTCCAGCCCCAGGTCTCTTTCTTTTAGTTGGACACTTAGAGGCCATTGTAGGTTGTTAATTGGCTTGATTTCAATATTGTTGTGTATTTAGGAATCCATAGGCCAATTAGTAGGGGACTGTATGAATGCACACACCACATACCAGTTTAGTTCATTATCTTATATGGATACAGTGTGAGATACACCCCCAAACAATTAAAACAGTAACATCACAGACCATTAGCCACAGGTCATCATATCAGATATAATAATAAAGAGAATATTTAAAGGGTCATGATAATTATGAAGTGTGGCACAAATCTAGCAATTAAGCAGATGCTGAGAAAATGGGACCAATTGTCTCCTTACTGCAGGGCTGCCACATGCCTTCAGTCTTTAAAAATGTAGGCTAAAGAGATGGTTTAGTGGTTAAGAGCACATACCACTCTTGCTGGGGACCTGATTTTAGTTCCAGTACCCATGGAACCAGCTCACAATTACCTGTAACTCTGGCTTCAGGGGATTTGACATCTCTGACTTCTGCAGGCACCCACACTCACTCACAGACAGATACACACACACATATACTCACATAATTAAAAATAAAAAAAATGTTTTAAAAATACAGTTGCTTCATAGGGCAACAAAGCACAGCACAATAAAATGAGGTATGATTGACTCTAAATCACATAGTACCTGGGTGCTATAGATGCTTAATAAATTATAGATGTTAGTACTTCTAAAATGGTGGTCAACAATTTTTAAAAAACGACAAATTTGAATTAAGAAGGCTGGGTGTGGGTGCTCATGCCCATGATGCCAGCACTCAGGAGGCTGAGACAGAAGGGCTGCCTCAAGTAAGACCCCACCCCACCTCCCCAAAAAAGACTGAGTGTAAAATAATTTGTTATTGAATTTTCTAAATAGGAAAGAATTCAAAAGTACAGGTGTAGAATGTGTTGAAAAGTGAATGGGAGGAGAAGAGAAAGACTAGTTCTTCCAGAATGTTCATAGTGACTGAGAGGCGTCTTAATTTGACAGTTAAGAAGGTAAGACTTTTTTAAGATTGAGGACACCAGTATTTTGTATCTGGATGGGAGAGAATGGATGAAGAAGGCAGAAAATAACCAAGAAGGAAGGTTTGGACAAGAAAGACAGAAGAAGGGAAAAGACACAGAATTGCTGTGGGATGTCTTTCTGTATGCTGTGAATATATGTTGTTCCCATTGGTTAATAAATAAAGCTGCGTTGGCCTATGGCAAGGCAGGATAAGAGCTAGGCAGAAAATCCAAACAGAAGTACAGAGAGAAGGGCGGAGTCAGGGAGCCATGAGCCTGCAGCCCAAGGAGCAACATGCCACCACACAGGTAACGGCATGGCCATGAGCCACGTGGCAAAACATAGATTAATAGGAATGGGTTGAGTTAAGTTATAATAGCTAGCTAGCAAGAAGCCTGAGCCATTGGCCAAACAGTTTGTAATTAATATTAAGCCTCAGAGTAATTAGTTTATAAGCGGCTGGGCGGACGGGGGAAACCTCTGACTACACAGAATAGTGGCTCACGCCTGTAAATCCCACAGCTATGGCAGAGGCAGAGGCAGAGGCAGAGGCAGGAGGATCACAGCAACATAGAGGTCAGTCTAGTGAAAATAGCGAGTTCCAGGCCAGCCAATGCCTCAGGATGAGACCCTGTTTCAGAGTTGAAAACAAGAAACAAGTGGGGCTGAAAAGATGACAGTGTGGTGAGGAGCACTTCTTGCCAGAAGACCCAGTTAGGTTTCCAGGACCAACATGGTAGCTCATGACTGCTTGTAACTCCAGCTCCAGGGGATCAGATGCCCTCTTCTGGCATGTATGGGCACTCTACCCCCATACACACACACAAATAAAATGAATCTTTTTTTTTTTTTTTTTTTTTGGTTTTGTTTTTTTTTGAGACAGAGTTTCTCTGTGTAAGAGCAAAGGCATGAGCCACCATGCCGGGCTTAAAATAAATCTTTTTTAGAAAATGTTCTATTCTACGTTAGCTTCTTAAAAAAAGGAGGAAGAGGAGGAGGAGGAGGAGGAGGAGGAGGAGGAGGAGGAGGAGGAGGAGGGGAAGAAGAAGAGGAAGAGGAAGAAAGAGGAAGAAGAAGAAAGAAGGAGGAGGAGGAGGAGGAGGAGGAGGAGGAGGAGGAGGAGGAGGAGAAGGAGAAGGAGGAGAAGAAGAAGAAGAAGAAGAAGAAGAAGAAGAAGAAGAAGAAGAAGAAGAAGAAGAAGAAGAAGAAGAAGAAGAAGAAGAAGAAGAAGAAGAAGAAGTAGTACTGAGGGAGGGAAGAAAGAAAAAAAGGGAAGCCAATGAGGTCATGAATGACTTAATATAGTTAAGAAAACGGAAGAAGGAAATCCTGGAGTCCACGTGTGTCCACTCCTGACGGAAACCGGGCTGATGCAAAGGCAGATGAAGATGGGAAAGCTTGGTGCGCGGTTGTATTCCTGAAGGCCCCTGACAGTCAGAGCGTTGGTACCCTTCCAATCCGGGCACGGTTTCAAAGAAAAGCTCGGGTAAGTGCCTAACCTTTACCCTTTGACACGAAGGCGGGGTGTCAAAACACAGCCATTGGGCCACAACCGCCTCACCAACTGCCCAGACCACGGACAAGTACGAATTAGGAGAACCCAAACACTCGCAAAGCCCGCCCCCAACGGCTCTACCAATCACACTCCCTCAACCTCTTGATTGACTGGGATCGCGCAAACGCTCTGGATCAAACGTTTAGAGTAACCTTGATTGACTCGTTAAAGAATCTGTCTGAGGCCGGTGATTGGCTGGGGCGTCTGGGCCCCGGCCAATCCCGACGGGGGCGGGCTGGTTGAGCGTCGGATTTCCAGCAGCTGTCCTTAGACACCGGTCCGGGACTCCTCTTCACTCCTTGTGGGGCCCTGTCTGTGTCTAATGGAGCTTTCTTATCAGACTCTCAAACTCACGCACCGGGCGCGGGAAGCGGTAAGGAAAGCTATCCCAAGCAAGCAAAACCCAGGCTTGTGCCAGGAACTCTTGTTGCAACAGGCAGATTCGCGAGTCTCCAGTTGCTATGGCAACAGAGGCGGCTGCCCAAGTGGCGCAAGCGCATTGACGCTACGTTCCCTGAAGGAGGCTGGGTTTGAAGTGATCACGACAGGGTAAATCTGGGGTCGAAACATGGAGGGTTTGGGCATGACATTGAACTTTTTGAAACAGAGCTGCACGGTCGGTTTGTGATTAAGGAAACTGGATTTTGAGGGTCAGGTTAGGCTGCTCGTGGATGTGAATTTGGAAGTGCGCAAAATGAATGAGCTGGGCGAGGTGATGCACGCCTTTAATGTCCGCTCCCGGGATGCAGAAACTGGCTGGTCTGTATAGCAAGTGCCAGTTCAGTCAGGGCGGATACATAGTGAGACCCTGTCTCAAAAGCAAACAGCGAGAGCGAACGGGAGGGAGGGAGGGAGGGAGGGAGGGAGGGAGGGAGGGAGGGAGGGAGGGAGAGAGAGAGAAAGAGAGAGAGAGAGAGAGAGAGAGAGGAGAGATTGTTCAAAGAGCCTCCCCACCCCCCAAAACCAAACCAAACCAAACCAAAAAACCTCCCACTAACTCGAAAAACTCTAGGTTTGGGTTCTTAGTTGTCGTTACCAAGGCTAGAGCTCATAGGCATTAATTCACTCCCCCTAACCCCCTTCAGGGTCTCCCTATGAAATAAGAGAATTAACTGTGATCCTTTTCACACGAGGGTTTCGTGAATTTACAATACATCCCATGGTATCCTGTGGTCTGGGTCGTCTGCTATTGCCAGCAATATTTCCACAACAATGAGCATGAATTGAAAGCTTATCGTATTGCAGGCACCGGGCATGAAAACAATACTGTGGGTACTGGGGGTGGGGTGGGGGGTGCTGCGGGTGCTGGGGAAAGATGAATAAAATTAAAGCCAAGAAAATACGGACATCTGGCGCCTACTCGGGGATTCAAGATGGGTCCTTTCTATTGATATATACATTTTAAAGCTCCACAGGTGACCACTACATTGTGTAGCTAAGGTTATGAATCATTGCTCTAGTGTCTTTTATCTTAAAAAAAAAAGTATTTATTTTGTGTGTGTGAGTATTTTATCTGTGTGTATGTCTGTGTACCACCTGTGTTCAGTGCCTGCAGAGGCCAGAAGAGTGCACTGGAGTCTCAGGGTCTGGAGTTACAGATGATTGTTAGCTGCCATGTAGGTGCTGGGAATTGAACTCAGATTCTCCGGAAGAACAGAGCCATTGTTGTTGTTGTTCTTTAAATTTGTTATCATTATTATTTTTTAACCGAGGTTTCCCCTCCCTCTCACCTCCCCCCTCCCCCATCCACTCCTCCATTTCTATTAAAAAAGTGCAGGCCTCCCATGAATATCAACCAAATATGGCATATCAAGTTGCATTAAGACTAGGCACCTCCCCTCATAGTAAGACTGGGCAAGGCAGCGCAGTAGGAGGAGTAGGGTCCCAAGAGCAGGCGAAAGAATCAGAGACAGTCCCTGTTCCCACTGTTAAGAGTCCCAGTAGAAGACCAAGCTACGCACGCAACTATAACATATATGCACAGGGCCTGAGAGAGTCCTATGCAGGACCCATGGTTGTCGGTTCAGTCTCTGTGAGTCCCTATGAGCCCAGGTTAGTTGACTCTGTGGGTTTCCTTGTGGTGTCTTGACCCCTAGGGCAGCCAGTATTCTTAACCACTGAACCATCCCTCCAGCTCTTCTACCTTTTGAAGTGCCAATAATACCATACACACAAAACACACATCCTTCTGTTAGGCAAGTTCTAGAGGGAGTCGCCTGCCCATAGCTTCTTCCTTACCTAGGTGTTGTGGTTAAGCCCACTCCACTCTGAACCTGAACTACCTGATTCAGAATCAGAAGCGCAGCCCGATAATAAAGCCGATTCTTGGGCTTCAACAGGACTTACTGAAGCAAACTGGGATGGGGCTTGTGAAACTGGCATCATAAACACATGCCAAGTTTTTAAAGCACAGCCCTAAATGATCTACATGTAGAAAAACTCCAAGCTACTTGTAAAGCACTCTGCTCAGTGGCCCCATGTCTTAGGCAGATGCTGTATAGAGAAGACAGTGATTGCTGATGACTTAGCCAGTGGGGTATCTTAGGTATCTTTGTCTCAACTTGTTCAGTAACCAACTTTCCACCTTCCTTATACCTGTTCCATCTTCCTGACTCTGAGATCGTGCAACAAGAGACACCAAGTTATTCGAATCTCCCACAGTTCCACTTATAGAAGGAAAGCGTCAACAAATATTCTTAATTCTACTTCTGTAACTTATCTTTAATAGTTTCTGTTACCTCCCCCATCCTGATACCCAGTGTACCCTCACCTGCCCCATTTCAGTAGCCTTTTATCTATGCTTTGTTGAGTCTGCCTCTCCCTAGTCTTCACTGAATGGGATCCTTTTGGCTGGGATCCTTTTAAAGGCTTTCCATTATACTTGGAAAAACAACCCCAAACTTTGGCAGAACCTATGGAACAGTAAGTACTACAGTGAGACAGAGAGCCGTCTGTCACAGGGTTCTTCCTCACCACTTTCTTCTTCATCTCCCTCAGTAGCACATTTATTCTTTCTGATCAGACGTATCTCCAAACTCCATAGAGTTTGTACATTAAGAGCTAGTATCCAACTGTGATTAATTTATTACCTGCTGTCTGTAGGTAACATACTCTCAAAAATGAATTTTCTGAAGCTGAAAGACAAAGATTCAAGTCTGGTTTTGTTTCCTTGTTTTGTTTTAGGCCCTAGATGGCGCTAAAGCAATGTTTAGATGTACTCAGGGTTACATGCAACAGGACTGTTCTGCTTGGGTGTCCTAAGAAGGGAAAAAGGCATAGGTGGAGGAGGTGACCGGTGAGTTCATTATAAAGAGAACTGGCTGTCCACAGGAATTTCGATCACCTGATTCAGATACTGTATTAGGATTTCCAGAATGTTTCTTTAAGACAAGCGCCTGGTGTGGCCCTGTATGTTCTCAGATTTGCCATATTGTTATTTAGATCAAAGGAATTCATGCCCTCAGGTCTGAAAAATACTGTAGCATATTTTAAGACACTTTCCTCTTCTCTCCTCCTCACTCCTTTTCTTCCTCTCCCCTCCTTTAGGAAGAATTTATAATGGATAAGTAATCTAGAGATGACTTTAGGTATATGGGGGAAAGTATGTGGGTTATGTGCAAATACTGTTACATTTTAGGTAAGATACTGGAGATGCACAGGTTTGACCGTCTGAAGAGGGTTGTGGAGCCAATGCAGCCCAGGACACCAAAGGATGCCTCATCCTCCACCCTGAAGTGTGTGTGTGTGTGTGTGTGTGTGTGTGTGTGTGTGTGTGTGTCTGGTGTGGTGTGTGCGTGCAGGCATATATGATGTATCTTGCAAGTTTTATCTTTTTTGAGAATTTTGATAAATACAGATTTGTATCATAGGATTCTATGAAATACTGATGCTATTGGTATCTTTGGGTGGCAGATTTTCTCTTACAGTATTTTAAATTTAGTGTTTAATTAAAATTAGACTATATTCAGGGGCTAGGAATATAGCTCAGTTGGTAGAGTATCTTCGAAGCCTGCAGGAAGCCCTGAGTTTCATCTCCAGCACACCATGAACTGGATATGACACTGAATGCTTGCAATCTTAGATAGGATTTCAGGGTCATCTTTAGCTACGTGGTGAGTTTGATGCCAGGCTGAGATACCTAAACAGGACCTTGTTTCAAAAAAGAAAGAAAGAAACTACAATAAGATTGTACCCAGTTTGTATACCTCTGCCAGCATTTTTTCCCCAACTTGAATATAAGAACCTCTAAAATGCTCTGAGACCAGGCAGGTTGTAAGAAGCAATAGTTTCAGTGTTTGAAATGTGAACACACTATTAGAAACAAATAATGACCGGATTAATGCCCAGGAGGGGTTTTTGGAAAGGCTGGTGTACACACTTGCATGCACACTCCAGATGACTGGGACATGAAGCCAGGCTTCCTTCTTTCTCTCACCCAGTCTCAGCTGGTTGGAAGAGGCCCTTCTCCAAGGGCTAGCCACCTCTTTCTCATGTACGTTCTAAGAGGTTTCTGCTTTGCCTAGGGTGAGCCTTTTATATTAAAAATTATTTAGTATATGATTAGCTAATTGATGAAGCAGTTGACTAACTTTTAAAATGAGTGTTAAATGCCTTAGCTTTTATTAATTGCATGGATTCCTAAAAAAACAAGTAATTGAAAATCTAATTACCTCAGTGTTTTCCTTCAAAGAACTGAGGCTTATTAAACTTTAAATGTTAAAACATTTAAGCATCTATTGAAATACCAATAGCTATAAACAATGTTCAGTTCTAAATACTAATTAAACAAGTTCTAAATCACCATAAAGCTAGGCTGAATTTTAAGTAACTCATGTTTTATGCTCTGCTCGGTTCTTATACAAGGAAGATTAACTACTTCAACTCTGACCACTACTGCAGCCTTGTGGGCATCTTTCAGAATGCTGTGGCTTTAAAAGCTGCACGTTGTGTGCACAGCTATAATCCCAGCACACTGGAGGCAGAGGCAGGAGCACTGGTGGGAGTTCAAGGGTAGCCTAGGCTATATAGTAAGTAGTGGGCTGAATAGCTAGACCATGTTTCAAAACCAAGCAAAAGCCCAGAACATAAATAAATGAAATGCTGTTGTTAAACCACATTCTTCTTGTATAACCTGGACTAAGAAAGGGAGACTTATCAGAGAAGCTGGAACACTTTGCCAGCATCATGTGGTACACATGGAGACATATTAGCATCACCATGAATATCCAGGTTTTGTATTAAAAACATTCTTACTGGCTTTCTTTTGCACAAATAACTTATTTTGGGAGGAGGGTTGAGATAGGGTTTTTACAATCAAACTTACTATAGATTTTGCTGTTCTCTAACTTGCATTGATTCTTCTGCCTCTACCTTCCATGAACTGGAATTACTGCCACGACTCACTGTGCCTTTTAACCACCAAGAAATAGAAATCCCATCACCCAGATATATCTTTTTTCTTTAGATTTTATTTTTAAGTTTTATTTTATTTTTTGTTTGATGTATAAATATGTGTGAGTATGCGCAAATGTAAGTGCAGATGCTCATGGAGTCCTAAGACAAGACAGTTGTGGGTGCTAAGAACTGAACTAAGATCCTCTGTAAGAGCAGCACATGCTCTTAACCATGGAGCCATAGCTCCAGCCCTCATTTTGTTTTTATCTATATGTGTGTGTGTGTCTGCCATGTGCGTGCAGATGCCTGCAGAGGCATAGAACTCCCATAGCTGTTGTTATAGGCAGTTCCTAGTCACCCAGTCAGGGTGCTGGGAACTCAGGTCCTCTGGAAGAGCAGCAGATGTTTATAACTTATGAGCCCCATCTCCAGCCCTACCCTACCTATCTTAAAAGGACTTTTAAAAACTGGTATATGGCTGGGCATAGTGGCACACACCTGTAATCCTAGCATCTAGGAGGTAGAGGCAGGCAGATACCTGTGAATTCAAGGCCAGCCTGAAAAGTTTCAGGTTAGCCAGGGCTACAAAGTGAAACATTATCTCAAAAAATTGGTGTAGCCTTCTACTCCAGTAGCTGGTGTGATAGCTGGTCCCAGAATTAGCTCCCTTGCTGTAAGGACCCAAGTTTGATTTTTAGTACCCATATAAAGAGAGGAATGTGGTGGTAGATGCTTATAGAACTGGACCGGCAGAGACAGAGGTTTCCCTAAACCTTATTGATCAGCCAGTCTAGCAAAATTGACAAGCTCCAGATTCAGTGAGAGATCCTGTCTTAAAAACAACAACAGGGCTGGAGAGATGGCTCAGTGGTTAGGAGCACTGACTGCTTTTCCAGAGGACCGGGGTTCAATTCCCAGCACCCACATAGCAGCTAACAACTGTCTGTAACTCCAAGATTTGACACCCTCACACAGACACACATGTAGGCAAAACACCAATGCACATTAAAAAAACAAAACAAAACAACAACACTACCACCACCAACAAAAAACCTATAGAAATAATTGAGGAAGATACCTGAGTGGATCTCTAGCATGCACGGGAGTGTACACACACACACACACACACACAGGCACACACACATGAACAAAGAAAAATGAACTAAATATGCAACACTGGACCACTGACTTTAGACAAAGTGGTGAGAGATGATTTTCTTCTTGGGAGCAGCACCTGGGTACAGGCACAGGATGGAGACCTTGAAGCATGGCAGGTTTGCTGAGTTAGATTGGAGTTTGGGGTGCTTATCATTGGGATTTGGGGATTGAAGAGTCATAGAGAAGAGAGCTACACTGAAAAGTGACTTCATAATTCTTCAGTTTGGGCTGAATACTAAGTCGCACATTGCCGCCTCAGTGTGCGAGGCTGAGAAGACCAGTTACCAGGGAACTGTAAACCGAACACTCACTGGTGCTCTCACAGCACTGGGAGATGTCTGAGTACTGACCACGTCTGTGTGAAGAAAACTTGTGACTAGAGATCCCAGAAGAACTGCAAAGGGACAAGCAAAACTCGCCTGAGAAAAGCCTGCTTCCGGCACTCTCCTCAACAAGCCTTGGTAGGATCAGACCACCCCGGAAAGCTACCCTGTCTGCCAAAATAAAACCATTTCAAACATTGCCATGAAATGCTGACCCTCTGAGCTGTCCTGGTGACCTGCATTCGAAGCACCTGGTAAACTGGGTCAGGAGGATCACCGGTTCAAGGCCAGCCTGGACTACCTGGTAAGTTTTGGGTCAGTCTAGACCTTATGTTAGAAGACAGCAGGGGCCTGAGAGATGGCCGAGTGGCCTGCTACCGAGCCTGACAACGTGAGTTCAATCCCCAGGACCTTCATGGTTAGAGAGAAAGCCAGCTTCCCTGGATGCCCCTCTGACCCCACCTGTACCCCCCAAATAAATACAATTTAATAATGTTTTTAAAAGAGAGAAGACAAAACAGAAAGTCTTGATATCCTCAATCTCTGGCACCTGATGAAAAGTTGCTACAGCCATAAAAAAAACAAGAAAAACCAGGACAAAAACCAGCCAGTACCAAATTGATCAGAAACATTACCAAAAACAAAATTAATAGACAAGAACTTTAAAAAATACGTAGTCAGTGGGGCTGGAGAAATGGCCCAGGATCAAAAGCACTTGCTGCTCTTGCAGAGGCCTGGGTACAGTTCCCGGTATGTACATAGTGGCTCATTATTGTCAGTAACCACAGTTCCGGAGGACCTGATGCCCTCCTCTGGCTTCCACAGGCACCAGGCACATACATGGTACACAGTCCTATGTGCAGGAAAGACACACACATAAATAAATACCCTGTCACAATATATTTAAGGATCAGAAGGAAAACATGACCACAAAAAGGAGAAAAGCACAGGTGTAATAAGAATAAAGTAGAAAGCTGGGTGTAGTGAAGCACACCTGTTTTTGTTTGTTTTTTGAGACAGGGTTTCTCTGTGTAGCCCTGGCTGTCCGGAACTCACTCTGTAGACCAGGCTAGCCTCTACCTTCCCAGTGCTGGGATTAAAGGCATGCACCATTCAGATGGCAGAGGCAGGTGGATCTCTCTGAGTTCAAGGCCAGCTTCATCTACATAGTAAGACCTTGTCTTGAAAACAAAGGAAGGAAGGAAGGAAAGAAGGATGAAAGAATAAAACAGAACTTCAAGAGTTGAAATACAGTACTGCACCCGAATGGCAAGTTCAATGGATGGCGTTAAGAAGTAGATTAGTGAACTGAAGAACTCATACCAGAAATGATCTAAACTGAAGCACACAGAGAAGAACTCGAGAAAAAAATGAAGGACATGGCCCAGAGAAATGCAGTTCATATCAAAGGGTGAACCTGGGGAGGAGAAAAATATATGAATAAATTATGGCCAAACATATTCCTATAGATCATAAAACCCCCAAAGCCTCCGAGCAGGAGAAACACTCACTGACTTTGACAAAGCAAGCTGCTTTTGTGGGCGGCTGCTTTGAAGCCGAAATGACAAGGAACTGAGACAGCTTCCAGCCAACAGGCAACCAGAAACAGGCCCTCAGCCCCAAAACAAATAAGGAGCTGGCTTCTGCTGATAACCATCCAGGCAGAGGGGAAACCTTCGATGGTAGGAAGGTTCTAAATTTCAGGATAGTATTGATAATGTATGTGTGTGTTTCTTAAAACTCAATGATCTGGGCCCCCCTCCCCATTTTATGTGTATGTGTCTACCTGAGTGGGAGCAGGTTCTCATGGAGGCCAGAAGAGAGTGTCATACTGTGGTGTTTGACAGACTCATAGATTTGAATGCTTAGGGAGTAGCATTAGGAGGTGTGGCCTTGTTGGAGTAGATGTCGCCTTGTTGGGGGAAGTGTGTCACTGCAGGTGGGCTTTGAGATTTTTAGAAGCTCAAGCCAGGCCTAGTGGCTCACTGTCTCTTCCAGCTGCCTTCAAATCCAGATGTAGAACTCTCAGCCACCTCTCCAGCACCATGTCTGCGCACCACTATGCTTCCCACCATGACGATAAGGTTTCTATTGCTGTGAGAAGACACCATGACCACAGCAACTTTTACAGAGGAAAGCATTTAATTAGGGGTAGCTTAAGTTTCAGTTTTAGTCCATTATCATCTCTTATTTGTTTATTGAGTCAGGGTCTTACTGTATAGCCTTAACTAGCCTGGTACTCGCTAGGTAGCCCAGGCTGGACTGAGCTTTCCACAGTCCCCCCACTTCAGCATTGCTAGGTAGCCTAGGCTGGACTGAGCTTTCCACAGTCCTCCCACTCCAGCATTCTGAGTGCTGGAATTATAGGCATGTACTACCTTACCCTGCTTTAAAAAAAATAATCTAGATTCTTTGGAGAGAGCATATGACATTTGTCTTTCTGATTCCGACTTACTTTGTTTAGCATGATAATCTCCAGTTCTGCCTGTTTTCCTGCAAACAATGTAATTTTGTGGTTAAATTTATTCATAAAAATTAACATATAGTAAAATTTGTTCTCCTTGGCGTATAGCTTCGTGAGTTCTGACAAATGCATACAGCCATACAGCAACCCCAACAGACAGATGTAGAATGGATCCGTCATCAAGAGGGTCCCTCAGGTCTTCCTTTATGCCTTCATTACAATACATTGGAATCCACACTACACTTTGTCCATTCCCCCACTGGTGGGCATCTGGACTGACTCCACAACTTGTCTGTGGTGAATAATGTCTTGGTGAACATGGATGAGCAGACATCTCATTGTATTCTTACTAAGATTCTTTCAAGTCTACACCCAGGACTGCTGTAGCAGATCATATTATACCTTTGTGTCTTGTTGGGTTCTGTTTGTTTGTTTGTTTCTGAGACAGGGTCTCACTGTGCTCTTACCACATGTGTTCTGTCTCCCTCCCTACTGTTCCCTCTAATGCTTTGGGAAGTATTCTTGCTTTCTGTTGTCCTTGTTGTTGTTGTAAGACTGTGTCACTTGTCGTCCAAGCTGACTTCAAGTTCAACTGTTGCTGAAAATGACCTTGATTGAACTTCTAAGTGTTGGGATAATAGCCGTGTACTTCTGTCTGAGTTACTTTTCTTTTCTTTTTTTTTTTTTTAAAGATTTATTTATTATGTATACAATGTTCTGTCTGCATGTATCCCTGCAGGCCAGAAGAGGGCGCCAGATCCCATTACAGATGGTTGTGAGCCACCATGTAGGTGCTGGGAATTGAACTCAGGACCTTTGGAAGAACAGCCAGTGTTCTTAACCTCTGAGCCATCTCTCCAGCCCTGAGTTACTTTTCTATTCCTGTTGTGATGGCTGGTTTTGGTTGTCAACTTGACTACACCTGAAATTAACTAAAGCCCAAATGACTGGGCACACCTGTAAGGTTTTTTTTCCTAATTAAACAATTTGATGTGGGAAGAGCCACTTTTAGTCTGGATCTTTGTGGTGGGAAGATCCACCTTTAATCTGGGCCATACCTTCTGCTGGCAGCCTATATAAAGGGCATGGAAGAAGGAAGCTGTCTTTCTCTCTGCCTGCTTGCTCTTGATCTCCCTAGCATCCATCCCTTCACTGTCATTGGAGCCCATTTCTTTGGGATTCTGGCATACACTGAAGACCACCTGAGACATCTAGACTCATAAACTGAACAACTACTGGATTCTTGGACCTTCCATTGGTAGACAGCCATTGTTGGACTAGCTGGACCACAGTCTATAAGCAATTCTAATAAATCCCCTTTCTCTCTGTATATAGATTTATTCTGTATGTTCTGTTTTTCTAGAAAACTCTAATACAACTGTGAAAAGATATCATGACCAAGGCAACTTATAAAGGAAAACATTTAATTGGGGGCTTGCTTACAGTTTCAGAGGATGTCTTAGTGTTCTGTTGCTGTGAAGAGACACCATGACCATAGCAACTCCTATAAAAGGAAAGCATTTAACTGGGGCTTGCTTACAGTTCAGAGGTATAGTCCCTTGTCAGCATAGCAGGAAGCATGGCTGCACATAGGCAGACATGGAGCTGGAGAGTAGCTGAGAGTTCTACATCCAGATCTACAAGCAGTAGGAACAGAGTCAGACACTGGGCCTGGCTTGAGCACTGAAAACCCCAAAGCCCACCCCCAGTGATGCACTTCCTCCAACAAAGCCACACCTATTTGACAAGGCTGTCAAGTCAAGTGTCTAATCCTGTCAAGTGTCACCAGTCCCTAATGACCAAGCATTCAAATCTATGATCCTATGGGGGCCATTCCTATTCAAACCGCAGGCAGTCATGGCATGCTGGAGCAGTAGCTGAGAGCTTAACATCCTGATCCATAAGTTGGAGTCAAAGGGAGAGACTGGCATGGATTTTTAAATCCTCAAAGCCCACCCCCAGTGACTCCTAATCCTTCCTCAAACAGTTCCACCAACTAGGAACCAAGCATTCAAATATATGAGCCTATGGGGGCCATTCTCATTCAAACCACCACAGCTACCATACCAGGTAAGAAAGATTGGGGGGGGGAGGGTACAAAATATTAGCAACTATGAAGGGAAAGATTGATAAAGTAGTCTTTATGGAAACTCTGTGTTTGTAAAAGATCCCTTAAGGAGAGGGAGAAAACCACAGGCTGTCTAAGGAGATGCTGGCAATCCAGGAACATCCTGGTCCAGTTCCAGGGATTGAAATTTTCTAGGCCTTGTACAGAATAGGAAAAGTGATCATGTGTGGCACAAACCTATAACTGGAACATTCAGGAGGCTGGGGTGGGAAGCTCACGAGTTTGATGCCAGCCTAGGTTAAATAGTGACATTGTGTCTCCAAAACACTCCAAGCAAAACAAAACTGGGACAGGAAAGTGAGCGGAATCAGCTTGACATCTTTTATTCTTTCTAGGACAGAGCCCTTGGTATCTTACAGGCCTCCTGACTTGCTGAGTCCGAGACTCAGCTTTTGTGACTGACTGGGTCACTAAGAAGTCGGCATCACCACTCAGTGTCTTAGACTTTTTTTGAGACAGGGTCTCACTATGTAGCTCTGACTACACTCACAGAGATTTGCCAAACTACCTTTTGAAGCTGAGATTAAAGGGGTACACCATGATGCCTGGCCCAGACTTTTTGGGAGCAGTAAATAGCCTTGGAAAAGGTGGCTTCAAAGGCCATGGTCATGTTCTGTGCAGCAGAAAATATGCACACACATACATATGGGTATATCATAAGGATAAACTCCGAGAAAAGAAAGTGCTATTTCAGAGACCGTGTGTGTGTGTGTGTGTGTGTGTGTGTGTGTGTGTGTGTGTGTGTGTGTGTGCACCTTGAGCCTATGTTCACAGGCTGGCCTTAAACGCCAGAGAGTGATCTTTAACTCCTGCTCTTCCTGGCTTGCTGGGCCCTATCAGGACAAGGGACCTTAGATGAAGAATATTTCTGGAGTTAAGTGGAAACCAGCTAAGTGAGAACGAGAGAAGATGGTGTTTGCCAGGGCTGGCAAGAGAGTCCACCAACAACGGTCTTACACAGAGACTCAAAGGCAGACAGCGGAGAGCAAGAGCTTCCTTATGGACAAGGGGGAGGGGCTAGAGATTTCCTTTTTCATTTTTCTCCTTGAGACAATAACTATGTAACTCACTTGGGCCTTCAATTCACTGTGTAGTTCTGAATCTGTATCTTAAGCGATGGGATGGCAGCTGTGTGCTACCACGCCTGGCTTGTTTTCTTTACAGTGAACTATGTTTTCTATGTCTTCCTTGTCTATCATTGTCCTTTTAAAAAATAATTTATTTTTATTTTTATCTTGTGTGCATTGGTGTTTTGCCTGCATGCATGTCTGTGTGAGGGTATTGGATCCTGGCGGTACAGACAGTTGTGGGCTGCCATGTGGGTACTGGAAGAGCAGTCAGTGCTCTTAACTGCTGAGCCATCTCTCCAGCCACCCTTCATTGTCTTTATATAACCAAATCTATCCGGGAAATCTGGAACACAAAGGAACAAAAAATGCAGTAAAATGGGTGAAACAATCACAATGCTTGGCAGAAGAAGCCAGAAAGATAATCCCACATGCTCCTCATATGCAGAATCTAGATTTTTTTTTTTAAAGATTCCGTCCTGGCTAGTTTTATATCAACTTGACCCATGCTAGAGTCATCTGAAAGGAGTGAACTTCAATTGAGAAAATGCCTCCTAAAGATCTGGCTGTAAGGCATTTTCTTAATTAGTGAGAGGGTTCAGCCCCTTGTGGGTGGTGCCATCCCTGGGCTGGTGGTCCTAAGTTCTATGAGAAAGCAGGCTGAACAAGCCATGGAAGCAAGCCAGTAAGCAGCTCCCCTCCATGACTTCTGCATCAGCTCCTACCTCCAGGTTCCTGCCCCGTTTGAGTTCCTGTTCTGACTTTCTTCAATGATGAACAGTAATGGATGTGTAAGCTGAATAAACCCCTTCCTCCCCAACTTGCTTGGGCATGGTGTCTCATTGCAGCAATAGAAACCCTGACCAAGACAGAAGTAAAAGTAGAAGGGAATTAAGGGGACCAGTGGGAGAGAGAGGGGGACAAGTAAGAAAGTGAATATGATCCAAGTACATTATATACAGGAATATAAGTTCATACAAAAACCCATTATTTAGTACAATTAATTGATGTTAATAAAAGAGGAATTTTAGAAAAATTGTTGAATACAACTATAGTTAATGTAGATATAAAAAATAAGTCTGAGTATGATGGCTCATGCCTTTTATCCTAGCACCCGGAGACAGAGGCTGGTAGATCTCTGTGAGTTTGAGGACAATGTGGCCTACATAGTGAATTCCAAGAGAACCAGAGCTACATAATAGAGACCCTTTCTCAAAAACAAAAAACAAAAAAGAAAGAAAGAAAAGAAAAAAGAAAGAAATTAACAGGCTTCAAATGAATATGTCAAAAGTTGTCAGTGTCTTAAACTTCAGGACTCTAAGACTCTGGGTGTCTGTCCTTAGTCTGAGATTTAGCCAAGATCCCACGTATAAAGTTTTAGTAATTTCTTGGTTTATACAGTGTAACCAGAGATAGTTATTTATGCAAATCCTGCACTGTCTACAAAGCAGGTTTTTAAGGAGGAGCAGCTATTGGAGGTGGGGTGACAGGCACAGCCCTGGAAACCTGCAGGGGTCAGAGCCCTAGTCGGGATCAGGAGAAGGATCCTAGTTTCCGTTGGAATTTCACTCCGAGGAGTTCTCCCGGTTTATCTTTGGTCCAGTCTTCTAATCTCTAACCTACTTGGCCATGGGGTGGGCAGTTTTCTGAGCAGTGGCTTGACGTTGACCATTGGCATGGTGAGAACCCTTCTGGTGCCATGAGCTGTGGGATCCAAGCTGCTCCTGTGGCTGGCACTGCTGGCAGGGGTGTGTCTGTGTGGGAAGGGCTGGTGGGGTCATGGCTTTGTGGTCGACTGCTGCCCCTCCTGTTCAACATGGCAGGATGGTGTGGTCAGTGTCTGTTCCCCACCAGAGCTGTGTTTCTCTGGATTCTTCCCTCTTAACGCCTTTGTTGTGGTGAATTTTCCATAACTGGTTTGTCTCTTAAGGTGGTTTGTCTCTTCAGGTCGTTCCTGGTTGTGTGTCTCTGTGCCATACAGCTAAGCAGGCACGCTTTCCTGCAGAGCCGGCTCAAGGACAGAAATGGGGATTCCTGTCCCTTTTGAGATGAAATCTACCTGGTTTGTGAGTACCAGGTTGCAAAGCCATCTTTTTGGGAAGATCGCCACACCTGGTAGCAGCAGAATACACTGGCACTTTAGAACTCACTGTGACCAACATGGCCAGCCTCTTCCTCCTCTTCCTGGGGTGAAGTGTTTTTCCTTCTGGAAGGACATCCACTGGGGCAGGAAGTGGACTACTGTTGGTCTGTAGCCTGGGTAATGCAGGGTGTGGCTGCCCTGTGGCTTCAATGAGACCGTTTCAGCTTGCTCCATCTGTTTTTACAGGTTGCAGCTTCTCTGGCTTGTTTCCATAGGTAAATAAAACCACGCCTACATTTTTGCCTATGCTTTAGGAATCACTTTTAAACTTCTTTTCTCCTTGAGTGGAGGCTGAAGTTTTCATTGTCTTTTTCTTCAGTAGCTGGTCATAGGTAAAGTATGCCTCAAAGACAGGCTTCCGTGCCAGCTGTGTATATGGGGCTTCTCTTTCTGTTACTTGGGAGCACTTGAAATCCGTTTTGCCCTGGGGAACCCGGTCTGCCACCATCTCTCCTCTGCTCAAGCAGTTTGGACCTGGCATGTTTGGGTCAGACTGGGTTTCCTCCAAGCGCTGTGGCACTCCCTCTGGTTGTCTGAGTCCTGCCTGTATCAGATGGCATTGGTGTAGCCTTTTCCAGGAATTGACTGGGAGAGGTGGGGTCGGGATTCTCTAGGGATCGATTGTGGTTTACTGATGTGGGATAGGGACAGGACAGGTAGACCAAGAGGAGGACTTTTCATTGTCCCTCCCTCCTTTTTGAGACAGGGTCTCATCTAACCCAGGCTGGCCTTGAACTTTGATTTTCCTGGTGGAATTACAAGTGTATACCATGCCTGACTCCAGTGTACATCTCTGTTGGACTTACAATCCTGAAATTTAAAAAACAATGTGAATGACCTTTATTCTAAATCTTGTTCGGATGATTATTTTTATTTTCATTGTTTAGATTATTAGTACAGACTGGTCTGAAACTATTATCATCCTGGCTCCACCTCTCAATGGCTATAATTATGAAGTATGCTATCATGCCCAACTGTCAGTTTTTAAAACTATGAAAGCTTAGCTTATGATTATTTGAGTTGCAAAGTTATAATACTAAGGATATTGAAAGCAGTAATAGCAGTCAAGACCTTTTAATCTTATAAACTGCTAATGACAACAATGTGGTATGGGAATCTTTCCTGCTTCCCCAGACTTTATATTTCTTCTCTGAACTCCTAAATCCAGTAACCAATGTGTACTTGTATTAGTTACTTTGTTGCTGTGATGAAGCAGCATGACCAAGGCAGCTTATAAAAGAAGTTTACTGGGCTCCCAGTCACAGGAGGTTCAATTCCATAATGGCGGCCAGCATGGCTGGCCCGAAAGTCAGAGCAGAAAGCTGAGCGCTCACATCGTGAGCTGCAGGCAGGAAACGACACAAGGCCTTTTGTCTCAAAGGCTTCCCCTAACAATGTACTTCCTTTGGCAAGGCTGCACTACCTGAACCTCCCCAAACAGCACCACCATCTGCGGACCAAGTGTTCAAATGCCCGAGACTGTGGATGGCGTTTCTTATGCAAACTAATAGAATACTCATGATTATAAACAAGTCTCCCTCCTTATCAATGCCAGAGTTACAGGTCTTCACTACCACCACATCTACCTCAAGACTTCTTTTTATATTCAGGAACACAGTTGGTCAGTTCTAGCTCTGTATTAAATACAGTAGTCTCCTTCTTGGATTCTGAAACATTCTAGTTCTAGAACTAGAACATAGCTCTAGTGTTCTGTTGAGTTCTAGTGTTCCGTTGGGGTGTGCAGCCTGTGAAATTGAGGAAGTTTCTCAGTAGAATCAGGGAGTAATCAGAAAACAAACAAAAACAGATTAGTACCTATGGGCACATCTACTCAAACTTTTAGGTGAATATTAGATTCGGGGACTGTAGACTAGAACTATAATAAAAAGCATTTGAGACAAGAGATGTGTCCTTCTTAACTGTTTGTTTTTGAGATGGAAAGCTCAGTGTGAAATTTAGATCTTATTACAGAAATTGAAACGAGCTCATGCAAGTTAATCTCCACTGCACCCGTAAAAGGAAATTGAAAGCACTAATGTTGCATGTATTGTACATACAGTAGCATTTCCTAAATATCTTTGGGGTCTAAATCTGGGAATGATATTCAATGCTTCCTTTTCCTCAGGCTACAGTATCATAGGATTCAATTTTGAAGCTGATAATGGAGGCATTTTGTGGCACAATAGCCCACAAAGGGAAGGAAGGAAGAAGAAAACAGCCAGATCATTGAAACAGGCAAACAAGATCAGATGTTCACTTCTGAGCTGCTTTTTGTTGGTAGACAGAAATTAATTAATTGTGTCCATTTCTGGGGCACACTCTCACTTACACTTTCAATTGACCATTTGTTGGTGGCTCATTCTTGGTTTTTAATTCAGAAGATGATTTTCTATGCTAATTTGAAGGGCATGAACAGAAGGATATTGTAGGCCTGGCAGACTTTATACCATTAATTTAAAATTTTGTGAGTCAGGCATGGTGGCTCAGGCTCATAGGCAGAGGCAGGAGGATCAGGAGTTCAAGGTCAGCCTGAGATAGAGAAAAAGTTCCAGCTTAGCCTGGGCTACAGAGGCTACCCTGTCTCAAAATTACCAGTAAAAGAAAACAAATGGGGGTCATATGATCAAGATGAAGTGTTGACATATTGAAATAGTCGAAGAGTAAAAGACATTCCATTTAAAACCAACAAGCAATTCTGTATGACCATTGTGCTGGTTAGTTTGGCATTTCCCAGAACCACTGGGAAGAACCTCAGTTGAGGAACTGTTTGATCAGATGGACCTGTGAGCATGCCTCTTGGAGACTGTCTTCATTGCCTTCATTGTATGTGAGGACCTGGCCACTGTGGGGGGCACTATTCCCTAGGCAGGAGACTCTGAACTATGTACCAAGGAAGAGAGCTAGCTGGGCAGTCAAGCAGGCGGCCTGCTCACATCCTTTTCTCTCCATCCTTTACTATGGATGGTGACCAGCTGCTTCAGGCTCCTGCTGCTATGACTTTACTGTTGTGATGAACTGTCCTGGAATTGTAAGCCAAATACACCTTTTCTAAGATGCTTAGTGAGGGTATTTATCACAGCAATGGACAGGAAACTGGAACAACCACATTCTGTGTTGGACAGAAGTGCACCTTATATTTCCCGTTAGATTTTTCTGTATCTCCTTCAACTGTACTAAACAGTGAGTTTCTATCTATCTTGTTTTTAAAATAAAAATTACTTTATTTCAAAGCTGGTGACTCCAACTGTAAGCTCACAGTCTATGTAATTAATACAGAAGCTTTCTCCCCCTTCCCAGTACTGGAGACTTTAACTAAGGCCTCTTGTATCTTACCATCTCTGGCCCTTTGGAAGCCATTTTTAAAATGGCTCCATTCTCAAATAGGATTCTATCTGACTAAACTATAAGGTATTCTGTGATTTTTACCTTCTGTGTCTTTTACCACAGACATCAGGACTGTGGTGGAGATTGTGCGTTTAGTGAATGAGAAACAAACAAAAGGAGATATTTTTGGAGAGAGGTGGAACGACTACTGTATTCCAGGAATGCAGCAGAAACTGCACAGTTCTCTCCAATAGGCTATTCCCCCTTTCTTCTTTTGAGACTGCGAAGCAGGCCCCCACCTCCTGGGCTTGTAGGCATGTGCCCTCGTGCCAGGCTTTCTGAGAAACTGCACTGTGTTCAGATCAGTTTAGGATCTGCACTTCCCTCCATCTCAAGAGTCAGGGGGTTTTGTTGTTGCTGGAGTCAGAGCTCTCACCTTCTTGTTCATCCTGATCAAGTATTTTCCTAGGTTGGTGGTTCAGGGCTTAAAGATTCTCCACAGATTTGAAAATAGTCAGCTGTTACGATTCTGACATATTGTGAAGCCCACTCTTCCTCCTGTTCCTCTAGAGACCCCTGGCATGCAGTGTTCATACTTCTCTGCAGTCTGAAGAATTCCTTCTAGTGCCCATTGTGGAGCCAGCTTAGTGTCCTAAGCTCCTTTATCCTGACTTTGTCGTAGACAGTTTGTATTCCTCCATCAGTTATGACAGTCAGGTATAGTAGTCTGGGTTGGCATCTCTGATTTTCAGAGTTTAAAATGTATCATTCCTTGCCCTTCCAGCTTTTAAAGTTTCTGTATGAAATCTGCTGTTGTTCTGATAGGCCTGCCTTTATGCATGATTGGGTGTTTCTCTCCTGCATATTGTGGTACACTTTCTGTTCTGTGTATTTAGAGTTTTAACTGAAATATGATGTGGGGAGTTTCTTTTCTGGTTCCATCTAGTTAGTGTTCTATATATGCCTGTTGTATTGGAGAGGCCTTTCCTAAGACTTACAAAATTCTCTGTTATGATTGTATTGAAAATATTTTCTATGCCTTTGACATGAAGTTGTCCATCTCCTGTGCTCACAATTTATAGATTTTATCTTTTTGTAGTGTTCCAAAGATCTTGCCTGCTCTGTTCATATGTTTAAAAAAGTTATCATTGGTCAGGTGTGGTGGTGCACCCCTTTTATCACAGCACCTGGGAGGCAGAGGCAGGCAGATCTCTGTGAGACAAGCCTCTGAGCCTGTCTGTGAGGGGTTGTCTAGATTGGGGTAACCAAGGTGGGAAGACCCACTGCACATGTGGGAGTCCTAGACTGAATCAAAGACAGACCATGAGCTGAGCCTTCATTTCTCACTGCTTCCTGACTGTGATCACAGTGCCATCCGCTGCTTCCAGCTTCCGCTGCTGTGCCTTTCCTACTGGGATGCAGTCCCTGGCACTGTAAACAATGAATCTCTCTTCCCTTAAGTTGTATTTTGTCGTAGCAACAAGACAAGTGCCTGAGCTGAGGAAGGAAAGTTTCAAAGGGCAATCACAGTATAGCTCAGCCTAAAGCGGAGCGAAGATGGAGGTGTTACAGGAAGTCACTGTCTCAACCAGTTTTTTCCTGATTCCTGGTGTTGTATCCAGAGAACTGCACAAGAGCAAAGCAACAAGACGTTTTATGTAACGAGAAAGAAAGCAGGATACACTGCAAAGGACCAGCAGCCTACTTGAGCTAGAGTGCCCAAGACCATCAGCTACTGTTTGATAAGTCCTTTCATGGGCTCCAGGAGTAGGAGTCTGTTGCTAAGGGATATGGTGTGGGTGGTTCTCTGTTTTGATTGATGGGCTTGAGCTCTATAAGCCTCTCCCTACTATGCATGTCCTTTCCAATGATGCCTCTAATTTTAATGATATATATAGCAAACTGGGCATAGGCATAAGATAGTCAGTAAAGGGGATTTTTCCAATAAGATCACTAAGGGGACACAGTTTGCTTTAATGTATACGGATCCAAAACCAGTCAAGGTTAGACGGGCCCATTGTCTATAGCTCCCAGATAATTCCAGGATATATTTGGTAATACAAGGGGAGTTATCAAGGAGTTGCCAAAGGAGAGTGACCTATTGCATTGTTGGAAGCAGCTTGATGCAAGTGAGGGTCCTAGATTGCTTGGGGCATGGTTAGGTAAGGAGTGTGTGTATAACTCAAGTTCTAGACTTTAAGCTGTCCCTGTGCTTGACTGCCTCAGACTTTCTTGGAGGGAAGCCATGGGGTGAGAGGAGGCATGTAATAGACATACTCTCTGATGTGTTCCATAGTGAGGAAAGTGGTAGGAAATTTTGGGGGATTTGATATAAGTATATTAGTTACTTTTCTATTGCTGTGATAAGACATCATGACTAAGGCAACTTATAGACGAGTTTATTTGGGGCTTACAGTTTCAGAGGGTTAGAGGCTATGATAGCAGAGCTGAGGTAGCAGGCAGCAGGGGCAGGGGCAGCAGCTGAGAGCTCACATCTCAAAGCCCACTATGGTAGTAGAATATAATTGGCCCCCATAAGCTCATAGAGTGTGGCTTTGTTGGAGTAGGTGTGGCTTTGTTGGAGTAGGTGTGGCATTGTTGGAGGAAGTGTGTCACTGTGGAGGTGAGCTTTGAGGTCTCATATATGCTCAAACCATTCCCAGTGTCTCAGTTTACTTCCTGTTGCCTGCACAAGATGTAAAACTCTCAGCTACCTCTCCAGCACCATGTCTGCTTACACACTGCCATGTCCCACCATGATGATAATGGACTAAACCTCTGAACTGTAATTAAATAACAGTTAAATTAATACACCCAATTAAATGTTTTACTTTATAAGAGTTGATGTGGTCATGGTTTCTCTTCACAGCTATAGAAACCCTAACTAAGAAACCCATCCCCCAGAGACACATCTTCTCCAACAAGGCCACACCCCCTAATCATTCCCAAACAGTTTCCCCAACAGGGGACCAAGTATTTAAACATATGAGCCTGGGGGCATTCTCATTCAAACCACCACAATAAGCAATAGTATATTGAAAAGTAACCTAATAACAATAACTATTACTTACAAGAAAAAAATACAACTGTCATAGCACAATAACCATAATAACTTGTGGCTCAGCTGGATATTCATGTAACTGTGAGGGGAGGGGGGAAGGGAGGGTGTGAGATGCTTAAATCTCATCCAGCTTAACAGGATAGTCATATTTCGTGAAACTGATGTGTTATTCAGAGGCATGGAACAGAATATTAGATTAGCTAAAACAGTTGATTCCCCCCTCCCATAGAAAGTGAGTTTGGGGGTTAATGTAGTAGGATTTGATATAAGACTATTTGGTAAAAGATTATTCTAAAAATTTTATGATAGTATATTATTTTCAGTTTTTAAAAAGCTAAGGGCTGGAGAGATGGCTCAGTGTTAAGACCACGGACTGCTTTTGCAGAGGTGAAGGGTTTGAAATCCAGCACCCACATGATAGCTCACAGGTCTGCAACTCCAGTCTCAGGAGATCTCACACCCTCTTCTGGCCTCCACAGGCACTGCATGCACATGTTGGCATAGACATACATGAAGGCAAAGGACTTACACACATAAAAATAAATAATGATTTTTAAAAGTTAAACTTATTGTGTGTGTATGTACATGTGTGCATGCATGTGCATGTGAGTGTGTGTTGTGGAGACCAGGGGAGTCAGTTCTTCCACCAAAGGGACCGAGGGATTAACTTGGTTTGTCAGATTTGGTAGCAAGTGCCTTTACCTACTGAGCCATCTCACCAGCTCTGTCTGCAGTTTAGAAGGAGGGAAAGTTTGACACATCCTACATTGTATTGAAGACCTTGTAGTAGGTCAAGTTTACCAAACACGAAAGGACAAACACTGTGTGATTCTACTTGTGTGAAGGACCCAGGATAGGCAAGGTCATAGAAAGAAAGTCGAATAGTAGTTGTAGAGGCTGGGGAGAACAGGAGCAGGGAGTGGTCCTTAATGAGTACAGTTTCAGTTGAGGGAGATAAAGGCATTCTGAAGAGGAAAGGTGGGGATTGAATGTATTCAGTGCCTCTTGCCTAAACACTTATACATATTTTACTACAATAGAAAGTAACTCAAAGAAAAAAAGTGGATGGGCATGGTGGCTCATGTCTGTAATTCTAGCACTTGGGAATTGGAGGCAGGAAGATCAGAGTTCAAGGTCATCCTGAAGTACATAGCAAGTTTGAGGTCAGCCTGGGCTATATGCTCAAAAAAGAAAAAAGAAAAAAAAAAACACTACTGTTGTGGTGGTTTGAAAGAAAATGACCCCTAAAAGGAATGGCACTATCAGGAGGTGTGGCCTTATTGGAGGAAGCGTGTCACTGTGGGGGTGGGCTTTGAGATCTCTCTTGCTCAAGCTTCCCTCAGTGTGACATCTAGTCAAGTTCCTGTTGCCTCTGAGTTAAGAGGTAGGATCCTCAGCTCCAACACCATGTCTGCCTGCACGCTGCCATGCTCCCCACCATGATGATAATGGACTGAACCTCTGAAAATGTAAGCCAGCTCCCTCAATTAAATGTTTTCATTTGTAAGAGTTGCTGTAGTCATGGTGTCTCTTCATAGCCATACAAACCCTAACTAAGACAACTGTTTTTTGAGTAGTTAATTATATGCATGCTTTATTTTATAACAACATTAGTTTTCAGAAAGCTATTGAGGTCATGTGTATCATGAGTGTTTGTACATAAATTTCAGTCTTTGAGACAGGAATTTCCTAGCCTCAAACTCTCCATGTAGTTGAGGATGACCTTGAACTTATGACTCTCCTGTATCCATCTTTCAATTACAGGGATTACAAGCATGTACCGTCTCATCCAGTTTTAGGTTTAAGGCAGTGCTGGGGTTTGGTCCAGGTCTCTGTGCATGCTAAGCAAGGACCCTGCTAACTGAGTTATATCACCAGCCCGTGTCCATAGACTTTATGACATAATTTGGACTACATAGAGTCCATTTACTACCCCCCCCACACACACTTCTTACCTTTGGTCTCTTTAGATAAGGAGTTATTTTCAAGTGGGAGAAGTGTTATTAGATATAGATATTTAGAGAATACATCAGGAGCATTTGAGATCTCAGAGTCCTAAGTGTGCACATTAGCATTGCAAATAAAGGCAAATTCATTCATCTTGGATGATGACCTTGCTATGCTGGAATTTCCCTTCACTGGCCCTGCTCATCTCAGTGGCCAGTCTGGGTTCTTGACGTATAGTCATGGCTTGGGGTAACCCATAACTGAGTTGATCCAGGAACTGGGTTGGATTCTGAGTGAATTTAAGATACATTATCATGTGAATGTGTGTTTTCAAGCTGTTTCTAGATCACAAGTTTAAAACCACAAGTTTGAAAATCTGTCTTATTGTTTTGTTTTGTGGGTGTTTTGCCTGCTTGTATGTCTGTGCACCATGTGCATGCAGTACCCCTGGAGGCCAGAAGAGGGTGTTGGATCTCTTGGGAGTAGAATTTGTAAGCCCCCCATGTAGGTTCTTTAACCTGGTCTAAATAGCAGGAGTATGTATATTTATTTCCTTCTGGTTTTAGGCAATAAAAGGCTAGCGAGCTTGGCAGTAAGTTCAGCTAGTCACGTGCAGTCCTAATTCAAGTCAGCGTCTCTTAAACTTACTGATGAGGAGCTGGACTGAGGAAGAACCAGGCGGTAGAAAACAACTTTCTGCAGCCACTGAGACCACGGAGGCTGGCCAGCCTTTAAGACAGGCTGCTGGGTTCTGACAGATGGCCTCCTTTGTGTCTGAGCCTTTCTTTCTACGAAGTGCTGCTGTGTACTGCTGTCCCATCTAAACTTTGCTCTTTGTTCACAGTACGAGATGAGAACAGAAGCACGGCGAAAGAATCTCCTCATTTTGATTTTGCATTATTTAACACAAGAAGGGTATGTTATCTCACACGTTTATGGTTGATGCCTCTCCTCTCCGACCCTTCAAAAGCAGAGACTGCACTGTACTTTTAGAACAGCTTTATATTTACAGAAAAATGAGCAGAAAGTATAGTGAGTCCCTATATACTCTTTCTCCTCACCTGTTTCCTATCTTTCTATTACTATTAATAATATTATTATTTGCAATGTTGGCAAGGGATCCTGGGAAAGCACTCTACAACTGAGCTCCAACCCAGTCCCTTATTAACATCTCAAGTTAATGTAGTTAATTTGTTATAACTGGTGAGCGGTGCTAATGCAATGACATTCTCCAAGTCCATAGTTTACCTCATGGCGTTTTACCACAGCAACAAAAAAGTAACCAAATACAGCAGCTTCACCCATATTTGGCTAAAACTGAGGAAAGGCAATCCAAAGACAGTCGCTTAATTGACTTACTTATTTGACTGTAAGCACTTTAAAAATTGCTTTGGACAATAGTAACATCACTAGAAGCAGGTAACTTCCAGACAGAACTGTTGTGCATGACAGTATTTGGGTATATTTAACATGTGGTTCAATTACATGTCTGTAATCTCAGGGCTTCAGAGGCTGGCACAGGAGGATCATGAGTTCTAAGACAGCTTGAGCTATGTAGTAAAACCTTGTCCCTAAAACAACCAACCTGAAAACAAAAAAACAAAAACAAAACACCAGCAACCAAAAAGACCCCCGCCATGTAGTAGCATTAAAAAACGCAAACCAGAAAACCCAAACCTAGAAAACAAAATCCAAAACAAACCAAAAAATCCTATGTAAGCTTCCTTACTGTAGAAAAACCTCTCTTCCACACCCGTTTTTCTGTAATGTGCTGCTTAATGTCTGCTTGCTCTCTGTGCTGAGTCTCTGGTCTGCGGCCCGTCTGCCTTCACTCCTTAACCCGGACTTACTCTTTTCTCTTATGTAAACCCACAGCTATGTCGATTCGGCTAATGCTCTGGAGGAGGAGTCTAAGCTGGGATTACGGCGCTTTGAAGTTTGTGACAATGTTGACCTGGAAACAATTTTGATGGAATATGAGAGCTATTATTTTGTAAAGTTCCAGAAGTACCCCAAAATGGTTAAGAAGGTGCCAGACCCAGGTACATAGCTCTGTGCTAGAAATGACACTTTATGCTATTGTTAAGAATGGTGTTTCTGTTGGCCCACCTCTGAAACCCCAATATCAGGAAGGTGGGGGTCTGAAGATCAAAAGTCTGAAGACCAGCTTATCCTATCCCTCCCCCAACAAAAGGTGTTCCCAGGAACATGACTAGATGTTTCCTTTATGTGCCTGGAAGTATAGACCAGAAAGACCTGGAGCCTATGCTGGACCCAGAACTGGCCATTCAAACAGGATTGCCTGGATTTTGACATCCCCTAGTCCTGTTGGCATTTGTCTGAGGCCTGTGTTTTAGGGTAATGAAAGCAAAGCCCGGGTGTATTGCCGGTGCTCTTTAGAAGAAAGACCAGCATTAACTTCTGGAGTGATGGAAAGGGCTATTGGAAGACGATAAATGACAGAAGACCTCTTGTTAGGAAGACCTATTATCTCTCTTGAAAATAACATGGAAATGAGTATGGGTGAAGCTAATAGCTCATGTATAGATAATGAAATGCTTTTGAAAGCCATCAATCCAGATGGTGATCAATAGAATGCAGAGACCCAGGATAGGTCAGCAGTCAAGGAGGCTCTAAAGGCGAGGGCCTAGGTTTGTAGTAACATTGACTTAGAAGTCTGTAAGTAGGGGAAGTAATTACAAACCAAGGCAGATCATTGTCCTGTTTACAAGGCACTTGTCAAGCCACAGACGTTAACATTTCATGTAGGGACCAGGAAACCAAGAGGAGCATCAATTAAAAATAGCCAGGGCAAATCTAGACTTGGAAGAGGTCTGCGATTTTCATTTTCTTCTTTTATTTCCTCTGAGCTCTCTTCCAGTGAAGGGTTCAGAGCTCAGCTTATTTGGCTGGTTGTTTAATCTGGGCACTGGCTCCTACACAGAGAGACAAGCCCTGTTCTCAAGGAACTGATTTCTAGATGGGCTGTTCTCACCTAGCTTGACATTCATTTCCCCTGTGATACTGAACACAGTGCCTTAACTCTCCAGGTCCGTTGGTAGAATTGGACTCAATAATTAAATTCCTGTCAGACCCATGCAGTCCTAGAGTGCTATGTGACCCAGAAAAACAGTGGCAAATTCATGAAACTTCTGTGGACCAGCAAGCCTAAAGTCAGCCTGGTGTGGGTATCGATCTCACATTTGGGGTCTGTGATACATTTCCTAACTGAGATGTCTTTCTCTGCATGGCTCAAAATTTCTGAGAAGCTGTGAGTTCCTTCTGTTCTCTGGTCCCTTCTCTTTTCCTTAGCATAGCTGTCTGTGGTCCAGAAGGCTGAAGCACACGATGTAAGAACATATAAGAACACTGTGGAAGAAAAATGTACCTGGAAGTTTGTTTGCTCTCTCTTAAGACTAAATTCTACCCCCATGTTTGTTTTTCCACTGTAGAAAACAATTTACCACCAAAAAATGGAGGGAAGAACAAAAGGTAAAGTGATTCATCTTGATAGACTTTTTTTTTTTTTTTTTTTTTTTTGAGACAGAGTCTCTCTATATAGCCCTGGCTGTCCTGGAATTCCCTCTGTAGACCAGGCCTTGAACTTACAAAGATCCACTTGCTTCTGCCTCCTGAATGCTAGGATTAAAGGTGTGCATTAGCTTGCCAGTCCTGATCAACTTAACTCTTAAGAGTCTGTGGGATCTCTTTCCTAAAGAGTCTCCAGTGCAACTCCATGACTGTCTGCCAGCAATACAGACTGAGGCCATGTGACCTTGGAGTCCCCTCCTGTCACCACTGCCTGGACTTAAGCCAGTGTCTTTGGAGTCTCCCAGGTCACTGAAAATTATGCTCAGTGATATCCAGTCTTTCTCAGCCACGTGGCCTACAAAGTCTGGATCTCCAAGGTTAAAAGATTGGCGCTCAGTTCCCACCACTGCTTTTTATAAGGACAGAACAAGCTTCTGGCATATCCCCCGGGTTGGCTGGCTTGGGGCAGCAGAGACTGTAGTTTTTTTGTTTGTTTGTTTTTTTGTTTTTCGAGAATGGTTTTCCCTGTGTAGCTTTGTGCCTTTCCTGGATCTCGCTCTGTAGACCAGGCTGGCCTCGAACTCACAAAGATCTGCCTGCCTCTGCCTCCCATGTGCTGGTATTAAAGGCATGTACCACCACTGCCTGGCTGAGACTGTAGGTTTTTGCTAGCGTAAAAATGCCAAAAGTTCAGGGGCAGATGAAGGTACAATTCTCGAAGAAACTTCACTGCATACTCAATTTAGGCAATGAAAAGAAATATTTTCTAAATCTTAGAATGTGCCAGAAAAAGGAAACTTAGATTGAGATAATAAGTAGTTAGATCTTGAGAGGTGTGCGTTCTGTATGCCCCAATCAAGTGCCTCAGTTTTGTGAATTCAGTTCCCTGTATCCAGCCAGAGAAGAAAGAACCCAGAGACCTCAACAGGGCTGCTTGGCATCATCGCTAACAATGGCTGGATGGCCCATGCATTCTTCAGAACAGTGGTTAGGACTGTCTTCTGCCTGAGGTCACCACTGCTTTGCAGCTGTCCTTTAGGGACAGTGTCACTGTCTTAATGGAGGTGCTACTGCTTTATGTACAGTTTCCATAAAGCTAGTCAGCCTCTGGTGATAAATGGTAACGACTTGTGAGTAGCAACAGTAGGGGCACTTTAAGAGGCCAGCTTTGGAGTGTACTTGGGCTCCGATTGTTTTTCAGTACATTCATGCCTGCTGTGTGCTCAGGGTACTTCACCTGGTAGGTGCTTGGTGAGCGATTGTTGGACAGCCACATGTAAAAGGAAATGGGGGGAGTTAGTGGCACATGTAGCCATTTGGGGTTTCCTCAGTTCTTCTGAGTTGATGTCTGTATATGGCAAGCACAAAAGTTGAACACCAAATGGTTAGTCAGGAAGGAGGATCAGGAAAGCAGTGGACAGTGTTTCTGGCCACTGTAGGCCTTTTGTTGTTGTTATTTTATTTTTATTTACGTGTGTGAGTGTTTTAAATGCATGTAAGTATGTGTGCACCACATCTGTGCAGTGCCCACAGAGTCAGAAGAGGACATTAAATCCCCTGGAACTGGAGTTACAGGCAGTAGTGATCTCCCCAACATGGGTGCTCGAGCTGAACTTAGGTTCTTTGCAAGGTCGTCAAGTGCTCCTAGCCACTGAACCATCTCTCTACTGCTCTGGGCGCCATTTCATGCTGAAATACTTGCTCAGGAACAGGGCGCGTCATCAGATTACCCATCGGTCATCCGAGTGCTCTTTCCTAATTTTGTGCCTCACACCAGAGATTTCTCCCAGTTATGGATCTCCTGATGATCCAAGGGAGAGAAGTTATCTAATGAGACAGATGACAGAATTGGGGTCCCAAAAGGCTTGAGAATTTGTGGGATGGGCCTAAGATAATGGAATTTGATGGAATAAGGTTCAGGCTTTACCAAGTAGCCTCCCCACTGGAAAATCAAACACCTAGAAATCAAGTGAACAGTAGGGCAACACCGCTTGAGTGAAGTGTGATTTCTGATGTGGTCTCAGGCCTCATCAATAGAAAAATGCTGTCCAAAAATTAGGTTAGTTTATTCCGGTCTAAAGACAGTGGGCAAAGAGTAGCTAACCAGGGCAAGAAGGGATCTGGGAGCCAGGTGACTTTAGCGGTGACAGGAACGAGTAGAGGTGTTTGGCTACAATACAGAACAGCACAGTATCTCCTTTACCCTCCTGAGGGTTGTGGTTGTTCTCACCACCGCAACCAAATACCCAACAAAAAGCAGCTTAGGGGAGGAGGGGCTTCTTTTTGGAAGAATGTGGTCCATCATGGTGGGAAAGCATGGTGGCAGGAGTGGCTTGGTCTGTGACACTGGCCAGGAAGCAGAAGAAGGACAGTTGGTTTTCTCCTTTTTCTCTGTTAGTTCTAGAACTCCAACTCATAGGATGCTGTTTAACAAGTCTTTTTCTGTCCAGCTCCCAAATAATGACATGGAGACTTCTTATTAATTACAAAAGCTCAGCCTATAGCTTAGGCTTGTTCTTAACTAGCTCTTATAACTTAAATCAACCCCTTTATATTAATCTACATTCTATCTTATGGCATCTCTTGCATCTTGCACCTCCTGTTTCCTCTCCATGTCTCCTGGTGTCTCTGCATGCCTAGATTCATCTCCTACTTCCCCTCTCTCTCTGCCTGTAAGTCCCACCTATACCTCCTGCCTAGCTGTTGGCTGTTAAAGCTCTGTATCAAACCAATCACAGCAGTATATCTTCACACAGTGTACAGATATCCTACAACAATGCTGCTGCTCACTTTTAGGGTAGGTCTTCCCTTCTTAATTAAACTTCTCTGAAAAAAGCCTCACAGACATGTGTGGGTCTGTGTGTCTCATTAATGCCTTAAGCGTTTCTTTATTTTATGTTTATGAGTGTTTTGCCTACATATGTATCTGTGCACTACATGTGTGCAGTGCTTGCAGAAGTCAGAAGAAGGCATTAAATCCTCTGGAATTGGAATTACATGAGTGCTGAGAAAGGTCATTGAACCATCTCTCCAGCCCCTCATCAGGTCTTTTTTAATCCAGTCAAGTTGACAGCCTTAGCAAGAGGCTGGACTGTCTCTGTGGAATTCTCTTGAGCATAGGACTGGTGGATAAAGTTAAGGCAGAAGAAGTTTGCTTCTATATTCAGAAGAATTTTATAATCATTGGTGCTTTTGTCTTGAGTCATATTAAAGCAAACTTTGTGACTCATTTTGCTGTTAATGGGAAATCAAAATGGGAAGACAAGAGATCTGAGAGACCCAAATGGATGTTGAGACTTTGTGTGTATGTGTGTGTGTGTGTGTGTGTGTGTGTGTGTGTATGTGTGTATTATTTACAACTTCATTTAAACCAACCCTATTAGCAGAGCTTGCATGTATAAAATGCTTGGTAATTATTTCATGATTATTTCATTTTTGTGCCAGCAGAAGGCCTGAAGGACAGATTTTCTTATGTCTAAGTTAGAGATGAAAAAAGGATGCCCTAGGAATGGCCCATGACCATGTCTCATGAGTGAACATTAGAGTGTGGACACCGGTAGTATTATTGACATGGTAGTTATTTTAGAGATGATCAGCTTTTCTTTTCCATAATGACGTGGAACTGAGGCAGAAGCTGTCTGAGATCATTTAGAACATGAGAGTCATTCCTCTAGTGAATCTCCTGCAGATACCTTGCAAAGAGCTGAGAAAAGAGAGCCGCTTAAGACATGGGAGCTCATGTTGGCCTCCTAAGAAGGTCCTGCACATCTCTGACCTTGTCTTCCATTGCAAATGCAAACATCCCAATACCATTTTTTCTTTTGGTCTACTGATGAGGATGTACTGAACAAATTAGTTCTGCCCTTGTAGCATTGTGTAACACATACTCAAATGCGTGTGCCGTGCCTATCATGACAGCCTACCAGCAGACTCCCTTCATCCCTTCCCTTCCCATAAACCCCGTCTTTACCAGAGTTAGCCACTCTCCTGACTTCCAGCCCCGTCAATGTGTTTTCCCAGAAATGAATATACTGATGAGAAATCGTTTCACAAAGATGAATGATATGTGACAGTGGACATGGGCTAGGCTTTGCTGTCCTTCCATAGGCCCCCCCCTTCAAAATGTTTTATTACTTATGTGTATTTGGGTGTACCTGTGTCTAGTTACCTGTAAAGGCCAGAAGAGGGTGTCGGATCCCCTGGAGATGGATGGAGTTACAGGGAGTTGTGAGCTGCCTGATATGGGTGCTGAGGACCAAACTCGAGTCCTCTGGAAGAGCAGCCAATGCTCTTAACCGCTGAGCCATCTCTCAAGCCTATAGGCCCTTTGATGTTTTTGATGCTAAGAGATGTTTCACATAGAGGAAGTATATTCAGTATACAGGGTTACAACCCAGAGCCCTAGGTCTTCTGACGTTTTATAACTTGAGTGCAAGGATTGCTTCCTCCCTTCACCCCCACGTTTCCCTGATGCTCATGAGGAGGGTGGAAGAGGTTAACAATGGAAGTATTCTTCTAAAGCAGTGGTTCTCAACCTTCCCAATGCTACGACCCTTCAATTCAGCCCCTCATGTTGAGGTGACCCCCAACCATAAAATTATTTTTGCTGCTACTTCTAAACTGTAATTTTGCTACTGTTATGAATTGTAATGTCAATATCTGATATACAGGATATCTGATATGTGATCCCTATGAAGGGGTCATTTGACTTCCCAGAGGGTCACGACCTACAGGTTGAGAACTAATGTTCTAAAGCACTGTTTGTTGTTGTGTTTTATTTAAAAATTTTTTTATTTGATTCATATGAGTGGGTTTTTGAAAACTAAAGCAATCTTCCAAATTGTAGAAACCCTGTGGTGTGAAAGAGAATGGAAGAGGGTGAGTTGGGTCTCTGGGAGGGTTGGACACTCTAGCTTGGTTGGGAGGAGCCCAGTGAGTAGCCAGGAGGGAGTTGGAACCAGGTCAGATAGGAGCAAGTAGAGGGCAAGTAGAGGGCGGATGGAAGTATCTCATTGTGCTGTGCGCATACATCTTTCAAGAACTTTCTTTAAATGTGCTATACTAGTTATTTACTTACCTTGAATTAAATGGTTAGAATACTTTCCTGAAGGCTTTTGTTTCCTCTCTTAGGATGACAAATGACAATTGTCAAAATCTCCCCAAGATATATCAGCAGCGGCTACGACCTAAAACCTCAACAGGGAAGACAGGGGACACCAAATCTGTCAAGGAACATCCTAAACAGGTTGAGATGACTGCTTGATGTCGGTAATACCACACTTGGCTGATAAATGGCCTTAAGAAAAATCGCTTATTTCTTTGTTTTTTGAATTTCTCTTTTTAAAAATTGCTGAATGATTTAATTAAACTGTAGTGGTCCCTGAATACTATAAGACAGTTTAGTAGGCTGGAGAAAAAAAAAAAGAAAAAAATGGACAGATTCCTAGATTTGCTAGCTCTTTCTCTAGTTTCAGCTCGGGGTGAGGGTACTGGGCGGTTTTGGGCTGGCTGGTAAGATTCTCAGCTGAGATAAGTGCAGAAAGCAGGTCTTCCCATCCCAGACATGTCCTCCAGCTCCCCAGTGTGGTCCGGAACAGTCTGAGATAGAGCTGGGCCTTGGCATCTCCTGCTGGGCTCCTGCAAAGCCTGTAGGGTTAGTCCTCACCCGACACCGAAACACTAGACCTTCTAGAAGGGAGAGGGGCAAGAGAAGTAGGCCCAGCAGATGAGTGAAATCAGTGACTCCTGCCGCAGGAGATCTACGTCCAGAACCTTCTTATCTAGGCCAAAACATTCCAGGTATTAAAGAAAAAGGACCAGTGGAAACTGAGAAGAGGTGCCGGAAAGGTTAATGCTGAGGACTAGAGGGATGGAAGGAAGTGATCGTGAGGATCAGTTGACTTGACGAGGGTCTGTGGCTGTTCCCGAGGTAGAAGGGAGGGGATGTGGGGGGACAGGGGAGTTCCACAGGAGGCTGGGGGACTCTGCTGACTCCCTAGACTTGGCAGCCTTGGCCAGAGGAGAAATGACAAGTGGGAGTGGGCTGAGTACGGGTGTTTTTCCACAGGCAAGGCTGCTTAGAACCCATGGCCTGGAGTCTTCTCAGCCTCTGGGATTAGCTCCCTCCTGTGGTACAGGGACATGATGAATTCGTCCTGTAAATCTGAACAAAATTGGCCAGATTGTCATTTTACAGAAGTGGTATCCAGCATTTGGTTTTGCATGGGGCACTCAGAGCCAGGGTCTCAGCGGCTTCCACATCTAGCTTCTCACAGTCTTCCTTTTTCTCCAGGACAGTGTCAATAATGCCCAAGTAGAGAGTGCTGACTTTGGCCTAAACATATCAAAAATCCACAAAGACGGCACCGAGGAAAAGGCCCACCCACGAAGAGTAAGTGGAACTTAGGGTTCTAGGATGGAAAGGGGAGTTTGTTTCTCTCTAGAAAAAGGAAAAGAAAGCACACGGTGTTTGCCGAACATGCAAGAGAAAACAAAAGTATTAAAGGCTGGCTGTGAGGTAAGAGGACTATCCTGTGAGGATCAGAAACCCTGAATGCGAGTCTGATCTGCCCTCTCCTTTCTGGAAGGATGATCTAGAGTGTCCCTCTCTAGGGACCACAGCCTCCTCATTTGCAAATGGAATGTTCAGAAGAGAGAGGGTTCTATGTTCTTCTCAGCTGAAAAATTCAGAGATTAGCTGGGGTGTAATCAGGTGCTAGAGTGCCTCCCATTCACAAAACTCTGTACTTGCTCTCCAGCATCAACAAGGGTTAAGAAAACACAAAGAACCCCACGATGACATGATAAACGTTGGTGTGCTGTGTTATAGTGAGCCAGCGGAGGACAGTCTGGAGGGCCCCGTGCTCACTGTTTTTGGCCAAGGGCAATTGTTTGATGCCCTTCTGCTTGGAAGTTCAGTTCCAGACTTCAGTGTAATTCTTTGTGAACCATGAAAACTAGTCTGTTTAGAGCTGATCCTGTGCTTAATAGATATTCTGCTCCCCTCCTTCTCCTCCTCCTCTCCCTCCTCCTCCTCCTCCTCCTTCTCCTCCTCCTTTTCTTCCTCCTCCTTCTTGGTTTTTGTTTGTTTGTTTGTTTTGTTTTTTTTGAGACAGGGTCTCACTAGCTGGCATAGAACTCACTATATAGACCAGGCTGGCCTCAAACTCAGAGAGATCCATCTGCCTCTGCCTCCCGAGTGCTGGGATTAAAGGTGTGCACCACTAGCTATTTCTGCCTTTTTTTTTTTTCTGACGAAACTCTGGTCTGGCTTTGTAAATAATAGTTTCTCCAAGAGGAAAGTCCTGGATGGGGTGGATGTAACAGGTGGGGTAGTGGATCTTTGGTAAGGAAGAGCACCTCAGGGTCCTCTTGAGAGACCCTCCAGGCTGTCCTTTGTTAACTCTTCTCCTCCAGTCAAGTTGTTGAACCATGGGCTGCTGGGTTAGCTCTGGCCTGCCCTGTAGACAAACTGACCCCTGTGGTGTGTGCTGGAAGGGCTACCAGGCCCACTGGCCTGCAGAGTATGGGGACTGCCTTACCGGCCTGCGGGCTCCTGGGAGGTCTCAGTGAAGTGACCACTGCAGGAGATGGTGCATTTGCCTCCCACCAGAAAATGCTCCCCTGTTAGTTCTCACTGTCCTTGTCAAATTCTTAGTCCCCTGTGGTGTGTCGAGCAGGTTTGTGGCTTTAGTCTCTTGTGAATGTCTCACACTGGTATAAACAGGTGCCTCTGAGTGAGTCACAGGGAAGGGACTATTTAACCCAGCACTTAACCTTTGAAACAGTCTGGCTATAAATTCTGTTTGTAGCAGAAATGGCGTCAGGGTAAAAGGTAGATAGATTTTTTTTTCCCCTCCTTGATTTTCAAATGTTCCTGGGTTGAGTGACAGTGCCTAGGAGTTTTCCCCCAAGAGGGTCTCTCATCACTGTATTAGAGACTCTAGCTTGGATTCTGGTGCCTTGCTGAAAATGTCAAAAGTGTGTTGTTCTTTGGAGCACAGGCGTGGGAGTCAGCTTGCCCAAGTCCACAGTGCTACAGTGGTCAGGTTGTGGTCAAGCCTTATGTCTTGTTTTGTTTTTTAATCTGTACGATGGAAAATATAACACTGCCTGCTTTAAATATGAGAGTGAAAGGAAAGCTTATGTCTTTGCTGCCACATAATGAGCACTCAGTAAACACTGGTGATTGTGTGTCCTACCTCCTCTGTTGATTTCCTTTCCTGACTCTAAGGGAAACAGCACCAGGAGCTTGGAAGATTATGTTAGTTCCTCTGTATTGTCACCAAATGCCAAATGCCTGACAGAAGCAACTTAAGGAAGGGAGGAGATGGCTCCTTGCTTCCAGGGATGGCCATCGTGGCCAGCAAGGCATGGCAGGGTGGCTTGGCGTGGCAGGGTGGCAAGGTGTGGTGGGGCGGCTTCTGTCTGTGATAGTGAGAGCTTGTGGTTGAAGTCCTTCCGTGGTATCCAGCCAGGATGCAGAAGCTAGACTAGAGTCAGAGGTAAGTGTAACCTGCAAAGGGCTGCTGGTACTGACCAATGTCTGCCGGGCAGGCACCATGTCCCAAAGGTTCTACAGCCTCTGAAAAGAGTGCCACCAGTGCCACTTAGGACCAGATATTCAAATTCGTGACACTATGGAAGACATTTCAGAATCAAACATAATTGCAAATATCTGGGTTTGAGTCCTGGCCTCAGTCATTGTTAGTCTTGTGGCCCTGGGCAAATTGCTTAACTCCCTTGGCTTCCCTTCACAGAAGCAAAATTAAAATGTCACTCACCACTAGCAGGGGTGATTGTAGCCTGAGAACCTTGCATACCTGTTTTGTCCCAGGCCATCCTCTACGCAGCACACAGGACCTATCTTTATCCATGTCCCAGTGGGTTCTTCCTGCGTATGTAATGTTTTAAAGGCATGTGGTCAGCACACAGGACCTATCTTTACCCATGTCCCAGTGGATTCTTCCTGCGTATGTAATGTTTTAAAGGCATGTGGTCAGACAGGGCGAGCAGCCACATAAGGAAGCAGACGGCGAGTGTCAGGGATGCAGAACAACCATGAATTTTGCTCATCTAACTCCATTCTGAAGAATTATTTAGTTTTGTATTTTTACACAGTCCTGACTTTTGTACATCATCGTGCTCAGCAGCAGTTCAGCTTTCTCTTAAAACGAAGTTTGCCTGACATACAAGGACATAAACACTTAGCTACTAAGGCTACTCCACTCTCGTGTGCTTATGGTTTCAATAACCATTGCTTCCTTTTAGGGCCAAATCATTGACTTCCGGGGGCTGCTCACAGATGCCATCAAAGGAGCCACCAATGAACTTGCCTTGAACACTTTCGAGTGTAACCCAGACCCTTCAGTAAGTGACCAAGATATGTTCCTCCACTTTCAAACTGCCCAAATCTTGGGGAACTTCTAGAAGTATCACCCCGAGTCCAGAGAACTGTGAAATCTAGTCAAAGGTCATTGCAACCATCACCATTTATTTCTCCAGGATCCTGTTTTTCTTCCTGAATTATGAAGCAGTTCTGTAACGCCAGCCTCTCTGCTCCTCTCACCAGGAACGATTGCTGAAACCTCTGAGTGCATTTATTGGCATGAACAGTGAGATGCGAGAATTGGCAGCCGTGGTGAGCCGGGTAAGATCTGCTATTCAATTCACAAATTTATGGAGGCAGACCAGGGCTCCTGGAGCATTGTGGGCTGCTTCTTTTATTAATAACAATAAATATGATCATTTATTTATAAAGTGCCCCCACTTGCAGAGGCACTCATATTGTTTAGAGGCACAATAATGCATGATAAATAAATTATAGAATCATAAAATTACAATAGAAAAAGCCCACCATCCTACTATAGGGGCCAAGAAAACAGACAGCAAAAAAAGACACAGAATGGAAGGGACAGGTGAAAGGCTTTCTGGCGGGCCCCAGAGCTGAGGAAAGAGGGTTCTAAGAAAAGCAAGGGGCATACGTGTGTTTTGTTTAAAGAGCCACAGTCTGGAAATACAGGGTCTGGGAGTGTGATGACCTCATGCTTGGAAATTTCCATGAGCAAAACAAGATTTGTAAGAAAGATTTTTACCATGACGGTACAGATACCTCAAGCTTGCACTCTGGAACCTAAAGGCAGTGAAAATTAATGGCCAGTGACGCAGCCCTGAAATCAATTGACCTGTATTTGATTTCTGGAGCCTTCTCTTTCTAGCTATATCGTTTTAGGCAAGCTTCTTGGGATAAGAATAGATTATTGATTACAGAAGACTTTCTAATTTCCACTGATCTCAATTTAATTGAAGACTGAAACTGAGGTAGGGTCAAGAAGATGCTTAAAAATCTTCCAAAAAGTGCACAGTTGCTGGGATGCAAGGGTGTTGGAGCCTCTCTGTTCAGTCAGCAGAGGTCCACTGCAAACCCAGAGGTATGCAGAGGGGAGTGACTCGGGCTCAGGCTTCCCTCAAGAGACTCTGGTTGCATGGATGAGTATGGATGAGTGCATCTGGAGAGCAAGAGAGAAAGGATGGAGAAGAGGAGCTGAAAGGCACTCAGAACAAAGGTGGGGTGGAGAGAGGGGCAGGATTCAGGAGGAAGGGTCCCTGAGCAGTATCCAGAATGGAGAATTGGGCGGAGAGATGAGAACCTTGGAATGGCGTCCCTGGGGGGGGGGGGGGGGCAGGTGACCTGTGTGCTGATAGGTAGTTTCAGTGAGGTGGATGGTGGCAGAGCAGTGGAGAAGAGGGGCCAGCTGTGAGGTTTTCACAGTGAAGCAGGTTAAAGATTAAGCTGGGTCAGGATGCACAAGGAAGCAGAGGCTAGCGCTTCTCATAGCCACAAAAATCTGTAGTCTCCCTCCTGTTTTTGCAAAAAGATAGTGTGACAGAAGTTTGAAGCAGAGAGTGGAAGTGACCTGAAAGGACCCCACACTACTGGAGGAGGTGACACAGCTCCCTAGGGTGCTTCCAGTGATGGGAGGATCATTACTTCATGAGGCAGACCTGTTGAGTTGTGACAGACGGCTCTGGATGCATATAAGGAAGAACTTTGGGTTGGGAAATTAAACACCACCTTGTTAAACCCAGTGTTACCTCTAGACTGTGGAGAGAAATACACTTATCTATGGATCCTCATTGTGTGCCATGATTTCCTAAGAAGGGCCTTAATAAGAGATGTGTGTTCTCCCCAAGTTTTGCAAGCCTGAGTCAGGTATGATAGAATCTCTGTCATGCCAGTCAGTACTCAGAGGACAAAGCAGGAGGGCCCCAGCCACACAGTGAATTCCAGGCCAGGGGTACAGAGTGAGACCCTCTCTCAAAACACAAAACACAGAAGACTGGGTTCTCTATCCACCACCCTGTCCAGCAATGGATGATAAACATCATGTATGACTCAATCATTTCTAATAAATACTTTTTCTCAGTAAAGTGGAACTCCTGGGGGAGAACCCTGGGGGTAGGGGAGATAGACGTAAGACCATAACATCTTATGCCATTGTGAAAACATACTTTTATATATTTGAAACGTGCACGTATCACTTATTTAAAAAAAAAACACAAAACAAGTAGATAAACAGTTTCCAGACTTGTTCTTTAGTCAGAATGACATAGGAAAGGACCTTAAAAAAAAAAGTAATACTCCAGACATTGTTTGCCTGAAATAGCTCCTATCAAGAAGGGCCCCTGAGTGACTGTTCAGAGGCGTCTTGTGAAATTGAAATTGGGAAACTGTAAATTAGTTATCAGTAAAAGCTACTTAATTGATTGCCCTAGGGTGGTTGCTACAGGCTCTCCTGTAAGAGGGGAACTGCAGGCACGTGGTTGTTGGCCTCCTTGAGCGTTGCAGAGGCAATCGCTCCAGCTGGAAGCTGGGAATGCTCACTGGGGAAAACGGAAATTGGTTTCAGGGGAGCGTAGGAGAAGCATCTCTTTGCAACAAATTACAAAAGCATTTGCCAGATCAAACAGCTAGACAGACCAGACGCCCAGCATCAGTAAGGACATGTTTTTCACTAAAAATTAGGATAATTTGAAGGCACTTCTTGACTCTGGTCATAAATCAGCAGAGGTTGCTATTGACTACAGGCAGGCATAGTTCACTGTTAGACAGCCCCCCCTCCTAAAAGTGCCGTATTATACTATCAATATTTTCTTTGGGGAAAATCATTGACTACTTTCCATCTCTTTGGTAAACTGACCCCAAATTATAACGTATGCATACACGTTATAATACTCATGAAACATTTTTTTATCACCAGCACATTATATTCTATTAAGTCGGGTGTTCTTTGCTGCCATGTTTATTCCAGAAGTGGAAGAAAGTGTTAGTTTTAACAAAACAATCAAATGCACATTGCAGGACATTTATCTCCATGATCCCAACATAAAGTGGAATGACATTATTGGACTGGACGCGGCCAAGCAGTTAGTCAAAGAAGCCATTGTGTACCCAATACGGGTAAGTATGGGAAACCATGTTTCTGATCGCTATCAACTGGACAAGCTGTGTCAGGGAGGAAAGGCACGGTGCCTTACCAGTTTGTACGTTAGCCTTTGACTGGGCCACAGTCAGTGCTGGAGCATCAAGCCCAGTCCACGCTATACCAGGGCAAGTCTGTTCCACAACTGTAACTCTTGCAGAGGACCTGGGTAGGTTCCCAGCACCCACCTCAGGTGCCTCACATTCACCTATAACTCCAGTTCCAGGGCATCCAGTGCCTTCTTCTGGTCTCCTCAGGTACTTGTGCATGCTACCACACACAAAAATAAATCTTTTTTAAAGGTCACATTCTATATTGGTTTTAAAGCAAATGTCTGCTCAGTGGTAACTGAAGACCTAAGACATTGTGGAATGTAACTTTTCAGATGCTAAACACTAACCCATTAGCTTGCCTCCCTAACAGTGTGCTAAAAAAGTAGACATAACTCCCAGAAGAGAGGCCTCTCACTTTTGTTTTTTAGATTCCTTTCAGCTGTAACCCCCCACCCACCCACCACCATTGCCATGAAGGGCTTTGCCTCGGCTAGACAGACAGTCCCTTTCAGAGCCATGGCCAGCAGGGCCAGCATGCTGTTCTTATCACTTACTTCTGACCATTTTCTACATACCTCACAAAATAGTTAGACAGACAGAAAAAGCAGTACTCTTCAGGAGGGGTGAGGAGACGGTCAGAGTATCGCACAGTGTTTGCTATCTGACAAACCACCCCACTACTCAGGGCCTTAAAACAACACTCATTAAAACATAAATACATTTGTCATTCTGTGGGTGGGTAGTTTAGGCTCAATCCAGCCAGGCTACCTCATCTGTTTCCACATGATATCATTTGCCTGGCACCATCACATGCCCAGGGCGTCAGCCAGAGTGGTTGGGAAGATTGGGTGAAAAGTTGGGATAATGTGCAGCCGAGCTTTTTCCATGTGGCTGCATCCTGTTACAAGCAAGTTCAGCCTTGTTCACAGGGTTCTTAGAGGGAAGGAAGAGCAAGTCCTAGTGCGGGAGCTTCTTCATAGCCCCTCTTCCATTTGTTCATCTTAACTTTCAAGCCACTTTTTATATTTTCTAGCATCCCATTGGCAAAGGTCAGAGGGCCAGGAACCAGATGCAGGTGGTGGAGAACTGTACTTTCCTCTGTTGGAAGCAATTATGCAGAATTTGGGGCTAGCGACTATAATTTCCTAAGGCCAGGATTACATGCTCATTAAAACAACAACAGCAACAACTCTATATTGCTACCTCTGATTCCATGAAGCTCTTGACTTTAGGATACTTTCATTCTAAGGGAACAAAAAACATTAAATTCACATTATCTTTCTCCCTTCCTTCTTCTGCTCAGGTGGGAGTGAGAAATATGTTCAGAACTAAGAGTGAAGCTGTAACACAGGACATTTAGGAAGGACAGAGCATTTCATTGGCATTCTGGATATGTTATTTTCTCATTATTCTGGGGAACAAACCCACAGCTTTTAACACAGTAGGCAAGAGATCTACCACAAAACTGCAGCCCCTCCCCCTGTTCTGGACATGTTATTTCCATGGTATTATACCCGCCATAGGCGATGGTATTGCATTTGCCATCTGCTCTAGAGAGACACTAGGAATTTCACTACTGTTTCCCTTCCCCTGTCCTTTACCAGTCCTGTCCAGATCCTAGAAGGTTTGAACTTGAACTAATGGAAGAGACTCACCTGAAATCTGTGAGCATCCTCTGAGACTCAGCATCCCCAGCCTCTACAGCAGGCTTCACCATTGACCATCACATGGGCATACACCTTTATGGGTTGGTTCTAGGAGTCATCTTGGATTTTTGTCTTCTTTACAATTTTAAAATGAGCTAAATGTTCCACATAGAGCTCTCAGAGGGAAAGGAAATTATATGCATAAGAAATAACTATTGGGGGCTGGAGAGGTGGCTCAGAGGTTAAGAGCACTGACTGCTCTTCCAGAGGTCCTGAGTTCAATTCCCAGCAACCACATGGTGGCTCACAACCATCTATAATGAGATCTGGCGCCCTCTTCTGACCTGTGGTCATACATGCTGTATACATAATAAATAAATAAATCTTTAAAAAAAAAAAAAAGAAATAACTATTGTTGTTGGGCAGTGGTGGCGCACGCCTTTAATCCCAGCACTTGGGAGGCAGAGGCAGACAGATCTCTGTGAGTTCAAGGCCAGCCTGGTCTACAGAGTGAGTTCTAGGACAGCCAGGGCTACACAGAGAAACCCTGTCTCAGAAAAAAAAGAAAAAGAAATAACTATTGTCACAGAGAAGAAAATAGCGGCATATACCTTTCTTTTCCTTATTTTATTTATTTTTCATTCATTCATTCATTCATTCATTCATTCATTCATTTATTGCTTTCCAGAAGCCACAAAAATTAAGTCAGACATTTTCACCCAGTGTGACAATGCCATTGGGACAAACCAGATAAAACCAGATGCACTCAAAGGAGCGGACCCTAGAGAAGGGGGCCTGAGCTCTAGAGTGGTTGTTTCTCAGGAACGCCTGCCCTGCCTGCCAAGGCCCTGCGGGTTGATGTATTCATGCTCATCTTGTTCTTTGTTCTCAAGTACCCACAGCTCTTTACAGGAATTCTCTCCCCTTGGAAAGGACTGCTGCTTTACGGCCCTCCAGGTAAATGCATCTTTCTGTTCTGCCCGAGGGCCGGGTGAAGGATGCCCGTGGGGGACTGTCAGTGAGGCCAGCCAAGAGCAGAAGCCCCTGTTCATGTTTGTCCTCCTGTGTCCCCAGGTACAGGAAAGACGTTACTGGCCAAAGCGGTGGCCACTGAGTGCAAAACGACCTTCTTTAACATTTCCGCATCTACCATTGTCAGCAAATGGAGAGGAGATTCAGAGAAACTCGTCCGGGTAGGAGTTCTTAACATTTTTAAAAACCAGTTTTCTAGAATACCAAAGTACAAAGCTATGTTAGAGCTTATTTGTTTAAGGTGATATATATGCTAGACTCTACTCGGATCGTGACTACTGAAAGCCTAGCAAGTGGATTAACTGTCACGTGTGGATATTAATCATATTGCCATCAGCAAAACATGGACTCTCTACTGCTGGAATTTTACCAACAGCCCTTTTTTGATTCACACAATTTAGGAATAAAAGCTAGAATAAAAGTCTCTAAAGTGGCCTACTCTTCCCTCCACTCAAGAACCATTCATTATTAAGCGCGCACAGTATATCCAGTCAACGTTCAGTGAGAGGCCGCTGCTGTGTGCCAGACCCGGTACTAAGTACTCTGTGGAGGAATCGAGAGACTTAAACCTTAATTATTCTTTCGGATGTTCTGAGCAACTTTTCTTCTCTGCTCATGCCTGTGCGCCGTGTTCTTTCCATGAAGGCCATTCCCATCTTTACAATATCTCATTCCTGGCTCACAGCATCTCTTACACTGTAACACTTTGCTGTATCTTCCTGTCACCCTCAGAGAACAGCTGCTTATGATGTACACCTCACCATAAAGGGGGTCCTCGCCAGAAATCCTGTTAGACTGTAGCCTGCTGTGTGAGGACTGATAAGTAATCAATACTAAGTGAATGTAAAATATACTTTCTGAAAAGAAATGATCCTAAAATATTACTCTGGAATTATGTTCCCTCCAAAAGCTAATTTCCAAATGATTATAGACTGCTTGGGAGACATAATGGAATATTTTAGAAGGGTTGGTTAAAAAAATAAAACCATACCTATTATTTATTACCTTGACTATTTATTTATTCATTCTTTTTTTTAAAGTTTTTCGAGACAGGGTTTCTCTGTGTAGCTTTGCACCTTTCCTAGAACTCACTTGGTAGCCCAGGCTGGCCTTGAACTCACATAGATCTGCCTGCCTCTGCCTCCCGAGTGCTGGGATTAAAGGTGTGTGCCACCACTGCCTGGCTCATTCCTTCTTTTTCTGGGGATTAAATGCAGGCCTTTCGCACACCGGGCAAGTGCTATAACACTAAATTAGCCCTGAGCCTCTTGGTATTTTGGTTTTCCAGTTGTTTCAAATGTTTAGTTTTTTATGAATTTTTATCACCCCCTCAACATTGTCTTTCTTTCCTGTTGTTCTGTTTATTGTACTGGTGCTGTTTTGAGACAAGATCTTTTTGTAGATGTAGTCCAGGCTGGCCTTGAACTTATGATCTGTCTGCTGGGATCACCTCATTCTCCTAGGTGCTGGGATTATAGATGTATGCCACCATGCCTGGATCAAGATGAAATCTGTGAAAATATGTATCTACATTTTCTTCTTTGATCTTTATCTTGAATCTATCTCAGGTCACATCCCCAGGGATTCCTGCTTATCTGCTCCTACATGTGTGGATCTCCAGAGTTCTGGTTAGCTCAACTTCAAAGAGCTGAGATTCAATTAACTGCAATTATTGTCAGCCTAAAACTGTTTGGGATGTGTGTGTGTTTAATTTCTGTGTGTTGAGTAACAGCAATACAACTCACAAAAGGTGCCCTGCCCTGAATAGTATAGATTCATGTCCTGTCAAAAAAAGTTTTTTGAACCATGAGTACAAGACATTGCAAAGTACTTAAAGAAAGATCCCAGACTCCCTGGACTAACCTTAGGTGGACATGTACATTTGGATATTTCATGAATAACCTCAACAGAGATGGAAAGAAGATGTTTCTTGTTTAGTGTTGAATGGCTAGAAACACCAGTCACAAGAATGTTCCCTTCTCTGTGAGTATTTTATTTAGTTCAGGTTTTGTTTTTTTCTGCTTTAGTATTATTCCAGGAGTGAGGCAATGCTCCCTCTCCCAGTTCTCCATCTCTTTCACCACATATTTAAAAGAATAAATCTGGCTTTATGAAAAATGCATGAGAACATACATTTCTTTGATTTGGAATATATGAACTCATATCCTCCTATTCACATGGCAGACACCTCACTAAATGAGCCATCTCCCAGGCCCCTAATTTGAGCATTTTACAAGTTACTTTAGAAGATACTTACATTTCTTTTTTCTTATGAAAAATATATTTTAATTTAAATATTTGAAAAAATATTCAAGAGGAAATTGGAAACCTCTGCCAGTCTTGAAGGACCTTATCTTATGTCTTTGTGGAGGTTATTTTTTCCTTGTTCTTTGAGGTTTTGGGAAGATCCTCACCTGAGAGTGTTAGTCATTCTGTCAACTTCTCCTTCCTGTAAAGGTTTTTAGAGAGAGCAAACCCTTTAGGACCTTCCCCTAAATCAGAAAAGCGTTTTCTCCCATTTGTTTCTCTTTCTATTCCAATTAAGGAGTTATTTATAGGGAACCTTTGGGCTGTGAACCCCCTCCTCTCCTAATGCTGCTGCCTCTTAGGAGTTGAGCACTATTGAATAGCTGAGTGATCTCTTTAGCAAATGCATACACCTGTTGCTGATTACGTCTCCCTCCCCCTTGGATGATTTAACTTCCTCCAAGCACCTCTGGACATTTTAGACTAATGCTTCTAGAAGCACTTACCAGGGTTCTATTTATTCTCTGGGAATGGAAACTCAGTAATCTGAGCAATGTGGAGACCTAAGTTCTAAATGCAGCTAGTTCTTGTAACTTCATGTTTAGGAGCCCCTCCATCTCCTACACCTCACTAAGCTCCTTAAAATTGTATGTAGGTCTGATAGAGGGTTCTACTACCCTCTTTTTCGTTGTGTAGATTGCTGCTATTGTAGTCACCTTTAAAATCAGGTGTAATTGGGCTTCTCTCTCTGTGACTGGAAGAAAAGTTATTTGCTCCTAATTAGCTGGTCTACAGTATATGAGAGAGGTGTTAGTGATAAGCTTCCCAGAACTGCCCTTTGTTTCATGACTTTGCTGGGGAAGTGTGAACAAATGTGTATCCACCCAGAGAGGGCACTGGTAACATACCAAATAGAGAATTCTATTCGAGGGTCAACCAGGGAGTCTTTGAAGCACAGATGAGTGGTCGTGGAAGTAAAGGCATCTGCACCACCAAAAAGCCCCCCAAGCTTAGGTGCTGATTCATGGAGGCTGCATACATGTCGCTCCCTGAACAGCTTGCAGGGAGCTCCACCAATCACAGAATCTCCTCTCTGTACCAGTTGTTCATGCTTCTACAACCAGGGGGTCAGCCTTGTAAATCTTGTATTTCAGGAGCTCCCTGAACCCTGTGAATTCCTCTTACTCCCCTAGCCTGTAAATTCCTTTTATTCTCTGAGTCTTGTAAATTCCCTTTATTCTTTGAGTATCATAAGTTCCCTTTATTTCCTGAGCCTTGTAAGTTCCTTTACTTCCTAAACCTAGAAAGTTCCCTTTATTCCTGGAGCCTTGTAAAATCTCTGAGCCTTGTAAATTTCCTTTACTTCCTGGGCCTTTTAAGTTCCCTTTACTTCCTGAGCCTGTAAGTTTCCTTTATTTCTTGACTCTCCTTAGCTTCCTCCTTTGTCTAGGAAGGGATATTTCAATTAAGGAAATTCTTAGTTTATGAGAAGGAGCCAGGTCCTATGAACCAGGATTCTGGCACAGGGAAGTGTTGACACATCACCTTGGACTCACCATACCCTGAGTCATAGGGATGAGAGAGATTTCCTCCTTAGTGGCCAGAGGCTTGGAGGGATGTTCTGCCGATGCTCCTGAAAGCCATACTCGAGCTTTTCAAAATCCTCTTACTGTCCTGGGATGCTTTCCTTGTACTAAGTGACATGGAGAATAAATCCCCCATGGCAACTGAAGAATCTCTGCTCTGCTCTTTCCCATATCTCTGCCACATTCTCTAATCAACCAGTGAAGAATTGTATATGGTGCTCAAGAGATCAGTTGCAGGATTTAAAAAAAAAGATTTAGCTCTTTTTACTGTTCACCACCACTGTATCTCCCTGTCGAGTTCTTCATTATTGGTTTTTATGTCTGTTCTTTTGCTGGCTGCTTCCTTGTTCTTGTTCAGTCTGCAATATTTTACTCTGGAACAGAACATCGTATTCAATCAAAACTTGCTTTTGAGAATCTGCTCCTCTAGTATTTGAGAGGCAGAGCAGAAGGATCACTCTGAATTCACCGGCCAACCTGGGTGATACTGTGAGTTCCTGTCTAGCTTAAGCTGTTTCAAGACAATGACAAAACCCAGCAACACTAACAAACAAACAAAGAAAAAAGAGTGTTCAAAGAACCCGACTCTAGCCATCAGTGTTGAGGTGGGGTGGGGGCCCCATGGAATCACTCAGGGAGCCGAGAAGGACATTTTCAGTTTGTTATCCACAACTGTCCCTTTCCTGAACTTCTTTCTTCTGAGAATGATCCTGTTGTGCCCAAAGATGAAAGGAGAAGTTACCACATGATCTTATATATTCTAAGGATGTTTGTGTCCACCGGAAACATGTGATTGGCCGGTGTCTCCGGGGTTAAGTAGGCAATTAGAAGCTTGGGAACTGAGTTTTGTCTCCAGCTCTCATCTTTGTCTTTAGTAACCTGGAACTAGCCACCCACTCTCTCTGGCTCTAATTTTATCAAATGATAAATGGAAATAATTGGACCATCCAGCCCCCTAGGGTAGAACTAGGGAGAAATGACAGTGATGGTTATAAAGCTGCCTCAGAGTACTGGTGTAGAACAAATGCTTAGTATTACAGCAGTTCTAAACTTTTAATCTGGGACTATTTGAGGGCTTAAATTGAAGTGTATGACAAGGACTAACTTCAGAATATATATTTGAACCTACTTTCGCTTTTCCTCACTCAGGTGCTGTTTGAACTTGCCCGCTATCATGCCCCCTCCACGATCTTCCTGGATGAGCTGGAATCTGTGATGAGTCAGAGAGGCATGACTCCTGGGTAACAGACTTGGTTTTTTTTTGGTCATCATTTCTCCCCTTTGTAAGTGTGTGTGATGGTCGGAAGCCCATCGACATTTACCAGCAGAATGAGCCTATTAATAAGCCCACAAATTTTCTGCAGACACATGGAAAGGTCTTTAAATTAGATCCTGTTAACTGAGTAGCTGATTTAAATAGTTTTTATAACCGGAGGAAATATCATCCTCCCTTCCCCCTTCCCCACAGAGTGGCTTTCAGGCCTGAAGATCATCCAGCCGCAGGATCCCAGGCTGCCATGATGGCCTGGCTGCCTCAAAATAACCTCCTCTGGAGCCAGAGGGCTGCCAGTGGGGACTGGGGCTCGCCCATGCAGCCACAGGATGGGCTGCCTCTGCATTACATTCCCTGGAGGCGGTCCTTGATGGTGTGGGAGGCCAAGGAAAGCGGTGATTCTTTGACATCTGTCACATGCATTATTTCTAAAGATTAAGTGTCCAAAAATGTCCTCAGAAGGAAGGTTACAAATGCTTTCTGATTATGCTTTCAAAAGGGCAAATAGGCTTGTTGGTTTGCCTGCTTGATTTTGTGAGTGTGGCATATTTTGTGTGTGTGTGTGTGTGTGTGTGTGTGTGTGTGTGTGTGTGTGTGTGTCTGGCTTTCTATGTGGATGCTGGGATCAATACTTAGGTCCTTGAGGCTTAGACAGCACTACTTTACCAACTAAGATACCATCTCAGGCTCCATTTTTAAGTTCTTTGAAATTTATTTTAAAATATTTTTTTTAATTCTTTGAGAATTTCAAACAGTATATTCTGAGCACATGTGCTCCCAGTTACTCCCTTTAATTTCTCCAGGTCCGCACTACTCCTCACTTCTTTCTTTTCTGTGTAGCCCTGGCTGTTCTGTAACTTGCTTTGTAGCCCAGGCTGGCCTCAGACTCAGAGATTTGCCTGCCTCTGCCTCCTGAGTGCTGGGATTAAAGGTGTGCACCACCACCACCTGGCTCATGTCTTCATTTTTAAAAAATTATTTATCTGAAAGTTCATTGACTCTTCTTTGTGCTGACTATATACTTCTGAGTATAGGGCCATCTGCTGGAGCATGGTTCTCTTACCAGGAGCCACACCCTTAAGAAAACTGACTTTCCCTCCCCTAGAAGCTCCTCAGTCAGGAGTGAGGGCTCATGAACCCCTTCCCACTCCATGCTAGCATGCTGACTGGCTTGCTCTTGTGCAGGTCTGGTGCAGGCATTCACAGCTGCTGTGAGGTCACGACTGTAGCGGACCTGTCATGCCCAGAAGATGCTGTTTACTCCAGTCCTCCCTGCCCTCTGGCTCTTACAGTCTTTCTACTCCATCTCTGAAATGGTCCCTGAGCTTTAGGAGAGGAAGGGTGTTATAGATCTGTCCTGTGTGTGGCTGGGCTCCCCAGCCACTTCTCTGCACTTTGGCAGTTGAGTTTCTGCATTAACCACCATCTATTGCACAAAGAAACTTCTCTGATAAAGTATGAGAGCTCCACTAGTCTATGGGGAGAAAGTTATGAATTTAGAGTACAGTTTTATACTTGTCCAGTTAGCAAAATAATAGTAGTAGGTTCACCCCTGGGGCCTGTGAACTCCCCAACCTTGTGTTAGGGGCTGGATTTGCAGTATCAGGCATGTACCGTGTCCAGTGAAGGGGGGGCCTTAGCTCCAGTCAGAAAGCAGCTGGTTACCTTCGTAACACTCATGTGACTATTACTATCCCAGTCATTGCAGTTTACAGGGGTCACAGCTGGATAAGACTGTTAATTCCCAAACTAGGCACAGTGGTGCTCGCCTTTAATCCCAGCACTCAGGAGGCAGAGGCAGGTGGATCTCTGTGAGTTCAAGGCCAGCCTGCTCAACATAGTGAATTCCAGGACAGCCAGAGATACATAGTGAGACCGTCTTGAAAAACAGTAACAACAAAAGACTGTTGACATCCGATGCTAATGATCCCCCAGCATCCTGCATAGCACCCTCTGCTACTTACCCAGTAGGGAGGAAGCTTCCTGGTCAATATTAACATGATTTCTCAATGTCTTATGATCAATGTATGTGCAGTCTTCAGCAATAGTGTCTTACAGTCAAATTCTGATGGGCAATCAAGAGCAGTAGCAATAGCCTGTCTTGTTTTGGGGTTCTCTAGAACACCCTTGACCAACAATAGAGGAGAGCAGAGTGTGGGACTTTTTATTTGACAACCTTTGGATGGGTTCTGAGATGAGTATAATTCCCTGTGAAGGGCAACTCCAATTAAACTCTTTTATATGAATATGTGTGTACATGTGTTTGTACACACACACATACATGTACACACACATACACACACACACACACACACACACAAAATAGTAGGTTTCCATATAGCTTGCCCAAACATCCTTAGAGTTCTCATGTATCCTAGGCTGGCCTTGAACTCACTGTGTAGCTTAGGATGATCCTGAACTTTGATTCTCCTGCATGCACCTCCCAAGTGTGGGATTACATGTGTGAGTACACATGCTAGGGATTGAACCCAGGGCTTTGTGTTTGCTAGGAAAGCACTCTATCAACTTGATTGATTTGTTATGATCAGAGATATTTTTTGAAACTTTTTATTATATTTGGCACCTCTATCTGGAAAAATAAAAACAGGTGTCTGGAAAACCTCTGTGCAGCTGTGTTTATTAGTGACCTTTAATAGTCTGTTATCGAGACAAGCCCATGGTAAGAAAAGGCAAAGGATTTGCTTGTTGGAAATATAAAAGTAGAATTAGAAAATAATGTGTGAAATTTTGCTCAGTGGAAACCAGGGAAGCCGAAGAACAAGGCTGCAGCCAAGGCGGGTGCGTGTTTACAGCTGACTGAAATGGGACACGGACCTGACCTTACTGTGCCTGGTCAGATCCAACTGCAGCCCTCTGCCTTGCTACACCAGCCTGCCAGGATCACCCAGCTTCACCCACCCCACAGGCCCCTGAGGCCTCTAATTGTTCTCCCTCTGCAAAGACAGGCTTTCTGGCCTGCCTCGGGGGTGGCCTTTGCCTGCCTTGTAGAGCATCCTTCCCAGTTTCCTAGATTTCATTAATTTGGTTCTTCCTCTACCATCCCTGATAGCAAGTGCTTTATCCGGGTTCTTCCTGAGTTTCAGTGTCCCTGTATGGAACTTGAAAATCCCAGTTTAAAAAATAAGGGCAACTAAGCTGAGCATGATAGTGCACCCCTTTCATCCAGCACTTGAGAAGCAGAGGCAGAGGCAGGCAAGTCTTAGTGAATTTGAGGCCAGTTTGGTCTACATAGTGAGTTCCAGGCTAGCCAAGGCTACATAGTGAGACCTTATCTAAAAAAACAAAAACAGATAAAAAATAAGGGCAACTGTTTCGATGTCTTTTGGGGTCATATTATGCTAGTTGTGCATAAGTATGGACAAGTACATCAAAATTAGCACATGTACACATTTTATGCATAGTTGGGGGCAAGGGCTATGTGAACATGTAGCTGTAGAGTGGGAGTCTTTTCTCTTGAGAGGCACTGATTCTATGAAGTCACACGCAGGTGGAGCACCCCCAGTGTGAAAATCCAGTGTGTGGACAGACCTGTTCTGAACCCTTCTTAGTGCTGGCAGACAATTACAGTGGGAGATCCCACTCATGAAAGTTTGTTTCATATGTGAAAATATAAAATACCATATAAATTACCTTTAGGCCATGTGAAAAGGTACGGATGAAATTAATTTCATGCTTAAACTTGGGTTTTATCCCCAATATGATGCTTTATGTATATGCAAACATTCCAAAGTTCAAAAAATCCAAAACATCTGAGATAAAGAATACTCACTCTGTACTTAATATGGGTTGCTTCCACACGTGTGCATGAGAGGCGGAATGTTGTGCATCTAGGAAAGATGTTTTGTTATTTTTCTCTTAACTAAATCAGTGTGATTGAATAGAATCTGCTGAGTGGGTTCTGGGTTTAAACCTAATATGGGTTGTTCAGATCTTCATGCGTGCTGCTTCTTGGTGGAGGGGACTTAGGCAATAGTGATGCAGGCCGAAAGGGCAAATTTGTACAGAAAGCAGATTCTGATCAATGTCATTATCATGTATTTCATTAGGAGAGAATGAAGCCAATTCAGTGGAGGGATTTTATAACACACAAATGTACACATACACAGTGATAAGAAACATGAAAATTACGTGATGCCTGCTCTATAAATGAAGGGGTATTCTATTATACCATTTCAATTAATTGATTAAATTTGATTTTTTTTAAGCCCAAGCTGGCCTGAAACTATGTAGTCCAGGCTAGCCTCAAACTCATGGCCATTTTCCTGCCTCAGCCTCACCAGTGTCAAGCCACTACCACACCTGGCAATTATGGCATTTTTAAAGGGTTAAATAATGGAGCAGCTGGACACAGCTGGGTTACGTTTAACCATTCTTTAGTTATTTTTTTAGTTCTGCATCAACCATTGTTTTTCTTTTAAATATCATCATTGTATCATTTACCTTGCCCATTTTCTTTAACTTACTTGCTATCAGAATGGAGCTTGTTTTACAGCCACAGGGCCGTTGCTGTGAGGGCCACTCTTTTCATGAGGCAAAGGCTCTGCTGTGAGAGGGAATCATATCTCCTTGTCTCTGCAGAGCAGAGCACGAAGGAAGCCTTCGGATGAAGACGGAGCTACTGGTGCAGATGGACGGGTTGGCCCACTCGGAGGATCTCGTGTTTGTCTTAGCGGCGTCTAACCTGCCATGGTAAGGTATCCAGAGAACATATCACACATTTTCGTGAGCCTCTACATACAGATAAAGATGTCAGTGAGCGCTATAGGAGGCGGTATTAAAGTTATACACAAATTGAATCCATAGTGGATGTGGATATGACAGGGAATCAATCTCCTTTGGATATAAAGACCAGCATAAAAGTGGGCAGCCCATTCCTGGGGTGTGGGTTCTAAACTATGTAGGAGTAGAGTGGAGTTGATCAGGAGGCATGCATGCATGCATTTCTCTCTGCTCTTGGCCATGGGTCCTGCCACCCGACTGCCCTGCTGTGATGGACAGTAACCTGGAACTGTGAGCTAAAATAAACAGTTTCTCCCTTAAGTTGCCTTTGTCAGGTTTTTAAATATTCTTATTGAAGTAACAGAAATTAGGACATAAGGAGGGACTATACTTTGTTGTTGAATCAGGCAGAGGTTTTGCATAGACCTATAAATGCTTAATATCTCTAGTTCTCAAAGAACATTCCAGAAATAATGTTTTGATTTTATTGGTATTAAAATTAAAGTTTTTTTTTAAGTTAGGAGGAAAATTCTTTCTCTAATGCCATATAGTAAATAGAAAACTAAATAATCTCTAATTGAAAATATAATCTACTCTCAGAGTTTCCTATTCAAACTGTATCCCAGCGTGGTTTAAGAACAATTCTAGAAGACTTGGGAAATAAGAGATGTTGATTAGGGAAAACAATATCGACTCAGAGAATATATTTTAAAAATGTTATAATCCTCTTACAGTTCTCAGAACATTTTCACATTATTATTTCTTATGTCCTAAATGGGGAAGGAGATATATAAGGAAACATTCTTAGAGGGTGGTCAAGGCCATGAAAGGCAAATCAGCCAGTGGTCAACAGCAGCGAGCCGAGTGGAGCTCTCTCAGCCCACCCCATACAGCAGCGAGCAGAGAGGGGCTCTCTCACCCCACCCCATCTCCTTTTCCACATTTAGGGACAAACAGAAAGCTCCTTTGATCATGCTAATCATCCAGGTCCCAAACAAGAGACCGAGACCAATTTTAGGCAATTAGTTTGTCATCTGTTCCTTTAGATACATTTATACTCTAAACCTGGCCCCACCTCCCGACACACTTATAATACTTGTTCTGTTACGCTCTGGTGATCGGCATTTAACATTTTGAAGATCTAGTTATACACAATGTTAAAAGTGGAGTCCAGTAGAGAATTACTATTTAAATGTTTAAATGAACATCATTGATTGATGCTAAGCTTCTCTATGAGGTTGCCACGGCTAAAGTCATGATGGGGTCACCCATGTTAAAATTGCATTCAGCCAAACTGGGAGAGTTGTCATTTAACCTTCTGAGAAATCAAGAGAGATAATAGGCCAGAATTCTAAACAGGCCAGTTCCACAAACAAATGCTTCAAGGCCCTGGGTTGTACCCTCTGTACTGCCACAAGACACAACAACCCAGTAACTGGATGTTGGCCAGTCAGTTATTAATTTTTTTCTGTTGTTTTGTGTTCTTGTCCCCTACTTTCCAAGGACTGTTACTTTGAAATGGACCAAACTGCCTTTGATTTTTGTGTCTTTATTCTGCTGCCTTGTGCCTGTGGGTGTCCACTAGGGTGGGTGCGAAGCTGTAAAGCTCCTCACATGAGTGTGGCAGGTCTGTACCTTGAGAGACTTGAACACACATCTTCCTCCCCTCACCGTAACTTCAGCAGCTCTGTGCGGTGGTGATCCACCAGGGTCAGCTGTGGTCTTGGTAGTGTCTTCTTCCTGCTCTGAGTCCTCGGGGCTGAAAATGAGGCTGACTCAGTTCAACAGATTTTCTTCAGACCTTACCTCAGTATCAGGAGCATCACACCGCATCACATCCTGAGGGGGCAGTGTCTTGTTTTCTCACTTTTGTCGATGCCAAACTTATCTGTGGGTTCAGATCTATTGGTCTGGTTTCTCTGCTCTACATCTCTCTGAGTTTAGCATCTCCTGATCAGGGTTGACTCGGTAGTTAAGAGCACTTGTTGCTCTTGCAAAGGACCCAGGTTCCATTCCCAGCACCCATGTGATGGCTCACAACCATCTGTACTCCAGTCCTGGGGGATCCGATGTCCTCTTCTGACCTTCTCCCATACCAAGCACACGTGTGGTTCATAAACATGCTTGTGGGCAAAACACTCATACACATAAAAATAGCTGTTCTTTATATTTTAATTAAAACTCTCTGAAGAGTGACCTTGTGACCTATAACCTTAAACTGAATGTGCTCAGAAATGTGCGCCTTTCCAAGTATGCTCAGAAATGTGCCTGCCCCTAAACGTGCCTTCCTACGTGAATGTGTGTGGGTTCCCTGGATAAAACCTTCATGTTCTGCTCGGGAAGGAAGGACAATGCTTTGGAGCAACCTGATGCATTCTTGCTCTTCCTCAGCTGCAATCCTTCCCGCCCTCTTCCCCCAACCTTCCATCTTCTGTTGGCTTTGTACTCACCACGATGTGACCCATTGCTAGAGGTTACGGTTTTGTCATGGCTTCTGATTGACAGCTAGAATCATGATAAGAGGGCTTTCCCTCACCCAGTGGGGCTGCTTGGCTACCCCCAAATGTAGAAAAACAAGTATCACCACTAGCAGTGAGTGGGCCCCCTCCCCCTACTCGAAACTGAGAAATATGCTTTAAAACTTTTGGTACAATACCATTGCGTTTTGTAAGTGATTTTTTTTTTTCTGGCTTTTGTTTTGTTTTGACAGGACCTTCTTACATAGCCCAGGCTGACCTTGGTTTCTGGGTCTTCCTGCCTCTGCCTCCTGGCTGTCGTGATTGCAGGAATGCAGTACCGCCCTTACTGAGTTCTGTGAGTTTGAAAAAAACCTTCTCGAGCACATTCTGCATGGTTCATGGCCAGTGCTTTTAAGTAGTCGTGCCATTTAATTGTGCTATATGTTTTCATTGTATTATTATTACTATCATTACTATTTGCAGTGTGCAGAGGAGATTAAAGCCAGGTCCTTGTATGTGCGTGTTCTGAAAAATGTGTATCTGTTATTATAGGGTGTATTAGAGTTCTCCAGAGGAAGAGAACCACTAACGTGTATGTATATTATAAAACAGGATTTGTACTGGGCCTGGTTGAACACACCTGTTATCCCTCCTGAAACAGAAGCAGGTGGATCTCTGTGAGCTCCAGCCAGCCTGCTCTACATATGAGTTCCAGGAGAGCCAGGGCTCCATAGTGAGAGCCTGTCTCAAAAACCAACCAACCAACCAACCAACCAACCAAAGGGAGATGTTTACTAGAATGGCTCGAGCTGATGGTGGTTTGGTAGTCTAACCCTGGCCGTCTGCACACTAGAACGGCTGAGAGCCTGGCAGTTCCTAAAGGGGATGGATGTCTTAGCAGCCCTAGTCTGTGCTGAAGGCCTGAAAGAGCTGGGGAATCACTGGTTCTCAGTCCTCCCTGGAAGGCCAAACAAGCTAGATTCTGACGTCAGTTAGGGACGGCTGAGCAGCATCAGCTACACCGCCTCGATGTACTCACCAGCAAGACGCTAGCCAGGCGGGCAGCAAGCCGCTCTGCATTCTCACAGACCTTTTTGTGCCATTTGGTCCTGAACAGGGTCTTCTCCCAACTAGTCTTTCCTACAGATGCCTTCCCAGACCTGCTCAGAGGCTTGTCTCTCAGCCCCGTTAAGTGGACTGTCGAGATTTACCATCAGGCAGGGAGGGCAAACCTATATGATATAAGCCACTCACTCAATGCAGCCCCTTGATACAATCAAGAAATTCAGCAAATGCCTGTCCTGGTAGCGCAGGCAGATAATCCTAGCACTTGGGAGGTAGAGGTAGGAGGGTCAAGAGTTCAAGGTCATTGTTGGCTGCATAGTGATTTTGAAGTTAACCTCAGCTACGTGAGGGGTTTGGGGCAGAGAGAACGTTTGTTCTAAAATTGCTTGTGGTAACAGCTGCATAATGCTATGAATGTGCTGAAGCCATGCACCACCTAATGGTGTCTCAGGCAATGATGGGCTGCATAGACAGTGGTCCCCCGAGGTAATAACGGAGCCACAGAGGCTCCACACTACACAGTGTGAACACTTTGCTCACATGTCTGTTGATGCTGGTGTCAATAAGTGTACTCAAGTGTTAACTGTGTCAAAGTACAGCATGCACAGTACAGGGCCTAGTGATGAGAATAAACAACTGTTACTGATTTGCATGTTTTAGTAAACATGTTTACAGTTCGAGATTTTTATTATTTTAAAATCTACAACTTCTAGCTATTTAGAAACATTTTACTATAACTAGCACTCCATATTTTATAGGTAGTAGCCTTGCACATCTTGTATTTATCTCTTACACAAAAGGCTGCATACCATACAAATTGTTCTATGTTTTGGCTTTTTTTTTTGGAACTGAGGATCAAACCTAGGGCCTAGCACTCTACCACTGAGCTAAATCCCCAACCCCGGCTTTTTTTCTTAACAAAATATCAGAATGTCCTGGAGATCTTTCCAGATAAGGCCATAAATTCTTTTGTACTGCCTTTATAGTTATATAGTACTTAGTTGTGAATCTCTAAAATTTACCTAATTTTCTGGCATCTAGTGATGGCAACAGGGCAGCCCCTACTCTCTCCATTGCAGATAGTAATGCGGTAGGGAGTGGGCATGGGTATGTTTTCATCAATGCAGCCTTGGGAGAGGTTCCTGGAAGGAAAACCGCCGGGTCGAAGGGTAATGCGCGTGGAATTAGGGTGTAGCTGGCCAAATTTCCCTCCACAGAGGCTGTGCCATTCTGCAATCTCACTAGTGTGTTGCTTTCATTACTTAACATTATAGTGAGAACATTTCCAATGTCATTAAATAATCCTTGAAAATTGGATTCGGTAATGGCTGCCCAGAATTCCCACATGTGGACTATACCTTCATTGCATCATTCATTTCCGCTGAACGCGTATGAAGTTCCCAAACTTTCTCTATGAATAAGTAACAATGAAATGAGCTTCCTTGCATAGAAGCCTTTGTGAACAGGAAGAACTAGGGAGAAAGCTCAGTCAGTAAAGCTTTGTAATCCCAGCACCGGGGAGGTGGAGACAGATGGGTCCCTGGGACTCAATGACCAAGACCAAGTCAACCAAGACTACTTAATAAGCTTCAGGCCAGTGAGAGACTCTCTCAAAATGGGGGGAGGGGTGGCACCTGAAGAATGACACCCCATGATTGTCCTCTTGCCTCCACACATACATGCCTCCCCCATGAGTGTGCATACATAAACCAGTGTGTACACATGCACAGAACAACACCTTTGGGTACAGTTCTGGTTGTTATGAAAGATATCTAGAGGTGGAATTACTGGATGAAAGGGCTTTGTATTTTAACTCCCTCATGACATACTGCCAATTCCTTTCATAAGGAAAGATTCTAGGAAGAAGGAGTATTCCTCATGAATAAGATTTTTCCTTGACTTCAGGATCTTACTCGAGGAAAGGGGCTCATTTGATCCAAGAGGTCTAGCCTGGAGAAACAACTAATTCAAAACACCATATGAAGACTCAGTCCTGAAATATCAAATCCCTTACCGTACAGGCAGTCCTCATGGAGAGCATCACTCAGGCACTGGGCAACTCTCTACCGCTGTCCTCTCAGCAGTGAGGTGGCTCAGCAGTGAGGTGGCGTACAGTTTTTGCTCACTTGCCTTGGCTGGTCTGTAGCATGGGAGAGGGCCAGAAGGAAGCAACAAGGAACCACTTCTCTGTGTCATCTGATGTGTAAGTGAGCAATGAGAGGCATAAAAAATGTTGCACATTTAATATTACCACTTAATGTAATAGCGATGTTAAGAAACTTAGTGAGCATAATTAGGGCTAATTTGACCTGCCTTGATTGTTGCATATTCACAAGCTCAGGCCTAGTAGTCCAGAGGGAATGAAGTGCTGAACAGCGCCATTAAGGCACATTCCATCTAGAGATGTCTATTTAACTCTATGGTAGTTTGTACAAATAAGGTGTGGAGGCTGAGAGTGACATGCGGACACTCCTGTCTTCCTGGCTGCTTGCCAAATGGCTTAGAAATTCCAGGAACCCTCTAGGAAAGCAGATACTGGTCCAACAGAGCAGGTTAAAAAAACCAGAAGACAGCTTTCTTCTAATCCTCAGAAAAAGGCCTAAGAGACTCCTGCTCTGCAAACGAAACTGTCCTGGGTGGCTTGGGGGACACCGGGAGTGGCTCACTGGGCATCTCCTTGTCACTGTACTTCCATTTTCTACAAGATTTAAAATGCTCGCTCCTAGGGCAGCTGTTAGGCTGGCTGCCTTTCTACCACCTGTGTGAACAGACTTCTTCCCATATGGATGCCCCTTCCTGGTGTGGCGTTCCTACAGATGTGCGTGTTTGTGATGGAAAAGGTCAGTAAACATAACCCCAGGTCTTTTCACAACAGCCGCCAGCATTCTGGCCCTGGGGGAGGAGAAGTGCTCTCCGAGGCTCTGTCTTCCAACTTTGGGCTTTGACCGGTCTGCATTTTCCTAACATGGTCTACCACAGGTCAGTAAGCACTGTGCAAAAAGCAGGGCCTACCTGGGAAAGGGGAGTGCTTGCCTAGCACTTGTGAGTGAGTGCTTGCCTTGCACATGTGAGTGAGGCCTTGGGTTCCATCCAGCACAGCAAACAAACAAACGGAAATGAAAACAAGATCTAGTGGCCTAACACTCCAGAGATACCATGTGCTCAAACCATGCACGTGGAGCCCATGGGGCAACAGAATGGAATCCCTCCTTGGGTGGAACTGCATTGTGCCGTGACCCTGCTGTGTGTTCCTGGCTTGATGTACTGTGGTCAGCTTTGCAAACTTGCTTAATTCTATAAACAATTCCGTTATGTCAGTGTCCCGTCATTTTTAACTTTCCTTTCCGAGGACTCGCTCCCTCCTTGCCCCCCTCCAGCCACTCGTAGGGAGGGGGGTACCTCCGGCAGTGCTTGGCTAGATCAGCGCAGATACTGTCGAAAGGGTTTCTGTCTTATAAGTCTCCCTTTTCTCGCCCTATGGCTGGGGAGAGCCAACTTTTCTTGGTGCTTTGTCTGTGCAGTTTTGAGTTACGGTCTTCTCCAGTGAACCATCAGGACAGATGGGAAGCAGGAAAGCCCAGGATGCTGGTTGCCATGGCAGTCGCTAAGTGCTGAGGTCCCCAGCCAGTCTGCCTCCTCTTCCTGCCTTTCAGTCTCCTTTTGGTTATTTACGGTATGAAAGCCACAGGTGACAAGTGCAAGTCTCCTGCTCACATTTCTGAGCCACCTATTCCCTTCTTTATACGTCTTAAACATTACTTTATTCTCCAGGCAATGGGATGTATTTCTATTGTTAGTTTTTCCTTCTTCTGACTTTCATTCATGGTGGTCGTTACATGTGATTTTATCAATGGTTTATTTGTTAATGGTTGTTTCGTAATTTTATTAATGACATAGATGCTATCTATGGGAGTCATGCGTTGGGACCCTATAAAGTTGACTGTTTTGGGTTTTGAACCACCACTTTGACTTAATTTTTCTTCTCAGCTTAAGATATCTGGGACTATGACAATGAGGCTAATAGTTTTGAACTATCCATGAAGACTTTCTCTCCCCAAAGTGCAAGGCAGAGACTTTTTTCCTGATGGCTTCCATTGCTAATGGGGAACTTTCCTAACCCATGCTATCATAATGCACATGTGCCCTTCAGCCATATAGGGTATTTGCTTTATGTTGAAGCCTTGGCTCTACCTCTGAGGAATCCAGGCCTTCTGGGTTGCCCCACCCGAAGCCTTTAAAACCTAACCCTTTTGCAACCAAGAGGCAGATAGCCCAAGTCCCGCATAATTTCAACTTTATCTATCCAGTCTTGATTTTGAGCCTCTTTATTTTTGACATTTGAGAATTTTGCTTCTGCCTCCAGGAGGGGTCCACTGTACATTCAAAAAGTGATTTTTATAAACTTGAGTTTTTAACGAGGGCTTAAGACAAGATTTCTGATCTAGTTCATCCTTTTGCTGTGGTCAGAGCCAACAGTTTTCCTCAGTCAGTTTCCCCCAGTTATTGGTATTGTATTTGAGGTGGGAGTAATCGATAGATAATGTGAGGTGATTTTCACTCCTAGGGGTGATACTTGTAGCTCACACATGAGTACACAAAGACTGCACTTGCTGGATTCTCCGGCCTCTCAGAGAAGAGGAGAAGCCCCATCAAGTCCTCTTCAGAGGCACTGCCACGTGAGCCTGGCAGATTAGCCTTAAACTCACAATTTCCATGATTTTTCACTAAGAATGAAAGTACAGGGCTTTGTTCCCATTGCCCAAGTCAATGGAGCTTCTCCCTATCAGCCTGAACTAATTATGGCTACAATGTACTAATTTTCAACAAAGCACATTCTCCTTTACAAATAACTCAAGGAGTTTAAGAAAGCAGGCCATTTTGTACAAAGCTAGTAACTCTGCGTGCACAGTTCATTCACCCCACCTGCCTGAGTGGGATTTCTTGGGAACTTTTCAATACTCTGCATGATGAAGGAAGCAGGAATCCAAGGCATACTGTCCATGATACTTGGCCCCTAGAAACTAGATAGAACAGTGTTCTACATATATATAAATAGCTATGAACTGAGAATGCAGTCAGCACCCTGTGAGCTGTGCAGACAAGGAAAGAGTGTTTTTGTTATGGGTTCATGCTGGCTTTGAACTCGCTATATGGCTCAGGCTCTCTCCAACTCATGCTCCTCCTCCTTTCTCACCTCCCAGGTGTTGGAATTGCAGGTGTGCACCACCATGCCTGGTGTAATAAGTGATTTTATGATAGACATGAAAGCAAACCAAAAGCCTTTACTGCATACAGAGCACTTGCTCTGGATTTCTAGCAGTGACTTCCCTTTTGACAGACAAAGTTGTAAGTCCCCATAAAGGAAGTGACACAAAGATGCCAACACCACTCCAGTTACTGCCATGCCTTCCTCCCTTCAGTGTGCCCAATAAACCACACACACACATGTAGCTAGAGTTTTCCTGCCTGGCCCACAGTCAGGACAAATCTCTGTCACCCGCCAGTCCCACAGCTGCTCAGACCCGACCAAGTAAACACAGAGACTTATATTGCTTACAAACTGTATGGCCGTGGCAGGCTTCTTGCTAACTGTTCCTACAGCTCAAATTAATCCATCTCTATAAATCTATACCTTGCCACATGGCTCGTGGCTTACCGGCATCTTCACAGGCTGTTTCTCATCGTGGCAACTGGCAGTGTCTCTCTGACTCAGCCTTCCACTTCCCAGCTTTATTCTCCTCCTTGTCCTGCCTACACTTCCTGCCTAGCCAATGGCCAATCAGTGTTTTATTTATTGACCAATCAGCAACACATTTGCCATACAGACCATCCCACAGCGTGCGCGCGCGTGTGCGCGCCTGCACACACACCTCAGAACTAGAATGGAAAGTGGACTCATGGACAGAGAGTAATTTCATCGGGGAAATGTGTAAGTAGGCGGCCTTCCATGTGGGGCTCACTGTAGAAGACAGCGCTTGAACCTCTGGCTCCCTGTGATCTATCAAAGACAGCCCCTCAGCGTGCTCTCCCGGGCTTGTTGTGACCATCCACTTCATGGTGGTTATGAAAGGACTGCAAAGACTTTGTCTGTTGAGTGGGAGTTGACTCTTCTGTTAGCATACAGAGATAGCTCGAACTTGAAATACTGGAACTGTTGAGGGAACACACTTGAACTGTACTTGGTTCCCTCATGCTGTGAATTTGGGCCTGATCTCAGTCCCAGGGCGATGCAGTACAACAAGGACAATGGTCAAGGCCTGACTGAGGAGGGTGTCCGAAGGTCTGATGTGGTTACTCAGGCTGTCAGATCCAAGGCATTGTGGCCCTTGGTAGCGCTCAGGGTGGCCAGGGGTATATAGCACTTTGTGTTTACAGTAGGCAGAGGTCTGAGAGCCTTGCAGTGTTTCATATGTCATATGTATCCCATGCTTACTGGTTGACTTGACCACAGATGGGATAGAAGTACTGAATAACCAGGAGGAAGGAGTCTTGAAAACAGAAATAACTAGCGTAAAGTCTAAGTGCAAGAGCCAGGAGGAGTCTTTCCTGGTGGCCACAGGTTACATTTTTTATATAAATATATTGGCATAAAGAATGATTTCTGGGTACATTCCATTTGTCCTTTGTTTCCTCTCTCATATGATTATATGATTATTGATGTCATTAAGAGTGCATTCATCAGGCCTGCCTGTCAGAGACTTGCACTTATTTTGTACCCACAAGCAGTTTTGAGGTAAATCTCTCACTTTAGGGCATTAGTTGATCAATACAGACATCTGTATTGAATAATCGCTGTCCCACCCCCTCCGTGTGCTTCTGTTGTCTTGATCTTCCTATGAAGAAGCCACTCAGGATGAGATGGGGACAAGAGTTAGGTAGTGTCCAATCAACACTTGCTTGATAGCCTCAGATGTACGATTCTGGCAAACTCTTCTCCTTGCAGGGATGTCTTCTAGAACCTTCATACCAGGTCCAAACTGAATTGCTTGTCCTGTGCACTGTGGATGCAGAGGGGACCGAGCTCTAGCCTTGCCACCCGGTGATTTCCTCCTCTGTATCAGGTCCTCTGGTGCCTGGATCCTGCCCAGCTTTGGTACGTTTTATTGGTTAGGTTTCACATGTGGAAGCTAACTGTATTGTCAATCCATAGCTTGATCAAGCTATAGATTTTTTTATTAGAAATTATTTTTTTTCCTCAGAATCTTAAAGGCATTGGTCTCTTTTACCATCTCATGTTGCTATGGATAAAGTTTGCTGCTGTTGTTTTTAGTTAGACGTGATCTTGCTCTGCTGCCCAGGCTGGCCCAGAACTTGCTGTGCAGCCCAGACTAATCCTGAGCACTTGGTCCTCTTCCTTCAGCTTCCCAAGTTCTAGAATTCCAGGTATGCACCACCATGTGTGGCTTGAGAAGTGCTGTGTTTAATCCATTGTATGTAACTTGTTTTTTCTCTCTGGAAAATTCTGTCATCCTTTCTTTGTTCTTGGTGTTCCGAAATCTCACCATGAGGCAGCTTGGGAGTCAGTGGGCAGAGAATGGTGTCAGCCTCAGTTTTGTAAGTCATCCTGTCAGCCCTGAGGCGTCAGTAGCTCAGGTGAGCTACTTACCCTTCTCAAGCCTTTGTTTCCTCATCTTCAAAATGCAGGCAAGGATAGCACAGCCTCCTGGTGTGGTGAAAAGTAAGTGAAAAGCATCTGTAAAATGCTTCAAACCAACAGTTAGTATGCTGTTTAAACTTTAGGTCTCATTAACATTTCAAATACAGAAAACCTTTCACTAGGAATCTGGACCTTGAGTTGTCATCTTCCTGAGATTCCTCTGTTATTTTCTCTGGAATTCCTGGTATTGGTCTGTTGGCCTTCCAGACTAATGTTCTCATTCAAAAAGAATCTTTCCTTCATTGAGTATGATGGAGCTAGGAACCCAAAGCAAATCTGTGAAATTGGCACAGCAAGAGAGTTGCTATGGAGAGTTGTAGAACAAAGATGCTTGAGGCCTACCAGTGCATGTCAGTATTCAGACAGAGGGCTGTTCCTACAGGTAACATTAAATGTGAACACGCTATTTCAGAGGTTTTGAAGGGTTCTGAGTGTATGGGGTACTTGTGTTTGACTGCTGTCATTGTTCCTAGATACTGATACAAGTTTTAAAGCTGTTTCATGTGTATGGGTGTTTTGCCTGTGTGTTTATCTGTGAACCGCCAGTGTGCCTGGTGCCTGTGAAGGTCAGAAGGGGGCATCAGGTCTCCTGAGGCTGGAGTTCCAGACAGTTGTGAGCTGCCGTGTGGATGCCGGAAATCCAACTGGGTCCTCTGGAGGAGCAGCCAGTGCTCTTAACTGCTGAGCCATGGCTCCAGCCCTGAAACATGTGTGTGATAATAGAGGTTTATTAACTTTGTTTATCTAAACTATTAATTTTGTTCAAGTTCTATACCATAATTAAAATTTGAGCAGCATGCAATAGTAAGGGAAAAATCTTTTCTTTATCCTTTTGAATTTCTTAATGTATGTCTTTCTTGTTCTAGGAACTTGCTAGTTTTCCATTTTAAACTTTCCTATATGCTCTTAATTTCATCTCTTTTGTTTTGCTGTTTTTTTCCCCTCTGAATGATTCTTTTTAAATGGCAATCTGTTCTTGTTTCATAGATACAACATGTTTATTTTATTTTTGAGAACAGTGGGGTTTTTTTTTTATTGTTTTCCTTAAGATTCGTTCCCTGTCTGCTTGTTTTCAGGTCTGTCTTGTGTTAGAAGCCGTCCATAGAAACAGTCTCTCTCTCTTGCCTGATCATGTTTATGAGCACACTAAAAATGCCTGAGGAAGCTCTGTGCCTGTGGGGAGGGTTCACCCATATGGCTCCATGTGTAGGGACCTGACAGGGCTGTTGTGTTGGAAAACCCTCAGCAGCTTCTCATTTTTCTCTTTGGATGCTCAAGCTGCAAAATGAAAATTCTTGGAGTCTCTTGCCTGGAAGACAAGCACTTGGCTGCCAGTCGTGTAGGGGTAGGAAGCTGGCACCTTACTGTTGAGTGGGGACTTACATCATGCCGTCAACACAGCACACTGTTTCAACTCAAAGCAGAGATGCTCCACATTATCGCCTGCCGAGTATGGTGGAGGCAGTCCTCTCCATAGGATGCAGGGAAGAAATCTGTGATCTGTTTCTTAACCCATCTTCCCTTTCCTCTTGATCTTCACCTCAGCCCCAAAGGAAAGAGATATTGCCAATCCCAGGTCTCTAGTGTGTGTGTGTGTATGTGTGTGTGTGTGTGTGTGTGTGTGTGTGTGTGTGTGTGTGTGTGTGTGTGTATGTGTGTGTGTGTGTGTGTGTGTGTGTATGTGTGTGTGTGTGTGTGTGTGTGTGTGTGTGTGTGTGTGTGTCTTGGCTTTCTTCACTGCTTGATTAGAAAGCAGCTTCTCAGCTCTCACTGGAAAGTGCGCTCTCCAGCTTAAGGGTTTTGCTGTTGTTACCAGCTCTCCTGTTCCATTTGCCTTTGTAGGTTTATGCCACTTGCAAACCTTTTCAGTGTTGTTTTAGGGTGTTGCAGGAGGAAGTGGGGGTGACTGTGTCCCCTCTCAACTTTAAACACCATCTTGGTTAAGTTAAAGTCCTCCTCCATTCCCACCCTCCCTTCTCTCTCAGGAAAGTTCTTTCAGCGTAGCTCAGGCTGACCCCTACCCCTCAGTCCTCCTTAAGCCCCCTGACCACTGGATTACACGTGACTCGATTGTTACTTTTTATCAGTGGTGTAGGTGGGTGAGCACACAAGCATTTCCTCATTTCTAGTATAGAAAACTAAATGTTTCTAGACTTTTGGGAGTTTGAATATTTAATATATATATGAAGAATTCACAGATCACACACAAAAAGAACCATTAATAGCAAGGTAAGCTAAGGTAACCAAGCAGCCCCCCACTGGTGAGGAAAAGCTCCTCTCTACATAGTGGTGATGTATAATGCCACAGGATTCCTAGTAAAACATCTGGGACGAAAACAATATTAACTCACTACATGAAAGCTTATGTGAACAATGATTCCTTCAAATAAAGGTCACCAACAGATTCTACAACTACTAGTTGAGAGAGGCTAGGGAAATCATGTGGTGTCAAAGGCTTGTACACACAATGTTTAATACTTACTAGAAGATGTGCCCTTTGTAATAGAGAGTTCGGCTATCATCAGATGATCTCACCATGTCGCTGATGTTGAGATATATATATATTTTCACAGCTTTCATCTGCAGCCGGGTAACAGGAAGACCTGTCACATAGTGCCACAAGAAAAATGAGATGAATTTAGGTTGCACAGGATTTTACAATGAGCCCCATTCCTTCTCTCTGGGACAGAGAGGCTGGCTTTGAGTAACAGGTTTAGGAGACATGACTGTAAACAATACATGTCCATGGTATTTGGTTGGAAAATCCTGCAGAGAGATTTTTGGCATGAGAGAGTGGAATTTGGAGATGGAGTCAGTGGTGCAGTTTAGCTAGAAAAGCTTAGTAAGACTACATGGGAAGCTCCATGGGGCAGATGTGGCCAGGTGTTGTTGGCTACTGAGTCAAGACGGCAGGGATATAGATGGATTGCATTCTTTTATTCTACTTTTCTACTGAATTTTTCAAATTAAGAAGTTTGTGAAAACTACCTACTAGTGTGAAATTGTGTAAGCCTGGCCTACTGGAAGCAGGGACGAGTGTTTCATAAGGCTACGTTGTCACTGGGCACCTAGGAAGGAGGGTACTGGTGCTGAGTTCACCAGAGCAGTGGAGTGAGGTGGTTATTCGCTCCAGGACAGATGAGTTTCAGAAAAGTGAATGTACTCCGGGAGTGCTCAGGTGATGGTACAGAATAGTCGACTCGCTGGCAAGATCAAGTCCAGCAGTTGATACTAAAATCTCACTGAGATGTCACCTGCCTAGTTGTGAGCTGTCTCTGCCATTGTCACTAAAGTGCCTCCTTCACGTGGGAAGTCTTGAAGGTGCTCTCTCTTCCTCCCTCTTCCTTTTCATCAGTTTTTTCACATCTTTAAATTTTTTCCTCTTTCTTCAAACAACATGAAGTAACTGCCCTGACTACTCAGTTATAGATACAGTAACAATTAAGATACAAAATTGTCGGGGCTCTTGTAGAGCCAAATTGCCCTAAGAATATAGTTCCTGGGGCTAGTGAGATGGTTCGGTGAGTAAAGGCAGCTGCCTCCAAGCCTGATGACCTGAGTTTGATCCCTGGGACCCACATGGTAGGAAGAGAGAACCAACTTCCAAAATCTGTCCCCTGACCTCCACACATGTGCCATGCACACATGCAATAAACAAACAAACAAACAAACAAACAAACAAACAGATGTAAGAACTCTGTCTGTCTGTGTGTCTATCCAAAGCACTGTTTGCCGCTCCATCCATTTCTTGTCTTGTGATACAGGGAGCTGGACTGTGCCATGTTACGGCGCCTAGAGAAGAGGATTCTGGTTGGTCTCCCCAGCCAAGAGGCCAGACAAGCCATGATCTACCACTGGCTGCCCCCTGTGAGCAAGAGCCATGCCCTGGAGCTGCACACAGAGCTGGAGTACAACGTGCTGAGCCAGGTGGGCAGCCTGAGAGGGAGGCTCCAAGCTGCCCAGCAGGGCAGTGGACCCCTCCCCATGAAAGAATGAGCTCCGGGAGACTGGGCTATGGTGGAGCCGAAAATGGGAGCTGCAGGGAGTAGCACACGGTGCAGATTCAGAGAGCCCAATGTCAAATCCTGCACCTGTAGCAGAGAATCCAGAGAGGGTTATTGTGATGAACTGACGAATCCTTTGCAGAGAAAAGCCCGAGATGATATGTATCTTGTTAATCCTCATTGGGTATTGTATTAATTGGGGTTCACAGGAGAAACAGAACTTATAAAATGAGTATATGTCTATTCAGTATACATGTGTAGGCATACACATACGAAGGGGATATATTAGGATGGCTTACAGGCTGTGGTCCAGCCACTTCAACAATGGCTGTCTACCGTCGTAAGGCCCAAGAATCCAGTGGTTGTTCAGTCCAGGAGGCTGGATGTCTCAGTTGATCTTCAGTACACTCCAGAGTTCCAGAGACGTAGTTGAATAGTTCTCTAATGCCAGTGAGGGAATGGACTTGCTAGCGAGAGTGAGGACAAGCAGACAGAGCAAGCTTCCTTCTTCCATGTCCTTTATAAAGGCTGCCAGCGGAAGGTGTGGCCCAGACTGAAGGTGGATCTTCCCACCTTGAAAGATCTGAATTAAAATATCCCTCACAGATTTACCGGCTGCTTGGGTTTTAGTTAATTCCAGATGTAGTCAAGTTGACAGTCAAGAACAACCATCACAGGCATCATTCCCAGGATATCTGCTGCGGGTAGACATTTGAACCCAATGTTTTCGAAAGTCCCTCAAAAGCAAGAATGGCCTTATTTAACACATGAACAAAATACTCACTGTAGCCATCGTGGACTTAGGATCAAGGCCCCACTAGGCAACACTGGGTGTCCAGTGCTCCAGCTGGCATCTCACAACGTATTTGAAGGTATGAGGAGTCTGTCGCCCAGATGGCCAGTTAGCTGGACTTGTTAGCACCTTCTCTCCCTCCAGCACTGCTTCCCCAGGGATGCTGGCATAGTGAACAGGGATGACAAAATTCTAAGCCAGTGTCCGACACTGGATCCTGCCTACAAGAATGAAGTGGACACTAGCATTCTGCCTGCTGACTGATCCTGGCTTTGTACGCTTTCAGGAGACAGAGGGCTACTCAGGCTCTGACATTAAGCTAGTCTGCAGGGAGGCAGCCATGAGGCCTGTGAGAAAGATCTTCAATGTGCTTGAAAATCACCAGTCAGGTATGGTTGGTGTCCCACGGTGATGGCGGCTTGGGAGAGAAATTTGTGCTTACTATCCCAACTCTTGGAGGGATGTGGTGGCGCATGCTTGTACCCAGCCACTTGGGACCTAAGGTGGGATCAAGTTTAAGGCGACTTGGGTCACATAGTGAGCTCAAGGCTAGCCTGGGCAACTTAACAAGACCCCGTTTCAAAGTACAAATACTAAAAGGGACACAGCTTAGTGGCAGAGTGCTTGCTTTGCGTGCAAAAGTCCCACCCACTCTGACCAGCAGGTGGAGCCTGGCGCCTGGTTTTCCAGGCTCTGTGGTTTTTACATTTGTACGCTCTGTAGTCAGATCATCATCCCCCATGTACTCAGCTGCATCCTCTGCTGCAAGACTCCCATTGCTGGGTTTTTATTTTTTTTTCTGGCACACGCTGATGTGGGGCTGGACCCACCTGAGGTACTAGACAAATAGCACATAGTACTTTGATAACAGTATGTTTAAGTCCCCTTTGGAGGCAGGGTGGGGGAGGTCAGGCCTGAAAGCCTCAGTTGCACGTCAAAAGTTCCCCCGATAGCCCTCTTCAGATGTGCCTTTGAGCTGCATTAGCTGCCAAGAACGAGATATCATGCACTGTCCGCAGACCTGGCCCAGTAGCCTTTCAAGAACTCGTCATCTCGAGGTGCAACGCTGCGTCCTGACTGTTGCCTTTTTGTCTAGAAAGCAGCAATTTACCTGGGATCCAGCTGGATACCGTGACCACAGAGGACTTTTTGGATGTGTTGGCTCACACCAAGCCTTCAGCAAAGAATCTGAGTGAGAGATACTTGGACTGGCAAGAGAAGTTTGAGTCTGTGTAAAGCTGCACTCAGCCAGACCTGGCCAGAGGCAGCGAGAGCCTCCACAGTGTGACTAGGATGGAAGGGAAGAGATTATCCTTGAACGCTGCATGAATTTGGACAGCTGTATTATTTTGGAAACGTGAGATCTTGTGTCATGGGTGTCAGCAAAGGGAAGATTTGGGTTGCAAGTCAGGCAATGGAGGTTTTTCTCACAATTCGACTATAAAATTTTGAAGAAGTTTCCTGTGGTGTTCCTTATTTGTGAACTGAGGTCTTCATTTTGGAGAAAAGTATTTTCTTAGTCTCTGTTCTTAATTTCTTTCTTATAACACATTCTCAAGCCTGTCAGATACCATCAGTATCCAGCCCCCCCTCCTCCCTCCCTCCCTCCCTCCCTCCCTCCCTCCCTCCTTCCCTCCCTCCCTCCCTCCTTCCCTCCCTCCCTCCCTCCCTCCTTCCCTTTCTTCCAAGACAAGGTCTCATTGTGTGGTGCTGGCTGGCCTGGAACTTGCTCTGTAGACCAGGCTGTCCTTGAACTCACAGAGACCCACCTGCCTCTGCCTTCTGAGGGTTGGGGTCAAAGTGCTGCACTAACCCACCCAGCAATATGCTCTCCTAAACAGCTGAACGCCTCCTGTAACTCCATTCTCCCTGCTGCTTCTGCTCCAGGGGAAGGAGACCAGCACAGAACCATATTTGTCCCCATCCTCTCTTTTCAGTCCGTCGGGCCCCAGCTGACCGCCATGACCACTGCCTGCCACCATCCTTCCCGTCCCCAAGCTCTTAGCTTCTGTTTTCCCAGAGAATAAAGGAAAGTCTCCATTCTCTGCCCCGGCTACTCAGGGCTTCTGGATCCCAGTTAGTTTGTTAGCTAAATTTCAAGCACTTGGCTTTTCAGCCCTGCCTCACATTTCACTCTCCTGGTGTCTGGAAGACTGCAGTCTCTGCAAGTGTCCTGCAGGATGAGTGTGTATGTGTGTGTGTGTGTGTGTGTGTGTGTGTGTGTGTGTGTGTGTGTGTGTGTGTGTGTGTGTGTAAGGTTTGGCCTTGTCTTGAATTTGCTGCTCAGTTCGCTGAGCGTCCATCCATCTACTCTGCATCTTCCATTGCTAGACCTTCTCACCTGCGTTCTCCCACTGGCCAGTCCTGTGGGCTTGTGATTCTCGGTTCTTCCCCGTTAGTGGGGGTTTGAGAAAGGAGACCAGCTAGTACAGGGGTTTACTCTAGAGTGTCTACAGTTATTTGTTCTGCGTGAGTGTATGTCACACGTGTAAGGATGCCACGGAGGCCAGAGGAGTGCGTCAGCTCCCCTGGGTCACCCATAGCCAGAGTCATAGGCAGTTGTGAGCTGCCCAGCATGAGTGCTGTGTACCACACTAGGGTCCTCTAAAAGAGTGCAAGTGCTCTAACCACTGAACCATCTCTCCAGCCCCCTATTTATTAAATTAAATTTATTTGACAGTTTCATACATGTGTTTAATGTATTCTGGTTACTCTCATCCCCTACCCTCTCTTCCCTCCCTCCTACTCCCATCACCTCTCCCTCCCTTTCCCTTGATAATTTTTTTGTTTTGTTGTTTTGTTTTGTTTTATTACTCATTGAGTTTAACCAAGGCACGACCATGGGTATGGAACTATTCATTGGAACTGGTGGGCTCATCTGTGGGCATACAACTGAATATAATGACTCCCCCCAGCATCCATCAATAAACAACAGTTACCCAGGGAAGGGTAGAGACCCATAAGCCCCTCCCCAAACCGTGACTGATTGATAGGCCCAGTCTTTCCCTCCTCGCCCCTCCCGAGACAGGGTTTCTCTGTGTAACACAGCCCTGGCTATCCTGGAACTCACTCTGTAGACCAGGCTAGCCTCACATTCACAGAGATCCACCTGCCTCTGCCTCCCGAGTAATGGGATTAAAGGCATGCACCACCACTGCCCTGCCCTGCAATAGGCCCCAGTCTTGTGCAGCTTGGCACAGGTACCTGGAGCTGCTGTGAGTTCGTGATTGTAGAACTAGGACATGCTTAGCAGAGAGTGCTTTGTAGCTGATCTCCCAGTCATCCAGCTCTAACATTTTTTCTGTCCCCTCTTCTGAGATGTCCTCTGAACTCTAGAGGGGCCTAGAGTTAATTTTTCAGTAGGTTAAAGGGCTGGGAAGATAGCTCAGTTGGCTTGCCTTACAAATGGGAGGACCTGAGCTTGATCCCCACCATTCACATAAAAATGCCAGGTCTAGTGGTGCATGTTAAAACCCCAGTGTTGGGGAAGTAGCAGAGAACAGGAGGCAACCCCGGCTCACTGGCCAGGCAGGCTGGCCTGATTGGTGAGCTCCAGGCCAATGAGATCCTGTCTCAAAGGAGGTGGATGGTGTTTCTGAGGGTGACACTTGAGGTAGTTCTCTGGTCTCTAGAACATATGTGCACATGCACACACATGCATTTAAAAAAGATTATACACATATTTTATATAGTATGAGGAGTTGACTTCTTAGTAGTTGGAATAAATAAAATTTGACTTAATCCAACATGTGGGGTATTTTATTGTTATTCATTGTAAATCAGAGTTCACAACTCCAATGCCTATGGTAGCAAGGAAGTTGATACCACATGAGTAATGAGTGCTAGGTATAGCAGGAGGCGGAGGCAGAGAGGGAGGTGAACTGGTGAGGGCCAGAGACTCTCTGAAGGACACAGCAGTGACTAAGCCCAGGTCAACATGGAAATTTAGGCCTAACATTGCCAGATCTAATCTGCATAGAAACAGCAGCGAGGGACTTGCATCTGAACATCATTCTCAAAATGCTGGCAGCTGGGGTTCGTCACCCCTTGCTCCTGTACCACTGGCATCCTTTAGATACCTAGCTGGTGGACCACACTTAGCTCCGGTAACCCAGCCTAACTGTCAGTGCTCGTCGGCATCACCAGTCGCGAGCACTGTATTGGCAGCTGTGTGTTGGATTCCGTTTGCCCTCCTCAGACGCAAGCTCCACGGTCTGAGGTCCTTCTTCCTTTCCTACTGATTTAATGGAATGTTCTTTAAAACAGCGTAGGCCCCAGAAGTTATGAAAACTCTTCCCAAGCACTCAGTCTTTGCACTCCATACAGAAAGTCTACCATTGTTTTGAATTTGTCGGAGTCCTTTATATTGTTAGGTTTTTTTTTTTATATGCCTCAGCACGCTGACTAGAAGATACTCATCTTAGTAAGCACTTAATAAATGCAAATTCCTCAGGCACGTCAGTCATGGAAACAGTCCCAGTGTGTATGACATGGAAGCAGACTCTTGCAGATACTCAAAGCTGTGAGTGATCTATGCAGTTTATAAGGTTTTTGACTTCGTGTCTCACGGCTGCCTCTTAAAGACTGAAATGTGCTTCTAGCTAGTAGGTCTTGATGGCTGGTATCATAAAACGCCAGCAGAACCCTCATGAATTTATGTGGAAAAAGTCTTTGTGATTTATGACAAATAAACACGATAATGTAAACATGGCTCCACACAAATGACTGAAATATGAAAAAGGGATTCATTTTGCCACTCAGGGAGGAGTGTTTTGGTCAAACAGATTAATGCAGTTTTAAAAATTTTTTATTGCAGGCGCCTAAGGTCTTTAATTTCATGTTACTGGAACCACTGATCCAAAGCTAACTGAACATAATAAATACAGGGTGTTTCTACCTTCCCCGCCCCACAGGATCCTGGGTTTTTAAAGTGTGGGATTAAGGATGAAGTGACAGTGCTATCATTCCACGGTAGCCTCTGACATCACACCTGGAGACATCTGTGGAGCTGTCACAGTGGGGTGGTCCCTTTCCTATGCAGAGCCACCACAGTGAGGTGGTCTCTGTTCTGTGCCTTGTCATTATGATAGGCTCTGAGACATGGTGTGGCGGGCAGGCAGGCAGAACTGCACCCAACCTGCAGCTGTGTGGGGCCACTGGATTGGCTCATACTCCACCACGGTGTGTTCAGTGCTCATGAGACCCGTCATTTCCCATCATGCCCTATCGTCAGCCCCTTTCTACTCTCATAGGATCATTTAGTCCATCTTCTGGCCTATAACATAATTGTGAGCCCTTCATATCAATACAACATAACCCTTTAATTATGAGATGGCCTGTGTGGTGGCTAGTGCCGTCCCAATAGAACCTAGAACCACTCTGGGCTGCTGATGGGGGATTATCTTAGTTTTGTTGAGGTGGTAAGAACTATGTGATCTGGGTGGCACCATTTCCGTGTTGAGATCCTGGGCTGTATAAAACAGAGAAAGGTCCCTGAGCAGTATGGTACGTTCTTCTGAGTGGGGCTGTACTATGGACAGCTGCTTCAAGCTCCTGCTGCCTAGAGTTCCCTACCATGAAGGACTTGTACTGTGAACTGTAAGCTAAAACCTCCCTCCCTCCCTTCCTCCAGTTCCTTCTCACAGGCATTTTGTCACAGCAACAAGAAAGACTAAGCTAGCTGGTGGAGGACGCCCCTTAGACATCTGAGTTACATTTCCTGCGGGAGGCCAAGATGCCTAACAGGCTGAGGCGCTTTCTGGAGTGTTTCTAGCAAGTCTAAGACAAGCTTCTGCACTATCCTCCTGGACCTCCAGACAGGCCAGCTAACAAGCCCTAACGTGTGTTAAATGTGTTACAGAAACACCCCGAACTAAGATTTCCATGGTTCTCAGGGACCCTTGAGCAAGCTGCTTCTCCAGGCTGGATGCCTGGCTGAGGTCTCTCCCATCCTGTGACCCTAATGCACCTGATCCACCATGAGCTGCCTTTGCTTTAGCTCTGCCCTGTCTCCAGAGCATCAGCCCCACTGTTTGCTTCCCTCCATCCACAACAGCCAAAGAGCATCAAATTCCTGTGATATTTAGTTCAAAATTCCACTGGTTCAGTTGCCTGTGTGGCAGCAGACATAAAAAGAATGACTCAGTCTTGGCCAGGGAAGAGATGTGGGACCACTTGAGGGAACTGGGCAAGAAGCCGTGACACCTCACTCCATCTTGCAGCTGGGGGATTCACCAGAGAGGACACGGAGTCCTGCCTTCCTACTGATCTTCAGTATTGTCTCTTAGGTTCTCAACTAGAAAGCCCCTTGGGGTAAAAGCCTTTTCTTCTACACTTATTTCCCACAATAACCTGGGCCAGCACAGCAGTTAGTGCACAGCAGCTATGGAATATAATAATTCCCCAGCAAGGAACAATCGCCCTTGGCACCCAGATCACAGACCACAGATGGATGTGGCCTCTTCCCAGGCACCAGGGCAGTGCTGCTTTCAAGGCTGAGCTTTCATCCACGTGCAGCTCTTCCCGAGGTCTATGCAGCACAGCATTTGACCCTTCAGATCAATCTCATCAAGACAGCCCTCTTCAGGTTGTCTAGGGCAAGTACTTATATGGGTTCCCACGTTTGATGCTCACAGCAATACTGTGTGGTGAGGGTCGAAGTGACTTACTCTTGCTCGCCAAGCACCAGAAGCTGTACCCTCAGCCACTCTGCACTTCTTTCTGACTGGGCATGGTGATCATCTGCACTTGACAGTGTGTAAGTAGTAGGTTGGGGCATTTGTAAAACCAAGAAAGAAGCACTTACTAAAGTACATTTATTTAGCTTTGTTCCCTTCCATCCAAGACAGAGCTGATCTCTAAACAAGCATCAATGCTGAAGCTCATTAACATTAGTGTGTGCCTCAATAAGGTGAGCACGGCAATGATACACAATTACATTCTAATAATTCAATGCCCAAGAGCCCTGTAAAACAATTGCCACGGCCTCAGATTAGCACAGCATGCAAATGCACCAGGAAAATCATTACCTACTTAGTCTCCTTCATTTGGGTGGGTTTAACACGAGAAGAATAATCCAGGCGCCGAGACGAGATCTCATTTTACAACTGTAGTAAGAAGTACATAAAAGTTTGAATCTGTCCCAATAGTTCCTAAAAGATTTCTCCCACAGTGCCAGAGGCAAAAATAATGAAATCTTGCAAATGTACAGTTAATAGGTCCCCAGTGGACACTAACTTCAAAAATGCACGGTCTATAAGACATTAAAGGCTTGATTTCAGTTTCTGCACTGTTCCTGTTAATAACAATGTCTAATTAAAACATCTGTAAAATACTGATAGTTTTAATTTTACATAAAATTTCCAAAACAACTGTTACACAGGATAATAGGTATCTGCAATGAATAGGTTATTAATGGAAATATTATTTTAAATTAAATTCGGGTTCTAAATTTAAATTAGTCATCTCTGGCTAATGAAGAGAAAAAGAAGTCATCTGTGCTGGGAGTGCAGTGGAAGATTTGGCTTTCCACATCTGTTAAAGCAGCGTCCGTCACTGGATCTCAGCAGAAGGACCTGCCACGCTGCTTCTGCCTTGCACTCGGCCTGGCTCTTCTGCTGGGTTTCACAGTGAACTCTGCATCTCCATGACAGCCTAATGCACTGTCTGTGCATCCCTGTATGATTCAGCTGTACTCACAGACAATCCCCTCTCATTTCCAGCAAAGAGAAGTGAGAACTACTGCTTCTCTACTCCCCAAGGAGCTTCTCTTCCCAGCCCAGTGAACCTGATGAATATTTTAACAGGAATGGCACAAAATCTCGGCTCTCCCTTTCTTCAGGTCTCATCTTCTTTCACAAAACAAAAGAGATTAGCAAAGCTTAGGGCTGGCTGCAATTCAATACCCCTCTTTCTAATTAATGCACAATGAAAGAAGGTTCAATAGGATCATCACTGGATGGCGCTGTCTACTGAGGCCACTGGGTTAGAAAGGGATCCATCCAGTCTAGACAATGGACGCTGTGGATCAAGCAGCCTCTCGTCACATGTGGGTTCACAGGAGATGCTGCAGAATGTGGTCCACAGCGTGAGGGAAGCTCTCGCAAGTTAGGTAGGGAGGTGGATTAATTTTGTCTTCGTCTGCGGCTCGGTATTTCCCTGAAACGAAGGCAAAGCCAGTGAACAAGAGCTACAGCCAGGACGCCAAGTTCAGCAAACCCAGGAGCACCCCGCAATCACCAGAGAATCAACGGCTCTATCTCCCCCAAAAGCACCTTCCCCTGAGGCTTTAGGAGGTAAGGGGACACAATTCAGAGAACCGTCACATTCATCAAATCCCAAGCCCTCTGATCTTTTACAATGGATAGTTCTAGGTATGGGGTCACCTCACAGGTAAGGCTTCCTTCACATCACAGAATCATGTTCTCCCTGACCTTTGTCCTAAAGATGGGCTGGTGATCTAATACATCAATGCTTTTAAAACAGGAGACTAGACATACACCGGGTGCCAAGTGCAGGCCTGCTGCCTAACTGTGACTCTGGAATTCATGGGCCTGGCACACCAGTCAGTCCAAAGGGGAACCAGTCCATGCAGGGGGTGTCGGGGAGGTTTTCCATAAGGAGGCCACAAGGTCCCGTTCCATCACTCTTACTGGGCCAGTGCCTTTCCCCTTCCCTCCCCTCCCCTCCCCTTCCCTCCTAGCATCCAGTTGTCTCCACAATGTTTCTGATTTGTAGCTACCCACTTGTTTAATGACTCACAGCTGTGGAGACTGTAAGTTTCCTGGGAACAGGGATTACGTCTGCTCTGCACCCTGAAGGATTCCTAGCACCTAACATCATGATGGCCACATGGTGAGCATTCTCTAAACATGCCTTTAAAAAATGGACAGGAGAGAAGAGAGGTGAGGAGGGAGGAGGAGAAAAAAGGTAGCTCAGCTCCACCCTCCAAGAGGGAGGTGGCACTGGCCTGTGGCCTGCATGACTGCGGTGCATTTCACTTTCTTTCACTGTCTTCTTTTCTATGACCTCTATTTATTCTTCAGCCATATCAGGGTTTCTCCCCCTGAATTTAGCTTCCCTCACAAAACAGACTTCTTCTTTCAGAAGATGGTTCTTGTTCTGTCCTACTGGAGTTCTTCCAGTGAAGGAATCGGCATCAGAGGTCTAAGCGTGATTAACACATACTTCACTGGCCCTCACATCCTCGAGGCACTAGTCCACACAGCAGACTACTGCTGCGAGCGAACTTGCCGGCAGAGTTTCTACCTGGCATGCCCGACTACTGCTGGGCCACCCACTTTCTAGAGCCAGTACTCTAAGGGACAAGTGTCTAAGCCATGGCATTCTGGAATGCTTCTGCTAGGCTCAAATGACACAGTGGCTTAGGTGTGGGTCTAGTTGCCCACGTCATGGTGTCTGGCACAAAGCAGGTGCTCAGTAATGCTGGCTGAATTAATGAAGCAGTGTGCACATCTGCCCACTTCCCAGCAGCAGCCAGTGCCTTCCGGGGTCAATAAAGAGCGAGGAGAGGGAAAGTAAAGGAGCCATGTTGATGCTATTCGATAAAGAGTCACCATACTGTCCTCTCGATCAGTATTTCACATGCTAAACAGAAATAAATTCCAGTTAGGACAAGTCAGAAGTCTTTTTTTTTTTTTTTTTTTTTTTTTTTTTTTGGTTTTTCGAGACAGGGTTTCTCTGTGTAGCTTTGCGCCTTTTCCTGGAACTCACTTGGTAGCCCAGGCTGGCCTCGAACTCACAGAGATCCGCCTGGCTCTGCCTCCCGAGTGCTGGGATTAAAGGCGTGCGCCACCAACGCCCGGCTCAGAAGTCTTTTTTATCAACAGCTGAGCATACAAAACTGACCACTGACCATATGCTACCACTAAGAGGCAAAACTGCTCAAGACAGTCCACGAAAAGTGCTTCTTACTGAATATGAATTCAGATGTTCAGAGTCACTTAAATTCCGGGACAGCTAGTGCTTGTCCACTGAACTGTTCTCGCGGTTTAGAATGATGGGCTTCCTCTTAGTTTTCCCAAGATCAACAGTACAAACGGCCTCTTCTCTTGAGGGCCATAGTTGCTTTACTGACTGCATGTTTCAGATGTTGGCTTCTTTAGGACTAATGTGACGCAGCTGAGAAGGCTGCTGACCATGACAGCTGGACAAAAAGAAAGCAGAGTAGGCAAGCTCAGCCAGGGCAGATGGGCCATTCACAGTACTGCACCGATCCAGGTTTGGTGGTTGCTATAAATCCTTAGTTGTATGAGCTAAAAAAGGGAAACATTCGTGGACATTCAATAGCCGAAAGGAAAATAGTTATCCTTGGGTTCTCTCAAAGGTAGGAGAGTGAAACAGAACACAGGGAGGGTGGATGGGGCTGTTTTTCTTGACTTCTCCTCTGCTTCCTTGTTGCTTACATCACAAGGCTATAATGCTCCTGGGTAGGAGATGATGGAGAAATCTGAAGAGATGCTGTGGTCATTCTGAAGTGATGGTGTTTACTGTTTGCAAGGCTCCAAACAGCCCCCACATGAGCTCGAGCATTTTCACACTGCACACAGCGCCTTGTCGGCGGCTTTTTACTGAGCATCCTTCACTGGCCCTCACATCCTCAAGGCATCTACACTTTGGTTTTGTTGCTAAACTCAAAGCAGCTCTTAAGAGATCACCCTTTTGTGGTCACAGTCCTGGAATAACTCTTCTGTGACTTCATGTTTTCATGCTTGCTTGATCCAGCCAGCCAGTCAGCACAGAGCTGAGCCCAGAACACAGGGTAATCAGCCACTGTACTGCTGTCAAAAGACTGGATTAGCAGAGCCTGCCACAGGAGATATTTCCTTTTCCTAAACTTGGGAGACTGTGGGAAGGAAACTAATTTTAGTGGAAATAGTTTGCAAACTCTTGGTTTTCTATGGTGCTAAATTCAAACCCAGGGCCTTGTGCAGTCAAGCATCCTACCACTGAACTGTATTCCCAGGCCCCTAAGCTTTTGATCACCAAAACAGAATAAGTTAAGAGACAAGAAAAATGTTTTCTGCATTTCTTTTAAAAAGTGCACAATAAAAGACAGGATAAAAGCATCTAGCAGGTCTGTTCCTGGAGATCAACTTCCTCATTGTCCAGCCACACAATACAGGGGTTATTTTCAGAGCCCCATGACACAGGCCTCCTGCTTACTCTGATGTGAGTCACATGTCTAGGAAATGCTACAAACTGTGGTTCTCCAGCCTGCCCTGCCTTTGCGCAGCACGGCTTCCTCGCTGCCTTTTCCCTGGAGTCCTAAACTCAGTTCTGAAGAGCTCTGCCACCTCTGCCAAGGCTCTTCTTGCAACTGTGACCTCTACTACCCTGGCTCCTGGGAGACAGGGTTTCCTGACTGGCCTGGAACTTGCTACATAGGCCAGACTGGCCCCAAACTCACTGCAATCCTCCACGCTCAGCCTCTCAAGTGCTGGGGTTAAAGGTGAGCCACCATGCCCCACTCCACCCTTATCTTTGAAAAGGCACAGATAGGAGATACATACCAGTTTTGACCAAGATGCCCAGCATGCCAGTGTTCTGTGCCCCACCAACATCATCCCTGCAATCCTGGAAAAACATAATGACATTAAGTCCAGAGTCTTCACTCAGCTTGCCAACAAACTCCAGCAATGACTGATGGGCTGCACTGGCCACCTCAAATTCCCCAAGTCTTGGTTAAGGTTTCTATTGCTGTGAAGAGACATCATGACCATGGCAACCCTTATAAAGGAAAACATTTAACTGGGGTTGGCTTACAGTTTCAGAGGTTTAGTCCATTATCTTCACAGTGGCATGCAGGCAGATACAGTACTGGAGGAGGAGCTGAGAGTTCTACATCTTGATCTGCAGGCAGCAGAAGCAACTGTCCCACTGGGCATGGCTTGAGCATGTATGAGACCCCAAAGCCTGCCTCCACAGTGACACACTTCCTCCAACAAGGCCACACCTCCTAATAGTGCCACTCACTATGGCCAAGCATTCAAACAAGTGAGTCTATGGGGGCCATATCTATTCAAACCACCCCTGCTTTTCTTTCTTAAAATGCAAGAAAAGAACGTGTATAAAGGGTTAAGGAACTCTGTGTAAACACTCTTGGGAAAGAAGCCATGGTGATACTTTCACCACCAGGGACTAAGAAACTAGGAGGGAGTCCAGCCCCAGAGGTCGCCATCCTGCTGTGCTCGGTAGGAGACCCACCTCTCTAGGTTTCAGTTTCCTAATGTGGAAAATAAGGGTTAGGCCAGACAATCTTAGTGGTTGCTTCCAGCCTGGCATGCTGTCATTTACAGCTACAACGAACCATTCATACCAACTTACCGTACACAGCACACATAGCAAATAATATCTTTCAATTTGTGAGGCCAAAAGCAAGGTGCACATCACCACAGCTTCTACTCATTCCAGGCTCCGCCCCACTACTCAAAGAGCTATAGTGGTCACTATCCCTCGCTAATAGATACATTGATTCAGTAATTCCATAAGTATATGCCAAAAAGACAACAATGGTAGAATTCTTCTGTTATAGGTTGTTTTCTGTAAAAGCTACATTTAAAAAAATTGAGATCTGTATTGGAGTTTTCTTTAGCAGGATACATAAAGAATTTAGCTGACTGGAGTATAAATGGCATTTCATATATACATTCAGTCGCTATGGAGACATGTTAGACACAACATCTCTATTTTTACAGAATACCACTGAACATCTACAGGAAAGCTGCTCCAGGAAGCAGGGATTTGAACCTGTATCTCCCAGCATGACAGACAACTCAGGACATCCCTTAGGTTCTTCTACTTACATCTCCTATCATGATGGCCTCCTCCGGTGCACAGCCAGTGTCCCTCAGTGCCTCTAGGAAAAACGTCTTCTCTGGTTTCCCCACTACTATGGCTTTCGTGTCTGTGGCATACTCTAAGGCAGTCACAAATGGTCCTGGTCCCAGGGCTAAGCCATCCTTCCTCTTGTAATACCTGGACTTGTGGACAGCTATCAGAGGGGCTCCATCCAGGAGCAACCTAGAGATGAGGAAATGGAGACAGGCTCAAAGCAAGTCTTTCTTGAGTGGGAAAAATGTCAGACTTACAAAGTGGTTTTATTCACATTCATAGAAACAAATAGTTTCATATTAACTTTTAATGACTTGCTGTCTTCTAATGAATTCACAAAGAACTGCTGGGAATTGCATACAGATACACTAAAGAAAGGTGATAGATTATTAAATTTGGGATTGCTTCAACCTTTTACCTTTAGTGATTTTACACACTTTACCCAAATCACCAGGGAAGGAGAATTAAGAGAACTAAAGCTAAATAAGGCACTGGAGGGAAGAAGCTTAACTTAATGAGACGAGTTGTTCCCTCCCTAATGGGAAGCAGGAGGCTCCAGAGCCTCTGAAGCCACCACAGGGTTGTTGCTGCCGTGATGGAGGGGCGCACGTACCAAGTACTTGCAATTCTGTCTCCTCTACTTCAGAATGTAAGTTTCTTTTTCCTCTGGAAGTTTAACAGAGAACGTTCTGGTTCCCTCATACAGCCTTCCGACTGCTCTCAACACTGCAATCAGGCCGTCACTCCAAAGCTCACTACCAAGGTTTGAAGGATGGCCTACCACAAAGTCTACCACAGGACAAACCATACTCCTTTACTGAACGAAAGGTGCCAAGACTCCCGAGTAGTGTGAGAAACAAACTCTACATGTAACTAGGGAGCTAGTGACTGGGGCAAAGACCATGCAACCTCTACAACTTAATACCTACCCCTCAAACTGCCACCTGTCCCCACAACAGCTAGTCATGTTTGGATTACTGTGTAACGGGATGTGAGACGTGATATTATTACTTAATCTGATTTAACCATGAAATAAATGACCTCACTAGCTTAATTTACTTTAAGTCATCTACTTAGTTAAAATATTTAGTATGTCCATGGAGGAAGAATTCATCACATCTTATCCCTCACAATTATGAGTAATTAAGCGCTCAGCTATGAAACTGCTAAATTATTCTTGTCAGTGGGTACCGAAATAACTTCCTGTGGGAGATGCAGAATTCAGACATTTATGATTAAATATTTTATTAAGTAAAAACCAATGCCGGACTGTTACAGAGGTTTACTGTTAGTTACTACAAATTGCTCACAGTCCCTGCAGGACAGAGTCTGCACAGCCCCTCTGATGGACTTCACGAACCACAGTGATAGCAATGACTCACCTAGCCCCGCCTCCTAACCTCACTGCTTCTGCACCACGGAACTGAAATTCTTTATGCAACAGACCTCAAAATTGCTTTCCACTTAGATAGCTAAACTAAAAACTCACTTGATTTAGCTTGGTTAATATTTTATTATATATTAACTGGGGATGAGAATTACCATCTTGATTGATGTGTGTACTTAATTTCGAGTGTCTTCCCTGGAAGGGCTGAACCTGTGGGTTCCTCTACATCTCTCTAAGCCCGGGCTAGCTCTGGAGTGTCTGGGAAGGCGGCTCTTGTTCTCTGCTGAGCATGAGCCTCTCTGGATCTTGGAACAGTTGAAGCACATTTAAGTAAATGTTTTCTAGGCACAGGTTTAAAGGTTTTTTGTGGTGAAATATTTTTCAGAAAATATGAAAACAGAGCCAGGCACAGTAGCATATGCCTGTATTCTCAGACTCCCCTCTGTGGAGGCAGAGGCAGAGAGATCTCAAGTTGAAGACCAGCCTGGACCACACAGTGAGATGCTGTGTCCAGGAAAATGGTAAGTATAGTAAAAGCAGCTTCTTCTCTACCCTGAGTGCTCCTGTTGAGGGCAACAAGGGTAGCTTTCTATTTCTGTTACTAGAGGTAACATGTTGGCAGGAAATGGAAAACTTTTTGACTTAAGCCTATTATGGCATAAGAAATGAGGGGGAAAGACAAGAAGGCCTGATAGCAAAGCCTCTGCCTGTAAAATTCAGGCGAGCAAAGAAAAGACGTGAAAAAATCCCAGCTGGAGAAGAGAGCCACACAGACAATGCAAGGCGGCACAGGAAGAGACAAGCTGCCCGGAGGCAGATGGGTACTACAGCTCAAAGCTGCAGAGCATCTCAGAGGGATCCTCTCACACATCAAGTCCACTTTCTCTTGTTCCACGGAGATCCAGAAGCAGGGTCAGAACCTGGAACTCTCTTCGACACCATCTTTTCAAGTAACTTCACTGATGACAGGATCCGTCTGTCAGCATTTCCACTGAAGATGGGCTACAGCTTGAGTCTCTGTCAGACACCTCTAAACATCTAACGAGCCAATCTCCCTCACCCTAGCCCCTCAAAACCTCCCTGCCTGTTTTTTCCACCAGTGACTCAAGCCAGGAACCCAGGTTTACCTGGATTTCCCACTATCTCCGTCTTCAGAACTACTAACTTCTTTTAAAACAAAAATGAAACTATCTCAAAACCCTCTTTTTTCCTCTGAACTGAACACAGCAGCCTCCCAGCAGATCTCCTGCATCTGCTCTTCCTAGTATTCCAGTCCACTGCACAGGCCAACAGTGGGAGTCTGAGCATGTTCCCTCCTCCTTAAGACCTTTCATAAGTCCTCACTGCAGGTGATAAGGAATGCAGCTCACATAGTGGCCAGGTCTTCCCCTGGCCCCACCCAGTGCATCTCCAGCCACCTTCCTAACCGTTCAGACACCGTCTGCTCTCACTTCCTAGGGAAACTCTAAAATTCTGTCCTGCTTCACAGACTCAATGTCCCCCCGACCCAAATGGTACCATACTGTCCACAGAGCTTTCTCCTGCCATCTGACAGTTCTGGGCTTAAGTGTTAGGCATAAAAGAGAACATTTCCATCTCCTTTGAGTAAATGGGCCCCTCTTTACTTGCCACAGTAGTTCTATCCATCTGTGTTTGGTTTGTCTTCCTCACTGGAATATAATCTCCAAAATGCCCTTCAGTGGTACTCCTCACTGTCATACCTCTTGCAAAATGGTTCTGAACAAAACTCCAAAGAAATGAAAATACATTTTATTTTTATAGGCTGGAAGATATATTGTCATTTAGGTGCAAATCCATATATTTAATAAAGCATCAGTGAGTGCCAGGGAGCTCCTAAAATTTATATGGGTGCAAAGGATGAAGCATAGCCAAGGTAATCGTATGACAGTCATGGTAGCATAGAGAGGGAGAACCTAGAAACAAGCAACATACATGGTCACTCGGCTTATGTCAAGTCATTCGGTAGGGGAAAGAGCAGGTCTCTCTATATAATAATGTTTTCTGAACAAGTGAATATGTATTAAGAAACGACTCCTTCACCAGGCATGGAAATGCACACCCATAACCCAGCTCTTGGGAGGCTAAGCAGGAGATGACAAATTCAATGCCAGGCTGGGCTAGGCAGGAAGAGCCTGTCTCAGGCCTCACTCTATCATGCATTCTTACCTCATACGAAAGACTCAAAAAGATCCCGTACCTACTTGTTAAAGGCAAAACAAAGCTTATAGAAGAAAACATAGTATCTCCATGTCCTCAGGGTATAAAGATTTATTAAGCAGAACAAAAGAAAATAGTGACAAACTGGGCCCCATCAAAATTATGAACTTTGTGCTCTCATTAATAGGAGAGCAAAAAGGCCCAATCCTCTCCAGGCTGAAATATCTGCAGTACCCTGTGGAAACTAACACTAGTATATAAAACACATAAAAGCCAATTACATGCTGGGTGGTGGTGGTGCATGCCTCTGATCCCAGCACTGGGGAGGCAGAGGCAGGTGGATCTGTGAGTTTGTGGCCTGCCTGGTCTACAGATGTCTCGAGGACAGACAAAGCTGTTACAACAGAGAAACCCTGTCTTGAAAAACCAAAACAACAAACAAACAACTAAACAAACATAAATAAATAAATACCAATTATACATCAATACAAAAAGTTAACTCAGCCAGAAACAACAAAAGATGTAAATGGGCACATCATAAAAGAGGCCATCTAGCCAGGTGGTGGTGGCGCACGCCTTTAATTCCAGCACTTGGGAGGCAGAGGCAGGTGGATCTCTGTGAGTTTGAGGCCAGCCTGGTCTACAGAGCGAGTTCCAGGAAAGGCGCAAAGTTACACAGAGAAACCCTGTCTCAAAAAACCAAAAAAAAAAAAAAAAAAAAAAAAAGAGGCCATTTAATGTACAATAACAAATGAAAAGCTTTCCAACATTACTCAAAGAGAAATTAAGAAGCCACTGTGTGTACCAAATGGAAGAGCCACAGTTCCACAGACAGTCAACAGACTGGTGAGGATGTGGAGGAAGTGGAGGGAGCTAGTGAGAATGTATGACTTGTGCTGGTACTGGGAAAACCAGCAATATTGACGGAACTAAACCATCACCTACTCCGTCCAATATCTGACAACTTCACTCCTAAATACACACCCAAGAGAACAAACGTGTATGTCCCCCAGAGACGTGCAGAAGACTGTTCAAGGTAGCAAAACTGGAAACAAACAAGAGCCCAGGAACTGTGGATAAAGAGGCATGGAAAGCTCATTCAATATGCCACACTACACAATGCAAGAATGGGCAAGGCCAAGAGGGAGGCTCCACTGCCTGTCACCACGTAGACAAATCTTGGAACAACAAAGTGACCCGTGCATGGCTTCATTCAGCGAAGCTCATGAACTGGCTTTCGTGAAAGAAACTAGAGCAGGGGCCACCTGGGGGAGGAGCAGCACCGCCAGCAGTGGGACGCCTGGGTACAGTGCTCTCTATTGTGAACACAGATCAGGTTACACAGGTGTCTAATCTTCTGGGGTGCACTTTCTACAGTCCTCATGTCCAAAGTTTTAACTTCTTATTGTCTGGACTCGTAGGAGTAGGTTCTCTCTTTCCACTATGTGGGTTCCAGAGATGGTCCTCAGGTCATTGGGCAGCAAGCACCTTTATTCACTCAGCCATCTCGCTGATCCTTTTTGGACTTTTACTAGGACTGCAGAGTAGATAGCTATTTCAAAAACAGAAGACTCTCACAACAAATTTCTAATTTGACCTTGGTACCACACTACTCTGAAATTACTCCTGCCCAGGGTTCTGCATAGATTCAAGCCTTACATGCAAACAGTACTCACAGAGGTCATGACTGTTCATCTACCCTGTCTCGTACTGTTGTCTTATTTTGATTCATAATTCAATATACTGGAACACTTAAACCTCATTTTTGTTGCTGTAAAGAAGATAAGCTCGGCCGGGCGGTGGTGGCGCACGCCTTTAATCCCAGCACTCGGGAGGCAGAGCCAGGTGGATCTCTGTGAGTTCGAGGCCAGCCTGGGCTACCAAGTGAGTTCCAGGAAAAGGCGCAAAGCTACACAGAGAAACCCTGTCTCGAAAAACCAAAAAAAAAAAAAAAAAAAAAAAGAAGATACGCTCCTAAGCAAGCACTCTTCTATTCAACAGCAACTATAAGAATTTCTTCCCCATCTTGTTGGGAAGAAGGGTTCAGTGGGAGAGGGAGGGACATGAGAAAGTGGAATGGGAGGTTAAAATGACTAAATTTCTTATATAAATCCATGGAAGTATAAAAAAAATAAAATTACTTACATGTATGAATGTTTTGCCTGTGTGCCTGTGAGGGAACCTATGCATTTGGATCTTCCTCTGGAAAGGTGGCCGGTGCTCTTGATGGCTGAGCCAGCTCTCCAGTCCACCCCCAATTGTTTAATTAAAAGAAGAAAAGAGCCCTCCCCAATCCAAAAGCTCTGCACAGCTCCAACCCTGGGAGAGTGCTCAGATGGGGAGAGGTCATCAGCAGAGCTGCCTCTCAGACAGCGTCCCTTACGTGCCGGAATGTGGAGTTGTGATGCCCTGCATCTCTGTGTACTGTGATGTTCTAGCATACACCAGTATGTGCACAGAAACCAATAAATAAACCAGCTATGTGCTAAAACACTGATCACCATTCTCTGTAGGTGGCAAAAGATGATAACTTTTAGTTTACTTTCTAGTACATTTATAATTTTCTACAACAAAAACATTTTATTTTTATGATTAGTTATCTTTTAGTCTTATTAATACTAGGATCAGGCTAGATCATTAATCTATTTACCTATGTAGTCTTCCTTCTAATCAGTCCATTACTTAAAGGTTCAATCACTGGGATTCTAGTTATGACCATAAATAAACGAACTTTTCTATTATCAAGTAATACTGCTGTGAAATTAAAAAAATACAACTATGTTCATATTAATGAATCATACAGTATTTCTAGGAAAGAAAGCTAACTGGAGAAGAAGTATTATAAAAGATAAAAAGTTAATACTTTCCACCAGTTAGGGATAACTACATATGTGACACAGATAAGGAAATGCATGAGAACCAGAGTGCCACATTCATGGTCCTAATACTACAATGATTTGTAGGAGATATCAAATGTACTGATAATTTCTACTTCTTAAAATAGCTGATAGGTACAGGAACATTACTCCTGTAGTGTCCATTCAGCAATGAGGAAAGAAGTTACCACAGGTTCTTAGGATTTGAATGTTTTAGACAAAACAAATCCAGATCGTGCCTATTTTTTTAACAGCTGATTTACATCCTTTCCCCAAATCAATTCTTTAAAATCATTTGCAATTTACTCAGGCAGGTAAGACAGATGTATGTATGTGCCATGCATTTTAGAGAGGCCAGTTCATTAAAAATATAATAGGGATGAGGCAGCGCAATATGAAATTTGATGCATCTGTCTTGATGCATAATGCCTGTGAAGGCAGTTATGCAATGGGCTTTATCATCCAACGTTTATTCTCATTATCAACGTGAATAGTAATTTAATCGGTGGTTCATTTGAGATGCCTATATTTGCCACATATAATCCAAACAGCTGCAGTCACTGGTTGGAAGGCACAGTCTCTGTGGGAACATCAATATGCAAACAAGGCCAAGACCTAGAAGCTTTGTTAACTCTCCATCCAGCTGTTAAGTGCATTTGTGAAATTAGAGTTGACCTATAAGTACACTGTAATGCTTTAAAATGTGGTGTTTGAAAAAAATCAATATGGTTAGGAAAGTGTACTAATTAGACAGCATCCGAGCAATTACAGAGCCAGTATTATGTCAACATACATTTTTATTACCCTGAGTCTAGTATTCATTTAAAAGAGACCTCCCAACTTCCTATTAAATATGTCCTTCCCAAATTACAAGCTAAAATCAATCAATAGTTTCTTCTTGAAATCTGTGGCTAGAGGAATGCATAAGAGGTAACAGGAGTAAGGAACAAAGCAGGGTTTCTATTTCAAATAAACCCCAACTCTGATATGGCTGGAGGTCTTATAAAAGGAGGGCAGACAATTCCACAAGAAACTAAAGCAGGACAATTAAAGGATTGTGAAGCATAAGATATTTTAATACCATATACTGTGAAATAGATCCTCAAGCCATTCGGCAATTACTAGATGAATTTTAAATAAAGGCTTGAGCATCACAGTGCCTGCGAGAGCTGCACACAATGGTGGTTTGCAAGGATTAACCCATTAACCAAGGATTCAGTGACTACGCACAGAGAGAAAAACCTTCTGCCCTCAAACTGCAATTTCTGCCCATTCAGATTTGACATGAAGATGGCCATTTTCCAAAACTGAGAGCAAACAATGTAGCCAGATGTGGAAACCTCCTACTGTGTTTAATTAAAGTTTCTTACAGGGCCTACACATCAATAGACGAATCCTACATCAAGTACATGTTGGGGTGATTCTTGTATGTCCTTATACTGGTAGGAAAAAGAAAAAAGTGTTCTTGCGGTTAAAATACTAGACATCTTCCAGGCCACTGTTTGTTTTCCCTTCTTTTGTTTGTTTGGATATTTTTGGTTGCTGTTTTGAGATAGAGTGTCTTGTTTTTTCAGGCTAACCTTGAACTCTATGTAGCTGAGGATGACTGAACTTCTGACCCTTCTGCCTCCATCTCTGAGTGCTGGGATTACAAAAGCATGCCACACCATTCCCAATGTATGTGGTGCTGGGGACTGAACTAAGGACTTTGTGCATGGCGGGCAAGCACTCTACATTCCTGGTCCTCTGTCAAACCACTGACACTTTTGTAAATTAATTCAGTATTTCCTTCTGTAATATTTTAAACTATCTACTTGCCATAAATACAAAGGCAAATTACACTGTTTAGTTGTTTGACAAGAAATAAAAAGCATAATGAGAAAATGAAAACTTTAAGGAAAAATAAACCACAATCTCGCTCCAGATCAGATTTGTAAGTAAATTCTGTCCAACTTATTTTGGAAAGTAAGAGAACAAGTCCATGGTTTTCCTTTTGGGAGAAGCCGCAGGAGCTGGTGTAGGTTAAACACACATATACACACACAGACAAACACACACACACACACACACACACACACACACACACACACACTGAATTTACAGATTTGGCGTGCTGTGCATCTGTGAACACTGCTGGAGGATCGCTACCTGACTGTCTCACAAGTCGAATGTCTCCACCCGCTCCCCACTAAAGCTTGAGCGGAGCACTCATCTACCTGCAGAGGCTGGAATCCGACATTCTTCTGGATTTACTCTTCTTCAGCCCCTCACCCAACCTACTGATTTAGCAAGTTACGTGGACACCACCTGAACCTTCATCCTGACACTGTTCCAGGGCAGTCCTTCACGAGCGCCCACTGTCAGCTGCTTTGAAAATGTGGCCAAAGACTCCACTCTTCACAGCCTGGCTTCTCAGTGACGGGAATCACCCTCACTGTTTTCAGGTGATTAGGGGGAGGCTACTTTCTCTCAGTGACCAGCATTTCTCAGCGAAAATGCCAACAGTAATAAAATAATAATAATAACCACACAAAAAAATCCTACTTCCTTTCCAGTTGGAATTTTATTATGAATTCCTGTTCTAGAACACAGATTCTATAAATACGAGGAAAAATGATCATCACATATTAACATCCAGATGACTAGAAAAACAAAAACAAAATGAGACGATGCAGGTAAAGGTGCTTTCATCAAGCCCAATGACTTAAACTTGATCCTCAGGACACACACGGTGAAAGCAAAGAGCCAACTTCTGAAAGCTATCCTCTGACCTCGATGCTGTGTGTGAGTGAGCATGTATGCATGTACACACACACACACACACACACACACACACACACACACATGCACACACACAGAAATAAATGTAATTTTAAAAAATTAAAAACAAAGCTGGGCATGGTAGCACAAGCCACTTGGGAGACAGAAGCAGGTGGATCTCTGTGAGTTCAAGGCCAGTCTGGTCTATAAGCTACACAAAGAAACCCTGTCTCGGAAAAAAAAAAAAAAAAAGAAAGTTCTACGACAGCCAGAGCTACATAGAGCGACCCTGTCATAAACAAACAAACTAATGAATAAAAACAAAACAAAACCCAAGATAGTATTATTAATGTTGACACTGAAGTGACTTTGAAGATGTTTGTCCTCATGTGCAATCTAGGTAATCAGAAGTTAAAACATAAAATTTTATGTGTTAAACTCTAAAGAAGAAATGAAGGGAGAACATCCGGGCAGATGACAAGTAGCTAGCTTACCGAAATGCTTGATTCAGAAGCTGGTAATGGAAATGTTCTGGTGCCAGGCCCATGACCACAGCATTGGGAGCATCTGTTTGTACTCCTGGCAATGGAAGAACGTAAGAGTTTAAAGCTGTCACACTGTATAAGAAAATCTCCAATTATGTGCACATTTTGCTATCACCATAATTTGAAGTACATTTTGGAAGTCTGAGAGAGAAAGAAAAAGAGAGAGGGGTGGGTAGGCAGAGGAGGGAGAAGAGAGGGACATTAATATTTTTCTATATTCTTCATATATGGTTTTATAGCTATTGAGTACCTAGAATATCTGAATAAAAATTGCAACTCGAGGCCGGGCGGTGGTGGCGCACGCCTTTAATCCCAGCACTCGGGAGGCAGAGCCAGGCGGATCTCTGTGAGTTTGAGGCCAGCCTGGCCTACCAAGTGAGTTCCAGGAAAGGCACAAAGCTACACAGAGAAACCCTGTCTCAAAAAACCAAAAAAAAAAAAAAAAAAAAAAAAATGCAACTCGATATTCACTAGTGATTCTTGATTTCAAACTGTTTTACTGATTACAACCAGGAGAACATCTATGAGTTTTATCAGAGCAACAGTGACTGATAAGGGAATGGAATTCTAAGAGGTAAGGGAAATTATAGACAAATATATGGAAAGCATCATCGTGTTGAATTCTACAGTTTTATAATAATTTCCTAATCTACTTATGGTTTCATGCATATTAAAGCATGCTTAAGGCTTTAGTATCTAATAACAGGACTTTAGATATGACAAGCCCATTTACCTTCATAATAATAATTTATGTACCCTTCATACACATAATTTTGCATCTGCTAATTCACATTTGCCCATCATTGTGTTCAGATACCCATTTTCAAATTTCTTCCTTACTAGTTGTCATGAGTATTACATAACTTGTTAAAGTTTGTTAAGGGAACAAACTAAAATAAGTACCTTTAGTGGGAACTGAGTATTTTTAGTGTTAATTCTTTTTTACTACATCTACTACTGAAGCAGAGATAATGTTGGCAAAGATATTTTCATTTTCTTAAAATATTCACATACATTGGTTATTTTCATGTATATAAACATGTTCCAAGAGGTAGAGTCCATCACTGAATGGCAAGATTTCTTTCAGCCCTGACTGAGGATTCTGCTTTTATATCCCAATTCTAGCTTACTGCTGCCACATCAGAATCTTAATATAGCTAGAATTTTAAAATTGTTTTTATTACAGTCAGAAAGGAAAAATCAGACTCAAATCTTGTGTGCTATCCTTCAGCTTGTTCAGAAATAACGATGTTGATTACAGAAACTTGTCTTGGTTTTCAGTTGCTCGGCTTCTGCATCACATTGGTAATCAGAGAACTTGTTGGCTCATGTGGCATCACAGGGGTAGAGGGAGCAAATACCCAAATAGTGGGTTTCCTTGCAGCTAAGGAGGGTGGCCCGAGACTAAAGCTCTGCTAGTCAGTCTGAAACACAGGGAAGCAGGAAGTTACTCCTCCCAAGTGGCTACCAACCTTATCAGGTTCCAGCTGCAGTGCCTGTTGGGGCCACAGGTCTAGCCAGAGATCACTCACAGGGACATGAGTGGCACCTGATTAGTTCTGTGGGCGCTGCTGCACACTGCTTCTGGCTTCACAGCCCTGAACACTAACTCTTCAGCTTCCTTGACAGTTCTGTGGGCTACCACATGGCCTTGTAAAAATCTTACATTTTAATTGTGTGTGTGTGTGTGTGTGTGCTCACAAGAGCATGCACGCATGCCAGCCATGGTGCAAGTGTGAAGGTCAGAGGACAACTTGGAGTTGCTTCTCCCCTTCTGGGTCCCCTTGGATCAAACCCAGAGATTTTCAGGCTTGTGGCAAGTGCCTTTATCCACTGAGCCATTTTGCTGTCCCATGACCTTTCTCATTATCATGAAAATATTCATAAACACATGAGAGCAGAAAGCCTAGTATTATAAGCCTAGATAGATCTGTCATCTAGCATTTTTCAACCATCGACAGTTTGCCAATTAGCCTTTGAATTTTTGGAAAGTCTTTCTAGAGCAAATTCCAGGTTATTATGTCATTTCACCCTTTCATATTTCAGTACTTGTTTTTAATAAATAAATAGTGAAAACATTAAAAACCTTAATATAAATATACCAAAAAGTTAATAGCTCCTAGTATCATTTAAATCTTGAATTTCCCCCAAAATCTTGAACTGTTTCTTAATATAGGGAGTGTCAAACTGGCAACCCCAAGGCCCATGTTGCCTTTGACGGTTATCTTTTATTTTTCATTTTGTAAGTTCACTTCCAGCCCTTCTCAGTGCAATAGACACTAACCCTGGCGAAGGCCAAACATTCTGCACTGGGCTGATTGTCTGTAGTAGTGTTTAAGTTGTTCCTTTATCCCTATCTTTCCTGTACACAGGACATTACATTGAGAGCCTGTATAGGTTCATATCCATAGTTTATTTCATAGGTGATACTATGAAAGATTCTGGTTAGTCCCCTTGCGGCGATACTGAAATTGATCAGCGGAGTCGAGGAGCTGTTACCCAGACCCCTCCACTTTGAAGGTCACATCACCCTTGCAGCTAATGCTTTAAGATCTATTGACAGTCTTGCCTGTTTCTTGAGGGCGTATCAAGTGCTGATGTTTAATTCTATCGTTTCTATCTGTGATTCTTTTATAAAGAACTTAGTTTTATCAACTATTTGTTTATCCTAAAATACAGCTGAATTGAAGAATTACGATAAGTGCTTGTCCCTTCTTTTCAGAGTTAAGGAGCTACAGCCCTCCCAATCTCCAGTCGTGGTCTATAAATAGTGGACTGAGCATCACTGGGCTTGTCTGTATGGTGTGTTGTAAAAACCACATCATTCATTTCGATATTCAAATCATTCCTTCTAGTGTTCTTTGGACATGCCCTCATCATGAGGTCTTCAGTAGTTTCTTTACTAACATACTGTACCAAGGAAGACTCACTGACTGCCTGTCTAGGCAGGGAGCCAGCCACTTCTCCAGGAGTGACAGACAGCAGGGAAATGGCAGAGTCTGAGCACTCACTGTCACTGTGAAGGCACACTCACTGGCAGACCTACACATCTGCAAAGTTCTCAGGGATGGTAATACGTTTATTTTTCAGTTGAATGTAGGCAAAGTTGTTTCTGCTTCTTACAAGTAACAATTCTGATTGATACATGGGTATATTTCCTATTAGTACAGGTTTGGAGGTCCTGACCAACCTGTAAAGCTATCACATGGCATTATAATTAAAATATTCACATCTATTTTGTATATTGTATCATTTCACAAAGTATCATTTATAACAACAAAACAATGCAGCAAAGCTTCATATAACTGACATTTTTCTATAGTTACTTTTTCCAAAGTGAAAAGAACCTTCTCTTTATTGAAAAATATTTCACATTCATTGTGAAATACTTGTACTGTCTACAATGGCATCTATTTTTAAGAAGGCCTTAATTTATCTCATTTAACCAAGATAAGAGAGCATATCCTGGATTATGAATTGTAATACTCGAAATATTTCTTTTTTTAAACCATGGCTCACAATTCACTAAAAGATTATGAAATTAATTTGGAATGCTCTAAGTAGCATTAAAAATCAAACAACTCAGCTGGGCAGTGTTGGCGCACGCCTTTAATCCCAGCACTCGGGAGGTAGAGGCAGGCAGATCCCTGTGAGTTCAAGGCCAGCCTGGGCTACAGAGTGAGTTCTAGGAAAGGCACAAAGCTACACAGAGAAACCCTGTCTCAAAAAAAAACAAAAACAAAAACAAAACAAACCAACTCAAACAGATAATACAACATATCTCACAAAGTTAAAGTACTATTTAACACATAGCAAAACACACACACACACACACACACACACACACACACACACACACACCACTATACAGTGAATTTTTCTTATTGTGGATGGTGGTTAAAAAGATGTGAGAAACATCAACTCAGATTCAAACTCCATCAACACAGCTGGTGACCTGGAAAAGTCAGAAGTACAGAGGCAGCTTTCATCCCTTGTCTATAGCAGCTCCTAACGTGGCAGAGCTGGCCCGCCAAGCGTTAGGAGGGGAAGTCACTGTACTGCTATGGACAAGGTTGTTACTGTTTTGTCTGTTCGTTTTGTGGACCATTCAGTAGTAACAGGGACATCTAGGAGACGCCTCTTCCCCACGATTTCAGGTATGAAGAACTTGTCTGTACTTCTTCCGAGTCTCTCTCACCTGTGAAATCAGGCAGTGCACGGTCATCAACCAACAACATGGGCCTGACTTGTTTCTGCTCTACCAAGTTTCGGGCTGCCGTCAGAGAAGTGAAGATTTCGTCTTCGGAGATGTCAAACTCTAATTTTTTCAACCTTTCCAGTAAGTCTTGCTTGCTCTCTTTGGTTGTGTTGGTCACAAACCTAACCACCACAGAAGCAGCACGTAACCTGGAAAAGTAAAACTCACAAGTGAAGAGGCTGCTATCCCCTCCTAGTCCATAAAGCCCGCTAGCTGGTCAAGTGTTAGGTGTGAGGGTAAGTCACTGTGCTGTTATGGACAGTTTTTTGGATTTTTTTTTTTTTGTCTTTTTAAATCTCCCAATGCTTACAAATTAGCTACACCCTATGGGCAGTACTTCACCTCCAAAAGCTGGAATGTTAAACTTTGAAAGCTACATCTACTTTTGTGGGGCCTTCTGGACTTTAGCTACCCTTTGCTGTGGAGTTCAGTAAAGAAATGGAACCCTACTGTCCTCACAGGTCTGAGAGGTGAGTTATCTTAAAGATCATCCACTAATGTAACATGACAAAACTAAGGCTTATAGAGCAAGCAACACCCGAGTTTTATTCAGCCAGGTACCAGGGGGCCATGACAATGTTCTGGCATAGTGTTTTATTTCCCTTATTAAAAGAACCAAGAATGCAACAGTTACTAGAGACTTGTGAAAGTAATTTGGAAGCAAGTAAAATTAAAAAAAAAACAAAAAAACAAAAAACCCAACAAGTCCAAAAGATAATCCAGTACATCTCACAAGATGTTGGTAGAGATGGTCACACCCCAGTGAGTCACTGTGTTTATCAACAGAAGCTACTTGGACAGCTCAGAGATGCTCAAAACTGGTTTTTTTGTCAGACTCAGGAACTGTAGAAGAATGAAAAGTCTGAGGCTGCCCTGGGCCATACAGTGAATTCAAGGCCAGCCTGGGCTACACAGCAAGGCCCTGTCTTCTCTTGAACTGTTTACATGCAGGAATAATTTGATTCCACAATCTGCTTTTGAATAATTGGCATGGTTTCAGAGAAAGAATTTGTGAATCTATCCTTTAAAAATATTCTTTTCTTGGTTCAATAGTGTTTTAACATAAAATCTAAAAGTGATTACAATTTAGCTATAATTTAGAATTTATATTAATAGCCTGTTGCTTTTTATATCTTCCCCAGAAGGCTACAAGGCATAAAAGTACTAGACACAATTTAAAGCAAGCAAATAAATCAAATAGAAGAGTTTTAAGAATTCACCCAGAGAACATTAAATAAATTTATTTGATTAATTCACTGTAATCATGATTACCTCTATAATATTTGTGTGGTCGATTTTCAGCAATGTGGTGGTTTATCTCACAAAAGAAACTACTTTGACATGGTTCTTATCCTAAAAATTTGGGGTTACTGTGCAATAACCACATCAGTTTCAATGAGTTTAAAAACAAACAAACCAACTTTTTGTATAGCTAGTCCTTCAACTTCCCTTGTCTATTTGTTTCTATAGAAACCACAGTGGTATTGCCAGTGCAGAGATTTCCCTGGTAGGAAAACCTTCCAGTGACTCCGACAGAACCATGGCCAGCCTCCTGCCTGGCAGAGTGGCAGGCTCATAGGTTACACAGCATCACAGAGGTGTCTCTGTTCAGCGGAGATAAAAAGGTTTTTCTCTCAATCTAGAGCAGAAAGCTCCTCTTCAAAGCAGTGAGACCCAGTAGTGATGTGTGGTTTTGCTGAACTTGTGGACAAAAATTTAAAGACAGGTAGGAAATTAGTCCTCTTTTTCAACCCAGAACTCTCTGTTCAGTGTGGGTTTATGTACATATATATGGAGGGATATGATACTCACAACAATCAAAAGTAACAGGTATCAACAGTAGCTTTTATCTTGAACATGAGGTCTGGAGTTGAATGTCCATGACTTACTGTGAATGAATGCCGGTTGTTTCAATGAAACACCGGCACATCCCAAGGTCTGCAGTATGCCTCAGTGTGACTGACAGCTTGTGGGAAGACTATCTGAGCTCACTCGTGCTAAGGGAAGTGGCCCAGCATCCATTCTAAAATAGATTCTGAAGTAAATTGCTTCTGGAAATTAATGGTAATAATCTTAGATAGGGAATGCTGAAGTTGCCATCAGTATTTCCATAGTTCAAGTGTAGATCAAAGAAAATCAAACAAAAGAACCGTGGGCTGGGAGGGCAACTGGAGTAGACATCAGCTCTCTCCAACCAGAAGGCGATCTGGAAAAGAGATCTCAAGCTTTGGCGTTGGAGAAGCCATGGTGACTCTGATGAGTAATAAAGGAAGCACAAAGAAATCCCTTAATAAAAAATAAAGAGTTGAAGCAATTCTGCCTGATTTCACTAGTTTTTATAAAGCCCTTTATACAGCTGGTAGAAAGCATGAATTTTTAGCTCAGCTTCTCTAGTGTTTTCTATGTAGGAAATAAAAATTAAATTTAGCTGTTAAAAATAAATAGAGCTAGGGATATATCTCAGTTGGAAGAGTGCCTGCCTAGCATGCACAAAACCCTGGGTTCTAGTCCCCAGGACTGCATAAGCTGGGGGTGGTGGCCCACACCTGCAATTCTAGTCCGAGAGATTAAATAAGGAGGGTTAGAGGTGCAAAGTCACTCTAACTAGCTTCTCATGTTCAATCCTCTACATGGAGAGTTAAGTCCCAGGGACACTGGCTTCTCATGTTCGATCTTCTCCATGGACAGTAAGTCCTAGGGACACTGGCTTCTCATGTTCGATCCTCTCCATGGAGAGTAAGTACCAGGGCGAGGACGAAGCCTATATCTGCTGCTGCCCTCATAGCCAGCAGTGGTGACACTTGTCACCAGAGTTTTGGATTAACAGCACACAATGAATACTCTAAGGTTGGAAAATGACAAGCACCAAATTTTATATTGTTGGTTTTGAAAATCTCTACATTTTTTCATGACACCTGGAAGCAAACATCCATATTCAGTTCACATTGTGTATATATGTGTAATATGCACACGTGTGCGGGCATGCATGTGTGTACATACATACGGCCAGAGGACCATCTCAGGCGTTACTCCTTTGGTGCTGTCTACCTCTCTTGAGCACGTCTCCCCTTAGCCTGAGGTTTGTGGATCTGGCTAGGCTGGCCTGCCAGTGAGCCTCCACCACACCTGGCTTTACGTGTGTGCTGGGGACTGAACTCAGGTCCTCGAGCTTGCAGGACAAGCACTTCTTTACTGACCCACCCCTCTAGCCCCTCAGTTCTCTTTATCATGCCTTTACCATGTTCTCTGCTTGTTTCTAGACTCTTGTTAGTATTGTAACTGGTGAATCAGAAATATAAGGCAGTCTTTAATCTTTGCAAGTATCAAATTTAGTTGATGGAAATATTTCTAAAAATTCCAAGTTTTTCAAGCAAGCATTATTTTCAACAGTTGCAAATTCAATGTTAGGAGGTTGAACATGCCTGCGTGCCTGTATATATATTTCAGCTGGATTCCAGGAGTCATGTGATTTTTTTCCAGTGCTACTGATTCTATATTTTTAGAATTAAATTATTATTTTAGTTTCTTGAGTCTTCATCCCCAATTTACATTATTGATTTAAAAAACCAGAGTGGGGGAGGGAGGAGAGAGAAGAAAAAGGCTAGAGCAAAAGGCCAAACCTAATAAAGGCAGGGAGAACAATGTTCGGAGGATATTACAATGCATACATCTTCTAGCGAAACCCAAGGCAGCTCCCCCACGTATGGTAGGCTGGTGAAACGCCATCTCAAGGCCATCCATTTAGCTAATGATCCGCCTTGGTAAAGCGGCACTTAAAAACGTATTTGTCATCTGAACCTGGAGGATAGCTTGCCTTTTAAGAGCTTCCTGTGCGCCTGGCACAGCTGCATCTTCAATGTGAAGTGTGCCACTGAGATCTACCAAAACAGCTTTCAACGCACGGCGCGCTGCCATCCTTCATTCCCTAGGAGAGAGCAAATGAAATTAAAAATACAGTTTAACAAACAATGGACAATTAAAAACTGGTAAGCAATCAAAAATACCATTCACATCCAGGAAGATATTGCTTAGTGTTAAGCTGCTTCTCTTTTGGAAAAAAACAAATTAGCATTTAAAAAAATCAAAACCCCAACATTTAATGCATGAAACTTTTAATAATGCTTAGGTTTTTATATATTTTCTTTTTAATCTTGAGTTAGGACTTGGGAAGGAAATGCTAAAATGAGATGCTACTACCTACTTTCAGGTTTCTTAGAATAACTCTGGTGAATAATTCGTTTAAGTATGAGAATAATGAATACATAAACAGGAACACTACATTAACAAGGTCTTTTCATTTTTGGTTATGGACAATTAAAACATTCTAATTGCCACTGCTATGTTCTGAACTGGTGTGTGGCCAAGTAGCTGCCAGTATTTATAGGTTACTAAGGGTGGAAAAATTAAGTTATATAGTAACAATAAATAAACTGTATAAATATACACACATATATACATACATATATGTGTATTTAAAATAGGGTCTCATATAGTCCTGGCTGAACTCCCTGTGCAGCTGAGGATGACCTTGATCCTCCGGCCTCCACCTCCCAGCCATGCACCACCATACCAGGTTCTTACAGTGTTGGAGATTGAGTCCTGGGCTTTGTGCATGCAAAGATAGCATGCTCTCAGCTAAGCTACAGTTCTAGCTCCATGTAGCAATTTTTAAAGATCGCTTCCTCACTTTCTAATGTGCAACTTTACTTTGTACATTTCCCCCTCAAATACTTGTTAAATACTTAGTTTATTTGACAAGGTCTTGTTACAGCCCAGGCTAACCTTGAATTTACAATCCTCCTGCCTCCTAAGAGCTGGAGTTACAGGCCTGTGCTATCATGTCCGACCCCTTAATCTCTATTGTGAGTTATAGCATCTAATGATAAATACAGTTTATAGATCATTGCAGGGGTGGGCTTAAAATGTAGAGGCTCAAGAGAAGGACTGATATTTGATTTGAGACTTAGGGTTTGTTTTGAGACAAGGTCTTACTATGTAGCCATGCTTGACCTGGAACCATTCTGTAGACCAGGTTTGCCTCCAGTTTGTAACAATACTCCTGCTTCTGTCTCCCAGTGCCAGCATTATAGACATTTGTCACCATGCCTGGTGACTTATTAAATTTTTTAAATTAGCTAACCCATTTATAAGTCACTTATTTTTTCTATTTGTTTGTTTCTTGTCTTTACAAGGTATCTTTATTAGGGTTACTATTGCTGTGATGAAACATCATGACTAAATAACCTCGGGAGGAAAGGGTTTATTCAGCTTACACTTCCACATCACTGTTCATCACTGAAGGAAGTCAGAACAGGAACTCAAACAGGGTAGGAACCTGGAGGCAGGAGCTGATGCAGAGGCCATGGAGGGGTGCTGCTTACTGGCTTGCTTCCATGGCTTTGCTCAGCCTGCTTTCTTATAGAACCCAGAACCACCAAGCCAAGAGTAGCACCACCCACAATGGGCTGGGCCCTCCCCAGTCAATCACTAATTAAAATGCCTTATAACTGGATCTTATGGAGGCATTTTCCCAATTGAGGTTCCCTCCTTTCAGATGACTCTAGCTTGTGTCAAGTTGACATAAAACTAGCCAGGACACAAAGAATACTGTCAGCTATACAAAAAGGTATTAAGAACAATAAAATCATCCCTTTTACCTATCCTTCAACTTCAGAAGACAGGGATATATAGTCAAAGCCTCTTGTTTACCTTCTTTCCCAAGTCCTCTTCTTATACAATTAATGTTTTATATTAATATTGTGTACACTTAGCAATTTGCCAAATCATTCCCTATCATGTTAGATATGTGTAGGTTACTATAGGTAGCTTTGGACATTCATTTTTACTACTGTATTCTACTATATAAATGCAATATAATTACGTTCTCCTAATCATGAACAATTGTAGTTTTCCTACTTTAACAAGTTTGTGTGTCTCTTGTGGATACCAGTGAGCATTCCTCTGCAGTCTTGCAGGGTCTGAAGGTGTACACTCATCCTCCCTTTAGAGAATACTGTTAAGTTGCAATCATGGTGTCATTTTATACATTTGGCACAAAACTCCTCCATAGAAGAATTTGTTCATTTTAAGAAAAAGGCTGGGTATGGTGGTGCAGGCCAATAATGCTGGCTCCAGAGTTCAAGAGCATCCTTGGTTATATAGTTGAGTTTGAGGCCAGCCATCCTCACCCTAACCCACCCCAAAAAGGAAAGAAAAAAATAAATTCTGCTTGTCTTTGCCAAGTATCTACTGGGAAAGAAGAGTGCAGAGACAAAAAAAAAAAAAAAAAAAATTTAAGAACAGCCAGCAGTCAGGGCTGGAGAGAGATAGTTCAGTGGTTAAGACCACTTACTGCTCTTGTACAGGCCCAGGTTCAGTTCCCCGAAGCCACACAGCAGTTCAACTGCCTGTTCCAAGTAACCCAGTTCCAAGGAAATATGACTTTCTCTTCCGATTCCCTTGGGCTCCTGCCTGCACACAGATACACTTAGGCACACACACACACACACACACACACACACACACACGTAATTAAAAAAGAAAAAAGCTGCAGTCAATCAAGGCTTAAGTGCAAAACTCTCCCTTTTATGAGTCTTTATGACATTCTGTCCTGGTCTTTATTGTGACCTCAAAATGAAGATATGGTTGTGCATCCCTGTGATCTTAGCGTTTGAGAGGTCGCAGCAGGACCACAGCAAGAGACCAGTCTGGGCTGTAGAGCAAGTTCGTGATCTACACGAGCGAATTAGCAAGGCCATGTCTCATAACTAAAAGGTAACTGAAGGTTACATTACTAAAGAACAGAAGACTAGAAAAACACCACCAGGAAGAACTGTACTTAAACAGCTATCCAACTAGAGTCAGGGAATAATCACAAAAACTACTGATGGTTTTAATTCCTCCAGAAGCACCCAAAGGTATAATGTTACTTTAAAAAGTCTACATCTTTTTTTTTTTTTTTTTTTTTTTTTATCATTTCCACAGACCATACCTTGTTCTTTCAGGAAGGGAAAACAGAACTCAGATGCTCCAAACTTCAATACACCCACTTCTTCAGCTAGTCCTGCTAAACCTTGGTCACATATGCCTGGTTCTCTCTTCTGAACCCTTAAAATTCCTGTTAACTAAACTACACACTAGTATTTGACGAAAGAAACTTGGTATCCGTGGGCATGGTCCCAAGAGCCCCTAGAGATACCGAAGTCCTCAAATCCCTTTTCTAATGTGGTACAGTACTTGCTCAGAGCCATCCCCTCCTACTAGACAACTGGAATAGTCTTTCAATACAGGACTTAAAACAATGTAAATAAACGCTGTGTAGAGTTGTTATACGGACTCCTTTAGGGAATGATGACAAGAACTTCATACTGTTTAGCATAAATAAAATTTTATTTCTCCTTTAGAATATTTCCTGCCCTCCCTCCCTCTCTCCTTCCTTATGGTTTTCCTAGAACAAAATCAGTCTAAGCTGACCTTGTACTCATGAATCTGCCTCCTGAGTGATGGAATTGCAGGTGCCTCCTACCACTGCATCTGGCTTTTTTGAAGAAGTTCTGATCGGCAGTTGATTGAATGTGCAGATACAGACCCTGCAGATAGGGAGGGCCAACTGCAATGATAAATATGAGTATCAACCTGGAAAGAAATATAAGGGCTTCAAAGAAGTCTACAGTTTTGCTCTAATCTGGGACCAACACTGTGCATTATCCATAGCTTGTTTGTTTTTTTTCCCCCTCAGACAGGGTTTCTCTGTGTATTCCTGGCTGTCCTGGATCTCGCTCTGTAGACCAGGCTGGCCTTGAACTCACAGAGATCCACCTGCCTCTGCCTCCCGAGTGCTGGGATTAAAGGCGTGCGCCACCACCGCCTGGCTCGTTATCCCTAGTTTGAACAAATTCTATAGAATCTCTCTTTAAAAGTTATAAACAGCTGGACTACCAAGGTAGGCTACAAAAACAAAAGAACAAAACAAAATAAAACAAAAACCCCATAAACAACTGATGGGATCTGTTCAGTGCAAAGAAAAAAACACATTTATTTTTATACCAAGCAGAACTGGTCCAAATACTGCAAAGTGCTGTTGCCCTAAAGAAAATCTTTGGGCCAGTTCAATCTTTACCTGAAAGCTGCTCTTCCATCTGTAAACCATGAGTGGCTGTACCAGGAATCCAGATGCTAAATCCAGTCAGTCCTACCACCTTCGGTGTTCAGTCTAACTGCTCTTTCTTAAAACGATCTTAGTTTTAAGATCACCTCTTAACTATTTTAGGAAAATCCCAAAACTCCTCTCCGATGTCTCTTAGTCAGTCTCAAATCATTACCTGGAATGCAGGGGCGGCAGCTGAGTATAAGAACAAAGAGGGTGCACATGCCTGGGTAGGAACCCTGACTACATGAACTCGGGACATTTTAGCTGCTTAGCCTGTTTCTTCACTGCTGAGAGTATTAAACGCATGGACAGTGCTCCATGTTTGAAAAGGTGGGGTTCTGTATCTGAGGTTGAGAAGGGAGAGTACATAATGATGCGATAAGAGCTATAAAAAAAATCACCAAGATAAATACGAGAGTTGGGAATTGATAAAACTATCAAAGCATTTGTATTTGTGGAATATAATTAAATATAATTAAAATAAAAACTTGGTAAATATGATAAAACATGAGATTTCAAACAAATTATTCTCTTTGAGTTTTTCCAATAATGCCACTTGGACGCTCAGGCTTAAAACGCCTCCCTTTTCTTACAGTTCCCGACCTTTTGGGAAACCATTATGTGCATTAATAAATGATACTATTATTCATGCAGCCATTCTCCTATTAGATCTTCTGTAGGATCCCCATACCCTCAAGAAGTCCAAACAGCGAACAGCGGTGTACAAAGTGGTGTCCTTCGCCTCTTCAACCGATGTGACTTTACTCCCACACCCACACTGAGTTTGCTCAGCGGTAAGACTTCTGCTTCCCTCATGGGTGGCTGTCTAAAACTGCGGCATCCCTTACCGTTCTCCTTGCCTCTGGCCACCTCCTTTCGTGCTTAATCTCAGATACCATTTCCTCTAACCTCAACTTCTCTCCGGGCGTCTGGGCGCCCCCAGTATAAAGCCTACCAACCTTGCGCCACCCTGCTTACATGTCCCATTAAACTGCAGAGCTCTGAAAATGGAAGAAGGGCCGTTGCCTTTTCCTACGAGGACGCTCAAAACAGACTCTTAAATCAACTGAACTCGTGCATTTATCTGAGCTGGGAAGACTTAAGAGCAAGGACCTCTTTGCAAACTCCACTGCAATGGCTTCCACCTCTCGGGGGAAGGCGCCTCGGCCCCTGGATTCTGCCCTAACTCGAATTCCAGGGTCTGGGGAGGCTGGCGTCCGTCCTCTACGGGGCAGGACAGTAGAAATGACGACCACACAGGAAACACCCGCCTTGGCAAACAGCCCGCCTAACGCCAGGGCAAACCCTGGGAGACCGGTTCTGCGCGTGCGCAGGCCGCAGAGGGGCGGTCACCGGCGGGACGGGGAGGCCCGGCCCGGGCGGCGCGGTTCTCTCAGCGTGTCGCTGGCGTTTCCCCAACCCGCTCACAGGGAATGCAGCCTCCGGCAGGGGCGCGACCGCCATTCCCAAACCCTCCGCCTCCTGGCTGCGCGCGCCTCCTCACCCTCGCTGCCCCGCCGTCCTCTGGAAAGGCCAGCGCGTCACGGTGCACAACGCCTGACCCGGATGGAGTCCCGACGCGCCGGAAGTCCCGCCCTGCGGCCCCGCGCAGCGCCCGGGATTTCTGGTGCGCCTCCAGAGGGGAAGAGGCCGCGGTTGGCAAGCGGGCAGCCTGTGAGCCTGGGTGCGCGAGGGAGCCATCACCTCTGCAGTTGCTCGGTATAGAACCTCATACCGCAGCACCGTTGCCCAAACATAGCCTCCTCCGCCTATTCGCTTCCCTATTTCTTGTCCGCTTCAGAGGCTTCAGAAGGCTTCATAATCCTAACATCCCATGCCCCATGTCTCCTATTTTGGTACTTCAATAGCGTTGGCGTTTACTTGTGTCCCAGTAACTTCAGGCCTCTGCATCTTTCCATCACGCCATCCAAACCTGTGCCTTGGGCCTTCCTTGTCTGCTTCTCCTTCCATGAGAGCTCCCATGGGCCTTACCTGTTTTTAGGGGAGCAAGATCTTGGTCCACTTGCCTCGGCCCGCTTCACCGCCCCTTTCTGCACACTGCTTGTCTCCTAACGCTCCAAATGAATTGAATGCAGGCATAGGCATCCTTATATGTCCACTATGTGTGAGGGTTAATTTTTGTCAACTTAACTAGGTTTGAAATCGCCTAATGACATACCTTTGGGCGTGTCTATGAAGGTGTTTGCAGAGCTTATCCAAGGGAAGGACCCTTCCTTAAGGTAGGCCGCATCATCCTATGGACCGAGGTCCCAGGCTAATTACAAGGGGTTGGAGAGCAGCCAGCCGCGCGCCAGCATTTGCCTCTGCTTCCTGTGGGTGAATGTGACCAGCAGCCTCATACTTTTGTTGCCATGCATTTCCCCACTATGATAGACCATATCCTTAAACCAAAACAAACCCATCTTGAGTTGTTTTTGGTCAAGTACTCTGTCACAGTAGTGAGAAAAGTACTTAATACACCATGAAAATGAATTAACTTTTCAGGAGCAGTGTGAGGTGACGGTTTAGACATATGGAACCTCTTGTTGAGACTGCTGCTCTGATGCCAACCCACAACCCATATGCCACAGAGCGCCACGTTCTCTACGCAGTCTTGCAGTCAACAGTGTTACTGAGACAGATGAGGGAGACCCACCTCTCCTTGGGAAATGGGGTGGAGAAGTCTGTTAAGATCACTTTGCCTAGTAAACAGGCCTTACTGTAAGCACTCACTTTGTAACAAGCAAAGACCCTGTGGAACAGGCAGCTGTGAGCAGAAAGCCATCCTGACTCACCCTATGCCAGCACCAGTCATCCCAAACACTCCACAGACACTGTGCTGGTTGGAATGAGGACCCGCTTCCCCCATGTATTTGCATACCCAGTTGATGAACTGTTTGGAGGGGATTAGGAGGTGTGTCCTTGTTGGGGGAAGTTTGTCGTTGGTGGGCAGGTTTTGAGGTTTCAAAGGTCTGCCAGGCCGTTTCTCTCTGCCTGTAGCCTGTGGATTAGGATGTAAAGCTCTTAGCTACTGCACCCGCACCATGATTATAACAGGCCGACCCTCTGAAACTGCACGTAAACCCCCAATTAAATGCTTTCTTTTGTAAGAGTTGCCTTGGTCATGGTGTCTGTTCACAGCAATAGAACAGTGACTAAGACAAAAGTCTTGAGATGACAGCTGTGATGGCTATTATTGGTTATTACCTTGACGACATCTGGAATCAACTACAACTCAAGCTGAGGATACTTGAGCAATTTTTTCCTTTTCAGTTTTTTGAGACAGGGTTTCTCTGTGTAGCACTGGCTGTTCTGGAACTTTTGATGTAGCCCATACTGGAGGAACTTTTTTCTTAATTAAATCATTTGAAGTGGGAAGACCCACCTTTAATCCTGATCTTTTGAGGTAGGAAGATCCACCTCTAACCTGGGCCACATTTCTGCTCACAGCCTATATAAAGACACAGAAGGAAGTTGGTTCTTTTTGCCTGCCCGCTCTTGCTGGCAAGTTTATTCCTACACTGGCATTAGAGCCTGCTTTGGGAATCTGGCATGTACTAAAGACAAACCGAGACATCCAGCCTTGTGGAGTGAACCACTACTGGATTCTTGGACTGTCCATTGATAGATGGCCATTGTTGAACTAGCTGGACCACAGCCTGTCAGCCAGTAGGGTGTAAGCCACTCTAGAGAACCTTGAGGAATACACCACCACAGTGGTCATGCCTGAATACCCTACCTTCTGAAGGTGCAACCTGAGGCAGGTCTAGATGAGTTTGTACCAGGCATTTTGTTAAAAGCCTGGTGCAACAGTTGTGAGTGTGACTGACCTCAAACACAAGCCCCAATGGCTGTAAGCTGGTAGTAAGGGGCAAAGCTGTGACTGGTTCCAACATCCCTTCTCGGCTCTGGAAGGAGGCTGTCTAGGTTCACTGCATCAACAGGGAGACACTTTCCTGTGCTGCCTCTCCTAGTACTGCAACATGAGGTGTCATGAAAGGCTTCTCTTGAACAGTCTTCCTTCCTTCCTCCCTCCCTTTCTCCCTCCCTTCCTTCCTTCCTTCTTGTAGGGTGAGGTAGTAATGCCAACAAAGCAGGAGAGTAACAGTGGCATTTATACAGCTCAGCAGGTGGCGCGGTTGAGTTACAGAGGGGCAGCCAGCTGCAGCTAAACAGCTCCAGTGGCCAGAGCGAGAAAAAAGGGAAGGGCGGCAAAGAAGAGCAAAATGGCCGAATGCCAAGACAGATAAAAAAAAAATAATAAAAGCCTGTAAGGAGCCAGAGAAGATAAACTGTAGGTTTGATCACTGGGATAGTTCATGAGACCAGCCAAGTCTTTAAAGCTAAGAAACTCCAAATGCCTAGGCCCATACAAAAGCTGTAACACTGGCTACTGCCAAGGGCTGAGGCATAGGACTGCCTGGATGCTATGATGTCAAACACAGTCAGCGACTTTTGAATCTTGACTTTGCAGGCCCACCCCAGAGTTGTAACACTAAGAGGACTAAGGGTGCTGAGGCCCTCACCAAGTCTGCAGCCCTCTCATGCTCCTCCCACCTGCCTGCCTGCTCCAGTCACGGCTGCCTAACACCAACAGAAACAACCACTGTCAAAGACCAGCTCCTTGTGGAGCTTTACCTGTCAGAGCATCATAGTTCTGCTCCTTTCTAGTTTGGGACTGCAGTTCGTAAGCAAAGCCTGAAAACTACACTGTACTTGAGTAAAATTGTGTTGTAGATTTAGTGTCTACAGTAGTATCAAGGTCCTTGAAAACAGAGCAAGGCACAGACATTGGCCAGAGCACGAAGACCATAATTACTAAAACATTTGGAGTCTACGAAGATCACATACTATTAATCCTGAGAATGGACAAGGGGGAGGATGTGGGAGGGAATTGGGAATGTCAGGCTACTGTCGACTAGAAAAAGACACTGCAGTTTCTGAATCTCATCCACTCCAGGGAAATCAGGGCCCCTGGCCAACATCAAAACTAGATTATGAGCTTGGTCCCAGAAGCAAATGTTCTGGAGCGAGTGCTTCTTGCTCTCAGAACTGCTTTGCTACAGAGTACTCTGGTCTTGCTGGGCTCCGAGTAGAGTGAACTTGAACAATATTCCAAACTAAATCAGTGGAAAGGTGTGTTGTTATGTCTTACATGAACAGTGGGGTTAGGACCAAAGTCTCTGAAAATTTTGTATGACTCAGTACATAGGAATAGGAATGCCCTGAATTGATTGCTTTTTAAAGATCTGAATAGAGGCTCAAACTTGGACTTAATCATCGTCAATGTTTTAAAAAAATAAAACTTGGTGTGAGTCACCAAGACTGACCTATTAACTCTTAAGCTAGAGGAACATTCTAGTACCAAGTATGCTAGTTCCTCATAGAAGCCAAGCATTCAAAGGCATTTTCCTGGTCTAGCTGCCAGTCCTTACGTCCAAATGAAAGATCAGCCCTCTCCAAATGAGGCATGATCAGAAGGTCTTCTGCACCTGCTTCAGTTTTAGATCCTGAGTTGAGGATCCTCTTTATTTATGTCAGCAATTCAGTTAATTCACTGAAGAAGTAAATGAATTATGAATATTAATTTTATTACATCTCTATTCAGCAATTTTACAGTAAAGAACAAAACAGACATCAACAAATTAATAGTGCTAGGTTTATACTAAAGCACAAACCAAATGCTTGAGTTGAAAAGTCAACTTTATTTATAAAAGTTTTCCTACACAGAAAGATGCCATCCCACCCCTTTAAAATATTGTAACTGAAACATAATACACAATAGTTGCACAGTTTAAATCTTCCCATATAAAACTGTACTGTAGTATTATGGGATGAGCAAAGAACCTCACAAAGTTGGCCTAAAACATTAACAAAAGACATAAAAACAAACCAACAAAAAATAAACGTTATCTAGCATAAGTGGTCTACTGACAGACAGAATGAGCAACCAAGAATCATACTTTTACCATGCTCCTCCACTAAGAAATAGAAATATGACCTGGGAGCAGGGAGCACTTCAGGCCTGCTCCAACAGCTGACTTTGTGATTGTATGGGCTGATTTTGCCAACTAACAGTTATACTGATTTTATCAAACAAATCACTGTTGTAAAAAGGGAAGACTTTCTACCAATGAAAATACGTAAATACTCTGGTCTCACTGTTCAGGTCAACAGCAGCATAAAAAGAACTTAAAACCACAGTTACCAAACAACTGATTTACAGAATTAGAATTCTACCTAAAATCAGGGTACTGCCCCATGTAGTTATCTATACATTTCTTTATAGCAGAGATGATGTAGACTAGTTAACCAAAGAGCTCAAAATAAATTACCAAAATTACCAATTTGTCAATTATATGTAATTGTTCCTTTAAAAAACTCTTTAAGTTTATATAGGAAGTTAATTACTCTTAGTTCATACCTAAACGACAAGGAATTCCAAAACTTTGGAGAAAAGTCCATCCCTGAGTTGTGAGACAGAACAGTATCTAACAAGTCAGAGACGGCAGCCCTTTAACAACTTCTACCTTTTTTAACCATAACAAGTGTGTGCAATCCTGAAGCGTTCCTGCCTCTGATGATCTCATCTTTTTTTTATTGAAACTACAAGTGCAACATTAAAAAAATCAGATAAATAGAAACTGGTTTTATTTTCAACTTTACATTTTCTTGTCAGCTGCAAGATGAGCCTGTTAAAACATGAATATTCCAGTCACGATGGAAAGAGGAACTTCTGGGGCATCTCTTCTGAGTCTCTGGTTTCCCAATGTTCAGCCAAATAACAAAAGCAATACAATAGTAATTGAGTTTACTACTATCAGTGGCACTGAAAGAGGAAAAAAAAAGTTTGTTATAAAATATAACAAAAATAGAAGAAAAAAATTAAACAGTAGCAAGCAGCTTCCAGGGAGGATGGAAGTATCTAAAAATATGCCATCACAATCACACTGTAATAGTAATAATAGAGAAAAAATAAATAAGCAAATAAATAAATATTAAAAAAATAGTAATAATAGAAAAATACACTATCATAAAAACCTAACACATTTTTCTCTGTACCCCAAGCTGGCCTGGAACTTGCAACAACCTTCTTTCCTTGCCTCCCAAGGGATGAGATTATAGGTGTGGACCACCACACTGCATGTCTACATGCATGGAGGCATCTTTGGAGGTGCTGGTGCAGCTTTGGGAACACAGAGGAACAGGCACATCCACATGGCTGCACACTTGAGCAGAAATACAGTGCAAAGACAGTTCTGCAGTTCCATCAAGTATAAACTTATTAACAATGAATCCAAAGTTATTATAAAGATATGAAAAGTCTCTAATCTCAATTTTTAAATACAAGCTGTCTGCACTCTTTCTTGATTGAAGAATTGCTCCAAAGTATTGTCCAATACAATGGCAAATGCAGAACCTTTATTTCTACATTACAATGTGGAGTCATTAGTAACATTCCATCTCCTAGAAATCAGATGCAATGTAAGAAAGAGACCAGAACCCTTCAAGCAGTAAATCCAAGTTAACAAAGAGTTCCCACTACAAATGAGAACCCGATAGTTCCCACTCTCAAAAGCTTTGCTACTTAAATCCTACCACAAAACTGTACCTTAAAGTGCCCTGCACAGTTTTCTTCTTACCTCTCATCACGGTTCTTACAGATCGAATAAGGTTCATTAGCTGAGATTTAATCCCTGGCTCCTCTCCGAATCCGCCAATTCCCTGGTCTGTTCCCCAGCCAACTGTGCAAGATAAAGATGATTAGCTGAATTAAATGTACTATGTGCTTGTCTTGTTCCCTCATTAGTCATCTTTTAAAAGATTAGTTTGAGCCCTGTAAAGACATAAAGTATAAAGTCATACATCTTAAAGTTAAGATACTGAGTTTGGTAGTTTTTTTCCCTCTTTTGATATATATCATATTCTCTTCATTCCACTTTGAGTTTATAAAATAATCTGTAGTTCAAATGATTCCATGGTGTTCAATTCACCAAAGACGGTTACTGTCACAACCTAATTTTTTTCCCCCTTTCTTTAAAATTATCAAAGGAACCTTTTCAGTGCAGAACTGAAAATATGCTAGGGCAAAGAATTACTAACTCAATCAAAAAGTTAAATCAGCTGGGCAGCACTTGGGAGGCAGAGCCAGGTGGATCCCTGTGAGTTCAAGGCCAGCCTGGTCTACAGAGCGAGGTCCAGGACAGGCACCAAAGCTACACAAAGAAACCCTGTCTTGGGGGCGGGGGAATAAAGTATCTATGGAAATGCAGTAGCTGGGAATCATGTGGGCGAATTTTAAGGTGCAGTTTGGGCACGCCTTCAGAGCAGAGTTTTCCATTTTCCTTGATCATTCTTCATCTCTGCGTTGTGAGCCATTCTCTACAAATGAGTCTTTTCCCTCCTGTCATTTCCCCATGCAAACACTTTCATTGTTATCTACTAGTTCTTTTTTGTGTCTTTCTTCTAGAGACATGTCCTCATTTCAGCAATGTGTCCTTCTCCTGTCCTCATTTCAGGGCCACTGTTACTCTCACATGACTACAGAGTTAATTAATTCCTGGCATGCTAACCTCTAAACCTAAAGACGGAGAACAAGTCTCTTTTATACACGAGAGAACCAGGCGTCAGGAAACTCTCACTTCATCAGCTCTTATTGGGTTGAGAAAACAGTTAAATAATGGCTGGCTGCACTTCTGTTGTGGCATGAAACCAATTTCAACTTCAACTTCACAGAGCTGACTTTAGTTCCCACCCACCCCCACCCCCAAGCCTGGCCGAGGGTCTGCTTCCAGCCCTTCAGCTCTCAAGGGCATCAGCGGTTTTTCCTACTTCCACAGTGCATTCCATTAGAGTTGTTAACACCAGACTTTCAAGTTAGATGTCTCTTAAATCTCACTGTTTCAATCCCTTTAGATTTTCTTTAAACTCAGAATTCAGTGACAATGGTCACTGGACTGCAAACCCCTTAAACTGGCACTGTGGAGCATGTTAAGCACGCCCCCCCCCCCCCCCCCCCACACACACACACTAAGGGTCAATGGCCCAGCCAATTACCCATCGACTGTTAAAGGCAGTTTCTGATCTGGGTCTGACTGGCACATCAGGCCCAGGTACAGTAAACCCTCTTTCTCCTTGTTCCCCAAATCTCACTGATCATAGGGCCTTTCTTCTCCTTGGTTAGGGGTTTTCAAGAATTTCCCATTAGATTACAAATTCCTGGAGGACAGGGCTGTAATTCAGTCACCTATCTTCATGTTTCCACTTTGCCCCATACCACAGCAAGTACTCACCACATAGTCAAAGAACTGAATTACAGTGGACTGAGCTAATCTGGGATAATGGGAGATAAGATGAATTCTTGGCTGTGGAATTGAACTAAACTATAGTAGACTGAGTTAAAACCGAGAAAAGGGAAGATAATATGAAATCTAGGATCATAAAATCTCTGAATAACCCCATTTCTTTATTCCTAATACACACGAATTATACTATGAACAAATCCTTCAGCCACAGTTTTAGGGATGAGGCAGATGGTTCAGTGGGTAGAGCACTTGCTGTACAAGCACAGAGACCTGAGTTCAGATCCCCAGCTCCGACATAAACCAGCTGCACATCTGTACTGCCAGTGTTCCTGTGGAGAGATGGGAGATGGAAACAGGAGAATCTCTGGATGCTTAAAGACCAGCAACGCTGGTTTGTGCAGCAACAAACAGGACATCCTGTCTCAAACAGGGTGGAACACAAGGACCTATACCTGAGTTTATCCTCAGGTCTCCACGTGAGCTTGCCCTCACACACAACGATCAAAAAACAAAACAGACATTTTAAAATAACTTAAAAAAATTTGTTTATTCTATATACAGTGTTCTGCCTGCATGTATGCCTACATGCCAGAAGAGGGCACTATATCTCATTCTAGGTGGTTGTGAGCCACCATGTGGTTGCTGGTAAATTGAACTCACGACCTCTGGAAGAGCAACCAGTGCTCTTAAACTCTGAGCCATCTCTCCAGCTCCAAGAAAACAAACTTGAAAGATAAACCAAAAATAAAAAAAATAAAAGCTTTTAAAGAAGCCTATAAAGATGGCTATCTACCAGAGAAGAAATATGAGTGGGACAATTCCTATATGGATGTGTCCACAGACAAACATAAACATGACATGTGAAGGACCAGGGGAAAGAGATAATATATCACAGACAGTTTCTCTCTAAATGCTGCACAGGACTTCTCAACTGTTTTGTTCAGGAATTTGATATGCATTGGTGTGTGGTGTGCATGCACCTGTGTGCATGTAGAAACCAGAGGTTGACGTCAGGTGCTTCCCTGACTCTTCTCCACCTTGTATCTTGAACCCAGAGCTCCCAGATTTGACTAGTCTAGCTAGCAAGCTTGCTCCAGGCATCCCTTATCTCCACTGTCTCCACCCCTGGAGTGCCAGGGTTATAGGCCGGCCACCAAGCCACCCAGTGTTTTTGTGGATGACAGATTTAAATCAAGTCCTCAGGCTTTTATGGGAGGCCCTTTACTAACTGAGCCAACACTCCAGCCCCAAACAACAGGTCTTTGTGTTTTCTTGTGTTCTACAACCTTAATAAGCCTGTGGATTATTAGCCTCACAGCTTTCTAATGAACTGTTCAGGATTTTCTATGTACACAAGAGTATATGATCTGCAAACAGATAGTTTTGCCTTTTAAACATCACAATGTAGATCTTTTACTTCTTGTCAAATTTCCCTGGCCAGAATCTCCAGCACAATGTTAAACAGAAATAGCAAGAGAGGACCTCCATGTTGCATTCTTAGGCATAGAAGACGTACAGCTGTTTGAGGAATTTCCTCCTATTTTTAGTTTGATAAATACTATTTTTGTTTTCTGTGTGTATATGTACATGTATATGCACAGGCTAGAGGTTAAAATCTAGTGGCTTCCTAAATCACTACCCACTTTATTTGTCTTTATTTATCTGTAGCTTGCAGATTCTGTTAGAGTAGCTGGCCAGCAAGCCTCCTGTCTCTGCCTCCCCAGAATGATTGAGCTGGGGATCAAATTCTTATCTGCTTGCTTTTGCAGCAAACACTAGCAACTGAGTCATTCCCCAGCCCCCTTGATGAATACTGTTAACAGAGTACCGGGCTTTCTGAATGCTTTTCCTGTGCCTATTGTGTTGGTCATGTGACTTCTGGTTTTGTTTTGTTTTGTTTTGTTTTTGAGACAGGGTTTCTCTGTGTTGTTTTAGAGCCTGTCCTGGATCTCACTCTGTACACCAGGCTGGCCTTGAACTCACAGAGATCCGCCTGCCTCTGCCTCCCAAGTGATGGGATTAAAGGCATGCGCCACCACTGTCTGCATTATTAATATGATGAAATGTTGAACTAATCCTGCAATTCTGGGTAAATCCCATTTGGTCATGATAAATAATGTTTTTTTATACATTGATAGATGTGGTGATTTGAAAGAAAATGGCCCCCAAAAGGAGTGGCACTATTAGGAGCTGTGGCCTTGTTGGAGGAAGTATATCACTGTGGAGGTGGGCTCTGAGGTCTCATATATGCTCAAGCCACGCCCACTGAGACAGTTCACTTCCTGTTGCCTGCATATCAAGATGTAAAACTCCTGCTCCAGCACCATGTCTGCCTGCAGCTGCCATGCTCCCTGCCATGATGGTAATGGTCTAAATGTCTGAAACTGTAAGCTGCCACCTCAATTAAATATTTTCTTTTTATAAGAGTTGCTGTGGTCACCATGTCTCTTCACAGCAATAGAAAACCTAACATTACTAAGACAGAAGTTGGTACCAGAACTGAGGTATTGCTGTGATAGGCTGGACCATGCTTTTGTTTGAAGTAATATGGACTTTGGGACTGTGGATTAGAAAAGCAATGGAATGCTTTTTAAGTGCTCTTTGGGCTGTCAGCTCACAGATAAGCTTGGCCTTAGCTTAAGCCTTTTCCCAACTAGCTCTTATAACTTAAATTAACCTGTTTCTATTAATCTACATTCTGCCACATGGCTTAGTTACCTCTCCTCTGTACTGTATGTTCAACTTCTTCAGTATTTCGCTGGCATCTCTCACGTGCCTAGATTGATCCTGAGTTCCTATCTCTGCCTAGAAGTCCTGCCTATTCTCTCCTGCCTAGCTATTGGTCATTCAGCTCTTTATTAAACCAACCACAGTGACACACCTTCACAGTGTAAACAAATATCCCCCCAACATTTCCCCCTTTTTGTCTAAATAAAAAGGAAAGGGTTTAACTCTAACACAGTAAAACTATATATAATAAGAACAATTATCAGGTAAGAATTACATTCACAATGTCCAGTCCATTTGTATTTGTCAATTTCAGAGAAAGTACTCTATTATCTATCCTATCTTGGTGAGTACAAAGTTTTGTACTTAATTCACTTTCTATCATAATTTGTATTACCAACCTAGAAATATCTTTTTAGACCTTAAAACATTTTCCTAAACAACTCAAGCCTTTATGTCTCTCAACCTTATACATTTTACAACTCTTTTGTTTGTTTGTTTTAAATCTGGTAACAAAACTGTAACTATCTAATCTTCAACCCCATCAGAGACCTGAGAAGGATATAATATTACCTGAGTAAACAGGAAGCACAGAGCAAATAACTTTCAAAACTATAGGAATGAAAGAGACATCTGGCTGCCTGGATGGTCACCCAAGTTTCCACTGCAATGTTGGGGCATCCATCTTCAGCCTAGAGGTCTAGAATAGCTAACTTTTCTGTGAAGCAGGAATTTTGAAGGACTATCCTACCTTTATTGGCAAAGTTTGGCAGTCACCTTCTTTTGTGTCCTGAATACTGTCAGCAGCCGAGGCAAGGTCAGTTTCTTACCCAGAAGCTAGCCTTGCCACATTGAAAGCAAACTCTATATGGAGGTTCTCTGATGCCCATCATCTATTTTTTTTTCTTTTCTTTAAGTAGATTGGTGCTGTCAGGAGCAGACATATCTCAGTGTCATGAAAAGCCTTATGTTATTAAAACATTTTAAATGCCATATTATGTAGATCTCTGAAGTGTTTGAAGACTGCTGCTTAATGGGCCATACTAGTAGAAGCATGAAAGACAATGGTGCTGAGAATTATTTTGAATTGTGTGGGGCTGGCTCAAAAGGTTTCAAAGGAGAATTTTAGTATGTTGCCTAGAAACTGTTCTTTGTGATACTCTGGTGAAGAATGTGGCTGCATTTTGCCCTTGTCCAAAAATCTGCCTGAGGCTAAAGTGAAGAGTTTTGGATTAATTCCACTGACAGAGGACATCTCAAAACAGCCTAATATAGACTCTCTCATGTGGCTATTAGTGGTAACTCTGATGAAGATTTATAATGAAAAGGAGAAAGCTGAACAGGGTAAATTACAAAATGTAAAATTTGAAGAGAAAATGAGCACCAGAAAGTGGAATGGAGCTAAGTCTTCTGTTCAAGAAGATAAACAGATTGAGAAATGGAATAAAAGGAGTGGTGACCTCAGGGTGAGATCCCACCCAGCTAAGTCTCTAACTTGTGAAAAGGAATTATAGAAAAGCTTAGAGCGGGTGTGATGGTGCATGCCTTTAATCCCAGCACTCCAGGTAAAGACTGGCAGATCTCTGAGTCCAAGGCCAGCCTGGTATACAGAACAAGTTCCAGGATAGCCAAGCTTAGGCAGTGAAGGAAACTATCAAAACCAGAAAGCTGGTGAAGATATAGTTGAACAAGGAAGCCATGTTCCAGCCCCAGCAAGCAGCTGAACTTGGCAGCTTAGGCCATTAGTTCTGGCTTGAGAGATATAAGAAAGGGGATATGGAATCTGGCTCCACAACTAAGGAAAGCTGCTGAGGCCAGGCATGTGTCAGGGGTGTCCCTGAATGGAAGCCTAAGGAGGCCACTGCATGAAGCTGTGGATTGCCTTGGAGATCCTGAGATATTGGAGATGCTAGAGCCACAGGACTTCCCTCTTTCTCTGCTTAGATTTGAATGATGTTACGATATCTCACTCAAACATTTCAGTATATTTTCTGAATGCTTCCCTATATACAACTCTAATACTATCCTCCCTCTCTCTCTCTCTCTCTCTCTCTCTCTCTCTCTCTCTCTCTCTCTCTCTCTCTCTCTCTCTCTCTCACACACACACACACACACACACACACACATACACACACACACACCCACCCACCATGAATTCTAACTGGTCTACTAATAAAAACCTGGAGTAAGTACCATGGTAAATGCTGAAAGATGAGAGAGACAAAGTAACAAGCCACAGCCACACTCTTACCTTGCCAATTCCTCAGCCAAAAGAGGGGTGAGATTCTGTCTCTATGACTCCTCAGACTGAATAGCTGAGATCCTGTCTCCACCTCCCTGGTGCTAAGATTAAAGGTGTGAGCCACCACCACCGACTGGCTCTGTTTCTCTTTTAGACTGGTTCAATCTCATGTAGCCCAGGGTGGCCTTGAACTCCTGATCTTCCTGCTTCTTCCTTCCAAGTGCTGGGATTAAGGTATGTGCCACCACTGCCTGACCTCTATGGTTATCTAGTGGCTGGCTCTGCCCTCTGATCTTCAGGCAAGCTTTATTTGTTAGAGCATAAACAAAACACACACACACACACACACACACACACACACACACACACACACACACTTCCTTATTGTCATCAAGTACCTATTCAAATCTCATCAAATATTCTTTAGAGGCTTGTGGTGGCTGTTCTTGGTTGTCAACTTGACCACATCTGGAATTAACTAAAATCCAAATGGCTGGGTACACCTGTACAGGACTTTTTCTTAAGTCATTTGAAGTCAGAAGCCCCACCTTTAATCCAGATCTTCTGAGGAAGTAAGATCCACCTCTAATCTGGGCCACACCTTCTTCTGGCACCCTATGTAAAGGACATGGAAGAAGGAAGCTCACTCTCTTTACCTGTTTGCTCTCCCTCTCTCTGGGAAGTTCATTCATTCACTAGCATTAGAGCCTACGTCTTCTGTACTGGCATATACTGAAGACCAGATAACACATTAGCCTTGTGGACTGAACAACTACTAGATTCTTGGACCTTCCATTGGTAGACAGCTAGCTGGACCACAGCTTGTAATGTAAGCCATTCTAATAAATCCCAAATATATATGGGACATATATATATATATATGTTCTGTAAATTCTGTTCTTATAGACTCTCTAGTCTAGAGAATCCTAATATAAGGTCCCTTGTAACTACATTTTTAAAAAAATCTTTGTGTCTACGCGTGCATACATGCATTTTCATGCTCAATCACGCATCTTCATGTATGAATGTGGACTCACTGATGTGGAGGTCAGAGGACAACATCCTGTGTTGGTCCTTGCCTACATGGTCTCTTGCTGTTCACCTGGCTACTGAGTTTCCAGGGACTCTCCTACCTTCATCACTCAAATTGTTGTAATAGCAACTGTGACATACACTAAAAACATCTTTTCAGTTTTATACTGGTTTGGGGATCTGAACTTGTGGTCTCTTGCTTGTGTGGTGTTTTAGTCACTGTTCTACTGCTATGAAGAGACATCAAGACCAAGGCAACTGTAAGAAGAGAAAGCATTTAACTAGGGGCGTGCTTCAGTTTCAGAGGTTCAGTCCATTATTATCATGGCAGGAATTATTATCAGTCCATTATTCTCCAGCGTGGCTGCATGGAGGCTAAGAGCTACATCATGATCTGTAGGCAGAGACAGAAAGCCTGTACCTGGCATGGGCTTTTTGAAACCTGAAAAGCCCACCTCTAGTGACAGATTTCCTCCAACAAGCCCACACCTCCTAATCCTATCAAAGAGTCCCCCTCCCTGGTGACTAAGCATTCAAATATATAAGCCTATGGGAGCCATTCTTAAAACCACCACATTTGGCAAACACTTTACTCATGGAGACATTTCCCCAGCCCAGTCATTATTTCTGAACCAATGTCAATCGGTCCAGACGGACGTCACACCTTCCTTAAGAGAGCTTACACATCTCCCTAACCACCACCCCGCCTTCTTATGTTTTGCTCTCTGCCTCATTGTTAGCCCCCTCATCTACTCTGTTAGCACAGCTTATTGAAGAGAATGGGCTAGTTTTCATTGTCAACTCATATTTTCTGTCCAAAAGAAAAACAAAGGAACATACATCCTCATCAAACCACCCTTTCTAATGTAAGGATGTTGGGTGCTTTTGCTGTTTTTTTCCACTTAGTTCTCAGCCCATCCCAATCCGGACTTTACTCATGGATGTAACTGCTCCTTTAAAATCACCAACCATTCCAGTTACCATGACTCTCTAGGACTCTTTAGCTCTTACCTTACTTGGCTTCTCAGACACATTCCATTGTGGTAACATCCCTCCTTTTTTCAAAAATTGTCAGTTTTTCAAGACAGGGTTTCTCTGTGTATCTTTGGCTGTCCTGGAACTTGCTCTGTAGACTAGGCTGGCCTTGAACTCAGAGATCCGTCTGCCTCTGCTTCCCGAGTGCTGATATTATAAGGTGTGAGCCACCACTGCTCAGCTCAAAAACTGTCATTTTAATGAAACCCCACCGTATCTAGGTTTTCTGTTTTGATCCATTAAGCTTTCCTGTCATCTGTTCTACATCACTCAAACATTATGTACTACAGGAGATTTGCAGTCTTGAGTATCAATTCTGTGTGTTCTCTTTCTAGTACTTTATTTTTAGATTTATTTCTATTTGGCCTCATGTAGTGTGTGCAGTACCTGCAGAAGTCAGAGGAGGACGTTGGATCCCCTGGAACTGGAGTTACAGATAGCTGTGAGCCATCATGTGGGTGCTGGGAACAGAATCTGGGTGCTCTGCAAAAGCATCAAGCACTCTTAACCACTAAGTGATCTCCAGCCCCTTTTTCTAATAATTCTATCTCCTCACACAGCTTTATTTATCATCTGTACTAACACATCTGAATTTCAATTTCCACCCTGGTTCATTTCTACCATCTTCAATCCATCAACTATTATTCTACATCTATTTGCATACCCCACAGAAATCTCAAAGTGAGCAAGCCCAGTCTCATTCATTCTTGTTTTACCTGACCTACCACCATCATCCAATTTCCTCTGAATTTTTTTTTCTAGCACCATAAAGGTACTTCACTCAGTGGCTTAAGCCAGAAAACCAGGAGAATTTTTGGCTTCATCCTTTCTTCTTCATTACTAGTGTCCAACATGTTCTTTGTGTGTGTGGCTGGGAACAGAATGGACTTAACCTAGGGGCTTATGCACGAGAAGCAAGCACTCTACCAATGAGCTGTATGTCCAGCCATCTTTTTACCTTCTGAGACAGGCTCTCACTAAGCCGCCCAGTGGCCTTAAACTCACTTGGTAGCTCAGGATGGCCTTAAAATTTCAAGCCTCCCCAACAATACATTCTGCCTTGTTTTCTGGTCTGTATTAGTCTCCTGGGGCTACCTTAATAAAGCACCATGAACTAACTAATGCTTAACACAATAGAAATCACTTCCTCACAGTTTTGGAGGCTAAGTTCAAAATCCAGCAGAACTGGTTCCTCCTGAGAACTCTGAAGGATAATCTCATCCATGCCTCCAGTAACATCTATCTGGTAGTTGCTGGAATTCCTGGGTTCCTTGGCTTGAAATCAAGCCACTCCAAACTCTGCCTCTGTGGCCACACTCTCTTCTTAAGTGTGTGTCTGTGTGCTTCTGTATCTCACTCTCCTTATAAGGATATCAATGACTAGATCTAAGGCCCAACACTTCATCCAGTTATGAAGAGCTCAATTTGATTAAAATTTTCATATAAGGTCATAGCCATAGGTACCATGGAGTCAGAACACAGTTCAACCAATCACATGATCCTGAAGAGTTTTCTGTATAGTCCAGAGATAAAGAAATGGACTCTGAAGTCAGTTTGCTCAAGGGCACCACCTTCTACTCATGTGATCCTAGAAGTTACCAACTCACTTCCTGCTTTAGAGTCCTTACCTGAAAGCTGGAATAAAAACAGTAACTATATCATAGAGCTGCAGTAAGCTTGCCTTGCACTCACACTCACTCTCTCTCTCTCTCTCTCTCTCTCTCACACACACACACACACACACACACACACACACACACACACACACACACGTAAAACACCTAACATAAATCCTGCACACAACTACATAATTACTGATTATTATCAATATTTAGGTTGTACTCATCTACCTGCCCTATCTGAGAAGGTCCTTTCCAAATCCACTCCTCTCTCTCTCCATCACTTCTCCATACTGTACCTAACAGAACTTAGTAACATAAACCTGGCTGTGTCACATCCTTGGTTACAATATTTTTACCTACCTTGGTTTCCACACCAAAGTGACACTACTCAAGGCTTCGGCTTCCAAATTTTTCCCTATCTTTTGCTTTCAACTAGTTAATGTTTACTCACTTGTCAGACTTCAGGTCAGACACACTTCCTCCAGGCCTTTTCAGATTCTCATGTTAATATCACCCTACATCTTTCTAATATCTGGCACATCGTTGCTCATTTTAAATTAGATTAAACTCCATTTTAAGGGCAGGTGATTGGTGTAACCGGCCTCTATTACATAGGCCTGGCACGTATTTGTGTTCATCTCTTCCGAATAAATGAAATGCATCATTCTTGCCTGTGGGTTTGAGTTTCAATGATTCCAAGGACACAGTTGGTAGACTGAAAAAATGACTCACATCACGCAGTCCTGTCTGTTTTGCCCTATACAGCAAGAAGCAGCTGGACCAGGCTGGCATGAAGATCTGACAGTGAGGTCGAAGAAACCACAACGTGTGCGGGTCTTCATTTTTGTATTCCCGGACTCCAGCACGGTCCTTGGTACACAGTAGACACCCAATGGGGCGTGCTTATTGAATGCCGTGTTCCCGGAAAAGGAGTCCCTGCTAACTCCTTTTCCCATTAACCCCCAACTCCCACCAACCTCTACTGCTCTCCATCAGTCAGGCTCCCCATCAGTCATTCTCACAACTAGCATCCTGAAAGCGCCTGCACTCCCAGCTCTTAAGTCAAAACGCCCATGCGGCTTATCCGTCTATAAAAATCGGTAACCCCACCACCGTCAAAAATGCAAGGCTATGACTGAGCGAAATCCAAGGCGGGCAGGATCGAGTCCGGGTTCCTCCGCCGCCCGCCCCAGGCTCCGCACACCCACCCCGGCCCGCCACGCGGGGACGCCCCTCTCCCAGGCAGCCGCCCGGCAGTTCCCAGCCCCCCACCCCCGCCCGGACACTCACTGTTCTTGAGGAAGCGCTCCTCGTGCAGCACGGCGATGGCGTTCACGCACAGCAGGGCCGCCTGCAGCAGGGAGTACAGCGTGAAGGCCATGGTCACTCCACACAGTTCCCAGGCCCGACTGACTCCTTCCCGGACGCCGCCCGGGACGTGGCGCCGCCACCGCGCCCGGCTACGGGAGCCCGCGCGGCCCAAAACCTGCTCACCCAGGAGCCCCGCCCCGTCTGGCTGAGCCCCGCCCTCTCCGGCTGAGCCCCGCCCCGCCGTGCTGAGTCCGCCGCAGAGTACCGCACCCTGGGGGGAGCCACAAAACACTTGATACAGTAGTCATTCTTCACAGGCAGGGGCTGAAAAAACAGATGTAGAGTATCGCAGAATTTAAAAGTGTTCTTCATATTTGAAGTAAATATTTTTCTATTTTCCTGCCTACTTCTGTTTGTTTTTTTTTGTTTTTTTTTTTTTTTTTCCTGTGGCTGTAAGAACTGAACCACACGTGAAGCTTGTATTGTGTTTCTGTTGAACCCGGCTGCCCTACGTGGTCCCAAGAACTGTATGAAAGTTTGTGCTCAGATTTTACCCCTGAAGAAATGCAGACTGTCAAAATGAACTTGATCTAACTCTAGCCAGAATGTAAATACTACAGAATGGGAAAGCAAGCTCTTTCACCCAAGGCCACATGGAAAGACTTGAATATATTAACATTTCTAACTGTCCATGGCTGCAGCCCTATGATGATGACCCAGACAGCCCTCCTTGACAAGTGTCCAGTGCTTTGTGTCAAACGAGGGGGTCATGGTGGTGTATGCCTTTAATCCGAGCACTCAGGCAGAGGCAGGCAGATCTCTGATCTACAGAGCTAGTTCCAGGATAGCCAGAGCCACACAGAGTAACTCTGTCTCAAAAAACCAAAATAAACAAATAAACAAACCAATAAATAAATAAATAAATAAAGTCTCTCAAATAACAACAGAAAAGAAACTAGGTAATAAAAATGTGTTAGTCTGCATCTTTGAAGGTTGAGTGTTGTAAACTGGTTGTGGCTTGGTGCTGAACTTCTGATGGATGTTTGAGAAGGTTTCATGTATTCCTGTTAATCACCCTACCAGACGTTCCTGCTGGAGGTGAAACTGTTTTCACAAGGTCAGTGATGACTTCTCATCATTCCTTCAGGATGTTTTGTTTGTTTGGGATTTTCTCTCTGGGCTAAGAGACAACACAGTTCGTTATCGTATAACATCTTACCATAATTTCTTTATAACTGCAAATTTGGAGTCACTGTTTTTATTTGCTTAACATGAATCAAGGAATTTTTCATATTTGGTCTCAGGATAAAAGAAGGCTTTCTGGAGAGAAATAAAATTATGGGGTTCAAACTTGCCTTTAGAGTAAGTTCCGGAACTTGGTCCTTACATACATTAGAGATTACCTTATTGAGCCTTTCATTTTCTCTTTCTGTTTTAACTTTTCCTTGTATCAATGCCTTTGACTTAGAATTGCCTGATCTTTAACTTGAGGTTTCAGCTGTGTGATTTACTTTGGCTAAGACTGAGGAAGAGATAATACGCATGCTCTGAGCAGAGACCTCCAAAGACAGTACACGTTCCTGCCTTCTTTTTCATGCCTCGATATTGTCAAAAGGAAACAACAGGGCCATAGGCAGGACTTGCCTACACCAACCGCTCCCTGTGCAATCACAGAGCCCTAAGAATGGACACCGTAAGTCACCAAATATTAGGATTGTTTATTCCACAGCACTTTTAAAGCAATAGGCTTCTTTTGAATCTACACATGCTTACTTTATTCTAATGGCCCCAGTACATAGATATTCCCTGGAGTCCCACATTTAAGTCACTCATTCAGAGCTCAGTCATCAATTCTTGCCTGATAATCCAGCTGACTAACCCTTGGGTTATCTGTTAGACATTTCAGATTTACCTTGTTCCATACAGGAACATGGACTTGTCTTCTGAAACTGACTTCTGTGTCAATTCATTTTAGTGAATGGCAATTCCAGAGCTGAGAGGAAAAGTCTAGGCTCATTACTGGGTCTCTTTTTTACTTTTACATCCTGCGTACAATCCAGCAGTAGGTCCTGTTAACTTTCACTTCAATAAATACTGTGGTTTGAATGTTCTCTCCAAAACTTATGCTGAAATTTAATCAACATTGTAATGCAAGGTGTGTGTGTGTGTGTGTGTGTGTGTGTGTGTGTGTGTGTGTGTGTGTGTGTGTGATATGTATATGTGGTGGGTACACATGAGTCTGCAGTACAGATGCCCATTCTTAATAGTGGTAAATCCAGAGGAGGAGGTTGGGTGTCTTCCTATCATTCTTTGCCTTATTCCCTTGAGACAGGCTCTTGCTGAGCCTGAAGTTCAGCTAGGCTGGCTGGCCAGTGAGCCTCCAGTGCTGAGGTTACAGGCACAGGCAGCCATGGCCAGCTCTTTACACGGGTTCTGAGGATTAGAATGCAGGGCCTCATGTTTGCACAGCAACCTCCCTTGCCTGATAATAAGCACATGCCCATCTGTTGTGGAATATTATTTTAACTGGGCAGAGATGTGTTATATTGGTTTCCGCTGTGGAATAGTACTTTAACTGTGTAAAGGTGTGTTCCATTTATTTTTGCTGCCTTTGTTAATGACGAAAAGATGTGTTACATTTGTTTATGCTGCATTTATTTGTTTGATTATGTAAAGATGTGCTTCTGTTTCACCTTCTCTGCCTAAGGCACCTGATTGATCTAATAAAAAACTGAACGGCCAATAGCTAGGCAGAAGAAGGATAGGCAGAGCTGGCTGGCAGAGAGAATAAATAGGAGGAGAAATCTAGGCTCAAGAAGAATGAGAAGAAGAAGGGGAGGAGAGAATGAGAGAGAAAGAGAGGGAGACCCCTGGGGCCAGCCAAGCAGCCTCCAGCCAGTAGACACAGAGTAGAACATACAGAAAGAAAGGTAAAAAGCCCTGAGGCAAAACGCAGATGAAGAGAAACAGGCTAATTTAAGTTAAAGGGGGAAAAAAAGCTAGCCCAGAAATGAGCACAAGCTAAGGCCAAACATTAATAACTAATAATAAATCTCTGTGTCATTTGGGAGCTGGTTGGTGGCCCAAAAGAAAAAGCCTGGTACACCCATCTGTGGTGGTTTGAATGAAAATGGCCATCACAGCCATATTTGAATACTTGGTTCTCAGTTGGTGGAACTGTTTGGGAAGGATTGAGAGGCAAGGCCTCATTGGAGAAGATATGTCACCGGAGGTGGCCTTTGAGGTTTTAAATGCCGATGCCATTCCCAGTCACCTTTCTCAGTCTCATCCTTATGGATCAGATGTAAGCTCTCAGCTACTGCTTCAGAGCAAAGCCTGAAGCCATGCTGCCATGCTCTCTGCCATGATAGACATGGACTCACCCTCTGAAACTCAGCCTCCATGAAGTGTTTTCTTCTACAAGTTGCCTTAGTCATAGTGCATTGTCATTGCAGTAGAAAAGTAACTAAGACACCAGCACTGTAACCCAAGTTTTTAGGGTCAAAGTCTAGGCCCTGGCAGCCCCAACAAGTTAGGCCTGGCTACTTGTCCCCAGTATGCCAACTAAAAGCACCAGAGTAAAGAGCCAGGAAACTTAGTTGGTGGGGAGACATCCAGAAAAGGAACAAATGAGGAGCTCCAGTGACCTCCAAGCACATATTTGGGGATACTAACATGAGGTTTAAGCTTAAATAAAGGACAACAATTGTACATAACTAAGCAGTCCTACTCAAGATGTGGCCCTACCCGTCACGGACCTGTCATTGCTCATCTCTCTCTGTTCCATGTTGCAAGATGGCCTGATGAACTGTTTCGAATGGTGTGATGTCTCTTTTTGTCAGGCAAGTTCCTCTTCAGGCTAGCACCAATGCTTCTATCATTTCCTTATGATAATTCTTTAGGCTTCACTGTTTCCATCATCTGGTAGTCAAAGGGAGGGCCATTTGTTAGTGTATCTCCTTTCCTTCCAAGGTGGATACAGGGCCATTAGGAAGCAATTAGGTTATGAGGACTCTACTTGTGAATAGGTTAATACTGTTATTTCAAAAGCCAGTTCATTATAAAAGGGCAGATTCCTGTCTCTTTGCCCTTCTACCACGAGATGACACAGCAAATATTCTCTCTCCACTTGTTAGCTACAATTGTTAGCAAAATTAGTTACAAGTGGTTAGCAGACAGTCCCTCATTGTCAGCTACTGCTTCCGCACTGAGCCTGAAGCCATGCTCCCATGGCTTAATCTCTGTTTCCCGCCTTCTCATCAACTGAAATCCTAGTCTCAGCTCCCATCGCTTCTGGTGTAGCTCTGTGAGGTTGCCCTCCAAACAAGCTTGTGTGTCCTGGGAAGGCCTTCCTCTTTCTCAATTAATTCTTCCTAGAGCATCCTAAGCACTTACGAAACCAAAGAATGAAAAGAAGTTCTTTGTTGGGAGAGTTTGGGTCATCTGTCCCGTAGAACTCCCCACATTTTTATATTCCCATCGTCCTGTCTGAGCCAAATCATAGGAGAAAAATGAAAACACTGCCTGATTAAAGAAACAGTCACTGTATTTACACTGCCTAAAACCCTTCATGACAATGAGAACAATGAGGTATGTGGTGATTGTTTCCCCAAGTTAGATCTTAGAAGACTCCACAAACTTTTTGACTTGGCCCTTTCTTTTTCTGGTTTTAAACCTCAGCATCTCTATTCCTGCAGTCATTAAAAAAATAGCCCATGGAGAGAGATATTATTTGTAATTTATTAAAAATTTAAACTCAGTTTGAAGTTTGACAAAACTGGATTTTTTTTAAACATTTTTGTCCTGGTGATATATTTAGTAGATATATTTATTTTCTTATCTATGTCTGCAATGGGAATCAATGGTGACTGAGGTATGTTTGCTTTTAATCCTGTTATTTACAAGAGCAACCCTGAGTTTAAATAGGCTTACGGCAGCAGAATTCACCCAAAATGGCTTCTATTTGGGTCAGCATTGGACCAAAATAGAAAAATGCCACAAGTGAGCTCCATTCATGCTTGTGGACACGGATAAGCTATTTCTGCTCCAAGACTCAAATGAAGCCATCTGCAAGCTGAAAGCTTGTGAATTATAAAGGGTTTCTGGAAATAGGGCCTTAAAACGGAAAGTTTCTTCAAGAAATAAAAACGAGTCACCATACCTATTTTAAAATGGTATTAATCATAAGTACCTATGTTGAGCTGACTAATTTTATGTCAAAAAGTACCACTTGGAGTAAATAAAATCAGAATTGAAAAAATTAAAGAAACTACTTAAATGAGTACCATTTATTCACCCATTCATTCATGTGTTCATCTTTTTCATTCATCAAGAATTTATTGAACTTTAGGGGATGAACAGATGGTTCAGAGGCCAAGAGCACTTGTTATTCTTGCAGAGGATCTGGGTTTGGTTCCTAGCACCCATGTGGTGGCTCAAAACCATCTGTAACTCCAGTTCCTTGACCTGTGAGGGTGCCAGACACACACATGCACAGACAAACTTTGAGTCAAAATACTCACACATATAAAATAAATAAATCTAACAATAATTTAAAGGAATTTATTCAACTTTGAAGAAGTATGTTACATCACGCAGGGGGTGGGAGAGGTACAGTAGGGTGAGCACAAATAACCAGGTGTGTTTCTTTTGCTGGGGTGGGAGAGGCTGCCTACTAAGAAAGATGAGTTACAGACTAGAAGCAGTTATAAAGATGCAGACAGTCAGTGCTAAAATGAGTGGGACATGGAAAGAAAGGGTGGGTTAGGACTGGGCTGGGCATCAGGATCAGCTGAAAGCTTTAAAAATACATGTAACAGTCTTTCAGTTCAAGGTGGTGTATGAAACACACAGGGATGGAACTTCATGGGCCCTGCTGTGGGATGTCCTTCTGTATGCTGTGAATGTATGTTGCTCTCATTGGTTGATAATAAAGCAGTTTTGGCCAATGGCAAGACAAAATAAGGTTAGGCGGAATAATCAAACTGAGGACGGAGATGAAGAAGGGCAGAATCTGGGCAGAGGAAGCAAGACATGTAGAAAATGATGTAACAAGCCATAAACCTCATGGCAAAGCATAGATAAGAAATATGGGTTAATTTAAATATAAGAGCTAGCTAGTAATAAGCTTGAGTCATTGGCCAAGCATTTATAATTAATATAAGCCTCTGAGTGGTAATTTGGGAAGCACCTCTAGGTATAATTGGGCATATGGGACAGAAAACTCTGCCTCTGTTACAGGGCCCCTTCCTGCTCCATGCTTGGATGCCTTGCTCTTGAGCAGGCCTGTGTATGCAGACACAGTTGTTGTAAGTTCATGCATGTAAGGGCCATCATGTCCTGCAAATACTGTTTTGCTGCAGATGCTGGTTCTTAGAATCTTTCTTCCTTATCTTCTGCAAAGATCCCTGAGCTGTGTGTGTGTGTGTGTGTGTGTGTGTGTGTGTGTGTGTGTGTGTGTGTTATAGCTTTTTCATTTGGAATTTGTACAACATCTCTTCAGGCCTTCTGGCTTTTAGAGTCTCTGTTGAGAAGTCATGTGTTATTCTAAGAGGTCTGCCTTTATATGCTACTTGGTCTTTTTCCCTGCAGCTTTTAATATTCTTTCTTTGTTTTGTATGTTTAGAGTTTTGATTATTATATGGTGAGGGGACTTTCTTTTCTGGTCCAGTCTATTTGGTGTTCTGTATGCTTCTTTGTACCTTGATAGGTATCTCTTTCTTTAGGTTAGGAAAATTTTCTTCTATGATTTTGTTGAAAATATTTTCTCTGCCTTTACTTGGGTTTCTTCTCCTTCCTCTATTCCTACTATTCTTAGATTTTTTTTCCCCATAGTGTCCTTGATATCCTGCAAGTTTTGTGTCAGGAGTTTAAATTTTTCTTTTGTGAACGGGCAATACATTGCAGAGATTCCTCCATCTTGTATTCTTGCTGTGGCCATTTAAAGTTAACTAGAATTTGATCTCCTTGATGGAGAATCCCGTGGAAAGTTACCCAAGTGTATTTTAGAAACCTGAGGTCAAGATGCTAACTTATCTTCGCTTCTGTTAAACTGACTGCTTGGGCAAACCTCCCCCTCCAGCTCACAGCTTATCTTAGCTTCTGTTAAACTGCTCAATTCCACAAAACATCCCCCTGCAGTATCTGAGTGAAATAACAGGATATGGTTTATGTCTTTAAAGTCTTTTACCCTAAACACTCAGGGCTACACTTGGGTCCCAAATACCCGAGTATAGTCCCAGCCAGCTGAACTAAAGACTTTCAACTGTCTATAAACTGTGTCGGAGTGATCATCTCTGATGGGTGCCTTGTAACACTTTGACCAAGGGAGGTATCCATTTCTTCTATCTTGTCTTCGGTGCCTGAGAGTCTCTCTTCAATCTCTTGCATTCTGTTCGAGTTCCTAAATTTTTTTGTTTCTAGATTTCCCTTGATTTGGGTTTTCTTGGTTGATTCTATTTTCCACTTCCGAGTCTTGAACTGTTTTATTCATTTCCTTCCCCAGTTTGTTTGTGTTTTCATAGATTTCTTTAAGGGATTTACTCACTTCCTCTTTAAGGACCTCCATCATATTCATAAAGGCTGTTTTAAGGTCTTCTACTTCAGCTATGTTGCAGTTCTCAGGGCCTGCTGTGGTAGGGTTGCTGGACTCTAGTGAAGACATTATCCTGGCTGTTAGTGATTGTGTTTTTATGCTATTGTCTAGGTATCTGGGTTTGAAAGATTGCAATTCTAGGTGCTGATATCCGGTCTTGTCTTTGCTGGGTGAGTGTTTAGTTCCTTGGTTTCTGTTGCCTTCTCTGGTTCCTAGGAGAGTGTGGTGGCTGTGTTGCTTGCTAGGATATTCTTCTGGGATCCTGAGAGGTGTGGTCACTGGAGGTTTCAGGTAAAATGTGTTTCTGGGTATTGGGAGGTGACACTCAGGGATGGGGATGGGCTAGAAGAGGGAACTTAAGGGCCCACAGGAGGGAGGAAAACAGGGTGTTCCACAAAAATCTACTTATTCCCCTGGGAATAGAAGCAAAGAGTGAGGAGAGGCCACAACAGGTAGTCTGTTACAGAGCTGGGGATGAGACTGGAGAATTGAATTTGGAGGACCTTAGGGTGAGGTAAAGATCTGCAGTTAGTTTATCTGCTTCCCTGGCTAGAATGGTGGGATTTTTTTTTTCCAGACAGGGTTTCTCTGTGTAGTTTTGGTGCCTGTCCTGGATCTCGCTCTGTAGACCAGGCTGGCCTCGAACTCACAAAGACACACCTGGCTCTGCCTTCCGAGTGCTGGGATTAAAGGCATGTGCCACCACTGCCTGGCCTCTATGGCTAACTAGTGGCTGACTCTGCCCTCTGACCTTCAGGCAAGCTTTATTTGTTAGATCATACACAAAATATCACCACAGGCATCAGCTTGGCTCACTTGGCAGTGGGCAGTGGCATTGGATGATAAAACTCAAAGATTTCAAAGTCTCACTGGCTCTAGGTTCAAATCCTTGCTTTGCTACTTCGTAATTTAATATCTTAACCGTGAGGTCAAATTCAATAGGCTCTACTTCATAGGGTTATTGAGAGGATCATATAAATTAATAGACCAAGGCATTCAGCACAAAGTTCAGCTTACTGTAAAAACTTGACTGCTGCTCACTGCTGTTACACACTGTGAATGGCTGCCAGTAATTGGATGGTCTCTTCAGTTAGGCAGAGCTGAGAAGACAAGCACATTTAAAATCGCAGTTTCACCAATGATAGTTGGTGCTGAACTCCAGCAGTATTTAACCATGTTTTAAAGTACACACTTTGGGGGAAATGTTGAGTCTTTGAAAACGTCAATCTCTAGAGGGCCGTAAAAGCTATTTAAATCACTACAACTAATTACAAGGAAGTATAAGTCAATAGACTTCGCTAAATGGTCTAAAATATAATAAAGAAAACCGTCTTTAACAATCATCCAGGAAGCCACTGTCCTTAAAAGATGATGTAAAAGCTGGATGAGAGCAACGAGTCTTATCATCTGAGAACTCCAAGCACTGCTTGCAGGGAACTCCTTGCTTTCGTGTGGAGTCAAGGGGTTTGAGAATGATTACTTATTGTGGAGAATGTGAAACTACTATTTCTAAATGACATGTGTATTTGTCCTAGAGTAGAAAAAGGTGGCCATCTGTGGAAAGCTGTTTTCCAAGCATCCTTCTCAAGTGAAAACCAGTCCACTTGGATGTTCTCCTTGAGATGGCAGTTCTGTTTCAGAGCCCAAATCAACTCAGACCAAGCTATAGACAGAGTCTTAGCTCCTCTCTCCCAGGCATGCCTGGCAGATCCTGGCTCAAATTTAGGCACTCCAGGGCTGTGGCCTGATTTACCAAACTCCCCTTGCTACCCTACTGTCTAGGAGAACCAGTTACCATAAGAGGTTTGTCTCTTTACACTGTGTTTGTTTTTTTTTCTCAGTGTTCTTTTTTTTTTTTTTTTTTTTTTGGTTTTTCGAGACAGGGTTTCTCTGTGTAGCTTTGCGCCTGTCCTGGAACTCACTTGGTAGCCCAGGCTGGCCTCAAACTCACAGAGATCCGCCTGGCTCTGCCTCCCGAGTGCTGGGATTAAAGGCGTGCGCCACCACCGCCCGGCCTCAGTGTTCTTTTTATCCAAAGACTGCAACCTGCCCACACAAGCCACGTGAGCAGCAGGAGCGAGTGCAACACTGGACAGATGTGCTTAAATAACTATTCTGTGATTTAAAGGACCCGTGAGTAAGTGAGCAGCTGATAAGGGAGCAGATAAATGCATTTAGAACTTTGCCTTTGATGACTGCATTTCCAGCCTTAATACTTTCATTTTAAAATCCACATTTACAGCAAAGCTTTGCAGTTTGAGATATGTACATTTGATGAGCGAAAGTGAAATCAGTTAGAGTAAATCTTGGGGAGAAGAGATATGATGTAGCAGGATAAGGACTCAGAGAAGTACAAGGCAAAATCAAAGCACTGAAACTGATTTCCTCATATCTGGGCTCCGGAGACAGTTCCAGAAAGGACTTGAGCATGGACAATCACTCTGAGCTAGGCAGACCCATCTCAAAGTAACTCATCAGAAGGGCTATGCCCATTTGAATGGACGAAAAACTAGCACACTCATTTTCTGGCTTTTTAAAGCTATGTGGTAAGGTTCCACAATATTTTTTAAAGTGAAACTAGGGGGAAATATCTAATATGAAGCGAATAAAGGCTCCTTTTCCCTGCTTTCTTTCTGATGTAGAAGAAATCTGGAAATAGGAAGCCCAAGGTTAGAATGGTGACTCAGTTTTTCCCGAGGACTCAAGCCTCTGTTGCCTTCCTGTGTCCTATTAGGATATTGTTTCCATCTTCAAAATCACCAGGTTGCCCCAAATGGCTGCTATGGCTTCATTCACCTTACAGACTTCAAGAGACAAGGAGAAGAAGTCCAATGAGATGGCTCAGTGAGCAAAGAACTTGTACAAGCCTCAAGATCTGAGTTCAAACTTCAGAACCCACATAAAGGTAAATAGAGGGAACTGACTCTAGAGTTGTCTCTCTGGCCTCCACATGTGCACCATGGCATGTGTGTATGCCCCTCACCATCCCCCCCGTCTCTCTCTCTCTCTCTCTCTCTCTCTCTCTCTCTCTCACACACACACACACACACACACATGCACACACACTATCAGTTCCTTTTCTGTCAATATATTAGAATACCCTGACGAAAAGCTTAGAGGAGAAAGTTTATTTTGCCTTACATTCCAGAGATAGAGTCCACTGTGGATTGTGGGGCTGCATAGTCAGAAAGCAGAAGCCAGGAAGTGAAGGAACAGGAAGTGAAGCCAGGCTATAAAGCCTCTGAGCCTGCTACTCCCTCCCACCAGTGATGTGGTTGCTCCAGCAAGGCTCTACCTTCCAAACATAACCTTCCAAAATAGTGCCACCAAGGGTTCAAATACCTGAGCTTATGGGGGACATTTTACATTCAAACCACAATAACGCTTCTCCCCACAAAAGAGGGTACAATGAAAAGAAGGTTTGGGTGGGTATGGGAAATGTGATGAGGTGATCAGACCAGGGGCATGTCGTACAGAAGGACAAAGGAGCTGTCATTAGGCCTTGGAGTCAGCTGGATGACCCCCTAAATGACATGGTTCCATATCCATTCCACATGACAGAATTCCTTTTCTCTGATTGTCCTGGCTTCTGCTACTGTGATAAACACCCTGATAAACATCAACTTAAGGAAGAAAGGATTTATTTAGCTTACAGTTCCAGGCTGGAGTCCATCCCTGTGGGAGAGTCAAGGAAGGAACTTGAAGTGGCTAGTCACATCACACCCACAGTCAGGAGCAGAGAGAATGCATGCATGTATGCCTACACTCAGCTCATCATTTCCTCTTTTATGCATTCCAGGACTCAAACCCAGGGGATGGTGCTGCCCACAGTGGGCTGGGTCTTCCCATTTCAAAGAACAGAATCAAGACAATCCTCATAAACATGCCTACAGCCCAACCCAATCTAGACAATCCCTCACTGTAACTCTCCAGGTGACTCTGTATCAATGACAAAGTAACCATCGCACTAACACTCCACACTGTTGATCAATGCTGTCTTTACTTCTTAAAGGACAGAACTCTTCTCTGATTGATCATGTTCCCTATAGCTAGGAGAGAGTTCTCCCTCTATTGTCCACACTTACTGCTCAATGTAAGGAAATCGGGATGTGATGCCCCTCTCTCCTTGCCTGCAGCAAACTCAAGAACAATTACGTGGGCACTCTGAGGACTGGAAGCATCAGGCTGATGTCTCTAACAGGAAATGCGTTATGAGTTGGGTGGGCTGAAAACTTTGCTTTGCTTTAGCCTTTTTTTGATCTTATCATTTAATTGGGCATTAAATAGAGAACACTGTGTGTCTCGCCTGTCCTCTTCATTAGCCAGCATTTGGGCTGACTTTGGATTTTGACACGATAAGACAGTGAACAAGAAGAGCGTGACATTGTTCTGGTGTCATTTTGGAGAGCTTAGAATTTTTATTTGTCCTTCCCAAGAGTGGCTTTATTTTTAGCCCCCCACAGCGCTGCAGATGGATGTCCTGTCCATTTCTACTAGGCATCTCAGATAGCCCAGGCATATCCAGTTTGAGCAAGAAATTCTTTTTGTTTCAGCTTAAAAGCACCACATGCTACTGCAGGGGGGTGGGGGTGAGGTGCTCTCTGTCTTAATGAGAAGCTGCGTGGGGTAAATGCCATGTTTCCACAGCCCATGCTGGATTCCTTGATGCTTTTTCTACGAATGCTGTTGGGTTCTGATGAGTTGCTTTATCCTTGCACGGAGGACTGTTGGGTTCTAGTGCTTAAAGGAAAAAGAGACTTAGATAAAAATACCTTGAGAAATGGGGCTCTGTGGGCAGGAAAGCCTTAGCACTCAGGGAGAGGTGTGCAGCGAAACAGCTCTGGAGCCTGGGCTTTGGGAGACTGGGAAGACACCAACGTCGCTTTCTGTTCTCAGCTGCAGAGGCCACTGGTCTCTGCACTGAGTGGGCTCATCAAATCAGTTCAGAGCTATGCTAGGGTTGGAACTTGGACACAGTTATCAAGTTATCCAATTCAAATTTCCATTTTACTTCATAACCATTTGCTGGTATTTGTGCCACCACAACCGAGACATTTGAAGTTGCAATTGGAAATGAAAGAATGATGTTTTAGGCTGGTTTCTCAAACAGGTGTCTTCCCCCTGTCCAGGCCCATCCTTGAAGGGAACACTCTTCATTGTGGCATCTTCGTCCATTTCCTCAGGTGGCTGCAGGGACTATTTACATATTGTCTCCTATGTGGCCTCTCATTCTTCATGAGCCAAGAAAAAAGGTACAGATGAGTAGGCTTCTTTTGGTTTCATAATGTGTGCTATGGTTTCCTCTCCAGTCACTAGCCTGAGATGCTACTGGCTGTGGTTGAACCTTAGATGTAGAGCCTCATGGGAGGAAGTGAGGTTATGAGGGGTGTACCCTTAAGTGGAATATGGGGATCCTGGGCTTCCCTATTTTTGTCTCTTGGCATCCTGGTGCCTCTACACATTTCCATCACAGTGTGGTGCCTTGTTATCAGCCTAAAGGCAATAAGGTCAGCTGACCATGGACTGAAATCAATAAGGCAAAGTAAGTTTTTTATTCTTCTGTTTTTACTCGTGTGCATGTGTGCGTGTGTGCATGGTGTATGTTCACATGTGTGAGTGCAGTCATGTGCATGCCAGAGTGCATGTGTGGAGGTTAGAGAAAAACCTGCAGCATTGGTCCCCACCTTCTACCTTGTTTGAGATATCATCTCATCTATGCTGCATATACCAGGCTAGCTAGCCCATAAGCGTTCATGGCTGTCTTGGCCTCTCATTCATCTTAGGAGCAATGGGATTATAGATGCATGCTATCACATTGAGGTTTTATGTGGGTTCTGTGGTCCAAATTCAGTTCTTCATTACTTCTGAGGAAAGTGCTTTATCCACCGAGCCTTTTCTCAATCCTTTCTTTTTTAAAATGTGTATGTGTGTATGCCTGAATATATGTGCACCATGTGCATGCAATACCCAAAGAGGCCAGAGAAGGGCGCCATGTCCCCTGGAACTGTAGTTGCAGTGTTGTGAGCCACTTGATGTGGGTGCTGAGAACCAAATCTAGATCCTCTGCAAGAAGACCAAGTACTCTCAGCTGCGGGGCCATTTCTCCAGCCCCGAATTTTTATTTTTATTTGATACGTTTATGTATTTCAGATATTTGTTACAACATCAGGAAGCTAACACAATGTTTCGGCAAAGATAAGAACATGTATCTATCTCAGGAGGAAACTGGGAGCACTTCGTTAGATAGTTCATGATAATAGAGATGGTGTCTAAAAGTGTTAGACATCATGAATACTCATTTTTAAAAATTCACTTTACTGCTATTGTTGTTAGTGTGTGTGTCCGTTCAAATGAGTGTGAAGATGCTGCATAAGCACCAGAGCCCTGGACGTGGAATTACAGGTGGTTGTGAGTCCATGGGTGTGGGTTCTGGGAACTAAACTTGGGTCCTATGCAAGAGCAGCAAATGCTTTCAGCTGTTGTCTCTCCAGCCCCCCGGGATGCCTTTCAGGTATCTTTTAAAATCTGTCAAGGGATGCTAATAGTGGGGAGTATCTTCAGTTAGGATGGTCCTTGGCAACCTCAGGAAGTCATCCATGGTGGACCCAGAGCTACCTTAGACATTATTACTGCAAAGGGTCACAATTTTGGCTCTTCTGTTATTACATCTAAAACCTTTTTTCCTTTCTGCATAAAACTATTATCTGGATTCAGATTTGACATCACAGTGAGGAGGAAGCCATGCACTAACTCTGTTACCAAGTCTCACAGAAGACCTGACAGGAATTTAGAAGGATCCTGAGGTCATGGAGTGGTTCCCAGATGCTGACAGAGTCTAACCTTCAATAACCATTTATGAAGGAATTCTGTTTTCAAAAATAATTTATTCGAATACTTTATGCCAAAATAACTCTAAAAAGCATTAGTTACTATGAGATGCCCCCAAGCAAGTATGCATTTAACTACATGAACACATCTATTACTTCATAGTTTTTTTTATTATAGACTTTTTATCCACATGAATGTTAAAGAAACTACAACAGAGTTAAATACCATTTTTGATAACATGATTATATTCTTAATTACACTCAATATTAAACTGTAAAATATTTCCAGAGGAATACAATCTTCATACAGCAGGCAAAGTACCAGTGAGGAAGGGGCCACATGTGTCTGTCCCAGCTTGCTATGAAAAGCAGGTTTGTCCAAACATAAGTCCCCATTCCTGGGATTGCTTTTCTGTTTTCTTTCCACTACAAATCACTTCCGTAAAAGCAAAGGACAACCGTGTGGCACCGCAGACCACACAGGACCATCATGGATTCCCCACCCAGCCTGTCGGCCAACAGCGCTTCCTACACTCTGGGTTCAGGTAGGCTTTAAAAACACAAACATTCAAACTTTGGTTCCACCAAAAGATGTGACAAGCATTGACTGCTCTGGTTGGCTCCCCCCTCCCCCCTCCTAATGAATGATGGCCACAGTCTATTTTACATGGCTGTCCATACTGCTGTGAGGTCACTTGTCCTTGGCGTCTCTTGAACCTGATTTTGATTCCCAAGCCCTTTCAATTTGCAGTTTTCCTGCAGGTCCGAAGTGCTCAGTGGTAGGCTGTATCTTACAAGAGAACAAGAGTAAGTGGGTCTGTCACCTGGGAGAAGACAAGAGAGAGAGAGAGAGAGAGAACATGACAACCTCAGCATAACACGATCAGATAATGAAAACACTTAAAGTGATAGAGAAGATTTTTTTATTACAGTTTCAATACATTTAAAGCCAAGTGTGTGTTATATGCATGTATATAGGTTGTTGTGGGTGTATGCATGCAGGTGCACATGCATGCCCATCAGTGTGTATGTAGAAGCTAGAGGTCAATGCTGATGTCTTCCTAGATCACTCCCCAGCCTAGTTTTTGAGGCAGGGTCTCTCACTGAGCCTGGAGCCCCCTATTTGGCTAGGCTGGATGGCCAGTGAGCTCTGGGGATATGCCTGTCTCTGCTCTACCAGTGCTGGGATTTCAAAAACGCACAGCTGCATGGTTGATAAGGCTCCAAACACAGAAACTTGCGCTTGTGTAGCAAGACCTTCACCAGTGAATCCATCTCCCCAGATCCTGAACACACTTTGTTTTTAAAATGCAAGAACACTAGTATCTTTGTTTGTATATGTGCGTCTGCTGTGTTAGATTGTGCATCTCTGTTGACATTGGAACAAACTAGAACTGTTAATTAAATTGGAGTGTGCTGCCTCACTGGGCCTTCTTCACAGTAAAGGTATTTGACTCGCTTTAGAAACTCCAGTTTCCCGTTGTTGGGCAAGTATTAAGCCAGCCTGCCATGGAGGAGCAGATGCAGTCCATGCTCCCTGGCCTGCTGGTTTTGGTTGGATGCTCTAAGTCATGCTATTTCATTCATCCATCCATCCATCCATCCGTTCGTCCATCCGTCCGTCCATCCATCCATCCATCCATCCATCCATCCATCCATCCATCCATCCATCCATCTATTATTTGTTCTTATGGTGTCAGTGAAACTGTAGAAGCACACCTAAAGGTTTTGTGATTCAGAATCCGATTTGCACATTCATAACTGATGAAAAGACGTGAAGAAGGCCACAGCTTCAGGTCACAGGTCAGAGAAGCACAGATCAAGTTCAGGGTCTCAGGCCACATTGCAGATATCGTGCCCATGTCTCTGCTCATCAGATGAGGGACAGCAGAGCAGCAGTCTGCATCTCAGGAGGTTGACTTGCATAGGACGATTGACATACGGTGCTGAGGACAGTGGGGGAGTATTGCTGTTCCTGGTAGAGGTTCTTGTCCTCTAGGGACTGACTAGAGCCATCCCCGCCTCTTCATCTTTGGTCATACATAGGGAAAGCAGAGTGTTTGGCTATGTCCTCTCAAGATCCTTTTGCAATGTTTTTCTCATTGTTCTTAGGCTGTTTTTTGTTTGTTTGCTTTTCCACAAGTGAAGTGGAAATACTAGTAATTTAGCAAAGAGGTAGATATTCTTAACACGGGGGCAGAAATCACATTTTCAAACTCTCTAGAAGTGTCCAAAGCAGCAGTTTGTGATAGAAATAATGCAAATATAGGCAAGACCAGGGAGGGTCGTCATCTGTGGGTCTGTAGCTTCTGGGCCTGGAGAGATGGCTTAGTGGTAAAGAACATGCAATGCTCTGGTGGAGGACCTGAGTTCAGTTCCCAGCAGCCACATTTGGCTGATTACACATGCCTGTGACTCCAGGGGATCCAACATTTTCCTCTGAACTCTGTAGACACCTGTACTCATGTGTACCCCTCACGTAATTCGAAATAAAATAATGTAATATAAAATTTAAAAAATAAGCAAAAGCAGCCCTTTAAGGAAGAGAGAGAATATAGCAGAAGCCTGGGATGCAAGAACGATCCTCAGGGCTACAGAACAGGAAGAGAACTTGCCCTTTTATAATGTATGGATAAGAGCAAAGGCAAAGACATTGAATGGGATTACTCCAGGTAACAAAGGCTACTGTGTCATATTTAGAATTCTGTCTGCTCCTCATCAGCCCTAGGATCCAAGGAAGGCAGGAAGTATCTAAGTGGCAAACAGACCAAGGCTGAATGCTGGTGTTATCAGCTGGCAGCTCTAGGACCTCCCTAAGCCTCAGTGTTAGAATCTATGAAATGGGCTCTGAAATGTGATCTGCCTTATAGATTTATAACACCCACCTTACAGAGTTGTATACTACAAAGGTAAAAGAGCAAAGCATTTAGTCCCAGATCTGGCACAATTACTGCTAAAGTAATGATAGATATTGTCGTCTACAGCTTGGAAAATAGTGTGCCGCTGTAAATGAGCCATCCTATGATTCACTTCGCACTCAGGTAAAACAATTTCATTATTTCCTGGTAAAGACACGGGTGTTTCCACGGGTCACACGAACAGCATTTGCAAAACTTTGAAGGTAATTAAAAGAAAATGAACATAAAGTAATAAATCAATGTTGACATCATAACATTTTCTATTTGGGGTAGAGACTGCATGCTGGTGACCCTGAGGTATCTTGCAGGAGCTGTTCAGAGCAATAACTGCAGACAAGGAACAACATCAGAAGTGACTCCAGAGTTAAAAATGGGTCCACAGGCTGGAGAGATGGCTAAGAGCACTTACTGCTCTTGCAGAGGACTGGATTCAGCTCCCAGCACTCATGAGGAGGCTCACAACCATCTGTAACTCCAGTCCAGGATGGCACTTTTGTCCTGTGTGAACTCCTACACACACATGGTACACACACACACACACATACACACACACACACACACACACACACACACACACACACACACACACACACACACTAAATGTCTAGAAGGGCCCAGGTGAGTATCCACGCCTAACTCCTGGACATGTTTCTCAACTCCTTCCCATTGCTCTCCTGAGCTCACAATACAACAGACTAGCCAAGCAGAACAATGTCTAATCTAATGGGGTTTGTTTTAGTAGATGGTTTAGAGATAAATAAACCAAACTACCCTTACACAGCTGGTTGCTAAACAAATAGAATTCATTGCCCCAAAGGGGACTGTGCCTAGGTTGAAGAAAGACTTTAAATAAATCCACAGATAACGAATACATTAAGGGCGAGTTAAGAGTGCTCAGCGCATGGGCCTTAACTGTGAGGTTGATGTTAATAAGAGGAACTTGGCTCTTTGGGCGGAATTACAGTTAGTACGCTGGCCTGGGTAGCCACTTTAATTTGACACACCATGGAATTTCTTATGTTCTAACTGAGGGCCAAAGAAGATGTGTGGAGCAATGATATGTGGCAGTACTTGCTCAGCTTATTAAATGGATTGCCTGTGGTTTTGAAAAGCTTCCTCCCCTTAATATTCATATTGGAATCCACTGGGTGGGCATGAACACTACCTTAAGGGTCACTCTTGCATAAGATGGTAATGCATCAGTCCCTAATTTGGAAACCTGTGGTCACTCAGCAAGACAGAACCCGTCTCTCTCCCTTACTGTAATGATTTTTATCTTATAATCTCTCTTGGGGTAACTCCTTGCAGACTCCACACGCTGAAAGGCAGAGACTGCCTCTAACAACATGGTCATGATTCTCTGCATGGCTGGGTGAGCTAAGCAGTTAAGTAACCGCTAATCTTCCGAAAGCACCAGGGTCTACTTAGAGAAATCCCTGTTGTCTGCAAGGATGGAAACGAAATCAGCATGGAGGAAGCATTAGTTACTAACCATAAATCAATCTCGTTCTCCACCTAGCCATATGCTATGCCATTGTCAGAGATTTCAGGGCAATGAGTCTCCGCTATGTAGGTGCAAGATGGGATTTGTGAACGAGCGGGGAAGATGAGATGGGGAAGTGGGAGGAATTAAAGAACTCATTGAAGTTCCTACAGATAAATCAAGCCACCCTCTAATGGATGAATCTCACAAACACGGAGTCAAACATTCAATATGACGTCTTTGATGTGAGGCACACAAATACACAGAATGAACTCACACTGGGGGCGGGAAGTGGGAGAAAGGCTGTGACCCAGGCAAGACAGGCACCAAATGCTGGAAACCTAAAAGCCAATTTATCTTGTATACACGGACTCAGTTTTGATTGCAGACGTCACCACTTATACAATTTCATAATTTGTGGACTTTGCTGAATGTGGGTTATACAAGGTTCTTTTTAAACACTCATGTTAGTATTTTCTCTGTGATTTGAAAGACAGTTAGTTTGGCATTTTCAGTATTTATCACAATTCATTTGGGTTATTCTTGTCTTGGTCACCTTGATATTCTGACTTAAGATTCATGGAATCTGAATGACATAAAAATTCCCATTCACCTGCTCTACCAACCTGCTCTACTATAATATGGAAAAAAATTGACCAGTCAACATCAGACTTAGTACAAATATTTCAGTTGAGAGCCAAACTCACATTCACATTTGAGTTTAGGTTTATGGAGATGGAAACAGAATACTTTTTTAAAAATATTTTTATTTTTATTTTATGTGTGTGGGTGTTTGCCTACGTGTCTGTATACCAGTTGTGTGTCTTGTGACCATGGAGGTCAGAAGAGGGTGTTGGATCCCTGGAACTAGAGTTAACAGATGGCTCTGAGCTGCATGTGGGTGCTGGGGATTGAATCCAGGTCATCTGGAAGAGCAGCCAGTGCTCTTAACTACTGAGCCATCTCTCCAGCCCTGGAAACAGAATACTTTTACTTCCAATACTTTTACTTTCTTCTCCGCTGAGAACAAGATGTCCAGGCTGGAGTAGACAAAGATTGTATCTAAGGTAGGGTGCCTTGGCACGTCTTCATAGCTTTGCAACCCAGACACAAGATGTCACGCGTCCTTTCTCTGCACTTCATTTCCCCGTGCACAAAACAAAGAGACATATATGAGTGTTTCTCGGGGTTTTGGGAGAAGATGATATGTCACATTATCATTATCGAAGCAAATATTGAAATATGTCCCTGACAGAGAGAGTGGCAAAGACAGTCATCCGCACATGGTAGGCACACGATGTGCAAAAGAGAAGCATGGATGACAGAAAAGACCATGAGCCTGCTTTGTAAGGCCCACCCCCCCCACCCCTGGCCCCCATCCCGCAACAGACTCTAGTGAGTTGAAGATAAATGTCAGGGGGAGGAAAATCTCAGTGTCATCTGGAAGGAATGATAACATGCACCTCTTGTCCAGGAGCAGGAGGGAATGCTACCTCGAGGCTCGGGAGATGGCTCAGTGGGAAAAGTGCTCGCTGAGAAAGCACAAGGACCTGAGGTGTTCTCGGGACCCACAGAAAAGCTGGGTCTGGCCGCACGTATCTGTAACCCAAGCACCAGGGCAAGAGGATGGGCAGAGACAGGTGGACCACGGTAGCTTGCTGCCAGCTAGTCTAGCAGAAGTGATGAGTTCCGGTTTCAATGAAGACACAGTATCAAAAAGGAAGATGGAGCGCAATACAGGAAGACAACCCAGCACTGACTTCTGACCTCCATATGTATGCATGGACAAGTGTACCTGCATACACGCATGCACACGCCACATACACACACACACACACACACACACACACACACACACACACACACACACACACACACACACACGGGGGGGGGGGGGGGGGGGGCGGGGCGGGGGAGTCTAACACTGAACTTGGCTTGATTTACCAATTCTCATCGTTAGGTCATCCTAACCTAATCATATTCTAACCCTAATCACGTTGCAGCTTTTTGTAGTCTTACGATTCTGATGACTGCACACGCCTGCCTCAATAGACTGAAAAGACTGCTTTTGGAATTCTTAGGCGTGCTCTGACAATGATCAGGGAATTTTCACTGCCTGCTTTTCTTTAAGTTGAGATGTTTTTCTTTTAAATTTTTGCCGGGAATGTGACCTCGAAGCTGGTTTCATTTGAGAGAAATGTTTTGGTTTAGGGAAAGGCCAGATTACTATTCCCTGAACAGGAAGTCTCCGTGGTCTGTGTGACTCCTCAGCTGTTCACGTGAAAGTCAGACTGGGAGAGACTTTTGGAAACAGCCGAGGGAATGGGACACAAGGATGACTGCTGACCCACAGAGAAAGGCATCAGAGCAGAATGGCTGTCACTTCTAAAGCCCGGATAGAGAAGTTTTTAAATTTAGGAGCTTGCGGTGGCATTTCTTAGAAGCGCTCAGCCATTCATTTAGGAAGTCCAAGCCTGGGATAACAAATGCATTGGTGTATTGACTTAAACACAGGATACAACGTCTCTATCCCTCGGGCCATTACAAACACTTCATTAAGGAACGCCCCCAGCATCGGCAGGAAGGATTATGAAGAAGCATCTTCTCCGGCAAGCTCACCTTTTAGCTTTTGCTGAGATGGGCGCCAAGCTTCTCTTTCCTGATCAAACTTGCTGCATAGGGGATCTGTAAGACAAACAAACAAGACCATCAGGCTGGAGACAGATACTTAATGGAGAACCTTCATCACCCCTAACAACTCAAATGTCAGTGGCTCTTCCCTGCAGAGAGCTCCTTCTGCTCAGCAGTGTGAGGCTGCTGAGGTATACAGACAGCATCACAGAGCCTGCCTTCAAAGCGCAGCAAGGACAGAACAGGCAATCACACACCAGATTGTTGCTACAGCTAATCACTGAGGTTAGCATGAGGCATTTCCTTTTAAAAGGGTTTTAAGGTCTTTGTATTTAATTGTATGGTATTATCATTATTTGAAAACTGAATTACAATGTTGAAATAGGTCCAAGGTCACAAAAGATGAATGCTATTACAAACTAGTTCAAGGTAATCATTCAGTTTAATTAGAATGTTTTCTTTATAAGACATGCTATCATTGTGAATCACAAAGAAGACTAAACATAAATTATTACTTTGGGTAAATTCTCAATTACTGATGAGAAGAATTAGAAATAACTGCGCTGAATGGGAGACACGACCTGAGAATTCTATCTGGATGGACTTGAAAAGTGTTTTTGAATAGTGGGTTGTGGATGAAAGCCTATCACATTTGATATGTGACTTTTCATTAGAAAATTCAAATGGCTGAGAGCAGACCCATACATTATTTACATTTGCTTTTATACTAACCCCAGTCAAGCAACTCTCTCATTGGTATTGTGTTCTAACCCCGGCCAAGGAACTCCGTCATTGTGTTACCTGCTTGCATCATTATGAGGTTAAATTTAGGACTCTAAATTTGCATCTGTATTACATTTGAGGAGATAAACAACCAGCCCATTTCTGATGTTTTATTTATTTTTATTTTGTTTCCCCTGCATCTTATGTCTCTGCACCAATTGCATGCAGTGCTGTTGAAGTGAGTGTCAGATCCCCTGGGATTAGGATCCGAGTTATGCTGGGAATTGAACCTGGGTCCTTTGGAAGAGCAGCCTGTGATCTTAACAACTGAGCCATCTCTCCAGCCCCAGTACTCAGTCTTTTAGAATGTAACCCAAAATATGACTGTTACATAAAAGCAGTAAGAGAAAAAATACAATCATTTTCCTTTAATTAGATAATACTTCTCTCCCTCTGTCCCTCCCTCCCTCCCTCCCTCCCTTTCCTTCCCTTCCTTTCTCCCTCGTCTTTCTTCTTTCCTTTCCTTTGTAGCTCAGGCTGAATTCACACTTGTGATCTTCTTGCCTCAAGCCTCCTAAGCACTAGAATTAGAGGTGTGCACCACCATGCTTGGACATGGAATTTTTTAATATTTTGTTGTATGCATCTCCCCACCCCCAGCACTTTATTGAGTATTTGATTTACTTTCTTTTTAATAATTTCTTTATTTTCATTTTTTTATGCATTGATATTTTGCCTACATGTATGTCTGTGTGAGGATGTTGGGTCCCCTAGATCTGAAGTTACAGACAGTTGTAAGCTGCCATGTGGGTTCTGGGAATTGAACCCAGGTCCTCTGGAAGAGCAGTCAATGCTCTTAACCACTGAACCATCTCTCTAGCCCCTTGATTTACTTTCTTGGTTCACTAATCCACACTCGGGACTTTATTAATGGAAAGAGACTGTGAGCTTACAATGGTGTGGTGACTAAGATAATAAGCAGGACCATTTTGCTATAAAGCTGGTCACTTGAATCAAGCAGTGTTTTAATGGACAAAGAGAAGATAAAAATAAGCACCTCACCCGTTTGATACACAATATATTGGATAAATCGAAAGTTGCAGCATCAAAATGAATGATTCACACAACAGCATAAGACGTTCAGCGCTCTAACTTCATATTTTAGAATGGGGCTTAAGAACATCTGGATAGCTATGACAAGGCAGTTAGATGGGGACCTATGCTAGCTACCTCTTCTTCTCATGGGAGGTTTATGCTCTACCTGCTGTTCATGGAGACACCCTTGGATGGGGGTTTCCCATTCTGGTGCAGGCTGTAAGTGCCAAACAACATAGGTGACCTCTCTTGTCAGATGCACGACACCAGAGTCTTGAGTGGGATTTTATTATTTAGGGTAGCAAAATCTGATATAAGCCTCCAAGTGCGAGAGTTAATAGTGAGATGCTCTCACTCCATTTTCCTGCTTAAAATGATGGTTAGATGCTGTAGGACTTTGTGTCTGTTACATGCTAGACACTACAGGAGAGAAATTCATACCACCTGGACCACTCACCAAAGTGAGTAAACCACATCCTAACCCAAGAAAACCGCAGGATGATGATGTTGTCTCAGCCAAGTCACATGTCTCCCATCTCACTTCCCCTCCATTCTGTTCTCCCTCTTTCCCTCCCTTGCTCACATCTTATCTAGCTGAAAGATAAAGGAGGGGGAGATATTTCCAAATAACTGCATCAGAGTCTCAAAGCTCCAGATTAGAACTTAAATTGCCACAGAGCATTGTCCTCCTACAAATGCTGGGTTCCCTGTCTGTTTCCTTGGACCGAGGATAAAATGAAAGCCAGGTAATAACAAAAACAAAGGGCAAAAGCATCTGGGCCAACCGTTGTGTGTTTTAAATTCCTGAATCATAAATGATAAAGATTACCACATGCCCCACTTGTTGCCTAGAACTAGGCTATTTTACTGGTTCCAAAACACACTTTCCCCTGCACATTTTAACATCTCTGAAACTGGATGTATGATAACTGATGGCATATTAGAATTATAATTAGAAGATTTTTTTCTTTTTGAGTCATTAGTCAATGGGGTCTTGTACCACTGACGGTTCCTCAGATTCTATAAAACATAATATTAAATTTACAGATGTCAGCAAATACTCCTGACTTGGGAGTTTCATATTCTAGAGAATCTGTTTAAGCTATTTATTCCCATGGAAGTCTACTATAGGACTTACAAAAAGCTTTCTTTTCATTTTGATCAGTGTGGAAATCACCAAGGCTTGGATAAAAAACTTTGAAATGTTATACACTTTATATCTTACCCAGTTGACCCTAGTAGGTCAAAAACATTGGTGTCTCACCAAAAAAGATGTCTCAAGTTTGTGCCGAGGGAGAGTTGGTTTGAACTCAGACACTCGGGTGAGTCAATATCTCAAAGCTAGAAACATGAGAAGAATGCCCCAGGATGAAAGGACAATGGAGCCATTGTTAAGAAACAGGGCACTTGATCACTAGTGGAAAAAAGATGCATAGTGTCAAAGTCTGTCTACTGCTATAGAGTCTTACGGAAGCTTCTGTGGAAGTTCAGATTTTTTCATCAAGCCCAAAGCTTTCAGGGACCTTCCTACCACACATGCTTAGCCACAAAAGTGAAGCAGGGACAGGGTTTCTCTGTGTAGTTTTGGTGTCTGTCCTGGATCTTGCTCTGTACACCAGGCTGGCCTCAAACTCACAGAGATCCTCCTGGCTCTGCCTCCCGAGTGCTGGGACTAAAGGCCTGTGCCACCACCACTGCCCAGCTCTATTTGCCTTTTAGAAAAAAAGATAGATGATGCAATTTAAAGAACTTTCTGGCCGGGCGGTGGTAGCGCACGCCTTTAATCCCAGCACTCGGGAGGCAGAGCCAGGCGGATCTCTGTGAGTTGGAGGCCAGCCTGGGCTACCAAGTGAGTTCCAGGAAAGTCACAAAGCTACACAGAGAAACCTTGTCTCGAAAAACCAAGCTTGGTCAAGTTCTCATCCCAAAGAATAGTGGACAATATCTAAGGACAGATAGTTACCACTGAAAAGCTGTCCCCACCTCACTGGTGCTCACCAGCAATGATAAGGGCTTACTGTTCCTCGGTAAAGAGCTACTGTGTTCCCATCACAAGGAAGTGGTAAGCCGATTTTACAAGTCCACCACGAATGAAACCATAGTACTAAATTTATTGCTTGGATGTTATTTTAATTGAAGTCATTTGATGGAGAACTCCTGTGTCCCTGACTGCACGTCACTGCAGCACTCTGGAACAACAGCAGAGGGCACTTCAAGACTAGCACATTCGTCCTGTCTCTGCGTCTCGCCTCGCAGTAGCTGCCAGGCAAGTTCAGGTGCTGAGTCTGGGCCTAGCCCTGGATCGGGAGCTCTGTGCTGGTAGCCGACAGCATCCTCGAAGAGCTCGGGGTTTGAAGAGTGCACCTTAGGCAAACCCACAGTAATTGCTTATATAGATGTACTTTCTTAAAGAATGATTGTCAAATTAGCAATGAAAAAGAAAGCCAAGTTCTTGCTATAAATTATTACACATTCCAGGACTCAGGTAAATTTCAATGGAAAGGTTGTGTGCTGAGTAAAACATCTTCAGATTTTTTTCCAACCCTAATAGACAATAGGTTTTACTTTCTAAAATTGACATATTTCTCTCAGAATCGTAATGCATTGTGGCCAAGAATTCCTTTGCCTTTTGTTATGCTAACACTTATATTTTTTACAAATTTGCTAAGTTTTAAAACGTTTGCGCTTTGCCCACAGCTAAAGGAGTGTCTTTCTCTGTTTTATAGAAATAAATCTGGTTTAGCAAAGAAAACACTTCAAGTATTTGAAAATTCAGATTAGGGATGACAGATTCTTTTTTTTGTGTGTGTGCACACAAGTAGCAGAAAATTCAAATTTTAAGTGTCATTTTAAGAGTTATCTCGTGACCATTTATAAACGTTAAGTAACCTGATTCTGCATGGGCTTTAACATTAGTATTGCAGTATATGCACATTCACTTGTAAATGCAGAAGGAGGCTCGATCATTTGACTGTATAGCCATTACATGTTTGTATTCAACAAACTGGAAAAAGAAGGCACAGAAATTATAGTCAGCAGAGGGCCTAAAAATGTAGAAGCCAAAGAAATTCACGACTTCTCTTTTTATGGCAACGATACCCAAGATGCTTTCCATGTAAGTATTTTGAATAGGAACACTGCGTAACAATACAGAGTAAATGTGTTGTGCGGCTACAGGAACCATTTCCAAATGTGATAGTTTTAGTATATTTTAATTCTCCAGGATTGGAAGACAGGCTATGTTTTTACTTCATCTAAAGAAAAGAGTGTGTGTTCTGTGACTCTTCGCTGTGTAGACTTTGAATATTAAATGACCTGAGTGGTTCGTTCTGTTACCAGGGAGCAAAGTTCATAACCATACTGACCGATGAAGAGACCATTCTACTGCGAGAATACTGTGAGAACAAATCAAACTGTGATGCTTTGCAACTCCTCGATAATCTTCAGAGATTCTCTGAAGACATCTCCTGAGGTGCTTTACAGATACATAAAGCTGAATTAGGAACTAGATAAATAATTGTTCAAACAACATTGCATCTGTTGTCTCCTTTCTAAAAGTAAGCAGAAGAATTAAAAAAACAGGTCCTTTCCACTCAAAAGCAACTCTGACACCAGGCTTTTTTTGTTCTGCTATCTTGAGAAGGGCCATTCATACTGGCACCATACTGCAAGGTCTCCAGGTACATTCATGTTTACTCTTCACGTGACTTTGGATTATAATATTCCTGTCAGGTTCAGCCTTACAGCAGCTCATTTTTGGGAGACCTGACACTCAGGATGGGCCTTGAGTCCAATTTGGTAGACCTTACAGTGTATCTGTTAGTGGCAGGCAGGACAGTGATAACACATGAGCTCTCTATAATTCACTACTGTGCCTTCTTTTATTGGTGTTTGAAGAACATGTGAGGACATCAGTACCAACCCAAGAGAATCTGAGAAAGAATTAAAAAGAATGGCTGTATTGTGTAGGGATTAGGTTGGGGTGATTTGTGCAACAACATGTTTCTTTCAAGCGTTGAAGGCTATACACTATGCTGGGAGCTGGAGGCAGCTCCATATCTCTGGTGTCTTATTGTAGGGGACCCAAAAGAGAGGGAATAAGGAAAAAGAGGCCATGTTTGTTTCATTAACTTTCATGTTGCTTGCCTACAAATTTCAGGAATTATATTGTACCCAAAGAGGTGTGTGTGTGTGTGTGTGTGTGTGTGTGTGTGTGTGTGTGTGTGTGTGTGTATATGTGTGTGTGTGTGTGTGGTTCATGTGTGTTGGGGAGGTCTTGGCTCTTTCAAACTGTTTCATTCACCCCAGGAGCACTTTACTACCTAGTAGGGCATGAATAAATAACACTTGCCATGCTTAGTAATACAATTTGTATCTTTCATGAATGCAACACTTAGAAATATCTGAGACATTTTCTCTCCTAGCAATAGTACATGCTTGTTATGTGCATATACTGTTCTTTCCTCTTTTCCTAAGAAACCAACTGTCAAAGGAAATTAAGACATTAAAGTTACACAGTTGGCCTTAAAAGGGGGCCCTGAAATAAACACCTAACTCCTGTCCTAAGGCCCATTTTCTTCTAGTCACAGTCACCCTGAAATCTCAATTCTTGTTTGTTTCTTGGATGGCAATTTCCATTTTAAAAGACAGAAAATGATGCCTTAAGTAGATCGGGCCTTAGTATTCTGTCCCACCTGCCTCCAATCTTATATTTACATTTGTCCTCTGGAGGGAGAAAACAATCAGCATATTCACCATAAAGAATTTTAGTTCTTACCATCCAAAATCAAAGGCTGAGAATAGTAGATACATGGTTTTTACTCTCTGTATGGAATGTACTATCAATCAATTACAAATATCCTTAGCTTCCCAATGAATTTAAGTGCAATCAAAACCAACACACACACACACACACACACACACACACACACACACACACACACACACACACACACCATGACCACCACCACCACCAACAAAACAACAAAAACCCACAAGAAGACCCTGTCTAAGCAATATCTGGCATAAAGGTTTTCCAAACTTGGAGCTGTTAATCAGCACCTGAGACCACAGTGAGAGTGTCACAGTTATTATCAATCCCACTTTTAGCTGAGACCCTCATGCAGAAAATGTAGTGAAATCGAAGGTTGCTTTACAATACTCCCAGGAATCTCTGTGAACATGGGCATGCTTCCTCCTCCCATACAAAGGAAACATCACCAACCATCTTCCTCAAATAATCCTGACAGAAAACGCCTTACTTGGCTCTTAAGATAAGACACTTTAGACATGCTCAGGGGTCTAAGGGAAGAACAGATCAGCTAAACCTAGTATCAAACAACCCAAATTATGACAACAGTGCTTCCAGAGATCAGTGTAAGTCTTTAACCAGGTGTTTAAAAATAATCTCAAAAATATTGAGTCTAAATTATTTCCTCTATTGCTTGCTCTTCGGAAAATGAAGAATCTTGGGAGACTGATTTCAAAAGTCAGGGCTTATACCAGATGTGTCTGCATGGGGTGGAACAGCGAGGCGTTCAGAACAAAACAAAATCTTCCTGACTGCTGCTGTTTTCCATTTAAAGAGGTCACTTTTAGACACGATGAGGATGGAGAAGAGCGCTTCATTTGGAAATGATTTGCTCCTTTTCATCACCCCCCGAGTGCACGTAATTGGTTAATTGTGTGTACATTCTGTTCTATTGACCATGGAGGGCCTGGCTGGTACAAGGTGCAGAGGGCAGGAGCTGTTCCCATTTCATCCCCACATGGTGCCTGCTAGTTTGCACAGTGAAAGAATGCTATGTACCTCTGGGTTGCCCACGGAGGCAATGCACACATCTGTCTATTAACACATGGGAGGTAGTTACAGTTAGAAGAAACACTCTGACACATCTGTTTACTCAGAGTCTACGTAAATCCCTTGGTAATTAGCATCTCAACCAGCTGAGAGGTAAGTGGACCAACAGTGTGGCATGCATGGAGGGTTTTGAAAACAAACCAGCGACCTTGCATGTATTTATAAGCAGAAATGCCTCTTACGATTTGTAACTGCTGCACCATTTCTTCTCGGTAAGCCAGTTCCCTTTTCATCTGATCCTGAAAGTTATCTGGGGAAGGGAGAAACAGAAAGGAAATTAACCAAAGTGCAAAATCCAGGTTTAGTGTGCGGTGGGTCCTCCAAACCCTAGACTCCTGGCGCTGAGGATTGACCCAACTTCAGAACAACAACCACATGACACTGAATCTGTCATAAGGAAAATGAAGTAAAATCCACCCACACAGCATCTACCTGTATCAGTGATGGAGACGACTCCAGAGCAGGGTTTCTGAAACTCTCTCTACTCAGGACCCCTTTTCATCTGAGAAACTTTTGATTCTCAGAAACTTTTGTGACCCAGGTATGTAGGTATACAAAAAAGTCATACAAGCCAAATACTGATTGATATATAAATATATAAATCATAAAGAAGTTAATTTTAAAACAGGTCTGGGGTATACATCTATCTTCACAACTTATTAGTGACAAAATCAAACCTGCTACACAGGTAGATATGTTTGTTTAGTTTTATGTAACGAGTCAAATGTGGGCAGAATATTTGATATTATAGGATGTCTTCAGCATTTCTCAGAGTTGATTGATATTCTGATCTTGTAATTATCAATAGTGAGAATGTGGTTTTTACATAAACATGTACCACAAAATGGCAGATGTATGCTTAGGAAATCGTTGGAAATTCTATCCTAATTCCAAACCAAAATTCATTTATTTATCATTTCAGGAAACAAGTCAGCAAGCAACTCAAACAGCAATTTTTAAAAACCAAACATCCTTATACAATATAATCAGAAGATACATTAAATTGATCTTTATATGATGAAGAATGATGATAGAGAGGTATAAAAAAATATGCGTTCAGGTTCCTGGAAAGATGGAAGTTAAAAGCACTGGCTGCTCTTCTAGAGGCCCTGGGTTCAATTCCCAGCACTCACGTGGTAGCTCATAACTGTCTGTAATTCAACCAAGGGGATCCTAATCTTCTTCTGCCCCCCCCCCCGGCACTTTACATGTAGCGCACAGACATATATGTAGGCAAAACACCCATATACATAAAAATAAAACAAAATAATTTTTAAAAAATTTCTGTAATTTAACCATTATGTTTAAAGATCACAAACTTTGTATGGTAATTATGAAATTCAAAACATGCAGTTCTTGAGCCGAGGTGTTCCTGTAGTGTTCCTTGGCACTGCGTGACTTGGTCAGCGGTAGTGGTGAAGTTATGCTACACAAGGACCAGCGCTGCCTCACATGCTTTGAATTCATTCTGTATTTGGTTTTGAGTTAACTTTTTATCAATGAATGTTCGGAAACCTTTTACTGTTGCAGGACTCCCACATTCACTTATGTGGCCCCATGTGAAGGTTGTGGCCCATGGTTTAGTGTATGAGGTATAGTCTAAAGTATGTGGGAGGGCGCACATGGGTTATATGAAGACACTAAGCAATGCTATACGAGACTGGCACATCCGTGGAATTTTGTTATCTGCAGAGAGTTCTGGAGCTAATCCACCACGGATACTGAAGGATGACTACATCTGAAAAAATATGGCTGACAGCATCCTAGAGTCTCCTACCCCTTCTGCTCTCCTGTCCCCTCCCCCCCTCCCCTCTCCTCCCCTCTCCCCTCTCCTGTCCCCTCCCCTCTCCTCTCCCCTTTCCCCTCCCCTCCTCTCCTCTTTCCTTTTCCTTTTAAGACAAGATCTCACTGTATAGCCCTGGCTAGTCTTCAACTCTCTAAGGTCAGGCTGGCTTTAAACTGTTGTTGATATTTCTGCCTCTCAAGTGCTGGGATTACAGGCACATGCCACAGGTCTGATTTTTTTTTTAACTAAACAATTTAGTTATTTGAAGAATTATTTTCAACACTCTATAATTTTATGAGACCCCACAGGAAATTCTGAGAGGTAAGACATTCCTTTTATAGCATCTCATCCCTCATGGAGTCTATGCCCTGGCTCGTAAGCATCACCCAGAAATGAACAGTGCGGTTGTGCTCTCTGCTTATGCAGGTCACAGCATGGAAAGCATCTACAGTCTGCAGTGCTACAGCGGAGGGGGTGCAGCTCATACAGTGCTAACCACAGGGAGCGCCTGTGATGTGATGCCTGCTGGGTAAGACATGAAAAATGCTTGCCTGGCTCCCGTGTGCCCTTGTGCTCCAGCCTGACTCTACAAACAGCAAGCCTTCTCACCCCGGGCCAGCCAGGTTTTGGTCTTCTCTGGTCTCATGAATGCTATAGACTTGGCCACAATCCAAGGAAAGGAGAGCTTTAAGAGACACCGCCATAGAGCCAGGCATACACACCGACATCACACCTTTAGTCCCAGCACTCGGGAGGCAGAGGCAGGTGGATCTCTATGAGTTTGAGACCAGTCTTGTCTACAGAGTGAGTTCCAGGACAGTCAGGGCTACACGGGGAAACCCTGTCTGGAAAAACCAAAAGGAAAAAATGAAAGAGAGAGAGAGAGAGAGAGAGAGAGAGAGAGAGAGAGAGAGAGAGTGCTGTATAAAATAGCATTGATATCCTATGTGTTAATTATTTTAATTTGATATAAATGACTTCCAAACTTATTGCGGGGCATGGCATATTCTCCATGTGATGTTTTTAAAGCGTAGTCATGTACAACTTGGCTCTTTCCCCTTAAAAAAGAGAGGGACCTGAATTCACACTGCACTTGTAGTGGACAGGCAGAAGCTTGGAGAAACCAGAAACCATCCACATCTTTCCCTTTCTTCTTTCTTGGTCTTTCCAGTCAGTCAGCTGGCAGTGAAGCCCTGTGCTCTTCCCAGACCACCCCCTCTTCCATCTCCCATATGCAGCTGCCTCTTTCTGAACAGGTTCCGACTGACCTCAGGCCTCTAGTTCCTTCTCCACAAATCCTTTTTTTTTTTTTTTTTTTTTTTTGGTTTTTCGAGACAGGGTTTCTCTGTGTAGCTTTGCGCCTTTCCTGGAACTCACTTGGTAGCCCAGGCTGGCCTCGAACTCACAGAGATCCGCCTGGCTCTGCCTCCCGAGTGCCACAAATCCTTTTCACTTTCCTAAAATCCTGCCTGAAAAATCAATGGCCACCTGACATTTTCAAGGTAACAAATCCAAAGTCTCTAGGTCTCCATAAATAATAATAATAAAAAAATTGGTCATTTCATTTTCTTGGCATTTACTTTTCTATATGATTAGAATTCGTTCCTGAAACACTCAAGGTGTATATTATCATTCATGTTTTAAAAACACCCAATCTATACCTTCACTTCCAAGTGTGATGAGGAGGACTTTACAGTTTAGGGCAGAGGGACCAGTGTGGATCATGAGAGGAAGTCAGGAGGGAGGAAGTGCGGGAGCAGAGAGGCAAACAGCTCCCTAGGCAGGCTTGGAAGGAGGAAGGGGTACTGCAGGTAGCTGGCTGCAGCAGAGGGCAAGGAGGAAATTTCCAGAACTCTGTTACCCATTAAACCACTCTCCCATTTTTAAACAGACATTGTGTTCCTTGTCTCTGGATCCCTGTTCCTGCTGTGGTGAACGCTCACAGAAAGTACCTTCATTTCCCTCAAATCCCAGTTCAAATACTTCCTCCCTGTAAGAGTCTTCCAGTTTTCTTGACTCTCCCATCAGAATGAATTATCTTTCTTCTGGACCCTTCCAGCTAGCTGCCCATACCCCTACTCACAACGATAATATGCATTACTAGTTGGAATACACCTGTCTTCCAGCTAGCTATGTAGTGTGTTCACAGGACAGAAAGGTGAGTTTACTTTAAAAATCTCTAGGCCCACAGCAGTCCTCAGCAGGCTGTGAGGGAGAGGGATGGAATGGAGAGTAAGAAGAACCAAGCCATATCAATAGAGGTCAGGCTTTGGCCTTGGGCCTTCCTCAGAAGGAACAGGGTGGGGATGATGCCCCTACGGAATATTCTTGCTCTAGCATTTTAAGATCTGATGACAAAGCAAACTGATTTGGTCAGGGTCCAAGCACCCTTGCTACCAGCAGTGCTTGATTCTGATATGCTCTGGTGACAGTTAGAAGTAAGGTACTATGTGAGAAGTTAGGAGCCACCGCACAACATCAGGGGGCCACCGTCTGGACACCAGGCAACAAGAGAAGCACTACAAAAGATTCCCACCACAAACTCCCCTCATCCTCACCCTTCTCCCACAGTCTGCTCCCAGGACCTCCATCATAGCCACCGTGTTCCCAGACACAGTGTTTCTTTTTAACTTTCCCCACAGCAGATTCCTCTTTTCATCCAATGATCTGCCTAGAGGGCTGAGGGGGAGGCTGAGGGGCAGCCAGGGGCTGGTCACCTACCTGGGGCACTTCCCTGGATCCTGGAAGGTTCCAGGGGTGGGAGGTGGAACAGCCAAGGGCACTTCAGAGTGGAATGGTGGTGACCAGGCTTTCCCTAATTCACCATCAATGCCCGTCTATGATGCAATGAATACAGGTCCTCGAAAGGCGGGGGCATCAAGGGTTAGAGAAAGGGTGGATGTTTTTCTCAGACTGGAGTGGGAAAGGTCATCAGCGGCAAAAGGCCAAGAGCAAAGTAGTTATTGATCGTTTCTGTTTTATTTTGTTTGAAACCGGGTCTAGCAGTTGAGGCTAGCCTCGAGCCCATTTTATGTAGCTGAGGCTAACCTTGATCTCCTGATCATCCTGCTTCTAGTGCCCCAGGGCTGAGATCATACGCATGTAGTACCACACCCAAGACTGATGGATTTATCAGGCAGAAATTGAAAACTTCAGTATAAAAACAAATCAGACACTGAACTTCCCACAAAACACCATAGCTAACATTTAAAGATGAATTTTAGGAATACTGGTTACAGGTCAAACAACTGATACTTCCCTTTTTAATGGGATTCTGTGTGTGTGTGTGGGGGGGGGCTGTATCTCAGGGTAGAATGCTTGCCCAGCATGCCTAAGGTCTTGGACTCCTTCCTCAGTACCGAAAAAAAGAAAAAGAAATTCCTGTAACTCGGCAACAAAGTAACACATCAAAAGAAATGTGTGGAGGGAGGGTTCACAAGACATTTAAAGGATGATAAACAAAATGTGGCCAATGTGCTGACCGGGGAAGAAAAGGAGATAAAAAAGAAACTACTTGTTGGGAATTTAGCTCAGTGGTAGAGCGCTTGCCTAGCAAGCACAAGGCCCTGGGTTCCATCCTCAGCTCCAAAAAAAAAAAAAAAACAAACAAAAAAACCAAAAAAAAAAAAAAACCAAAAAACAAAAACAACAACAACAAAAAGAAACTATGCTGCACCTGAGAGCTGCATGTGGTACCGAGGACAGGAATACAGACCAGTGCATTCTTTCCGGAAAAGGACTTGGAGTTAGATATTAAGAGATTTCAAGTTTGTGCCTATGCAGTTCATTTGGGAACATCACAAGAGATAATAATGTCTGGTCTGGAACTCCGGACAAGACTTGGTGTCCAATGTATGTTTCACTCTTTTTTTAAATTATTTATTTTTTAATTTCAAATATGTGTACTATATTTCTATCATTTCTCTTCCCACTCCTCCCACACAGCCTCACCCCCCTCAAATTCATTTTCATTAATATATATCACATTCTTTAATATTTATTTTAATATGTACATTTTCTTTAACACACAATGAATTAATATGTAAAACAACCTACTGAGTCTATTTAGCGTTTTCATATGTACATGTTTCTAGGGCTGGCCACTTGGTATTAACTAATTAGGGGGTTCATCTCTAAAACGATATACTGTATTTTTAATAGAAAGACTGAAAATACTAAAATATTAACTTTTTTTTGAGGGGGTTGGCTAGATAACATAATTATGAGTGACTTTCTTCTCTTCCCTTTGTATTTCTGTCTAAATTTTTCTGTGGTAAACACGTGTAGAACTTTTGAGATTAAAAGATCGCCAATTTGAAAATGAAACATGTTTTAAAATTTTGCTATCTTCAACCGCTGACGAAGGTCTAACTGGGGGTGAAAAATCACCCAGCTCACTCCTCTTGCGAGGGGCAGCTGAGACAGGCCCTGCAGAGCAATGTGCCAGCCAACGTGGGGGCGGGGCTCCGCAGGGCAGCTGAGGACGCTTCGGGAGCACAGTTTTCCAAACAGCAACCGAAAGTGTACAGCGTGCATCCCTGGGACCGTGAGTAAGAAGAGCACCATCTGGCACACCTGGTTCACCAGAAGGCCCTACTCACAGAGCAGTAAGCGTGTGGCTCATCATCTTTGCCTGTTATCACTGTTTGCAAACAACTCTGGAGACTTTGGATCTGTCAGTACTTGGGGATTCTCTCCCACACTCACTTCCAGAGGAGGCCGCGGAAAGAGACAGGAATGGAGGAGGTGAACCACTAATCGTAAAACCAATCCTCGAAAATAAGTCACAGATACAGAAAGTGGACAATGGGGTCCATGTAGGTGACACTGCGTTTGTTTCCAGTAAGAAATAATCAGGGGGCTGTGGCGATGCTCAGTGGGCGAAGGATGCCTTGTGACCCGACTTCAACTCCCAGAAACCATGTAAAAACACGAGGCATGGCTTCACAGATACGTAATCCTGAGATGGGGAGGCAGAGGCAGGGGGATCTCTGGGGCTGGCTCTCCAGCTAGTCTAGTCTAATTGGTGAGTTTGAGGCCAATGAGAGACCCTGTCCCAATGGACAGAAAGGGCTTTCCCAAGGAATGACACCCAAGATTGTCTTCTGGCTTGCACAGTGTGCATATACATGCATATGCTCCTGTGTGCGCATTTGTCTACCCTTGACAAACACGCACGCACGCACACAAAGAAAAATAGAAAAATAAGTAACCAGAAAATAAATGTGAAGAGTAATTCTTTACTAGATCTAAAATGAGGGCACTTTGGATAAATTCTAACACCCCCCCCCCCCCATAGAACTGACTGGCCTGTCCACTCTCTTCTCTGAAAGTCTATGAGTTGTCTTTAAACCCACAGAACCCAGAACCAACTCATAGTCCAGCTGAGCACCTCCGTTCAACAGCCTTTGCTGATCCAACATCGTCTTTCACGGCCAATGTTAACTTCAAATACAACGTAAACACGGGAATCAACCACTTCTAAGAGCAGTCTGCACCACAACGCACCAGTGTTAAAGACGGCAACAGAGGAGTGCCGGGGTGGAGGTCAGCGGCAAGGGTGGGTGAGGGTCATGAGGAACACTGGGGAGATAGATACATCCAGGAGTACTCTAGAAAAGGGTGTGTGTTGGGGTGGGGAGGTTCCCGGGCGGTGGAGAAACCCGAGCCTTGTCACAGATGGGGAGGAGGATGTGAGCAGGGGAGGCCTTGAGAACTAGAGGGGCAGGGAAGGAAGAGGAGTCTCTGTGGCCACTGGAGCAGAGGGGGTTAGAAGTGGAAATGCGCAGCGGCAGATGGTGCCAGGTGGGGGCTTTCATGGGTAGGAGTTAACGCAGACACTTAAATAAGCAACGGGAATGAAGACAGCTTCTTGGGTGCAAAACTTGGTGTCAAAAGTGGTGTTTAAGGGAATGGGGCGGGTTGGAGCAAAGAAGGATGGGAGTAGACACAGAGCATCCATTTACTGCTGTACAGTGGAAAAGGGGGCTGGGGAATGTGCCTTGAGCAAGCAGGAGGGCATGCTTCAGCCAAACCTGGAGCCCTCCCTCAGAACCCCTGTTCTCGGCCTGCTCTAGTGGCCAGTTGATCTGCCTGTGTTGGGATCCTGTCCTCCTCCAGTGCTTCCCCGAGCAGGGCCAGATGGTATGCACATGAATTTTAGTTCTGGAATGCCCTTCTCAGCACAGGGCCAGGTTAGCTTGCTACCCCACCCCCAGACTTCTGCTCCCCTCTAAGGATGCAGGCTCCTCCTCACTTTCTTCCTCCCCAGTCTTCTTCCTTCTTCTCCTCTCCCTCTGCCTCCTTTCTAGCTCACTCTCTGTCCAGGACTCATTTCTGTGACTCTGCTCAGCCCTCAGAACCATACAAAGACCCCACAGCCCAGTGTTTAGAGGTCCTCCACGCAGCCGAGTCTCCCCTCCTCACCCTGCGACTACAAATGACAGCTATTGAAAACCTCGCTTGAGCCAAGCGCACACACAGGGCTTTGTACGGATTGTGGGGCAGGAGTTATCTGGCCCAGCTGGCAGCTTCCAAGTTCAAACAACCAGTGAGGAGAAGTGCTCCCTAATAACCGTACCCTACAGCTTCTCTCCTGAGCCTCAGTGCTCTAAGGCACACGGACTTTTTTTTTTTTTTTTTTTTTTTTTTTTGAGACACAGTTTCTTTGTGTAGCCCTGGCTGTCCTGGATCTCACTCTGTAGACCAGGCTGGCCTCAAACCCGGCGATCTGCCTGCCTCTGCCTCCCGAGAGTAAAGGCATGTGCCACCACTGCCTGGTCTAAGCACTGGGATTTTGCCTGTCTCTGAAGATCTGTCCACCTTTGTGAAAAGCTTTTCAGACTTCTTGGGGGGTCTCATTTGCTTCCTCCCGGTTTTCCTCCTCACCAGGGAAGGCTGAGTCTGTTCACGGGCTTCACCACAGCCATTCTTAGTCAGCGAGCGTGTAAGGCATACTTACTATTTTCATTGTACGGAACTACCTTTCCTGGTGTGTCTAAGTCGTGCATTATTCAAAGTTGGATACATACACACCACTTTCTTGGGGAGTGGAGCAGGTTGCAGATTTCCAAAACTAGGAAGGGTTATTTGTTGAAATACCTCACATGTGTGGAAGTCACACGCTGACTCACATCAGTTCAGATCAAAATGATGACTACTAGGTCTAGTTTTTTTCCTTACAGGGTTTTTGTTTTTTGTATGGTGGTGGGGACTGAACTCATAGCTGAGTTATGCCCTAGGCCAGTCTAACATTGTTTTGATGTATGTGTTTTATGTTAGAGTAAGGACAATGTGTAAGTATATACATTACTGTCAGTTACTTAATCCCTTAAATGATTGTTAATTAGCTGTTACTAATAGAAGAAATTATGATCACACTGGCCTCACGGGAACTGAGAGGGTACTCTGGGGCTTCTCTGAACCTGAACTCACTCTACTGGATCTAAAGCAGTGACTCCCCAGCTCCACACTTAGATCAGCCCAGCTATGTGTGCTGTGGAGACCACGGGTTACACTCTTTCTCCAGCAAGAACTCTAGAGCTCCACACAGCTCAGGTTTTGTGATGTCCAGATTAATTACAGGAGACATGCTGATATTTTAAATACGTGTCTCAGAAAAAAAAAATTGAAGTTCACAAAATTTAAAAAATACTGGGGTTGGAGAAGTGGCTCAGTGGCTAAGAGCATGTACTGCTCTTGCAAAGGACCAGAGTGTGATTTTCAGAACCCGTGTTGGGCAGCTCACAACTGCCTATTAACTCCAGCTCCAGGGGTGCCTGACATCTCTGGTTTCCTTGGGCACCTACATTCACGTGCACATACACACACACACAGATACATACACACAATTTTAAAAAATCGTTTGCATGCTATTTTGTTTCTCACTTTCCTTTCTCTGAAGAGGGGAATACAGCTAGACAAAACTTGAAAAACACCCCCAAGACCATTTGTTCCTGGGCTATCCCACTCATGGCCAGTGAAGTTTACAATTTTACATGCACACCTACCATGAAACCTTTCTGCAAGTCTATGGCTCTGGGAGCAGAGTGATAACCTGGAGGCTGCAGGGTTTCCTGCTTTGCACCGGAATGGAATTTCACAGTAAAATGGCTTGAGAGTATAAAACTACTAAAATTATACCGATTTAATTATGGTAGTGCCCCTTAACGCTGGGTTTGCTTTCTTTGGCTTTGTTTATACAAGGTCAAGTGTGGCCTAAAAATATTAAGGTGGAAAATTCTAGAAATAAACAATTCATAAATTTTAAATAACTTTTATTATAGTATAGATGGTCATAATTGTTCTATTTTTGCCCTTGGCTATTTTTACTAATCTCTCACAAGTTAAACTTTATCATAAGAATGTGAGTAGAGGGGGAAAAGGGTACAGAGAGGGTTTGAAACCATCTGCAAGTTCCATGCATCCAGTGGGTGCTGCCAGGCATATCCCCTCAAAACAACGGGGAGCTATTGTAATCAAATAGATTTGTGGACATCAAATTGTTTAAATCTTCATGTTTATACATCACTCCCACACCAGTGGCTAACAGAGCTATCTGAGAATGAAGGGTACTTGTCCCTTGCTTTTCCTATTCAGAAAATAATGAATACCAAGGGATTGTTGTATATTAAAAATATATAATCTGGACATATTTGAATATGTGAATACATTTCATATTGAATTATGTGTTTACATACATATTTTAAAACGCACAGACACAGCTACCCATATATCAGAACACAAATAGCAAATCGTGAGAAGTTTTATCTTTGAGTCAATTCAAAGCACAGATAAGGGATTAACGTGTATGACTATTCTGGCACAGCGTGGGAAGGCTGTGTGGGCATTGTACTTAGCCCCTTCTGGCTTCGACTCACACTCTTAAACCTAACCGTAGAGATTCCAGCAAACATCACACACAGAAGGAAAGGAAAGGGATTCCTTACTGAACACCGGGAAGGATGTATTTCCTTTCAACACTTGGAATTCTTGCTCCAGTCGCCTCCGTAAGTCTATTTGCTCAAATAAAACCTTCTGAAGTTCTTCTAATAGAGAAAAGAAGAAGAGCTGTTTTACTAATCATTACAAATAACTCTCCAGAGAACTGTTCATCTGGCAATTTGTTATTATAAGACAAAATATTTTACCAGTTTAAAAAATGTTGCATAGACATAGGATAGATTTTGTGCAGAAATCCATGAATATAAATCAATGTAATATATTATTTTAAAGTATTATATTACAGTGTCATGTATTGATTGATATGTATGCATTAATCTCAATTATATCCACCCAATGGTCCATATATTATTCATATGTTGCTTGTCAGGCTTAAAATATGGTGCAGAACTAAAATATCTTCTTATTGTCTCTGTACTCTTTAAAAGCTAAGAGAAGTATACAACATTCAAACTTGTCTTTACCTTTCCCCATATTTTCTACATCCTTTTTGAGCGAATGAGGTGAATTGGTTTCTTGTGTGTGTTCACCTAAAAAAAAAAAAAGGAAAAACGTTAGTTTGCATGGACTACTTTCCCCCAGGTTTTCTTTTTATTTATCTATTTATTACATCTAGAAAAAGACTTTACTATAACCTGACATAAGGAATTCACAGGATTAAATGCTATTCTTGTGAATGGGTACCACACCTCTGAATCACAGAAGTCCTCTAGGAAATGAGAGTAGAGCCTGTCTGCCTCTTGGAGAGCAGGATCGCTGAAGTGAGGATGCCTGCTCTCCCTGGAAGGCCCTTGAGAGCGCGACGGGCCGAAGTTTCCTAAACTTTTGGGCCCCCCAAATTTGAAACAGTGAAAAAGGAAGTGTGGAGAGTCCATGACTTGTCCGAGGAGAGCACTCATGTGCCTGGAGGGTTTCCTGGCCATTGATAGCTGGCTGAAAAGAAAGGCACACTACCGCAGAGATACAAAGTGACTTATCCGTTAGTTTGTAAATATTTACTTACTCAGCGATACTCTCTTAACTACTCACTTGGGACCAATAAAAATGATTGTGGGAGCCGTGGGAGCTGAGGGTGGAGCCCAGGAGCGAAGCACAGACTTTGCAAGCACTGGGCCTCTGCTTCTGAGCCAAACTAAATAAGCCGGCCGTCTATATTATGAATGAAGGTTAGATTGTTCATGCTTTGCTATGTGCTAACTCGAACAATGGCAAAGTAAATAATGCATTCACTACCGTAAACTGTGTCTTCATGAATCTGAGAGCCCAAATACATCAATAGTTTAACCCATTCATTCAGCTAATTAGATAATTGTGTTTTCAAATTTCAAGTTAATTTCTGTGATAGCCACATGGGTGATTAGGCTTCTGCTTTTGTCTAAAGAGGTGTGGTAGTGCAGGTAATGGTTCTCCAAGAAGGTTTTATGGATTCACCGTACTGGTTCCCAGAGGTGAGAACTCCTGTATGCCTGCAGATCCCAGGCATGGGCTTTGCCTGCCCCCTCTTCCTTTTCACCCACTAGGTCAGGTGCTGCTGGCTGGAGGCAAGGGCTCTGTCTCTTCTCTTAGGCCAGCCGGTGCCTAACAGTGGACTGGACATGCAATAAGCCCTCAATAAATTGTCTTCTGCTGTTACTGAAGGAACCCCAGGAGGACATAAATTCTAAGTCATGGCTCCAGCCAGAATGTATCACTTCAATTCTCTGCTTGCTATTTATTCATTTCCCTCAGAAAGAAATGGAGTGTAATGGCCCCCAGGCACTTGTTGGAATACTGAGAGATCTCACTGCCAAGTTAAAATTTCTATAAAAAGACAAACAGGATTTCTTCACAAAGCAGCAACCTGTACCTTGGACAGACATCTATATTCCACATGTAACTCTCATGTGAAGGTGCACATGAATGCACATCCCTCTCTTTAAGGACTTATATGTAACTGATTCATACATTTAAATATTCCCAAATAGATGCATACTTGGGGTGGAGCCCAATATATCCTTCACACTCCCAAGTTCCTTAATTGCAGGCATTCTCTAACAAGTAGAACATATTCACACAACTTCATTCCAATACATCTTGAACATGACCTCTCTGACCTCTCTCTATAGTCTCAAGTACACTCTTGAACCTTGACAACTTGGTTTTCTCTTTACAGCAAGGAAAATACCCGTGAAGCATCCCAGTTGTAGACCTCATTAGAATCCCTAAGAAATCTGATCATCTACTAGAAAAGTAATAGGTTGATAACAAACGATTAATATGTAAACCAAGCATGGTGGCATTTTGAAATGAAGATAAATGTGTGTTAGGTGCAGGTCTGCCGTATCAGTTGACCAGTACAGAAGTTCCCTGATGATGCAATACTGAATCTGAACCGAAGAGCAAGCAGGTACCTGTCTCCGTGTTTGCTCACATGTGGTTTGATGACACTGTCCCATCTACAACTTTCTCAACCTAACTTTCAAAACATGACTTAGATGAGATGTAAAAGCACATCTAGAAGGCTTGTTCTTACTATGTTGTAGACTAGATTTTTCGATTCGTTAATATATTTTGAGAACTGTTCATCTTGTATTACATTTCAATTGGATGAATAAATTTAAAAATTAAAATAGATATAACTACGTTTCCTTTCCCCTTCATAATTACTAGCATTATATTCATAGAGTACCCCTAAATCAATAGCCAATAAATGGAAAAATACTGACTACAGGAAAAATATGCCTGTGCTATTAACAATGGGCTGGTCTTTTCATCAGCTCTGTGGAGGTTTTATTAACATTTGCATTAGTGTCTATTTCAAATTGAGATTTTACTGCAATTTCTGTGCAAAAAATGGCCAATTTAGAGCTTAGAAGATATAAATGTCTCCTTTGCAATGAGTTTTTTTTTTAAGTGTCTAGGTGTTAGGTAAATAAGGACACAGGGCTGTCTCAGCTGCGCTCTGTGCAGCTTTTACTGGACGGCCGCTTTCTGCATTATTGCTAATCTGTGAAAACCAGATTGTTAATGGTGGTTAAAAATGACCTCTGGGAGCCTGGATGTTTGTTCACTATTACTGCTAATGTTTTCCATCTGGTTGAAAAAAAAAAAGGCAGTCTAATACTAGATTAAATAAATGTGATTTAGTTGACAACGAGTCTCCAATTTTTATAAATATTCCATCAGGTTAGATGCATTTCACTTTTTAAAATTAATGAATGGGTTTGGAGGCATCCCAAAAATTAAAATGCTTACCTTCTTTTCCCCTACATTCTTCTTTAAAAAAAAATATTTACAAGCAGAGAAGGTAGGGGGAAGCTCAGAGACCTCAATGGCTTAGAGACAGAAGACAGAACATTATGCACAGAAGGAATATCTTTCTTAGAGCCCCGGCCTCAAACATGGCGGACAGTAGAAGGAAACCCAAGTGTTCTGAAGTGGGAAAGGAATGAATCATAACGAAAGCATTAGTGGAGGGATGAGACCCAAAGCTGCTGCTCAGGGACGTGTCACCTTCTTGTGGAACCTTCATGATTCCATGAATGGTGTTCACCACAGTTGACAGAGGCAGCAGTGTGCCAGGCAGGACCAACCCCGTGGCAACCTGAAGCCGAGGCCTGCGTACGTGGTTCTGCTTCCCTATTCTCTTTGGAGTCCTCCAGCCTAGGTGGCCTCCTGTTCTAGGAGATATTCCATCCCGCCCCTGGCTTTGCCCCCACTCAGCCATGCCCCTGGCTTTGCCCCCACTCAGCCATCAGATAAGGGACAAGAGAGACGGATGTGATAATGTGCCATGTTACAGTAGGCATAAATAGTAAATCAAATGAGCAGGGACTAAAATTCACACACATATGCACACAAAAAGAATCAGTCAATGACTACACTAACATGACCTTTACAGGTTCAAGAGCAATCACTTTCTCTTAAATATTGTGGCATATTCCTGTTCAAAAACTATAATGGATCCCCTGGTCATCACAGGGAAAAAAATCCACTCTAAATTTCCCTGGAGTCTCCAGCTCTTCTTATAACCTGTATTCCTGCTGCCCCAACCCCCTCAGCTCACCTGTCCGTATTGCCAACACAAATCCTTCACTGCACTCAGGCCTGCATTTCTCACTGTGGATTGTTTTGTCTTGTACTGTGTGTCTTGCCTGGGGTACCTGACCCTCTTCCCATTTTCCATTCCAAAGCAAAGTGCCATCCAGGTCTCCTTGGCATGGACTGAAGATTTCTAACTCTCCATTGTTCATTTAGTGAAGCCCTATCTTCATGACGGTGGTTTGAGGCAGTTCCACCTATGGGGTTGATTAGGTCATCAGGACAGAGCCCTAATGGATGGGAAAGGTGCCGTTGTCAGGGCTCTGTTCCATCATGTCCTGTACAGAAGGGCAGCAGCTGCCTACGGGTCTCCTAAGAAGCCCTCATCAGACACCTCAGTCTGCTGGTTCCTTGGTCTTGAACTTCACAGCCTCTAGAGCTCTGAGAAATAAAGACTGTTGAAGTTAGCGACCTATTTTTATTACAGCACAGGACTAAGACACTGCTTCCTTGAGCCAGTCTCGGGATCTGCCAATGCCGATGACGACTGTGCCTTTCCTGGGCTGAAGTTCTAAGTGTCTTTCCATTACCCCTCTGCTTCCTGACTAGGAGATTTCCTTTCTGGAGGCAGCAACATCTATCACCCTACCCCAAGGAGGGTGCAAATGTTTTCAACAAATGCCTGCTGCACTAACATTCTAGTTTGTGAAAGAAACACCAGCCGAGGCTGTTCTGTCTTCAGTTGTTATGAGGGCATTCAAACCCATTCTTATAGTTAAACCTAACTCTTGTAAGTGAAAAAAATACAGTTGGATTCATTTTAAAAATCAGACTAAGTCAGACTAACTATATTTTTAGTTCTATTGGGAAGTTTGTGATGTCCCAATAAAAAATAAGTTTTCTTTCTGTCTACCATTTTCAAAGTCTCTGTGTGAAAATAATGGTCTGAATTCTAACTACAACATGGAAAATATTAACATATATGTCTGCCATGGTTTCCAATAAAAATATCACATATATTAGAATTCGTGAATTTTATTACAATAATAATTTTATTACCAAAATATTTCGTTTTTCTATTTATGTTAAAGATTTATTTCTATTTTATTTGTTAGAGATGAAACCTAGGGCCACATGCAAGATAGGCACACTCATTTGCCCGCGCTCAGTGACATGAGCCACATGAACAGATGAGATGCCATGTTCTGTTGATGGTCACAGGACAGGAAAAGAAGCTAATACAGCCGGGCGGTGGTGGCACACGCCTTTAATCCCAGCACTCGGGAGGCAGAGGCAGGCAGATCTCTGTGAGTTCGACGCCAGCCTGGGCTACAGAGTGAGTTCCAGGAAAGGTGCAAAGCTACACAGAGAAACCCTGTCTCGAAAAACAAAACAAAACAAAAAGCAAACAAACAAAAACAACAACAAAAAAGAAGCTAATATGACAGATGGCACTGACTCTCTCCCTGATAGCTAGCTTTCACAGTGCTGGAAAGTGCTACGCAGGCTTCTGGAAGAGAAAATTGTCTAGTGCTGGACCCACATGCTACAACTCTGGCCAAGATGTGGTGTACAACACTCACGCAGTCGTGGCAAGTCTGCTTACAGAGGCAACACACTGCTCTCTTTATTAGTTTTGAGGCCTGCTCTGCAGGAGAGAATTCAAGCCTGGTATTGTGAGCATGGTCCAAACCCGTGGCTAGGGAACTCATTGGCACTAGGGGGAGAACCTACGGATGTCACCGTGTGGTCAAACTCCTTCTAAACATTCATGTTTATACCCATAGATTTGTGCTGCTCCCAGCCTTGCTCAGATAAGCTTCTAACTGAAGTGGGCAGTGGTCAATGCAGGGACTCATACCTGCTCAAAGGACTGAGAATAAGTGACTGTGGGTGCTCATCTGGAGATGGGACACCTGCATTAAACACCCTCCCCACCCAAGTCTCAGAGAATGGAAAGAATGTAAGAGCCGGAGGACTTGGAGGAGTGCTCTGACATGCTGTCTTCTGGATATGACATGACTATTGCATACATGAGCTCACAGTAGCTATGGTTACCTGAACAAGATCAAGGCAGTTAATGGCTGTTGGGAAGGGGAGAGTCACATTCCTTTAGGAATGTGGCCACTGGTAGGCACTCCAAGCCCCTGTGGATGAGCCCATTGAACTCAATGGTTAAAAATAGCAACACGTAAGTAAACAATTATAAAAGGAGGACATGAATTTGGGAGGGAGATATGATGGAGCATTCTGGGGGCAGTTGGAAGGGAGCTATGAGGGATAGATATAATCAAGAAACATTGTATATATGTTTGAAATTTTCAAAGAACAAGAATAATATTTTTTTAAATTTGAATTCAATAAATAAGATTTAAACATTGTAAACTGCATGTTCAGGTTATATACCCTAGAATGCAGGGTGTCATCTGTATGGGGCACAATATCAAATTCAAGCATTAAAATAAGTAGTAAAAGATTTGGCTTTTGCCTGTCCTTTTAACGGAAAGGCCTCCCCTTCCTTGGTGTCCTACTCCTTGGCTTAGCCAGCTCCTCAAATTCTTCCTTGAGCCACACACAGCTCTCATGGGCTCAGCCAGCCAGCAGCCCCAGCAATCAGCACATTGCTCCTCCCAATACTGTTACTGAGAACACTTGGTGAAAGTCTTTGGAGACCATATTTGCTTGCACAGGAAGGAAGCATGCATCCTTTGGAAGGTCACTTCAATAGAGACACATATTCTGATTTGGGACAGTTTCCATATATGAGATATACATGTATTCTCACATTCAGATGACTGTGTCCGGCCAACAAATGCTTCAACAGCCTGTGTGGACTCATGCGCTCCCGTCTGTGTTCTGGTGCAGGAGAGCAGATATCTCACACACTCAAAGGTGCAGATGGGCCCTACATGATGTTCCCAACACACCGCCACAGCCTCTCCAGCTGAATGGCTGCTCTGCATTCTTGCCTCCCAGCACTCTCTTCACAGGGCCCTGCATTTGCCAAACAGGCCTGTGGAGCTCCCAAAAGAAATATCAAATTTGTGTAACTGATTTTAGTTTTGTAATCTTGGCTTAGGACTTTTCTCTTTTCCTTATAAGGTGTCTTAGAGGTACAAGTTAGATTGAATCAAAATAAGTCTAACTTGGAATAATCAAAAATTTAGCACAACCTGTGGTTGACAGGGGTTTTTAAAAGGCTACTTTGCATTTAGGCATAAGAAATCAACTATGGAGGCTAGGGAGATTGCTTAGCAGGTAAAATGTGAAGACCGGAGTTAGGATCCCATGCACCCATTTAAACAGGTGGATGTCATGGTCTGCCTGTATTCCACAGATGGAGATGAGATTCCCTGAACATGCTGGCTAGCTAGACTATCAGAATCAATGGGTTGGGGGTTCAAATGAGAGAGAGAAAGACCCTGCCTCCTTGCATAAGGTGCACACTGACCAAGGAACACACTCAGTATTGACATCTCGTCTCTACGTCGTGCTTTTGCAAGCATGTGTACCCACATACACAAGGACATAGATACTCACAAACTACATGAAAAACACTACAAAATCAATTACATAGTACGTTAAATGACTTTCTCCTCTATCAGTGGGATACAGACCCCTGCTTATTTCTTGGTGTTCCATCTACACTAAACTACTTCTCTGTGATGTTTGACACTTTTGTAAGGCCACAAAAACAAAGGCAAAAAAAAAAAAAAGCCACCCAACAGGGTGTGCTACGGAACAGGCTAGCTGAATACCTCCATTGGTGAAAATAGAGAGACTGTTGGAGTCTGTGACGCCAACGTGGTCACAATGAAACCCAGCAATGGCACACTTTGTGATAGATACCCAAAATGTATTATTGGAGCTGGGTGTAGCTACACATTCTTGTAGTCCCAGTACTCAGGAGGCAAAGTCAGGAGGACCAAGAGTTTGAGGACAGCCTGCCTATGTAGTGAGACCAGGGCTCAAAGAACAAACAAATCCCATCATTAGTTGCAGATACATTACTTCTTAGGTATCTTTGATTAGTGACCCTTGAGTCCATTATAGATTTCTCTTGAGTTTTAGAATCGATGCTGTGAGTTAACGCTATGTAATGTTTTGCATTTATTTTTATTTCTTCTTTGTGTGTGTGTGTGTGTGTGTGTGTGTGTATGTGTGTATGTGTGTGTGTGTGTGTACGTGTGTGTACGTGTGTGTGTGTATGTGTGCATGTGTGTATGTGTGTGTGTGTGTATGTGTGTGTGTATGTGTGTGTGTGTGTGTGTGTGTGTGTGTGTGTGTGTGTGTGTGTGTGTATGTGGGGGGGTTGGGAGCATGAATGACTGTGACACATGTATATGGAGATCAGAGGACAACTTGCAGAACCCGGTTTTCTCTCTCCACCATCCGACAGCGACAATTTTTTTTCTAGAAAGCTTTCCATTGTTTTCTATCTCTTTCAGTTTCAGATAAATTTTTTAAAAATTAGCACAAAGAGCCGGGCGGTGGTGGCGCACGCCTTTAATCCCAGCACTCGGGAGGCAGAGCCAGGTGGATCTCGGTGAGTTCGAGGCCAGCCTGGGCTACCAAGTGAGTCCCAGGAAAGGCGCAAAGCTACACAGAGAAACCCTGTCTCGAAAAACCAAAAAAAAAAAAAAACAAAACAAAAAAATTAGCACAAAGAAAAAATTTCATAAATAGAAAATAGATGTCTAAAAACAGGGATCATTTAATTCTGAGTGCATATATTGAAAGGCTTCAAGATATGTTATCTAAAAGTAATGTTCATAATAAATTAGAGGTTTTATCAGATTCTATAGGCAGATGAACTTATGTACAAAGTTTTGTAATTTTTTTTGTGTAGTTTACTCTAAGTTCTCTTACAAGTGAGAGAATAAAAACTCAGATCTACTACTCTGGCTTTTACGAATTTCTCTTCTTTTGCTTTTTTTTTTTTTTTAAATCACAAGCATGTTCTAAAATTGAATGGAATAATAAATCAGAGTGCCTCATCTGCTATATATTCATGAGAAGTGTAACTGCTTCTTACTATTCTTGGAAATCCATCCGCAGCATATTAAGTACACCAGAGAATCATACCCGTGGAAATCAAATTGATTTTAAAACTTCTATACATATAACAAGATGCAGCCGTGCTCAGAGTCCGAAGGTGCTGGCATTTCTACAATGGGAGGGATTGAAAGGCGGGATGGGGCCTCCTTCCCTCATTTCCTTGACCTGCAGTAGCTCTGAGCTGTGCCACCAGCTTTATCCCACTGCATTCAATTTCAAATCACTTAACTTCACGGAAGTTATTCAAAGTGGAGGTGCGAAACTCACTCTGGGATGGTAAGGAAATCCTGTCATCTACGGTTTTGAGTTGGTAATATTTTGACCAAGCTACTATCTGTTTAATTCTATCTGACTTGGGGTACTTTCAAAGTGCCACTGCTACCTGGGGAATTTTAGTTGCTGAATACCATCTCGTTTGGCCCTTTGAATCATACTCAAGAAACACAGCATCTGGCGTGTGTGATGCTTTTCTAGGGAGGATTTAAAAACTCAAGTTACAAATGTCAACTTCAAATTGCTGAAAATAGCATCATTAAGGCTGAAAGTTTGGAATAAAGGTGATCCTGAACTAAATGAGGAACAGCTCCACAGAAATAACTGTTGCAGGTAAACTGAATTTATATTAGGGACCAGTTAATGTGATAACTGCCACTGAGGACAGACATATCTGTTTCTTTACATAACCACCAAAAACTTCCTGGTAATTGCATTCGTGATTATGGTGAGAATGAAAAATTCATATAAAAGCAAAACCTGCCCACTGATTTATCAGACAGTTTGAAAAGCTGTTTTATTCTCCCATGTTCTGCTTATTCAAAGGAATTAAATATTGTACTGTTAATCTTCCAAAATGATGATTGAATTAAATGCTAACTAAAGGAACATAGTTACGTAAGCTCCACTTGATGATACTAAGTTTTTCTATTTGGGTTTTGTTTTGAGGTAAGGTCTCACTATACAGCATGGGTGGGCTTGAAATTTGTGGTCCTCCTGCCTCAGCCTCCTAAGTACTAGGATTATGGGTGTGGCTTTGCGTGACATTTTATATACATCCCAATCATATATATGCTCCAGTCTGGCTAGTTTCTCTCCTGCTCTTCGTTGGAGCAACCAGAGAGCAGAGACCGGTGTTGCAAACTGTCGGGCATTCGAAGCTACGTGTGGGCACAAATGAGTAAAGTACACGGATCGTATAGTCAGGAAAGTCGATGGTTGTCACATGGAAAGAAATCTCCCCACAGCCGAGGCGGCACCGGGTGTG